>NC_134546.1:30345000-31005833 GCF_050624435.1 Tenrec ecaudatus
TTGTGTGAATGGGATGGTTAATATCCAATAAGAGGGTGGTTGGCAAAAATAAAAAATTATAGAGGCAGGGGGAGACGATGGGAGGTTTGCCAGAGTTAAAAGGAACAGAGGCAAATACTGTTACATAAACAATCCAGCGAGAGTGATGATCTGCGAATAGATTCTTGGATAGATATGGAGACTGAAGGAGACAGAGAATGAGAGTCCACCCACAAATATTATATATGTATATATGTGTGTATGTGTGTGTTCATGTGTGTGTGTGTGCACACGTGCACATTACACAGGAGCCCTGGCTCGTCGTGGTTATGTGTTGGGCTGCTAACTACGAGGCCAGCACTTCAATGCCACCAGCTGTTCCTTGGGAGAAAAACAGGACTTTCTACTTCCATAGTTACAGTCTCAGAACTCATCGGGTCACTATGAGTCCGCATCAGCTTGACGGCAGTGAGTGGGTGTATTGGACAGGGTTCTCTAGAGAGACAAACCAGATTGCTAGTAATTATAGATAAATATATTTATAAAGCTAGATATATAATTCAAGAAATAAACCGTTAAATAATATACAGATAGATAATACAAGAAATTAACAGTTAAATTATAAAGCAGTGAGACACTAGCAGTCCTTCAAGTTTTGAGAGCTGCCAGGTGCCAGTCCCCTTCTGTAGAGAGACCTGGGCTATATATACCCAGGCAGCAAACAGCAAGGCAGGTCCATCAACTGTCAGTCCCCAGCTCCAGAGATGAACATTCCAATCGTGTGGGCTTAAAGGGACCTCAACTTACAGCGACACAGTCCACAGGCTAGGCATCCCACAGGTAGTGTACCCCTTTAAACTGAGGCACAGAACAAGCAAGGTGAGGCTCACCGAGCCATTTATCCCTCTGCCCTTCAGTTAATCCTACTTGTGTTTATCGGCCAGGCTGGCGCAATAAACTATAGCAGTGGGTTTGTCTTTTTCCTTCTGGTTTTAGTAAATGTATCCTTGACTGTGGTGGACCATTAGGGGACAAAGCTATGGAAACTTTCTAGACAGAACCACACACCTTGAGGGAATGAGTTGGTGGCGTGGAGACCCAGGATCATATACTCAGGGGACACTAAGGTCACTTGGCATAGCCTAGCTCACGAAGACAATGTTCTCCATGCTGCTTTGACGAATAGCAACTCGTCTTAAAAACTCGTGCGTGCGCATCATCTAAGATGCAATGAGTGGCCTCGCTCTGTCCGGTGGAAGTAAGACTGGGGCACATCGGAAGACAAAGCGAAGCAATTAGACCAATAGGGGAGGGCAGGGGAGATCACTAATCACAGAGCAGATGCATCTTAACTCAGGGAAAGACGATATAGAATAACAGAGAGTTCAAGGCAAAGGAATGCTTACACTGGGCAAACACAAGAGTTAAGGCCAACAAAGTAAATACTGCTACGTACCCCATCCAGCAGTAGCAGTAAAAATAATCATCTATGAGGACATACATAGACACTCCAGTTGAATAAGGGTCAGAAGGCAAATGGGAATACACCCACAGGGAGAGAGGGAGAGGGAGAGGGAGAGAGAGGGAGAGGGAGAGAGAGGAAGAGGGAGGGAGAGAGAGGTAAAGGGAGAGGGAGAGAGAGGGAGAGGGAGAGAGAGGAAGAGGGAGGGAGAGGGAGAGGGAGAGAGAGGGAGGGAGAGGGAGAGAGAGGGAGAGGGAGAGAGAGAGGGAGAGGGAGAGGGAGGGAGAGGGAGAGAGAGGGAGAGAGAGGGAGAGGGAGAAGGAGAGGGAGAGAGAGGGGGAGATAGAGGAAGAGAGGGTGAGGGAGAGGGAGAGGGAGAGGGAGAGAGAGGGAGAGGGAGAGAGAGAGAGGGAGAGGGAGAGGGAGAGAGAGGGAGAGGGAGAGAGAGGGAGAGGGAGAGGGAGAGGGAGAGGGAGAGGGAGAAGGTGGAGAAGTGCTGTTATAGTCTGGGTACTTCAAACAATGTCACAAATTCTGTGTGTATGGATGGCTGAATGGACACCCATTTGCTCTGTAAACTTTCAGCCAAATCACAATAAAAACTCTACAAAGAAATCGATCTACACCCAAAACAAACCCTTGGGTGGCACCGATCCTATTTCAGCCCATCTCCTCCATCCCAGAAGCCCTACTCTCCCACCAGGCGTGCCCCGGCCTTGCAGACAGAACTTCTGGGACGCGCTCAGCGGCACGCCAGAAGAGGCATCAGTCGGGATCAAGCATGGGATGCGAGGGCGCTATCAAGCGACAGCATTCAGTGGTTGTGGTTGGTTGGCTTCCACTCAGAGATCTGAGCTCAGCCCAGGCAGCGAGTCCGAGCAACCTCAGCAGGACCAACGATGTCCCAGGGCAGCTCTGGGAACGCCGCTGCTCAGGAAGTCGCATCTGTGGATGGAAGCTTTTCCGTTCTTGGCAGCACAACCCGGAGCTGTTCCGTGTGCGCTGCCGTTTCCGTAGCAGTGACGGACCCTCTGAACTGTGACTGGCAGCTCCAATTCACAGCCGAGCTGGACAGGTTTCCTTTCAACCACTTCCTATTTTGAAGTGGCTATGGCAGCCAGATAGGCCTGAGCTTGCATACCAGCTGCGTTTCCTTGGCACCAGTTTTTTCCTGCGCCTCCGTTTTCCCTGCTCCCTCGCAGAGAAGCCGCACGAAAGTGCCTGCCAGGTGCACCGCAAACACTGGACCAATGCTAGTGCTTGATTCCTTTCCCCAGAACTGCCAAGCTCCGAAAGAGCTGTGTCGCCTAGTGGTCCTCCGTACTCAGTCAGAATTCTTAAGTAAGGGCAAGGCTGGCTGTCACCTGCGGTTAGACTTGGAGCTCTTTCTTGAGAGCATCTTTGGCGAGGCTTGGAAAAGGAGAGGATGGTAGGGGCTACTTTCCAAGACCTGCCTATTCCATTATCCTCACACTCCACCGTGCCTGGGGATCAGGTAGAGTGTATCAAAAATTCAGATGCCCAGATGTACTGGCCAGCATCACTGAAAGTCAGTCCCCGGAGCCTAGATATTTAATAAGCTTCTCCAAAGATTCTATTGTGTCCCAAAGTTTGAGATTCCCTGACTCCGGGAGTTTTCCCCACCCTCCCTCCTCCTTGACTCACTCACTCCATGATGACAAGAGTAGAGGGATGGGCCCAGCTGGCCACCGGTCTTTAATCTCCTCCTGAATCCACCTGGCCCCTCCTATAACCACACTTGTTTACAGAATGTGGGTAAGCCCAGAAGACACTGCCAATTCTGCCGTTGTTCTCTGACCTAAATTCAATGTTAGCTCTTTGAAGAGAAGCGGATGGGGCGGGGGCGGAGGAGGGGGAAAGGCCTCACGGCCATCAAGTTATTTCCAACTCATAGTGACCTAATAGTACATAGTAGAACTGCCCCCAGGTCTTCCTAGACTGGTGTGTTAGCCTGACTTGACTAGAGAAACAAATTCATAGACACTCATATGTGTATAAGAAAGAGCTTTATAGACAAGAGCAATTGAATATTGAGAAAACATCCCAGCCCAGTCCAGATCAAGTCTGATACTAGCCCATATGTGCAATACCAATCTATAAAGTCCTCTTCAGAGTCACGAGACACATGCAATGACGCTGAATGCAGGAAGATCACAGGCCAAGGGGTGTAAAGCCTTATGGATCCAGTGGCAGTGTAAGCATCTTAGCACTGGCGTGGATCTCCATGTCTCCTCCAGCTCCAGGACTCTAGATTCGCTCCATGTGTCTTGTTAACAGGAATGTCTTGCAGGGGATATGTGTGTGTTCCACCTCCAGTGAGCTATTTATCTCTTTAGTGGCTCCAAATGAAGTCATTAAGCTGCAACCTAATTAACAGGCTAAACGCCACCCCATTTACTCTTAAGTCTCAAGTTGACAACAGTAACTACCACAACTGTCAATCTTCATGGGAGTAGAAAGTCTCATCTCTCTCCCAAGGAGCAGCTGGTGGTCTGGAACTGCTAATGTTGTGGTTAGCAGCCCAAGGCCGAACTCGCTACACCGCTTTGAAAAGAAGCAGAAGCAGGACTTAGATTTTGCCTATTCCATTTTACCTGAGGGGAGGCAGAGTTTGCCCGCAGATCCCTGGCATCTATTGGCTGTCATAATAAACCCCGCACACAGTGGGCAGTCTCCAACCAGCTAAGGAGCCCAAGGCCTCTGTTCTAGAACCAGGCTTCTGTTCTGCACGCTGGCGTCATTTCATGGACTCACTGACTGACGTGACCCTGCTGCCTTTGCATCGCTTCTTGAACCTGAACATGGAGTGCCTGTCGGATCCCTCACATCTAGCAAGGTTCTTTGCTCTGGTCCCTCTTGGCTGGTTTCAGCAGTCAAGCCTTCCCTCGGGCCCCTCAAACTGTCTTCGTGAATGGTGGGTCTCAGTCATGACCCTTCACATGACATGTTGCGTCATCTCTATCAGATCAGCCCTGCCTCTCTCCCTGCTGGTGACGGAGATCATCATTGACCAGGTTTGCCTTACCCAGTTACTTCAGTGAACCCACTCATTCATCACCACTGGAAAGGCCCCCAGGACCCCAAACAACGGCTCTGCTGGCAAACGTTCCTGAGCCGGCACTTCTGCCTGACCTTGACTGTGCGTTACTCCCAGCCTGAGTCGATGCTTTTCCTCCCTCCTTCTTTTCTCTCCTTCACCTTATAGAAAAACTCTGCAGTTTCCTCAATCAGAGGCTCTTCGTTCAGTCTTTTTGGATCTACGTGGTGATTTTTCACAGGGTGTCTCCCCTGCCAGGACGTCATTCAAGGTAAAGTCAACCTGGTCAGTGAGGATCTCACTCACCAGCAGGGAGAGAGGCGTGGCCTATTTGATAGAGACGACACAACGTGAGAGATGTGTCTGAGACCCGCCATGCTGTGGAAGTCCAAGCGGAGTATTTCTGTTTTGAGAAGAGGCTCACGTTGTCCGTGAGTAATGAGCTTTCCCAGATTGGAGAGCTCTACTGCAGAGCCCTCCAGAGGAAAGTACCTGCCAGTTGTGAGAGCATCCATGGAGACGTTAGCAGGACACACTTGGATAGTGCCCTAGGCTGCTCCTGTCACCTGGTTGAAGGAAATTCCTTGCAGTTGCTATACTGGGTCAATACTGACTCATGGAAACCCCTCTCCATCACAGGTTCAATCCCTTCTTCCAAGACACAAACAGACCATGTGCTGGGCAGACTAACTCCTCCAAGATATGAGAGCCAGTTGGGTGAGGGTTGGTGAGGAATGTTATGTGACCTGGGCTCATTACCAAGACTATTACCATGAATACGGTTCCCAAGTGGCACCAATCACCCTCTGACATAGTGAGTTCTTTTTGATCTCCAACTAGAGTTCCTTCAGACCTCCTCCCTTTGACTTTTAAGGTCTCTAGCTCCACACTCAGGAATGTCCCCCCAGCTGTGTTCTCACATAGATAACATCAGACGTAGATCTGATATCCTTCATGACACACAGGTGTGACCCAGAGACACCTAGCTGTGGCCGGGACAACCAGGCCACAGGCCTCTTTGTGCGTGAAGGGGAGAAGGAAGATGGTGGCTATTATCTACCCCCAAAGATCCCAAGGCAGTTTATATTTAAATGCTATCAACCTATTGTGATTGATAATTATTTACCCATGTCTGTTCTCCCTTCCAATCAAGACTATTTGTATAAGTTTTTGGAATCAAGACTCTTATTTTCCAACCTCCCTTGCACTTAGATATGAATATGTGAATAAGTTCTGGCCAGTGAGGTGTGAGGGGAAATGATATGTGCAACTTTCATAATGTTTCCTTAACGAGTTCAAGTCCCTTTTCTGACCCTCCCCCATCCTCCCACTGCCCACTGCCCCATCATTCTGCGGCTCTGAACAGTGATATGGTGCCCCAGCTCAGTGGACTTTGAACTACATCCTAGGGCTGGTGAAGCAACAAGTTAGAAGGAGCCTGGATCCCATATGTCCATGTTAAGCACAGCTGTCACACTAGTTTGCGACTACCTGTTGGGAAAGGCAATCCACCAGGGCCTTGAACTTCTCTGAACATCTAAATATGGCAAGAACACAAGGCACTGCTCACTCACAGCACAATCATCTCCCAGGGATGAGTTTTCTGCCAGCAATGTGAGGTGAGTATGTCGTCACTCGGAAACAGCGCAGGCTTGCTTCCCACACACTATTTTGTGTTAGATCCCCCAAGTTTAGTGCTCCGGACCTGTGATGCACACTCACCGGGTGCATATCGCCCACCTTGGCCTCTGTGCTGACGTCATAGATCCTGGAGGCCAACACTAACATGAAAGTCATCCTCCTTGATATGCAATGAGTACTAAAAGTCTATGTCTTTGAGTCAGAAGTCTTATATCTTCTACCAGCGTCCACAAAATAGTCATCTAGTAGCTTTCAAGTAGAATAAAACTCCATACCTAATTTTGAATTGTATTAGGAGAGAGATCAACTTGTATATTTTATAAGCTGTCCTGGAGGTAGCTGAATATAATCGTAAGTGACCAAAGAGTAACTTTTGGAAGTTATTATTTGGCAAGACATGTTTATTACATCTTATGTGTGTTTGGTTGTTAACTGTGAGGTCAGCATTCAAAACCCCCAGCCACTTCATGGGAGAAAGAGGAGGTTTTCTACTCTTTTCAAGATTTACAGTGTGTGGGAGTTGTGTTAGTCCAGGTAGACTAGAGAAACAAATTCATAGACACTCATATGTGTATAGGAAAGGGTTTTAGATACAAGAGCAATTGAATATTGAGAAAACATTCCAGCCCAGTCCAGATCAAGTCCACAAGGCCGATATTTTCCCATATGTCCGATACCAATCTATAAAGTCCTCTTCAGACTCACAAAACACATGCAATGATGCTGAATGCAGGAAGATCACAGCCAGTGGGTGGAACATCTTGTGGATCCAGTGGCATTGTAAGTATCTCAGTGCTGGCAGGGCTCTCCATGTGGCTTCTCCAGCTCCAGGGTTCCCACTACCATCAGCATAGCTTCATGTGTCTTGTCAATAGAGAGTCTCTCAGGGAGGGAGAAGAGGGATTGAGTGTCTCCCACCTCCAAGGAGGAAATATAGGAGTTCCCAGAATCCACAGGAGAAGGCCATACCCACACAGAGGCCTCATTGTCTATGATGAGTGACAGACTAGACTCAACCCCTTCACTCCTAATCCTCTCAAGTCCCAAAATGACACCAGATGCTGTAACGACCACAGGAGTCCACAGGAACAGTTCTACTCTGCCATGTGGAGTCACTGTACATGGAATTGCCTTGATGGCAGTGAGATCAAAGACTCACCATTCAAACGGAACCCAATAGCGTCATTCAAAAACAAGACATTATGTTTGGGCAGGGTCCAGACCATGCAGCC
Source organism: Tenrec ecaudatus (assembly GCF_050624435.1). NCBI lineage: Eukaryota > Metazoa > Chordata > Mammalia > Afrosoricida > Tenrecidae > Tenrec > Tenrec ecaudatus. The sequence goes on from NC_134546.1 coordinate 30,352,373, forward strand.
GCCTCCCCCAGCTCTCCCGAAAGATAGCCTGCTGGACTGTGCAGTCCCTTCCCCCTGCTTCTCAAGGCCAGAGCTGGAATGTGCAGTTCCTGCCTCCAGCATTCCAAGGAGCTTAGTTCTCTGGGCTGGGTCTGTACAGCCCCTTTCCTCAGTGTTCCAGGACGATTTACTCACAGACCACATCCTGATTCAGACCCTATAACTGCAGCCCAGAAGGCCTTCCTTCCCTTATCAGTACCTACGTCCTTGGTTCAAGCCTTGTATGTATCCCACTGCCTCACCTCCAGGCGCGATTTCCCTGACCTAACTCGTTGGGTCTCAGTACCCGCCTAGGAGCTCAAGATGCCCCCGTCCTTCCTCTGCTTTCCCTTCCCTCCTGGGAGTTCTTTCCCTGTCTCAATAAAATCTTTCTGAACTTCACATTCCTGGCTAAATTCTTTCTCTGTTCTGTGCCTCCATCTCCAACCTCTCACATTATTTTCAAAAGTGCAATATATGTCTTACTTGAGGACCTTTGAGCACATGTCTTATAGGCATTAAGAAGCCACTGGGATGAAAAGTTTCCATGGATGGCAGACATCAAAGACATTGCCACTGAATCCGGAGGGCAAAATTATGAAAGTGAATTCTCCACATTGACTTTGAGTAAGATCCATTTGAATGTAGCTGATATGCTATTGTGGACCAAGACTGATCATCAGCCTTGTGCTTTGATAGAAGATCCTGTACTTTGGAGAATGGAGAGTGAAATCCCCAATTGGCCTCTCCTTCGGAGTTCTTTTCAGCACATTAGCATCTCTCGTCCTTTGTTTAGATGAGAATGAAAGGCAATTCGTTGTTCTTAGAAGTTCGGATTTCTTTAAATCTTGGTTATATTGTTTTGGTAAATTTGGTAGCAATTGGACTGTTAACCATTCAGGCTATTTTTCTAGTGAAGTATTAAATACAGGAGGAAATTTTAAAATGCACATCTTCAGCTTTGTGCTCTTAACTCTTTACACCTGGGATAAATTTTCTTTTAGGGCTGATGTATTCTTTTCAACTATTCATCCTGAATTGAGTGAAGGTTTACGGAGCAGATAAATTTTTCATTCAACGATTCACGGACCTTTCATTTCATGCCACGCATTGCAACCCCCCAGTGTCACTTCACTTATCCCGCTTCTTTCCTTTGTTTCTTGATGTTATTGTTGTTGTTGTTTACAACATTTTATTAGGAGCTAATCCAGACATTATGCCATCCCATAGTTCAATCATATCAAGGAGTATCGTACAATTGCTACCAACATCGCTTTCTTTTTTAAAAAAATAATGTTATCGGGGGCTCATACAACTCTTATCACAGTCCATACATCCATCCATTGTGTCAAGCACATTTGTACATTTGTACATTTGTTGCCATCATCATTCTTAAGCCATTTGCTTTCTACTTGAGCCCTTGGTATCACTTCCTTATTTTCCCCCTCTCTCCCCTTCCCTTCCCTCATAAACCCTTAATAATTTATAAATTATTATTTTGTCATGTCTTACGCTGACAGATGTCTCCCTTCACCCACTTTTCTGTTGTCTGTCTCCCAAAAAAAAGAGGTTATATGTAGATCCTTGTAATCGGTTCCCACTTTCCCCCACACCTTCCCTCCATCCTCCCGATATCACCACTCTCAACACTAGTCCTAAAGGGGTTCATCTGTCCTGGATTCCCTGTGTTTCCAGTTCATATCTGTACCAGTGTACATCCTCTGGTCTAGCCGGATTTATAAAGTAGAATTGGGATCGTGATAGTGGAGAGAAGGAAGCATTAAAGAACTAGAGGAAAGTTGTATGTTTCATCGTTGCTACCCTGCACCCTGACTGGCTCATCTCTTCCCCATGACCCAAATCAATTTCAAAACATTTTCTTTCTACTTGCACTCCTTGATACCAGCTCTGCAAAAAACCAAACAAAGATCCAAGAAAACTAACCACAATGACAAAATACAACAGAGATAAACCCCAATATGAAAAGAAAAAAATCCAGAAATTATTAAAAACCAGATCAAGTACCAAGTGGATCAGAGGGGAGAGCCAGTGACAAGGTTTTAACCGTTCAGGTCAGATTTATCATTTTAATCTACTACAGTCATCTCTCCAGGACTCTCTGTCTGATAACCAGGTTGTTCCCATCCCTCAATTTAAGGGAAATCACCAGAGGTGCATTCTCTGTGTAGACCTTGCAAGTGTATTTTGGGCTTCCACCGCCAACCACAGCTTCTGCACACAAACTCTGATATTATTCGCTCCTTCACATCTGGATTACGTAATTCAAAATTCTTGGATTTCAGGTGTTGGTGTGCTTCTTCCATGTGGACTTAGTTGGTGTCTCACCTAGATGGCTGCTTGTTTGAAAACAAGCCTGTAAGTACCCAAACACTATTCTATTTGATAGCTGGGAACCATCCAAATTCTTCACCACACTTTGCTATTACACTCATGTCTTCTTTGCTTCCTTCATGAGGGCAGGTATCCAGCAGGGCCAAGTTGTAAGAACAAATTGATCTTAGATTGAAGCTAATCCAGTCCATGTTTTTTATCTGCTTTTGGCTCCTCTTAGAGACCTCCTTGTTAAATCATGGTAGAGAATCCTATCCATCCATCTCCCTGGAACATAAGGACCTTCTGTTTATAGTGACATTTATTAGCCCATGGCACTAATTTTTAAAACACTACTGAGAAAGGGTTCATGAGGAGGAAGGAAGAAAGGGTAGAGAGGGGGGGAATGAGCTGATAGCAAGGTCTCAAGTAAAAAGAAAATCATGTGAGAATGATGATGACAACCTATGTAAAAAATGTGCTTGGCACACGGATGTATGTATGGATTGTGATAAGAGCTGTAAGTGCCCCCAATAAAATGATTTAAATAAAAACACTATTGAAAGAGGGATATTGAGCAAGTGTAGGTTTACTACATATCACAATACCTGGATTGTTCACTTTTAAAGAATATATCCTTACATGACTGGACACTATTTGCACAGACAGTAGATAAACCCCTGTTGTGGGGAGGGGTTGTTTTTAACTGGTTACTGTTGTGAGTGCTAGATGGTATCTCCTCATTGTTTCGACTTGCATTTCCCGGAAGGCTAGTGAACAAAAGCATTTCCTCAGCTCGTTAGAGTTGCTTATCTTGAAAAAAAAAAAAAAGAAAAGAAAAAAGCAGCAAACTGGTCAATTGAAAATGTTGAGCAAGGTTCAAACCAGGTGGCATCACTAGATGCTCAATGGGGAGACTGAGACAGACAAAGCTCAAAGGAGGACAGATGAGAGGATGTGGCAGCCCTGCCACAGAACCACTGACCCAACGGTGAAAGCCTCTGTGAGATGAGGTAGCACCGCTATGTGACGGACCAAAATATTCTAAATGTTTGATCTTCAGCAAGCATCCCCTGTATACGATATTTCCATTTCCAACTTCTAATGTGTTCACAATTTCCCAAAGAAATTCTTAGGCCCATTACTCGTTTGGGGGGTACATGTTGTTTTTGTCTGCTCAGTAGCCCTTTAGGGGGTGCCATGATGATTTGACCTTAGAGAACCACCCACGATCACTCTCAGTCTATATGTCGGGTACGATGGACTCAACCCTACCACTCGCCGCTACTCGGGGCAACCCGCTAGGACAGGGTCACATTGTCCTCTGTGGATCTCTGCAGCTGCGATGCTTTTCAGTAGAAAGTGTCATCTTTCCCTCATGAAGGGGGGCTGGTGGTTTCAAACTGCTAACCTCTTGGTTATCATCCCAGTGTGTCATAACCTCTGTGACACCAGGGCTCCTCCAATCCCATGAAGCAGCAGGGAAGTGGTTCAGAAGGTCGCTTGACCGAAGCTGCCCAGTGGAATTCAATACCAGAAATGGCGGTCACACTATTGGGAGTTGAGACACTTGCTTTATACTGAGAGTGCTACTGTGGGAACTATGTCACTAGGCAGACTCAGCAGACCAGGTTGGGAAAAACAGGAGGGGGGATCATTCTACTGACATATTTTAGCTCAGGTCCAACCAAACCTGAAAGCCTGTTAACCAATGAAGTCCCCGTTTTGCCTAAGGCAAGTTTGACTTCATCATTTTCAGAACTAAAAGAGCTCTCTCTACCTCTTAAGCGCACAGGGATTGGACTGGGTGACAGCAGCTTTGGGGCCTTGAAAGTATTTCCATCACAAAGGACATCAAAGATGATGCCATCGAATATGGATTAAAAGTTGATTCCAACTGCTAGAGAGAAATGGCCCCATGGGTTCCCAAGACGAACTCTTTACAGGAGCAGAAAGCTTTATCTTTCTCCCATGGAGTAGCTGGTGGTTTTGAACTGCCGACCTGGAGGTTAGCAGTCCAACATGCAACCCACTATGCCACCAGGGCTCCCCACCCCGATGTTTGATAGTGTGCATTACATTTTTTAAAGGGAACCCTGTCGTGCACCCAAATTGTTTGTTCCCTGAGTGAAAGTAACTCCGGTGCCATAATCAGGTCAGAGGAGAGTGCGAGGAGAACTTGTTTGGAAACTGGTTTGCCTAAGATTGGCTATTACTGTTGTTAGGTGCCTTCGAGTTGCTTCAGATCCATTTCAATCCGACGTAAAACAGAACAAAACACCGCCAGAGCCTGTGGCATCCTCCAGCCCAGGGCTGCAGCCACGGGGTCCCTCCATCTTGTCGAGGGTCTTCCTCTGTTTCGCTGCCCCGCTACCTTGCCAAGCATCAGGTCCTGGACTAGAGACTGAGGTCTCCTAACAACCTGTCCAAGGTACTGTCCACATGTCTCACCATCCTTGCTTGTAAGGAGCGTTCTGGCTGTATTTCTTCCAAGACAGATTTGTTTGTTCTTTTGACAGTCCATCTGTTTTGCCAGCCACCACAATTCAAAAGCATTTGTTCTTCAGTCTTCATTAGTCAATGCCAAACTTCCACCTGCAAAGAAGGCAAGTGGAAACACCGCGGCTTGAGTCAAATGCACCTTAGTCCTCAAAGTAACATCCTTGCTTTTCAATCCCCTAAAGCAGTCTTGTGCAGCAAATGTACCCAATGCAATGCATCATTTGATCTCTTGACCGCTGTTTCCAGGAGCATAGACTGTGGAGGCAAGGAAGACATCTTTGACAATGTCAGTCTTCTCTCCATTTATTACGATGTCACCTATTCGTCCATTTCTTTTCTTTTCTTTTTGGATCGTTTTATTGGAGACCCTTACTGCTCTTATAACACTGCATACATCAACTGTACCAAGCATATTTGTACATATGTTGCCATCATCGTTTTCTAAACCTTTACTTTCCATTTGAGCCCTTGGTTTCAGCTCCTCCTTCCCCTCTCCCCCCTCCGCTTTTGGTTTCTTTGCATTGCGTCATCATTTGTACTGAAGACTGTATCCCTTGATCTTCATCAGCAAGTCCTTCAAGTCCTCCTTACTTTCAGCAAGCCAGGCTGCGTCATCTGCATTTCGCAGGTTGTTAATAAACCTCCCTCTGAATCCTGATACCTCTGATTATTTGTTCAGCATACAGAGTGAATAAGTATAGCAGAGGATACAAATCGGATGCACACCTTTCCCGGTTTTAAACCATGTAGTTTTCTCTTGTTCTGTTCACACACTGCCTCTTGATTCGTGTACAGGTTCCACATGAGCACAACGAAGTGTTCTGGAATTTTATTCTTCTCAAGGCTATCTATGGTTTGTTATGATCCAGGTATTAGAATACCTCTGCAGAGTCATTAAAACACAAGTCAACATCTTTCTGTTATCCTCTGCTTTCAGTCAAGATCCATCTGGCATCAACAATGATATCCCTCGTTCCACATCATCTTCTGAATCCAGCCTGAACCTCTGGCAGCTCCCGGTCAATGTGCTGCTACAACCACTGTTGAGTGATCTTCAGCAACATTTTACTAGCATGTGATAGCAGTGATATTGTTCTCGAATGTGTGCATTCTGCTGAGTCACCTTTTTTTGAAACGAGTACAGTCAGTTGGTCAAATAGCTCTCTTCCAAATCGCTTGGCAATGACGACTGAGTGCTAAGAGAGGGCTTGAGAGAACATCCCAGCCCAGCCAGGATCAAGGCCATACGTCTGATATTAGCCCATAAGTCTGATATTAGTCCCCAAATTCCTCTTCAGACCCACAGAGCACATGCAGGAAGATCACAGGGTGGTGGGTGAAAAGCCTATGGAGCCAATGATGATAGGCACATCTCCAGGACGCTGGCTGCCATCAGCATGGCTTGTTAGCAGGAAGACCAAGGCAGAGAGAGTGGCATCTCTTTCTCCTCCAGGGAGAAAGAGAGGAAGTTCTAAGAATCCTCATAAGAAGGTCACATCCACCAGGAGGCATCATCAAGCTGTGACCTGATTGACAGGCTAAACTCCACCCCTTCCCTCTATTTATCAAGTTGACATGAAATTATGTAACTACCACAGAAACTTAGGGGGCAGTGAGCAGTGAGTTTATGTTTATAAAGGAGGAAAAACTCAGAACAAGAAGATAAGATTAGTTCCATAACTTGAAGAATATAATCAATATGTGGAAACGATTGCCTCGATGTGTTTTGTTGTGTATATTGTCAAAAAAAGAAATAAGATGGGGAACGCAGGGAGGAAGTAGGAACAGTACTGCTACAATGAGGTGTTTACAAGCATGTCGTGAAACAAAATGTGCATAACATTTGAATGGCAACTAATTTCTCTGTAAACTTTCACTCAAACTACAAGTGGGGAGGAAACAAAGTCTCTCATGGAGCCTGTCCAGTAGTTGAGTAAGTAACAACACTGAAAATGTACTCGAAGATCAGGGATGACCTAAGGGTATTTCTGATGACTTATTGCTGTGAGGTGTTGTCAAGTCCATTCCAATACTGAGTGCCAAGCAAAGAGAACGGACATCATCACCTCTAAGGCCAGAGAATGGGAAAGAGAAGAGGAGAGTGGTAATGGGTCAACCTGAGGGGAGAATCCATTTGAGGTCTCTGTGAGTGACTTTATTGTTAAGTTTCTGAGAATTTTCCCTGTTTTTAGAAGCCTATTAATAATGTAGGCTTCTTAGTCATCTTTATGAGCCCTAAGTATGACAGGCCTGAGGAACACCACATCCTCTAATTTCTGTGCAGAGTTGGGAAGTAGTGTACAGAGTCTAAGAGCTTAGACCTCATGATGCCTGACTTACAAAGTGCTCAGCCATGGGGACTAACCTCCAGCTGAGAAAAGGGACAGAGCTTACTCTTCACCTGTCCAGCCTGACATCTGCCCACCTCTTGTTGAAGGAAAAAATAGCCTCTATAAGTAATGCTCTTGTACATAAATGTCCTAATTCCTACTCCCTTTACCATATAACCACAACCTCTGCTACTACCCAATAAATGAATAAACAAAATGAAGACCCCTCCTAGAATTTGGCACCTCTTCACTTTCAAGATGACTACCTTGTTTGTGTTCCAAGCTCACCTTCCAGGTGAAAGTTTCCCCTAGACGTAGATTTCCCCTTCTTCTTCTTCTTCTTCTTCTTCTTTAGGTGCACAATTGTTCCTTTAAAATATTGCAATGGGGCTAAGAAAATAGGATAGTCTGGTAAGAAAAAACAAGGCAAGTGAGTTCCTGACAGCTGATTGAAGCACAGTGGAGTTCTATTTGAGGCAATAGGTTTCCATTCAAATTTGATGGGAAATGAATTCGAGAACGTCTCCTTACATCTGAAAGCCACGTCATGATGCCTCACTTCCTCCCAAGCAGAGCAATAAGGTCTTCCACAGCGATGCTCGGCATTGGCCACTCAAGTGCACTTATTTCGCTCTGTGACAGCATGAGCTTGGCAGAACATTAAGAACTGGCACCTGAGAAGAAAATGCAGGCTTCCTGCTCACAGAAGAGCTTCTAAGACATCTTTGCCAACATAGCATTGCCAAGAGGGCCAGTGTATGAATCAGCCCCAAATGGTAAGTGGGCTGATGAGATGTGCAGATTTATGAGAATTTCTGATGAAGCAGCACTCACGAGGGCCTGTGGGTTGTTGTGTGCATGTGACAGAGTCTCTTCTTTGGCTTGCTTGGGTCCTTGAGATATTATACGCTGTACTTCCCTGAAGCTTGCTGTAAGCTCTCTTTTTTCCTGTGCTCCCAGACATTTTCCAGCTTTGAGAAGGAGAATGGAGGCTTTGTGGCAAGAATGCTATTTCCCCAAACTACAAAGACAGAACCTTCCGAGAGATGGCTATTGTGTTTTACTAGCATCTGATTCCAGGAACATGGTCTCCATCTTAATTTCCTGATCATGGTTTTATTTCCACACAAACCATAGTTCTAGTCGTACAGTATGCCCTCTGAAGAAACTCGAAACCAAGCCAAAAACAATGCCATGCCAAAATGAGCTGATTATGCAAATGGATGAGGAAACCATGCCGGCAAGTTCCCAGCACTCTCCTCCCTTCCAGGCCCAGTACTCCTGTAGTTACCCAACGTGGCAAAGAAATCCACGGGCATTTGGATCTGGCAATCCTCTGAAAGCTCTGAGCCAGGGTTTTTTTCTTGGTTCTTTGTTTCCTAGAAGCTATTTTGGAGAAGAATCTGCATTTGGTCCCAGATAACGTACATTAGAATGGCCTGGGAGCCTGTGGAAAATGCCAGTCCTTGAGCCTCCCTCTGGAGTCACAGAATCAGAGATTCTCTGTTGGCCTGTTGTGGTGAGGGGAAGTTACTGCCTTATGGCTCTTCTAGCCATGTCTCTGTAACTCTCACTGACTGATTGGGTGGGATGTGTTAGTCGGGGTTGACTACGGAAAGAAATCCAGAGACACTCATTTGTGCATAGTAGAGGACTTTATAAAATGCAATTGTATATTAAGAAAACAGCTCAAGTCCATAAGTCTGATATCAGTCTATAAATTGCTCTTCAGACTCGTGCAGCCATGCCATGACACTGAATGCAGGAAGACCACAGGCCAGTGGGTGGAAAATCTTGTGGATCCAGTGGTGGTGGTAGCATCTCAGTGCTGGCGTGGGTCTCCATGTGGCTCCTCCAGCTCCAGAGCTGTGGCTGCATCAGTGTAGCTCCATGTGGCTTGTCAATGGCAGAAGGTTTGGTGTTCTGGATTAGTGGTGTCTCAGAAGATGGGCCTGCTTATCTACTTCTGTAAAGATCTTTGTTATTGGGGTTACCATAATTCATAATTATGTCAAAATTATGATTATGGGGTTACAAACTTGGCAATCAACTCGAGAGGAATGATCTTGGCTTGGTTTCATCTATCTACACAGCTATAACCTAGGAGGCCAACAGACTGACCCTTCAGTCAGCCGGCACAGGAAATCTACAATGATGTCTCCACCTCTAAGCTACAGTGGCTTCCACTTGTCTGTCAGTGTGGTACTGTGGTGGCTTTCGTGTTGTGGTTGTGCTAGAAGCTAGGCCACTGGTGTCTCAAATATCTGCAGGGCTACCCAAGGTAAAGCGGTTTCCACAGAATGCCCCGACTAAGGACAAGTAGCTAAGAAGTAATAGGCTATCCATTCTGAAGAATCAGTCACTGAAAACTTTGTGAATAGCAGATGAAAATTATGAGATACTGAAAACCTCATGAGTAGCAGATTGTCAGAGAGCATGTCAGAAGATGAGCCCCTCAGGTCAGAAAGTACTCAGGTCAGAGGGTCCTCAGAACATGACTGAGGAAGAGTTGCTCTCTCAAAGTAGAGTTGACCAGAATGACGCGAATGGGGCAAAGCTTTCAGGACCTTCGTATGCTGCTGGGGCTTAACTCAAAATGAGAGAAACAGTTGCAAACATCTATTAATCATCATAACTTGGATTATACAAAGTATGAATCTCAGAAAATTGATACTCATCAAAAATGAAATGGAACTCTTAAGATCAATATCCAAGGCCTTAGTTAACTGATATGGACTGGCATTGGCCATTTTCAATCAGTTAATCATAGAGTCTACAATGCTGGGAATGAAAAATTCGAGAGAAATGACATCACGTTCATTATCACAAAGGACATTTCAAGATCTATCTTGAAGTGCATTGCTATCTGTGTTAGCATAATATCTATATGTACACAAAGAAATCAAGTTAATACAACTATTATTTAAATTTACAAACCAACCCCCAAAGCTAGTGATGAAAACAGCTGAAGAATTTTACCAATTACTTCAGTCGGAAATTTATCAAACAAGTAATCAAAATGCATCTAAAGTGATTGGAATGCAAAGCTTGGAAACAACGAGGAAGTTAACAGTTGGAAAACACGACCTTGGTGATTTAAATGTAGAAGGACAAAATTTTGCAAGACCAAAGACTTCATAGAAAATTCCGTTTTTTCTACTATATACAAGGGGGTACCTCCCTAAAAAAAAAAAAAACAGAAAAAAAAACTCCGCTGGGCAGAGTTTTTGTAGTATGCATTTTTCCCTCTAAGCAAGCATCAAGAAACTTGCTCCAAGTTGGTGCACCCATTGGCATCTTCCGAGAAGGTTCTCTCTGGTCACAGTGAATTTTTTTCGTAAAAGCAGTTTCACTCGAACCTCGTTTTCTGTGACGGCTGACTTTAAAACAGCATGAGGGTGTTTCCTCCTCCAGAAAAAGATGTCACAGAAACTGTTGTGATGTTGAACACACAGAAGGACAGCACTGTGGGAAAAACTCACGTGTACGAGTAGTTTTCTTGTTTCAAAAAAGGTGAACAGTCGATTGATAGCAAACCTCGTTCTAGACGTCCATCAGCTTATCGAATGGGTAAAAATAAAGACAATAAACTCCATGCACCTGTGCTCGAAGATCAACGATGGACCACTGAAGAGATGGGGAAGTTGGCTGGACTCTCTTGGCACTTGGTACAGCAAATTTTAACGCAGGATTTGGAACTGAGAAGGGTGGCTGGGACATCTGTGCCTCGGGTTCTGACTGACCAGGAAAAGGAGCACCGAGCGAAAACATGCGGGGCTTTGAAGCAACAGCTCCGAAGCAACTTCTTTTCAAAGGTCATTACTGGTAACGGCACAGGGTGCTATTCTCGCGACCCTGAAAGCAAATATCAATCAAGCTAGGGGAAGATGCCATCGTCACCTCACCCAAAAAAGCTCATGAAAGATCAAGACGGTTCATTTGTATTTTTGATGGGAGGGGGATAGTGCATTGGGAGCTTTTGTTCCACCAAGTCAGACTATTCATCAAGCTTTTTATTTTGAAGTTCTGAAAAGACTGCATAACAGTGTGTTAGTCTGGGCAAACAGGAGAAACAAATCCACAGAAATCCACATGCATATAAGAGAGAGTTTTATCTAAAGGGTACTTGTACATTAAGCATCCCAACCCAGTCCAGTCCAAGCCCATAGTCTGATATTAGCCCATATGTCCAACAATGCTCTACAGAGTCCTCCTCAAACTCAAAAAACACATGCTATGACACCGACTGCAGGAGGGAAGCCGAGTCAGTGAGCATGTAAGCATCTCAGTGCTGGTAGAGGTCTCCATGCACATGCTCCAGCACCCAGGGCTGCATCAGGCTAGGTCCCTATGGCTTCTCCTCAGGATGTCTCGCAGGAAGTGAGCCTTGCCAGCTGAGGCAGGGAACTAGCTAAGGCAGCTGCACACTGGTCTGACCATTAGAGAGCAAGAGACCTGAGAACTAGAAAGGCGAGGCACACCGAGCCATTTATCTCTCCACCCTTCAATTAATCCCACATGTGTTTATCGACCAGGCTGGCACAATAAACCTTAACTATCATAGTGTGGGACAAAAAAAAAAGGCCTGATTTTTGGCAGATGGACTGGTTTTGCCACAACAGTGCCCCTCCTCACACAGCCATCTCAGTGCACACCAGTTTTTGGCAGAAAACAGCGTGCCTCTCTTGCCTTACATACCTTACTTTCCTGACCTCACTCTGTGTGACTTCTTTTTGTTTTCATGAATGAAGAGGGACATGAAAGGACAGCGATTTGACAACTTAAACGAGGTGACGAAAAAAGCGAGGGAGGTGCTGTAAGTCATCCAAACAGGTGAGTTTGAAAAATGTTTCCAAAAATGGAATAGCAGATTTGACTAATGGAGAGTACTTTGAAAGTGATAAGGTTATTTTGGGTTTTTAAAGAATTAAATACACATAACTTTAGGGGGGGAAATTGTTGTTGTTGTTACCCCAATGTAAGTGGTGACTATATACACACGGACTTCTCTAGACAGAATACACAGACATATTTTGGGGAAGAGATGAAGGAAAAGTTCAATATCAGCAGCTGAAACAAGGCCAGGGCTGACTCTGAAACAGATCATCAATTGCTCCTATGTAAATTCAGGTTAAAGCTGAAGAAAAATGAAACACTTCATGAGAGCCAAATATGACCTGGAGTCTATTCCACCTGAATTTCAAAAGCATCTCAAGATCAGATTGACAAATTGAATGCTAATGACAGAAGACCAAAAAATGAGTAAGGAAGACTGAAGAAGAATCGATGCATCTGAATTAAGATGCTGGCAAAGACTACTGATAGTACCATGGACTGCCCAGGTAACAAACACATGTGTCTTAGAAGAGGTACAGTCAGAATTACCCTTAGAATAGAGGATGGCTAAACTTCCTCTTGAATATTTTAGACATGTTGTCAAGAGAGACCAGTCACTGGAAAAGGCCATCATGCTTGGAAACTAGAGGGACAGCAAAAAAAGAGGAAGGGCCTTGATGATATGGACTGACACTGCGGCAGCAAAAATGGGCTCAAAGTCAACAATAATTGTGAAGAAGGCCCCGGGCTGGCCAGTGTTTCATTTGGAAACAAAGTGATAGCATTTAACAACAACCTACAGGGGAACTTCTTTCTCCTCTGTATCAGAGTTAAATTACAGTGAGAATTTTCCCCATAATTCATCTGACTTGTTCCTAATTCTGCTTTCCAGCAATATTTCAAGCACTTTGACTGATAGTCAGCCATTAACATGAATGGACAGCTGTGCCACAATGCGACCGCCAGCAAAAACCAGTCATTCATATCCTTGGATAAGTGGATGGATTCTGGGCTTACAGCAAGATATGGTGAAGAAGGCAGATGGTGCCCGGCTATCAATTGGAATAGCGTTTGGGGTCTTAAAGGCTTGTTTGTATTCAAACAAGCAGCCATCCAGTGGAGTTGTCAATTAAGTCCACATGGACGAAGCCCACCAGCCTGTGTGATCCAAAGATGATGAGAACAAAATCCAAATATGATGGAGGGAAAAGTATCAGAGCTTAAATTGTGAACACACAATTTGTAGAAGGCTCTGGAGGACAGTGGGAGCCCAAAATCCATCTGCAGAGTGTCTAGTCAGATTGAGCCCCTGGCAGATCCACTCTGGACACAAGGAGGGGTGGTGGTGCCTGGAACAGCTTTACTATCAGACAGAGACTATTGTACACTTGATTATGGTAGATCAAACCATGGTATAATATGATATTTGCCACGTAAACCTCCCTCTTGACCCAACCTAAATTTTCTCTAAGCTTAAATATTTCTTTTTTATTCCATGAAAGAAATTTCTTCTCTGGGTTCTTAATAGTGTTGGTGGTCTTTTCTTTCTTACACTTTATTTCTGTTATTATCATTATAATTTACTTCATTTTGCTTTTTTTGGTATGTTAGATTTCCCACTTTACAAAGTGCAGATGGAATGGATTAATACAGATCATAACCCATGTAATGGCTTATGAGCAGGGGGAGGGGAAGGAAATGGAAGAGCAAGCAATGAATGCAGGAGGGGGCAGGGAGCACTAGAGCTGATTATGATTATGTCGGTACAACTAGACATTATGATGATGTCGATACAACTCTTTTAAAAAGTGACTTAACAATGGAAGTGTATTTTATATCCAGAAAACTACTTAAAAAAAAAGAATCCAGAGTTGACTGATGACTACCAGGGGTGACGGAGGGAGAGTTTTTGCTTAGGGGGCATCTAGTTTAGGTTAATGGTGCTGGAATAATTTGGAAAAGGATATCAATAATGGTTGTATAACAGGGTATAATCAATGGCACTGAAATACACATGTAGAAAGTGTTGAATGGGAGAATGTATTGTGTTTCTTTTTACCACAGTTAAAAATAATAATGCGTACACTTATAATGAGTAAAATGAAGAAGAAAGTATGGTAAAATTGGTTGTGTTAATGGCTGTACAACCCTTCTTGATATGATTGAACTATTGAATTGTATGATATGTGGGAAAAGTACCAATATAAGTATAATAAGAAAAAAAAGAACCATGTGCCTGAGGCTGGTGGATTCTGACTCACAGTGACCCTGTATAATAAAGTAGAACTTCCCTTTGGGGTGCCTGAGGATGGAAATCTCTATGGAGCAGAAAACCTCGTGTTTCTCCTTCGGAGTAATGTCTGGTGGGTTGGAACTGCCGACCTAGCGGTTCGCAGGTCAGTGTGTACCCACTACTAACTACACCAGGGCTCCCTGGGCCACAGAAGGAGGAAGAATATTTCACGCATGACTTAGGGGCCATGGAGGTGGTTCCGACCGATGGCGACCCTGCGCACATCAGAACAAGACCCTGCTGGGTCCTGCTCCATCTAAGTTGGAGCCCATTGTGTCAGTCCATCTCGTTGAGGGCCTTCCCCTCTACCCAGCATGCTGTCCTTCTCTAGGGCCCGGTCTCTCTTGACAACATGTCCAGAGGATGTAAGTTAGACCAAGTGTTGCCAGCCTAGTCTCAAGTCTCAAAGCTTCCCATTGTTCACGAAAGACTACAGGCCCCATACTGCAATTTCACCTTTCAAAAACTACCATCCCCAGCATGCAACGCAGCCAGAGTTCCCGAAGGGAGAGAACTGCCTGCCTAGTTGGAAACTCGGCCCTCAGGTCATGCTCTGGCAAACAAACGAATCTGACCGGCCCCCGGGATTTTTTTTTTTTTTTTTTTTTTTGCAGAATGGCCACTCCCTAAATCCAGGGAAGGAGAGGGAGGACTCGTGGGCCACGTGGTCTTGCTCTTGTCAACTTTGCCGCAGCCTCGGGAGTAGCTGCTCGCAGGGTGTCCCCCATGGCTTCGGTGACCCGAGCGCTGTTTGGAGACCTGCCCTCCGGGGCAGGCACTGTTGAGAAGTTCCAGCTGCAGTCGGACCGTCTGAGAGTGGACATCATCTCCTGGGGCTGCACCATCACAGCCCTGGAGGTCAAGGACAGGCAGGGGAGAGCCTCGGATGTGGTGCTAGGCTTTGCCGAGTTGGAAGGTGAGCTGAGCTCCGGGCGCGCCCCGGACCTGGCCCGCACACCACGCGTGAGCTGCCGGGGATGGGAGATCCTCCGGAGGTGGGGGGTTGAGGGTAGGGGGGCTGGGGAGGGGGACTACAGGACCAATGATGACCCCGGCTGCCTGGATCAGGGTTCCGTTGCGATCCAGTTTTGGAAAAAGACAACATACCTATAAACAGCCGTCGGACTTTGCCTCTGGGCAGCCATTCCGATTTCGCCCCGATTCATTTAGAAAGTCTGCTGGGGTGAAGCGCCAGCGCTCCTGGGCGATCTTTGTACCGAGCGCGCTAGCTGGCGATAAGGGACGTGGCTTCCCTCTGCTCTTTCTGCAGGATGAAAATCACGTGCACTTTCTACTTCCGTCTGTTTGTTTTTAGTTGTTGTTGTTGATTCTACAAGATTATCTTGGCGACCCGGTCATCTCAGTCAATACTCCAATAAGCTCTGTGTCTGTGACCAGTTTCTCTGTGCTCTTCTGGGGGCTCCCGCCGCACCCGCCTATCACGCCGCTGTTCTTTAACCACATATGAAAAGAAACAGAACAACTTAACTGTAGACGTGAGCCCTCCTAGCAAAGATGGGAGCCCTGCTGGTACTGTGGGTCAGACGTTGAGCTCTTTGCAAGATCCGTGGTTCAAATCCACAGGCGGAAAATGAGATTGTCAACTTCCGAAAAAATGTCTTGGAATCCCTGTATTGGTCTGCTATGAGTCAGGCTCCACTCGGTGGCTCTGGGCTTGTTTTTCCCTTTGTTTTTGTAATTGGAATAGGAGGAGGCTGAGTAGATGGGGCAGTTTGCCTTCCAAGGTGGCTGTTTCAGCCCCCCTCGTGGTACCATAGAAGAAAGACAGGAGACCGGCTTCCTTAAAGATTCCAACCAAGAAACCGCCGTAGGACGGTTCTGTACTGCAACACATGGGCACAGCCCCTGGCATAGGGTTTTGCTTTGGTTTGTAACTCCACTCAAAAAACTCAGCGCCATCGAGTTGATTCCACCTCAAAGCAACCCTATAAGACAGGGTAGACCGGTCCTGGTGGTTTTCCAAGATAGTGAATCTTTACAGGTGTAGGAAGCCTCCTTCATCTCCCACAGACCAGCTGGTAATTTCAAACTGCCCACCTTGTGGTTAGCAGCCCAATGGGGACCTTCTGTACCACGAGGGCTCCTCATAAGAACAGATACTACAGTTAATCTTCGCCCAAGGGCTGAGAAGGGGAACTAGGGTGGACTTTTCTTCTGTTGGAATCTGTGGGCAGCCGAGATTACTTGTTTTGTGTGCACTGGAAAACTCTGTTAACTCAGTTAATTCTCTTGACAAGTGAGACAACGTTCCACCCTCCAAGAACTTACAATTTATCTGGGGAGATAGACGGTAATCACATGGTTGCATACATGTGTGATTCAGCGGCCACTTTGCTGCAAAGGGGCAAGTACGAGGTGCTTTCTCTCGGCACTACCCGGGAGCTAAACAGAGCATGAGATCTGGAATAAGTCAGCCAGGGGAACTGTTTGTGAGTCCATACCCTGGCTCAGTGATGCGGTGCGGACAAAATCGGCTAGAGAGGAGGTGTGAGGTTTGCCTTTAGGTGTGTCTTTCTGCCTGTTTAGTTCTTTTGATATGTAACTTGATTCATGATTTGAGGTCTGCAGAAAACCCTGGGATTTTCCGTTTGTCCCTCGGGAGTCTGACGTTTGCTTTTTGTTTCCTGGATAAAATTACTTATAAGAATATTCCAAGGGGTGGGGTGGAAAGGAGGAACTGATTACAGGAATCTGCATATAACCTCCTCCCTGGGGGACGGACAACAGAAAAGTGGGTGAAGGGAGATGTTGGACAGTGTAAGATATGAAAAAATAGTAATTTATAAATTATCAAGAGTTCATGAGGGAGGGGGTAGTAGGGAGGGAGGAGGATAAAATGAGGCTGCTGCCAGGACCTTAAGTGGAGAGCAAATGTTTTGAGAATGATGAGGGCAACAAATGTACAAACGTGCTTGGCACAATTGATGTATGTATGGATTGTGAAAAGAGTTGTATAAGCCCCCAATAAAATGATTAAAAAGAAAGAATATTCCTGAGGATCTTATTCTTGGCGCTCTGGTTGCCCTTATTGGCTTGAGAGTTTCCACATCACGGCTTGGATAAGTTCTTTGGTAACTTAAGTGAGCCTGTAACGAGAGCCTCGCAGGTAGGAAGGTTCTGGTTTGTGGGAAAATTTGCTGTTTTTCCTCTTTGTCTCCTGCACATTTTTTTTTTTTTTGGAGGGGAGTAGTTCACAGTTGCTGTCTCTAGAAGGTTGATGAATGTCATTTAAAAGAGGGGTTTTAAAAATGTTTTTAAATAATAAAAGAGGGGTGTTTTTTTTTAATCGGTGCTAAGTCACTTCTCTCTGTTAGGAACACAGCCATTTTCAAGACTGAAACAGAATTTCAAAAAGCTTCCATGGCTGGTATAACATCTCCTAGGGAAGTCAAAGGGGAAAGGACGATATGGCGTAGAATGCCTGAACCAGAGGAGAGACTAAACTGGGAAGAAAAAAACAAACACACACACACACAAAAAAACAGAGGAGTTGATTCCAACTTACAGCAACCCTGTATAAGAGTGGTTTTCAACCTGTGGGTCACGACCCCTTTGGGGGTTGAACGACCCTTTCACAGGGATCACCCAATTCATAACAGTAACAGAATTACACTGATGAAGTAGCAAGGGAAATAATTGTTTTAAATCATTTTATTGGGGGCTCATGCAACTCTTATGACAATCCATACATACATCAATTGTGTAAAGCACATCTGTACATTTGTTGCCCTCATCAGTCTCAAAACATTTGCTCTCCACTTAAGCCCCTGGCATCACCTCCTCATTTTTCCCCCTCTCCCTCAGGAACCCTTGATAATTTATAGCAAGGAAAATAATTTTATGGTTGGGGGTCACCACCACATGAGGCACTGTATTAAAGGGTCGCAACACTGGGAAGGTTGAGAACCACGGCTGTGTAAGGTTTCTGAGGCTATAAATCTTTATGGGTACAGATAGCTCCAGTTTTCTCCCAGGGAGCAGTTGGTGAGTTTGAACCACTGACCTGGTAGTCAGCAGCCTATTGCTTATCCTGCAACTCCAGTGGAAGGACTAGAAGTAATATGCTGTGGGCAGCTGCTTCCCTTCCCTCTTTTCTGGTGGCCCAGCGGGGGAAGGCTTGGGCCACTGACTGTAAGCCCCGAGGTTCAAACCCACCAGCTGCTCTGTAGGAGAAAGATGAGGCTGCCTGGTCCCCAAGAGTTTCACTCTCAGAAACCCTAAGGAGCATTTTTACTCTGTCCAATGGGGTCACTGTGCATCGGAATTAATGCCCTCAAGGGTGGTTTGGGTTTTCCCCAAGCTACCAGGTTACAAAATGTTGAGGATACGCAATGCGTTTGTCCAAGTTGCCTCTTCTCTGCCATGCTGGAAGGCACAACTCCCTGGCTCTCCGCCTTTCAATCCCTGCCTTGGCTGGTGGGCCAGAGAGCCCACCCACGGCCTACTGTATGGTCTGCAACGGCTCCTCTGCTCTGCCTCATGACCTCGGTGGTACGGTGCCCGGTGCCTCTGTTCAGTGGTAGGATGCAAATGATTAGACCACTGGTTTGCTAACCTAATGGCCATTTTAAGTGTAGAAAATGATATACCGAAATGTAGTTTGTTATTTCATAAGTTAATCATTAAATACAAATAAAAGAGGTACACAAACTAGATTGTTATAAGAAAGTTTTTAAATATTAATGAAAATATTAAATAATACCTGACAAAAGCAATCAAATATATCCATATTGCTTCTTGATTGGCATCCTCGCTAGCAATATTCTTTGCTTTTATCCAAGCATCATCAGCTGTGTGATTTATCCTTAACCATCTTCTCACTGTACTAGTAGGTAGGATCCCATTGCTTTAGAGCAGCGGTTCTCAACCTGTGGGTTGAACTCCTTCAGGAGTCAAACGACCCTTTCACCGGGGTCACCTACAGCCATCAGAAAACACATATTTCCAATGGTCTTAGGAACTAAGACACCACTCCTCTATCCATCTCCAGGCGGGTCCGCTCACATGCAGATATGCCCACATATGAGTACCGGCTTGGAGACTCTTACCCATTCTACGCCATGCTTCAAGACAAAACTTCATTTATTTGTCATTAGAAATAAATATTTCATAATTTATAATTCCATATTGTTTTTGTGATGACTCGCTATGCTTTGATTATGTTCAATTTGTAACAATGAAAATACATCCTGAATATCAGATATTTACAAGACGATTCATAACAGTAGCAAAATTATAGTTATGAAGTTGCAACGAAAATAATTTTACGGTTGGGGGGGGTCACCACCACATGAGGAGCTGTATGAGACCGTGGCGGCTGAGGAGGGTTGAGGACCACTGAATTAGATGCTACTCGTTGTGTTTGCTATATTAGAAACAATCAGACAATTTCTCTTCTCTGAATATATTCCGTTCACATTTGAAAAACCCTTTTTCACTTCTGCTAAACTGAACAGCCCTTGTACTGGCAATCTTTTAGCTCTTTGAACGCTTTCAGGAATTGCATAATTCACTCATAACATCTTGTGGGAATTCGGGGTGTGACCAAAGCTGAAACGAAGGACAGCGAGTCACCCTCTGGTTGTTTGGCCCCTTCTCTCTTTATGTTATGTGTTTGGTTACTGAAGTTCAAACTCCCAGGGAATAAAAAGTAGTATTTTATCAAAGGTATAATGGGTGAATAAGCATGGCAACCATGGTTCCATCTATTTTTTAGTCCCTATGGATGGGATGAACACTGTTATGGGTGCTTAGACTACCAGACTATGCAGATGAATGTTCAAAAAGAGTAAGGAATACAAAGTTGTGATTTCCACATGGGGCGGCTGCCCAGTCGCCCACTTTAGAGAGCACCCTGATTACAGTGCTGTTTTAACCACCGCTTCGCTGAGCTCAGCAAACAGTCAGGGATGGTCCTACGGAACTTGTGCCCCTACTGCCTCTGCCGCTTCTTGCATGTGCTCCGCGGGCTCTGTTGCATGGTCATGGGGTTCCCCTCCCTGCGTGCACTTTGAAGATGGTGACTCTTACATACCAATCCCCTCTACGGCTGTTTCGTGTTCCTGTTTACATGGCCTCACCTAGTCACTTGGTGGGAATTCCGAAGACAAGGATAGAAGAGCCATTCTGTGCCATTCCAGTTCACCACAGGGGACACAATTTAATTCACCACACTCTCCATATTGTACACATTTCTTGAGAACATTAAATAGCTTTTCTTTTCTTTTTTTTCCCCACCACACTCACTCACTCACTCACGGCCATGGAGTCCATGCTGACTCGTCGTGACCCCGGTGGGTTTCTGAAGCTGGACTGTTTACGGCAGGAGAAGTCCCGTCTTTCTCCCGCCGTGGTTTTGAACTGCCGACGATGCCGACATAACCGCTACACCAGCAGGGTTCACTACGATGGACCACCGGGCTTCACAAAATGCCAGGTCAAGTCAAAGCATTTAAAATATTCGTCTAGGTCATGGGACAGGGGGGTGTTTTTCTTTCTATGCCATAGTTTATGTAACAATCATCTGTGTACAAAGGAAACCGGACTATTTTCAAAAGAAAGGAAGCTGAAAGAAATCCTCATGATTAAGTATTACGTAATACTTTCTAATATGTTCATCTATCTTTGAGGTTATTGTAAGCAAACCCTCCATCCCTTTTTAGGACCCCGTCTTTCCGTTTGTTCTAGATTCTTTTGCAATTTCCAAAAATACAGAAGACTTCATGTATGTTGTAACAGGAAGCATAACTGTCTCTAGCAGAATAGTCCGAAATGAGGTTCAGCTACTGTTTTGATCAATCATGTGGTAAGACCCGCGTCAAAAACAAATGGGGTAAGGGCTGGACCCCTGGGTGGCTGAGAAGCAAGGGAAAAAGGAGAATTCACTTTCACTGCTTCTTTTTAAAAAAAATAATTTGTTGCATTGAATTCTTGTTGAGAAGACACACAGCAGAAACTCACACTGATTCACATTTACAGTTCAGCAGTATTGATTTCATTCTTTGAGTTATGCAATTATTCTTACCCTGTTTTTGAGTTGCTCGCTGTATAGTCTCTTCAAATAGCTGAGTTTTAGAAATCATGTAAAATAAGGAAACTGATGGGATGAAGGGTTATTTTGACACTCCCATGTCCCCAAGGGCACTTTGAGTCACAGGAAGCATGGATCGCTTCTTGAAACGTGGACCTTTTTTAACTGCCAGGTTAAATTTGAACTATTTGCAATTTCTCAGCTAGATTATATAAACTGGTTGGATGGCTGCTTTGATGAGAGATTAGTCCGGTTCCATTTCTTCAAGAGAAAATGATCTCTTTTCTCTGTAGACTTCTGAAAAGGTAAACCAAGCACCTTTCAGTCCAGCCTAGTAGAAAATCAGTTATACTTTCTCCCCACTTATTGGCTATCTTGTCTGATATTTCACCTTTGTAATCATAGTAAGTCAACTACCCAACTATTTGGAGCATTAAATATATAAATCTGGTCGAAAGAAACTTTTTGTTTCATTTTGTTAACACTGTAAAAAAAAAAGTATAGATCCATATGGGACCACCAACAAGTATTTAAATGACAGAGTTTCTAAAATGGTTTGTGTACTTGACAATTGAAGTTTGTTTCCCTGGCAAACCCAAAGGAAGGTCATAGCCCAGATTAGGGGTCTTCCCTGAGGAAAACGAGGAATAGCTTTATTTTAGACTTTAGGGCACTATGGCTATGGTTTGGACTCCCCAAATTGGACATTATAATGGATGCCCTTGGGGTGGAGAAGTGTGAATGTGACATACATATTTATTCCACTCAGCGCTTTGTTCAGGAAAGCAGACCAAACTTTTCCTCTCTCCTGTGCCCCCTGGAATTCCTGGATGGTGCAAATGACCCGTATACTCGGCTGCTCACCGACAGGATGGGGGTTTGAGCCTTCTCAGGAGGAGAAAGGCCTGGTGGTCTGCTTGTGGAATGGAGGCGGGTTAAGAAGGGCTCAGTAATGTCAACTATTGTGACGAGCCCGCAAGTGAGACTGGAGGGACCTGAGATTAGCAAGAATGTGAACCAGGAAGGGCCTGGAAGAAAATGATTAAATTACACCCAGCCTGGTGGTTAATGTGAGCCTCGGACCTGTAACTGAGCAGCCTCAGCCGTGGCTGAGAGAGTTCCTGTTGGCTAACATGCAGTACACGGGGTAGATATGGAGTGTCACGGGGAAGGGGGAGGGAATCTAAATGTAAAACCCTGCACAACGTCATCTTTGTGAAGATAATAATTTTTGAAATCCACCCCCCAACCCTTCATAACTCCCCTTGTAAATTAAATATTAAAAAGAAAAATTAAACTAAAAGATTCTAGCAGACAGAGGAACTTAAAGGAAAGGAGCAGAGAGGAACGAGAATAGAAACCATGAGAATGTTGATAAAATATGGAAAATGTGATCAGTGTCCAGATTGAACAATATGTGGAGAAATTGTGAAGAGGAGGGCTTGGGTTATTGTGTGAACTTTCATGAAAACCTCAGTAAAATATTTTTTTAAAAAGAAGTAAATGGAACATCCTGTATTATGTACATGTGCACAAGGGCTGTGGCTTCTTATAGCAAACAACAAAAACAAAAGGATTATTGTTGATGCTCATACAGTTCTATAGCATACGTACCAGATACCATACCATACCATACCAATACAGTGCCATAGAGAGATCTTAAGATGTTTGACAAATGAAAAAAACCTTTTTTTGCAAAACAGTGTGTGTAGCACGGTCCTCTTTATCTATGTTAGGCATCTGTTTCTATATTTGATTATTTATGAATGCAAAGAAACTCACTGGAAATGCACGTACCACGCTGTTACCAGTGGTTACCCTTGGAAAGGAGGAGCAATAGAAAGTTTTCATGTCTTAGTCTTTTCTTAGCTTGCCAGATTGAGGAAATAATAATACAGAATGCCCGGTTAAATTTGAATTTCAGATAGATAAGATGTTTAGAAATTGTTGAGAGGGGACCTGGTTCATGGTGTGAGCTTTCATCGAAACCTCCATGGCTTTTTTATTTTTAAGAAATAGAACATTTTGCCTTATGTACACACACAAAGTGTGTCTTCTTAATTATAAGTCTATCTCACATAAACTATTAATATGCACGTAGGATTGTGTGCTGTCGACTCCATTCCAACACGAGTGTGGATGGCTGAAACTGCTCGTGGGCTGTCCGAGGCTGGCACCCGTCGGGAGCAGAGCCCCAGGCTTTTCTCCCGTGGAGCTGCTGGCGTCACACCGCCTCCTGTAGGGCAGCAGCCTGGTCATAGCCGTTCTTCACCAAGACTCTTACCAGCGACAGATGTATGCTCAAAGTAACACTTGGGGACAGACTTTTGTGAAATATTACTTAGTTCTTGGAAATTTGAATTTAACCAGGCATTCGGTGTTTCATTTGGCTATACTGCTCTATATACTGCGGATTTTTTTCAGTCTCCTTAAAGGATATTTTTATAAATTAATCATATGCCTTCTTTGAAAATTTGAAAAGAGGAGAAAAAAGGATAAAATAGTTGTCTCTCACAACGACATTAAAGCCTAAGTCTGGCTGAAGAAAATGGATTGGCCCAGGAAAAAGCAGCTTTCAAAGCAGCATGAAGGTGGCTTATAGACCAAGATCCCGGCGTTCTACACAGAAAGAACAAGAGCACGTGCATGCATGCAATAAAAGACTAGGCAGAGATGTATAAGAAGATTAACAGAGGTTCTCTCTGCTGGTTAGATTATGGGTGACTTCAGTTTCTTCATTGTGCTTTGTAAAGTTCTTAACATTCTTACCAGGAACACGAACCGCTTTGGGAAGGGATAAAGAACCTGGGTACCGAACACCGCTTTCTCGGCTTCCACGAGTCCCTGGACTGGCCCAAGCTGCTCCTGCCCGCTGCAGCCCTCAGAAGGACGAGATGACCAGCGCTGTGAGCCTCGCGTGTGGTTTACAGTCTTACTAAAATGCTGTCATCCTCCATCCTTTCAGGGTATTTCCAAAAGCAGCCCTACTTTGGAGCCGTCGTGGGAAGGGTGGCCAACCGGATTGCCAAAGGCACCTTCACGTTGGCTGGGAAGGAGTACAAGCTGGCCATCAACAACGGGCCCAACAGTCTGCATGGTGGGGTCAGAGGGTTTGATAAGGTGAGTGATGTAGTTAAAGGTTATTGTGCCAACCTGGCCGAGAAACACATGTGGTATTAATTGAAGGACGGAGGGATAAATGGCTGGGTGAGCCTCGCCTTTCTAGTTCTTGGGACACTTGCTTTGTGATGGTCAGACCAGGGTGCAGCTGCCTTAGCCAGTTCCCTGCTTCAGCTGGCAAGGCTCACTTCCTGCAAGATGTCCCCGAGGAGAAGCTACATGGACCTACCCCGATGCAGCCCTGGGTGCTGTAGCAGCCTTGTGGAGACCCCTGCCAGCGCTGAGATGCTTACACGTTCGCGGATTCGGCTTTCCTCCTGCAGTCAGCATCATTGTGTTTATTTTGTGAGATGGAGGAGGACTTTGTGGATTGGTGTAGGGTATATGGGTTAGTGGGTTAATGTTGGACTTGTGGGCTTGGGCATCACTGGGTTGGGATGTTTTCTTGATGTGCACTTACCCTTTATATAAAACTCTCTCTTATGCATGAGTTTCTGTGGATTTGTTTCTCTAGTGTACCCAGACTAACACAGTGAGTCAGAAGAGTTGGTAGAATTCCCACCTGACACACTTGACAAAATACGCAGGTAGGTACACCGTCTGCTTGCCAGGCACAATCCCAGCCTTAGAGCCAATGCAGCCTGGTAAGGGCTACCTCGTGTGTGCAGGAGCAGTGTCCCAGGGCCCATCCTTCCCCAGCTCTTTGAGCAATAGCAGGCAAGGGAGGCCCCGAGGAAAAGGACAGAGATCCTGGAATTGGGAAAGGTCTGGGAAAGGGCAGGGAATGCCTTTCCCAAGTCTTTGAGACAGGTTATCTAACCTTACAGTTCTTACCTTTCTCATCCGTACACTGGGACCAATATCACTGTCTATCTCACAGAAATGACTTCTGGTGGCACTATGGATAAAGCATGGGGCTGCTAACCAAGAGGTTGGTAGTTCAAACCCGCCAGTCACTCCTTGGGAGGAAGACAAAGCAGTATACCTCCCTAAAGAGTGACAGCCTTGGAGATGTTTGGAGCTGCTCTCCGCTGACCTATTAGGTTACTGTGAGGCGATCAACTTGATGGCAGTGGAAGGATCTCTTAGAAACACCCCAAAGATGCAATGAATTAAATGGGATCAGGGTGACTTGAGACACAACGGAAAAGTAGATAACTAATAGTCTCCTCCGCTGACTTAACAAGGCATTCACAGTCAGTGTCTCGAATACTTACAAGGACCCTGTGTTGTCAAATCCGAGTTCCCAAAAGACTACACAACTCCCGAGTAGAATGGCCAGGTCTGCCCGGCCCGAAGCCCTCATTCCTACACTTCCCAGTCTGGTGTACCCCAAGGCTGCTGTATATGCTCCCAGTCGAACCCACCCCATTTTTGTCTCCTTAAAGGCCCTTCCCGAGAGCTGTTCCACCTGCATCCAGCCTGGCCTTCCCTTCCATGCTTCAAGTTTTCAAGTGCCCTTTCCACATGAACACTCCCGTTCTCCAAGTGAACCCTGAAAACAAGGTTAGGAAAGCAAGCAGGCTAGACAGCATGTCTCTGAGGTCGGAATCCCTGCCGTCCTGCTTCTTGGTTCTGTGGGACTCTACAGGTTATCATCCCATACCCCCCCACCCCCCACCCCAGTAACTGTCTCATTTCAAGCTGTGAGGGAGCTATTTGATATTTAAATCTCCTTTCAATGGCGCCACCTAGGATAGGTCCTGGAGAAGAGGCAGAGAAGGCAGGAACAAGCATGGTGGTTAGGGACCCCAGTTCCTTCTCTTGGGCCATTTAGAGGGACTTCACTCTGGTTCCCCCAGCAGCTTCCTGCTTTCAGCCTGGACTCAGACACTCCTAGTGGCTCTCCTCTGCTCAGTGCTCAGGCTTTCCATGCTGGGGAAGTCAGAGTGGGGACCGCTCTGCCCGTGGTGGGGCACTGGGTCTCTAGAATGTGTCAAGCACAGAAAGTAAGACCCAGGGACAGGGATTCTCAGAGGAGCCTCAAGACACCACCTTCCACTGCACTGAGATATTTCCCAGGGTGTTTCTTGCCATGTATGCCCTCGGTAAAGAAGTAAATGTGTATGCCCTGCAGTTCAGCAGACCTCCTGGACCCCTCTTTGAACCAGGGAACTTAACAGGCCTGGGGATACCAAACTGAAGGAGGTACAGAGCGGGCCCTGGGGTCCCGAGGCTCACAGTTTGGTGAAGGAGGTAGGCAGGCTGCTACATGCCCCATAGCGCACAGGCCGCCAGCCTGCGATGGAAACTGGGTGTGGCCGGAGCCATTGCAACTGGGAAGGTAGGATTGGAACTGCCCTTGAAGGAAGGACGGCGGTTCATTTAATATGCGTAAATAAATTGATTTAATATGCAAACAACATACATATGTGTATATAAACAATTTCATATGTTTAATTCAAATGGCTGTGATGTGACCCGGGCAGAGGTAGGGAAAGACTTTGAGTCTTCTGAAGGATTTTTTTTTTAAGATCATTTTACTGCGGGCTCTTACAGCTCTTCTAACAATCCATACATCCATCGTATCAAGCACATTTGTACATGTGGTGCCAGTATCACTTCCAAAACATTTTCTTTCTCCTTGATCCGTTGATATCAGATCTTCTTCCCCACCCCCAGCCCCACCTCTGGAGGATTTTGAGCCCAGTCCCGTGAGCAGTAGCAGATGAACTTTGTCTTACGTTGTGTTTACTTTCAATACAGAATCATTTGTCAGCTTCCGTCCTTGAGTTTGCTGGTGGAGGGGTGTTTGATCTGTTTTATTGTTAAATATTAGAAAAATTACAAATGTTTTACTTATTGAATAATTAACGGGGTTTGAAGGTATGTGGTTTTCCCCAGTTATATCAACACATTTTTAGAAATGGTATTTGAGCAATTTTGAATTGAATTGGCTTAGAAATGGTACAGCTAAATCTACCCAAATCAAAGCCATTGGCATCAAGTCAGTTGCCACCCTCGGTAACCCCTCAGGTCATCCAGAAGAACTGCCTGATAAGGTTTCTGAAGCTATACATCCTCATGGAAGCCGACTGACACATCTTCCTCCTACAGATGGCTGATGGGTTCGAACCGATGACCTTTTCATTAGCAGCCAGCTGCTTAAACCACTACACCACAGGGCTCCTATAAGCAGGTGCCGTCGAGTTGGTTCTGACTCATAGAGACCCTGTGTGCAGCAGAGTGAAACGCCACTTGGTCCTGTGCTCACAAGTATTCTTCTGTTTGAGCCCATGTGGTGGCCATGGTGTCGATCCATCGTGTGGGAGTTGCACAATTTCTGGAAATGTAGAAACTACAGGGACAGGAAATCCTTCTGTGAATAGGAATCATAGTGATCTGATAATACTAACACACAGATCTTCCCCTGCATCCTTTTGCTAAAGGAGTAGCACTAGATAGCAAGCTGTGAGCATTTTATTTCAAATGGCTCTACAATTTCTGGGTCCTGAAATGTCCCATTTTGGGGTGGGGTTTGTTCTTTCAGGGGTTTTTTATTACACATGTGACTGGCTTCCAATTTTAAGTGTCTGGGACCTTCAGCATTTCTGGAAGATAATTAGGGTGTAAAATTAATTTTCCCGAGGGCTATGACTTTGTCTGAAATACCAGCTGCTCTCCCAGCAGGTGCAGGCAGAGGCCTCCCTTCCCGCTGGGCTCCCCTCGTGGCAAATGGGACATCCGTTAGAGTCAAAGACCTGCTTGGAGCGGGTGGCAGACCCTGGGCTCACAGGCCCTGCAAATGTGTTTGGAATAACAGACTCTGAGTGCACCTCATCCATTGGAAAAAGAGACTCTGAATGAAACCACTCACCGAATGCAGGTAGAGAGTGGCGTCGACAGTAAAACCATCAGTGTAAACAGCCAGTCCTGATTTTTTTTTCATCTTTTTAGCAGTTTTCAAAAAAAAAAATCAGACTCTCTGTCATCTAGTTGATGCTGACTCATAGTGACTCCATAGGACAGGGTAGAACTGCCCCTGTAAGTTTCTGAGACTGCAACTGTTTATGGCAACAGAAAGCCCCGTCTGTCTCCCATGCAGCAGGCTGGTAGTTTTGAACTACCAATCCTGGGTATCACAGCCCAGCGGGTAACCACTACACCACCAGGGCTCACTTTAACAGTTTTATTGGCATATAAAACTGTTCATGTCAGACCTATTGTACACACATGCATATAAATGGAATAAAAAAAAGTGTGAGGCTCTCACTGACCCATAGCCCTACAGGGGACAACACTGGAGACACAGTGTGGGAATTGCACCAATCTGATCCGACCACACCAAGGCAGAACACTAAGGGCGTGCAACAGAACAGCAAGGGGAGCAGAGCAACGAAGTGCCACCCCATCAGACTCAACTGGAAAACACTCCTAAAGGCCAACAAACAGTCCTCGAACTAACTACAGGCTTCTTGTTGTTGTTATTGTGGGTTTTTTGGCACTGGCTATTTGTTGCTTTGTTTTGCTCTGTCTTGGTTTTGTGCGTGTTATTTTCTCTGCAGGGCTGTCTAAATAAGATAGGCTGGATGAACAATCTGGAGCAGAAAACAATGGGGCCGACAGTTCAAGGGGGACATGGGGAAGTGGGAAGTGGGGGGAAAGGAAGTGGTGTTAGCAAACCCAGGGACAAGGGAACAACAAGTAAGTGATCCAAATCGGTGGTGAGGAGGGTGTAGGAGGCCTAGTAGGACGTCATCAAGGGTAATGTAACCAAGAGGAATTACTGAAACCCAAATGAAGGCTGAGCATGATAGTGGGACAAGAGGAAAGTAAAAGGAAATATAATAAAGAGCTAGGAGGCAAAGGGCACTTATAGAGGTCTAAATAAGGGCATGTACATGTATAAATATATTTACATATGAGGATGGGGAAATGGTCTATGTGCATATATTTATGGGTTTAGTATTAAGGTAGCAGATGGACATTGGTCCTCCACTCAAGTACTCCCTCAATTCAAGAATACTTTATTAACTGGCATTCCATGATGCTCACCTTCCTGACATGATCACTGAAGACAAGGCAGGTGCATAAGCAAATGTGGTGAAGAAAGCTGATGGATCCTGGCTATCAAAAGATATAAAATCTAGGGTCTTAAAGACTTGAAGGTAAACAAGCGGCCATCTAGCTCAGAAACAACAAAGCCCAGATCGAAGAAGCACACCAGCCTATGTGATCATGAGGTGCCAAAGGGATCAGTTGTCAGGCATCAAACAACAAAAAATTATATCATTGTGTGCTCACCTTCCCCATATGATCGCTGAAGACAAATGAGTGCATAAGCAAATGTGAAGAAAGCTGATGGTGCACAGCTATCAAAAGATCTAGTATCTGGGGTCTTAAAGGTTTGAAGGTAAAGAAGCAGCCTTCTAACTAAGAAGCAACAAAGCCCACATGGAAGAAGCCCACCAGCCTGTGTGATCACCAGGTGTTGAAGGGATCAGGCATCAAAGAACAAAAAATCAAATCATTGTGAATGAGGGGGAGTAGAGATTGGGGATCCAAGACTCATCTGTAGGCAACTGGACATCCCCTTACAGAAAGGTTGCAGGGAGAAAACAAGCCAGTCAGTGTATAGTGTAGCAACGATGAAACATACAACTTTCCTCTAGTTCCTAGATACTTCCTCTCCCCAACTATCATGATCCTAATTCTACCTTAAAATCTGTCTAGACCAGAGAATGTACACTGGTCCAGAGAGAAACTGGAAACACAGGGAATCCAGGACAGATGATCCCTTCAGGACCAGTGATGAGAATGGCGATACCGAGAGGATGGGGTGGAAAGAGGGAACCGATTACAGAGATCTACATGTAACCTCCGTGGGGGATGGACAACAGAAAAGTGGGTGAAGGGAGATATCGGACAGTGTAAAACATGAAATAATAATAATTTATAAATTATCAAGGGTTCATGAAGGAAGGGGTAGCTGGGAAGGAGCAGAAAAAATGAGAAGCTGATACCAAGGGCTCAAGTAGAAAGCAAATGTTTTGAGAATGATGATGGCAACAAATGTACAAATGTGTTTGATATAATGGATGGATATATGGATTGTGATAAGAGTTGTATGATTTTTTTTAAAGTGAGGAATGTGGGTAGGTAAAGAGAAAAACATGTTTCACCTCCCCCCCACCCCTCTCAAGTGCCATTTGGTATTTTTAAAAAAATTTAGTGTTTAAAATCCAGAGTGCAATTCAAAACTTCTAATGATTGATAGAACCACTTCCCTTCCTACACTTGGTTATCTTTAAATATTAAAATGTGGCATTTAGCTCGAAACGGGAACAATCAAACAGCTTTTAAAAAAGCTCTTTTTTGTGTGTGTGGTTGAATTTTAGGTCCTTTGGAGCCCTCGCGTGCTGTCCAACGGTGTCGAGTTCTCGCGGGTCAGTCCAGACGGTGAGGAGGGCTACCCCGGAGAGCTGAAGGTCTGGGTGACATACACGTTGGATGGTGGGGAGCTTGTGGTCAACTACAGAGCGCAGGCCAGTCAGACCACACCCGTGAATCTGACCAACCACTCTTACTTCAACCTGGCGGGCCAGGTAAGTGGACCTACCTCTTCTCTCCTTTTATAAGGCCTGTGCCTTGTGGAGCCACCTGGGAGACCAGCCAGTGCTTATTTACTCTAGTGATGAAACGTCCCAGCACAGCACTGGCTCGTGGAAGCTGTAGCAAACATTTCTGCGCACTGTGTGGCCAAGAGAGTGATCCAATAGCTCCTCCTCATTGAACTACACAGCATGCTTGCATTTGCTGCCCTTATTCCACTTGTACCACCAAGATTTACTACCAAGTACAGTGTTTTCCAGAAGTTTCTAGGTCAGTGGTTCTCAACCTTCCTAATGCCGCTACCCTGTAATACAGGTCCTCATGTGGTGGTGACCCCCAACCATAATATTATTTTCATGGCTACTTCATCACTGTAATTTTGCTACTGTTATGCTTTGAGCGATCCCTATGAAAGGGTCGTTCAGCCCCCAAAGGGGTCTTGACCCACAGGTTGAGTATCACTGGTCTAGGTGGTCCAAAAGCTTAAGAGCTCAGATATGAACTGTGGTTCACGCCCACCTAGAGGCTCCTCAGAAGAAAACCCGGATGATCTTCCAGAAGTTCACAGCCAGGAAAGCCCCATGGAGCAGGGCTACTCTGTCCACATGGGTGGGGTCTCCATGGCCGTTGATGGTGACTGGTGTCTTTCTTTCCTCTCTAGTGTCTTCCACTCTTGCTTGTGGAAATGGGTTTAACACATTCCCTCTGTTGTGGTCCCTTTAAATATGCTGCCAGTATGTAAGGTGCCCTGGGGAGCCCTGGTGGCATAGTGGTTAGGTGTTGGGCTACAGTCCTCATGGTTGGCAGTTCGAAGCCACCAGCAGCTCTGAGGGCTAAAGACTGGGCTTTCTATTCCTGTAAACAGTTGCCATCCTGGAACCCCCCAGAGGGGTCACTTTAAGTTGGCATTGACTCTGTGGCAACAAGAGTTAGGTGTGGTGGGGCAGTTAAAGCACTTGGCTGCTCACCAAAAGGTTAGCTGCAAAGATTTAATACTAGTGTACAAAGTATGAATCTAGGAAATTTGAAAATTCTCCAAAATGAAATGAAACACATACGGGTCAATATCCTAGGCATTACTGAGTTGGAATGGACTGGTATTAGCTCTTTGGGGTTAGCAAATCATATGGTTTACTGTGCATGAAATTACAAATCCGAGAGGAACAATGTCACATGCAATGTCAGAAAGAACATTCACCTACAAGGCTCTGTGATAGGATAATAGCTATACGCCTACAAAGAAGTCCAGTTAATACAACTATTATTCAAATGTATACACTAACCACGAAAGCTATGATGAAGAAATTGAAGAATTCTACCAACTTCTTTAGTCTGAAATTGGTCAAACATGTAATCAGATGATTGATAATTACTGGTGATTAAAATGAGAAAGTTGGAAACAAAAAAGTAGGATCAGTAGCTGGAAATATGGCCTAGGGGACAGAAAAGAACCTGGATAGTACATGAAAGAATTTTGTAAGACCAATGATGACTTCTTTGCAAGGAGCTTTTTAAAACAACATACAAAGGGATTTTACATAAGGATCTCACCAGATGGAATACACAGGGGTCAAACTAACTGCATTAGGGGGAAGAGATGATGGAGAAGCTCAATATTAGCTACCAAAACAAGGGGCTATTATGGAACAAACCATCAGTACTCACATGTAATTTCAGATTGAAGTAAAACACAAGAATCAAAATAGTCTTGAGTATACTCCCCTGACATTTGAACCCTTCTGAAGACCAGATTTGGCACAAGAAGTTGGTGGGTGACAGAAACATCATACAAGAAGAAGGCAAAAGGTCATTTGAAAGAAAAGACAAAATGCAAAGATCCAAATATATGTCAGAAGAGACTTTGAAACTTGCTCCAAATCATAGAGTGGCTAAAGAAAATGAGAGAAATCATAACATAAAAGAGCTGAACAAGAAAGTTCAAAGGGCAACTCAAGAAGACAAAATAAAGTTTTATAATGAAATGTACAAAGACCTAGAGTTAGAAAGCCAAACAGGAAGAAGATACTCAGTGTTTCTTAAGCTGAAGGAAGAAAGAATTCAGGCCTCGGTTTGTAATATTGATTCTAGGGACAAAATATCGAATGCTGCAGGCACTATCGAAAGGATGGAAGGAACCCACAGGGCCGCTGAACCAAAAGAACTAGTCAACATGCAACCATTTTAAGAGGTACGATATGATCGAGAACTAAGGTTACCGAAGGAAAAAGTCCAGGCTGCTCTGAAGGCATTAACAAAAAACAAGACTCGATACTTACCTGGCAGGGGAGAGACCATGATCATGAAGGTGGTTTTCCCGGGGCGAGGCTTATCCATTGCACTGCAGATGTGCTGACCCATGCGATTTCCCCAAATGTGGGAAACTCGACTGTATAACTTGTGGTAGTGGGGGGCTGCGTTCGCGCTCTCCCCTAAAAAAAACCAAAAACAAGACTCGGGGGACTCACCGAACGCCGAATGAAATGTTTCAGCGAGCTGATGAAGCGCCGGGAGCACCCACTCATCCATGCCAAGACATTTGGAAGCCAGTTACCTGGCCAACCACCTGGAAGAGATCTATATTTGTACCCATTCCCAAAAAAGTGACCCAACAGAAAGTGGAAGTTATGTAACAATACCATTTATATCACACGCAAGTAAATTTTTGTTGAAGATAGTTCAGCAAAGGTTGAAGCAGAAAGTACATGGACAGAGGAGCTGCTAGAATGTCAAGTTGGAGTAAGAAGAGGATTTAGAATAAGCGATATCATTGCTGACATCAGCTGGATCTTGGCTGAAAGCCGAGGACACTACAAAGATGTTTACTTGTGTTTATTTACTATGCAAAAGTATTCAACTGGGTGAATCAAAACAAAGTAAGAATAACATTGAACGAATGGGAAATCCAGAGCACTTCATTGTGGTCAGGCAGAGCCAGAACATCGGACCAAGAGCAATCGTTTGAACAGACCAAGGGAATACTGCGTGGTTAAAAAGCAGACGAAATGTGTCAGGCTATACCCTGTTACCATACTTACTTAATACATATGCTAAGCAAAAATTCCAAGAAGCTGGACTATCTGAAGAGCTAGTCAATTATACAAGCATTTCAAGAGGTAGCATATAATCAAGTACTGATGGTAATGGAGGCATTAGCAAAAAGCAAGGCAGGGCTGGAGAAAGGCTTATTAACAACCTGCAATATGCAGATAACCAACCATGTCTCCTGAAAATGAGGAACAACTTGAAACATTTGCTAATCAAAATCAAAGGCTGTAACCTTTAGTATTGATTCCAACTCAGTATAAAGAAAATTCAAATCCTCCCAAATGGACCAATAGGTAACATCATAATAAATAGACATTAGGTTTGAATTGTTAGGGATTTCATTTTGCAATCAATGCTCATGGAAGCAGCATTCAAGAAATCAGATGATGTCTTATTACGTTGGGGAAATCTGCTGCGCTCACCCTCTTTAAATCCAGAAGAGCAGGGATATCAGTTTGAAGAATACGATGTACTTGCCCCAGCCATGGCCTCACATGCATGTGGAAGTTGGACAATGGATAAGGAAGCCCGCAGAGAATTGATACATTATGCTGTTGGCAAAGGGTACTGGGAATGTCATGGCCTGCCAGAAGAACAAACAAATCCCACTTGGAAAAAGCACAACTGGAGTACTCTCTAATCGAAGATGTCAAGACTGCTTATCTCATAATTTGGACACGTTATCAGTAGAGACCGGTCTCTGGAAAAAGACATCATGCTTGGTAAAACCAAGACTCAGTGAAAAAGAGGAAGGCTGTCAATGAGATGGCATGCCACAGTGGCGGCAACAACAGAACCAATACTGGTTCATATGGGAGCTGGAGGCACAGGGAATCCAGGGTGGATGATACCTTCAGGACTAGGGGTGTGAGGGGCGATGCTGGGAAAGTAGAGGGTGAGTGGGTTGGAAAGGGGGAACCGATTACAAGGATCTACATGTGACCCCCTCCCTGGGAGATGGACGGCAGAGAAGGAGGGGTAAGGGAGACTCCGGATAGGGCAAGATATGACAAAATAACAATCTATAAATTATTAAGGGTTCATGAGGGAGGGGGGAGCTGGGAGGGAGGGGAAAAAAAGAGGACCTGATGCCAAGGGCTTAAGTGGAGAACAAATGCTTTGAAAATGGTTAGGGCCAAGAATGTACGGATGTGCTTTATACAATTGATGTATGTCTATGTATGAATTGTGATAAGAGTTGTATGAGCCCCTAATAAAATGTAAAAAATATATATATCTCCTGAATTAGAAAAGTACATGGGTAAAGGGTTTTCCCATTTGCTAGCATCCCAACACGCCATAAAGAAATGTTTCTCACAAGAATGCTGGGGGCATTTTTATCCCAATTTTCTATGAAAAGATATGAGGTTCTTGGAGGTGAAGTGTCTTCTCAGGACCTTTCAGTAAGAGGCAGAAGTAGGCCGGCCCCAGGCCATTGGACCACTGGCCAGTGCTTTTTGTACAAGCCGTTAAGTGCTCCAGGAAGGTGGGCCACCTTTTTACATAGCAGATGGGCAACTTCTTCAAAGCAAGGGCTCTGTGCTGACTCCTCTGGGTGGAGCTGAGTGGGGCTGGGGGGCGGGGCGAGAGAAGGGTGGCAGATGTGCTTCCTCTGGTGCCTTGACAGCGACTTGGCCACGGACTCTCCCTTTTTTGGTTTCCTGGCACAGGATAAAACAAAAGCAAACTCCATAGAGTCCATTTGGGCTCACAGCAACCCTCCAGGACAGAGTAGACTAACCCTGTTTCTGAGGCTGTAACTCTTTACAGGAGTAGAAAGCCTTGTCTTTCTCCTGCAGAGCAGCAGGTGGTTTCAAACTACCAACCTTGAGGTTAGCAGCCCAGTGTTTAACCCACAACACTGTCAAGGCTTCTTCATGGCTCCTAAGGGAAATAGAAGGTCTCCCTCTGCGAATTCACCAAGGTCTGACTCTGACTTTCACCTTCGCGATTCCATTTAGAAAAGAAAGTGCACGCGGGGTCAGAGTCCAGGTGTATTCATTGCAATTCTGTGGCCCTGTCTCCCTGCACTAAAGCGAACCTGTCACCATAGTTGTGATGGGATTTTTAAGGTTTTTATCAATGTCTCCTAAGATGTCTGGCAGAGAAGTTCTAAAGCAAATACATAAAGGAAGAGCAAGCATTCTCTCCTTTCTCTCCCTCAGGGATCTCCAAATATATACGACCATGAAGTCACTATAGAAGCAGATGCTTTCTTGCCTGTGGATGAAACCCTGATTCCTACAGGTTAGTGGATTTCAAGGAAAAAGATGGGCTGAGCTGGGGCTATGGTTTGCAGAACACGAGAAACCTCATTTGCATAAAATTAATCTCTTGGCCTGCAAAAATGCCTATAATTGCCATTGTTAGTCGTTGATTTTGTGCTGTTAGGTGACGGAATACTTTATCACACAAACCACAACGCTGTTGCTAACCAAGCCAAGGCAACAGCGTGAACTGGCAAAGTCTCAAGCACACTGAGGCCTACGGTCACCTTGCTGAGTGAGGCATTAGAATCCAAACGGTCTGCTAGCAGGTGAGCCCGTTCCTTCTTAGCAGATCAGCAGAGATGATTGTACCCAAACAGGGCTTCACTAATGCTGGACACGGATGGGACCGCATGTGGTTTGGGATGGAAGAGGGGAGGGGAGGGGGAGTGTGAGGCGTAATGGGGATGGGGTCTGCTGGGAAGGTGGCATATATCAGAAGGAAAGATACGATGCTGCCAATGTCAAACTCGTGTGTGTGTGTGTGCGTGTGTGTGTGTGTGTGTGTGTGAGAGCAGATGAGGGTAGAGGGCAACATCAAAGAGAAATGAAACAGCAGGAGGCTAGAGACTGGTGGAGTTCCCCACGGCTATGCCCTTACGCTTCGGATCTGGAACGGAACTGGCCTCCGAGTTAGAATCATCCACTGTGTAAGATCAAAGGGGCAGCATTTATCCAAGGACAAAGTTGGGACAGAAGGGAGGATGGAAGTGGGAGACACAGAGGAGGTGGGCTACCAATGATGCACTAAAGAGATTGCGCTGGATGAGTGGGAGCAGAGCATGTCTGAAATGCTGAATATGAAACTCTGATGTGCTCTGGAAACCTCTACGTAACTCACAATAGTCATTTTCCCCAAAAAAAAGCAGGAAATGAGGGGAAATAAGAAGAGAAATCTTGAAAGGCATAACTGCCCTCACATCAACCCCTCCTCCTTCCGGAAACCTGTTGTCCTCAGGCTGCCGCAGGGCTGACCAAGGTCTCCCAGGACAGTGCTCCATTTGTGTCGGGCAGTGACACTAAGGTGCTGCCTCACGACTCCAGAGTCAGAGTATGGCTGTCCGGAGTTTGAGTCTCGGGCCTCTCTCTACTGGTTTATAGAGAAGGCCAGGAGAGCCTTTCCCTGTGTTTCTCATCCCACCTAAAGGTGCTATCACTTTAGTTGTCATTGCCGCTCCCTTGAAAGGCTTCAAACTCACTGCCACGCAGTGGATGTCGACTCAAAGCAACTAGACTGGAGGACAGAGTAGATCTGCTCCTGGGGGTCTCCAAGACCGACACTTTACGGGAGGAGAAGGCCTCATCTTCCTCCTGCAGAGTCGTTTCGAATTGCCGGCCTTGAGGTTAGTAGCCAATGCGTAACCCACTAGGCCACCAAGAAAGAACAAGGGCATCATCGTGACCTGAGAGCCATAGTTTCCCTCTCCAGTAAGAAGATGTATTGACATGACTTGTCTCCTGCTGGGACAAACTAAGAAAGCGAATCGCTTGTAGGATATTCTGGTAAAAAACACACCACCCCAGTTCGCTTGGGAGGAAACATAAGACAAAGTCAGTTGAGGGGTATTTTAAAAAGGACAGGAGCCCTGGTGGCATAGTACTTAAGCGCTTGGTTGCCAACCAAAAAGGTTGGCGATTCAAACCTACGCGGAAAGAAGTGGCAATCTACCTCCATAAAGATCCACAGCCTCGGGGACCCTCTGGCACAGCTCTACTCTGTCCTATGGGGGCGCTATGAGTCGGAATCGGGTTTGGTAGTCTTCCAAAGAAATTTCTTAGACAAAGAAAAGCTAAGAACCGGTTTGGAAAGATTGAGGAGACATGCCATCAAATGCAATGCAGTGCCCTACACTGGATGTCAAAGTCATAGGACAACTGGTGAGATGGTGGTGAAGTCGGTGGTTTTGACTGGTATTGTGCCGACAGTCATTGTCTGGTTTTTCTCCTTCTACCAATCTTAGTTAATAAGATGTTCACATTTGGGGGGGTAGGGGTCAAGAATAAAGAGGCCTGGCGGTACTTTTGGGTAAGCATTGGGCTGCTAACTACAAAGGCAGTGGTTCAAGCCCCCCAATCACGCTGAAGGAGAAAGATGAGACTGTCTGCTCCCATGAAAGTTTATACGGCCTTGAAAACCCTACGTAGGGTCACTGTGAGTCAGAATGGCACTTATGGCAGTGGGTGAGGGAGAGAGAGAGAGGCGCTTGATGGCAGTGGGTGAGGGATAGAGAGAGGTCCTGTTTTTGCAACCTTCCATTTAAGTTGAAAATTATTTACAAGTTTAAAAACAACACCCCACCACGAAGGCCCCTGAGTGGGATATGATCGTGACCTGCCTTCCATTAGGTAAGGGATTCTGTTTCATTTGGGCCCCTTTAATATAATTGTGTTGTGTTCATAACTTCTAGTTCAAAGTTTTCACAGCGACAAGAGGTAAAGTATAAGCCTGTACACTAAACAGCAAATCCAGATAACCTCAGACACTGGAAAATCCCGTCCACTCAGTCATTACAATGAGTAATTAAAACAACTGGCAAAATAGAAGCACTGACTGGAATGTTTTCCTGCCCCCGGGTTGGGTTTAAAGCCTTTCCTATTTGTCTTGGTCATGTAAGTTATCTGCTGATGTTTACATAGCCGAGTCTGTGGGTGTGAGTAAGTGGGTGCATCTTGTTGGAGGTTCGTAATTACTGAAGTGGCAGGTTGTCAGCAGCTAGGACTGAGCCATCCTATGACTGACAGGAGAAAAATGGACTTATAAGCAGAGGTTATGAAGTAAGTGTGTATCTGTTTATAATTCATATAAATACATGTACTCTTCAATCAGCTATCCTGTGGAGTCTGTTTGCGCCGTGGGGAGGTTGGTTGTCATGATAGTAAGAGATCATTTTAAACAATTCTTGAGTAGATGCTAAGCACCTTGGTCTCTGGGGGCCAGAGCCCTGGATCTAGTCCAGCTTCGCCGTAACCTAAGGGATCTTAAGCATTTATGTAGTGCTTTCACACTTGACCTCCTTTGACTCTCATTTCCTGTTGTGTAATTAGGAGGGACATTGAACTAAATCAGACTCTGTGGATCAGTAAGTTTTCCTTAACAATAATGTGAAAGATTAATGCGGAGTCACCCGGCTTTTCATTTTACCAAGCTAGAAAACTACTGTAAATACTGGGCTATTCAAAATTTGGGGGAATTTTGGTTCATATGTTTCAGTCAGGAATTTTTTGTTGCTCTTATTTTTGAACCAAAACTAAACTCACTGCCATTGAGTTGATCCAAACTCAGCGTGGCCCTACATTGGACAGGCTGGTCGTGCCCTTTTGGTTTTCTGCGACTTGCCGTTTTTATAGACGACAGCCTCATCTTTCTTCCAAGGAGTGGCTGATGGCTTTGAACTGCTGACCTTGTGGTTAACAGCTCAATGGGAAGCAGAGAGAAATAGACTGCATTTATCAAAACAGAATGCCAAACTGCCCTTGCATAAATAAAAACGGGATCACAAAGGTAAAAATAATTTAATCTCAAAAAAATTTTAATCTCGGTATAAAGAATAATTCTTTAAATTGAATTCATTCACTCTTTAAAGAAATGTGATAATGTTGTTGTTAGGTGCCTTCTAGTCGGTTCCTACCCATAGTGACCTTCTGCATAACAGAACCCTTGCCCGCTCCTGCGCCGTCCTCACACTGTGCCTGAGCCTGAGCCCATCGGCCAGCTGTGCTAGAACAGACCACCCAAATGGATCTCTGGCTCTGGGCATCAGCAAAGACGTCATCATATCTCACACTTGGGAGCCACTCATTAGTCAGCAGACCATCTCCTAGCTCTTCTGTGAACTCTGTGATGCTTCAGGCTCCTTGGATGACACTCGACTGCTGCTGCCACCACCCTCGACCCCTTTAAATCACTAGCGCATCGCGAACTTCCGACTGGGCCAGGGCTCAGGAAAAAGCCTTCATTCTCCTGCACCTATTCAATAGGTTAGTTCGGTCCTACAGAGGGCCTGCCCGTACACCCAGTAACACTTACACAGAAACGAAAGGTCTCGAATTTACTCTTTGGTCTTTTCCTCGACTTTTCTCACAAACAGGCTAATGGTATGATTTCTATGCACACCTCTGCTAACGGTGCCCGTGCATCTGACCCACTTTCAGCT
This sequence comes from Tenrec ecaudatus, assembly GCF_050624435.1. Lineage (NCBI taxonomy): Eukaryota > Metazoa > Chordata > Mammalia > Afrosoricida > Tenrecidae > Tenrec > Tenrec ecaudatus. The sequence continues at coordinate 30,392,872 of NC_134546.1, forward strand.
GAGAACAAATGTCTAGCAAACACCGGACACTTGACTCAGACCTCAAGGCTGTGAACAAGGGGCCTGATGCTGAGACGGGCCCACGGGCCTGCCCATCACTGGCTCCTGCAGGAATCTCTACGGAGCACTGCCCTTGGCTGCTACGCTCTGCAGGAGCTGGCAGGCTCAGCTCGTGGAGGAGTCAGCTAGAAAATGACCCATTCGCTGGGGAATTGTGGAATTAGGGCTAACTGGGAGACTCAGCACTGAGGGAAAGCACCTGCCTGGGAGGCTAAGGAAAGGAGTCACCCACTCCTGGCCATTCAGCTCCACCTCAGGGACGCGATGGGTCACAGCAGAACTGGCCCTCCAGGGCAGGGTTATCAGGCTGGGATCCCTCCTGAAGCCTTCTGCCGCATCTCTCTCTCACGTCTGCCACATCTCTCTCTCACGTCTGCTGCATCTCTCTCTCATGTCTGCCGCATCTCTCTCTCACGTCTGCCGCATCTCTCTCTCACGTCTGCCGCATCTCTCTCTCGCCGAGCACCTGATTGGGCTCCAACCACTGATCTTTGGGCTAGCTGCTGAGTGTTTAACCACTGTGTCACCAGGGCGCCTTTTCGTGCTGACGGTACGAATCCTGTGCACAGAAGTCTATGTGCACTTCAAAGGAGAGACGAAAGGGTGGGCGCATGCATGGATGGAGAGATGGCTGCATGCATGCATGCATGAGCAGGCAGACAGGTAGGAGATGAGAGTCAGATAAAATCTTACAGGGTAAGTTTGCCAGGCAGCGAGGAAGAGCTGGACAAGGCTGAGCAGTGCCGGAAGCAACAGAACGGCCCCCAGGAAACTGCTGCACTTCTGAAGCACAGGGGACAAGTTTGGGAGGGACAGAAGATGGCTGGATGGGCTTACAGGTTGGCTGAGACCATATCACATCTCCCCAAGACTTGGGCATTAGCTGCTGTCGCTGGGCTGGCCCGCAATGACCCCAGGCTGACCTGGAGATTGAAGGGGTCCCACACGGCACGCTGACTTAGGATGTACTGGTGTGAGAATCTGACGTCTGTGAGCTGGGCCACACAGAGGGGAGGCCACTTCCCTGAGACGTGCTGCCGAGCCGGAGAGGCAGCCACGCTCTTTTAAGCCTTCTGGGAATTGACAGGCAGCATCTCGAGGCTGTGGTTTTGTCGAACTGAGAAAAAGGAAGATGCTGCCTATCTGTGAGCCGAGGTGAAGGTTTATGATAATAATAGCGGGTATTTCAGAAAGCACTTTATAAATAAGCCGCCCAAGTGACATCCTCTGAGGCTGTTTCTGGGAAGCTCTCTGATTGAACAGATGCGGAGACAGTCGTCCAAAGAGTTCAAGGAACTGAAAAAACACCCCATTCATCTCCCAGTTCACCGTGGCAGAAAGCTGGGATGCAAACCCAGGTGGTCCAGCAGAACCCAGGATCTCAACCAGCCCCGCGCTGCCCCAGACTCCACAGCACAATTAGGGTGAGAGGGGGAGGAGAGAAGAAATCATTCATTTCTTGATTTCATAGACAGGCAAGATGACCGTGTAGTCAAGAACGTGGAAGGAAGGCCAAAGCTGCCACGTGTTTGAGAAGCTTTCGACAGCTGTCAGCTCTCGTTCCTCTGCCGTCTTTTGTACAGGGAGCGTCACAGCCTCCCTCGCCGTTTTCTTCCCTGTTCCCCCTCCCTCCGGTTTATTTCTTCGATTCGGTGGACAGAAAATCAAACGTGTTCAAATGACATTTCGGGGTGGGGGCGGGAGGAGGAGAGAAGAAACGGGGTCTCATGAGAAGCGTTCATAGAGTTACAGCCGCTGGAGCACAATATGGCGGGACGTGAGGCAGCTGGAGCTGAAGGACCATGTGGTGACCCAGCAGTACCCTGATTAGGCGGACCCCAAAGAAGTAGGACACCCCACCAAGGGCAGGTGTGCGCTCCCAGGTTCAGAGCAGCGTAGTTCACAATAGTGAGAACCTGGAAGCGGACATTTCTTCCCTGGCTTTTGGAATGTTGATGAGGGTCTTTTCGTTTGGAATGTTGATGAGGGTCACTCTTTGTATCCTGGTCTTTATAGCATTATTATTTTATACTTACCACCTTTTTTTTTTGATTTTGGTTTTGATTGTTTCTGTGGGGTTCCCCAGTTGGTGAAGTACAGGAGGAGGGGCTGCATAGTAATAATCTCGGATTCAGGAGTTGATCGTGGTTGCGGGGGTGGGGGTGGGCGATAGGTGGGGAGGGAAAGGGGATTTCGGGAATTAAACCTGAAGGTGGGAGGGAGCACTCGAACTGACCGTGATCGCACAACTTACTTTACTGGCAACTTAGCTTGGGGGCTATTCTAAGATTGATGTAGTAATGAATGTATAATCCTCCTTGATATGATTGAATTGTATGATATGTAAGTTATCTGCCAATAAAACTGTTAAAAATAAGATAAGTGGGGAAAAGATTTTTAAAAAAACAAGAGACAAAAAACTATTACTTTATAATAAGCAAAAAAGAATCCACAGCAGCAGCAGCAACTTTCTTAAGTTCAAGAGCATGAATTTTCATCTGGCTGTTAGCCTATCAAGAATCTGGTTGATGCAGACCCACAATGACCTCATGTAGGATTTCCATGAGTCTTGACAGAGGCAGCTCTTTCTTCCAAGGAGTGGCTGAGGAGCTTGAACCGCCAACGTTTCCATTAGCTACCCAAGCCTTAACCCACTGCGCCACTGAAGCTTTTTGAACTACTCCAAAGTTATTCAAGATTCTTCCCTCTGCCCCTCAGAAACCTCACAGGTCATTGCAAGGCCTGGTAGGCCCATGCAAACCTCAATGGATGATTGTCTCTCCCAGGTTTTTCTTCACTGCAAGATCTTATTATAATCCAGTTATGCTGCAACTGTATGTTGTGTGTGTGTGTGTGTGTGTGTGTGTGTGTGTGTGTGTGTGATGCTATCTCTGCTGAAGATGATAAGAAAATCACCTTGGGAAAGATTTCCACAAACTACAAGAAAGAGACTTCAGTCATTTAGAACATGCACTGGTGGTGGAACATACCAGTTAACTAGTGGGGATAGTGGACTTTGGGTTCCTGGACCCTTTTGCCCTCCCGGGGACTACTCTGTGGTTATGGTGAAACCCTGTAGAAGCCAGCAAGGCAATATACCTCCACCAACACTTTTGGTTTCTTGTACAAAAATGGTTTGCACTCCATAATCGGTTCTTTGGCTTACCCAGTCTTCTGCTTTCCACCCCCAAATTCTTGCCTGTGTGTTTTTCCCCAGGGTCATAAAAGTCCTCATAAATTGTCCTTGGTGCTTCGAGAGAGGAAAGTTTCCATTATCATCCCTGGACTGTAGGGAGGTGGGAGGGGACCCAACTAAGCACCAAGAACTCTGTAACTGTGTCCTAAGAACAGATGGCAGCTAAGCTGTATCTAAAGGAGTGGTTCAGCAGGAGAATTTCAGGTGGAATTGAGGAAGTTTGGGGCTTGAATTCTTCCTGGGTGTCCCAGGTACACCATCTGACAGAAACAGAGGGACTGCAATTTCTGTAGCTTCATGAGTCAGCATCCTACTGACTTCCAGCCTCGTCCCACAGGGCTGCCCCTCCAAATTCTGCATCTTTCCTTGATGCAAAGATGTTTTCATAGCCCCTCCCTGGCCTTTGGTGATTAATTTCTATTTACATTTGTTTCCTGATTCCTTCTTTTCATTTCCCTTCAAAAACACTGTAGCCTGAGTTATTCTTGAGGGAAACGCTGACGGAAATCTGAGCCTTGGGAGTGTTTTCAGTAAATACATATTTATAGATGCTCAGTAAATAAATATTTCAGGTGATGGGAAACCCCAGCATCATGAGACTGTAAAACCCATGGCCAATATCCTACCTTACAAATCCGGCTGGACCAGAACATGTACTCGGGTACCGATAAGAGCTCACAATAGAGCATGTACTCGGGTACAGATAAGAGCTCACAATTCAGGGCAGATAAACAGCTCTGGACCAATAATGAGAGTAGCAATACCAGGAGGGCAGGTGGAAGGTCTTCTGAGAAAGGGGGAGCTGATCACAATGATTGACATATAACACCCCACCCCCCCACCCCCCACACACACACACCAGGGGACGAACAATAGAAAAGTGGGTGAAGGGAGACAGCGGTCAGTGTAAGACATGAAGAAAAATAATCATTTCTAAATTATCAAGTATTCATAAAGGAGGGTGGGGGATGAAGGGGGGAAATGAGAAGCTGATACCCAGGACTCAAGAAGAAAGAAAATGTTTTGAAAATGATCATGGCAACAAATGTACAAATGTGCTTGACACAGTGGATGGATGGATGGATCGATGGATCGATGGATGGATGGATTGTGAAAAGAGCTGTAGGAGCCCCCAGTAAAATAATCTTTTAAAAAAAGTTAATAAAAAATTTTAATAAAAAGTTAATAAAGCATTACATCTCTTTCATAAAAAAAAAAAACCACAGCCCTTAAGTCCACTCTGACCACCCTGTGGGATTGCCAAGGCCAGGACTCAGAGCACAGGGAGACAGCCACATCCTTCTCCCACAGGGCTACCGATGGCCTTGAACTGCCAACCTCTGGGGTAGCAGCCAAGAGCTTTAATCACAACACACCCAAGACTCCTTCGTGAGAATGTAACACCTCTTATTTTGTAGTAGCTTTCACACTGTGGCCATAGCATTCAGTAAATGGGGTGTCCCCCCATGTATCTTTGGGGGAAAGGTTTTCTGAGCTCCATTTTGCATTCTACTGGCTTCATGGTCTGCTGTTATGACATAGAAAAGACAAAGAAGACTTTGGCAAACCGGTACAGGGAGCCAAAGCAAGCACAATATGACGAACTGCCCTCGTGGGTTAAATCAGCCTTGTCTGAGGAAGACCCTACCAGGGCATCCTTTGCTTTCTGAATGCGGTACTTTCAGAGCTCATTCCCTTTGTAATTAGAGAGAACCAATCCCTCCAGGTGCAGAGGCCTCTGCAGGGCTGGGGCTCTGCAGGCTGGAGCTTCCGTGCAAAGCTCGCGCAAACCAAAGCTTGCACGAAGCTGTTAGGCCAGCTGGGTTTGCGTGGCAGCACTTAGTTACTCTCTGCTTCTTCAGAACAATTGTTTTTGTGGCCTCACCAAAAGAAAAAGAAAAAAGGCAGCCTATGCTGCATTTGCTACTACATAAAACGGGAACACATTTATGACTGGGGCACCTTCGGTCCTCTCGGGTGTGTTGGTGTGTTTGCTCTTGCCGGGACTGTCCCTGGAGTTTCCCAGACATGAAACTCCTCCAGGCTGGGTACCAGCAAGATGGGTCCATCGCTGATGCTTACAGGCAGAGAACACTCCATTGCCAGACCTTGAGCTTCAGGGCCTGAATCTAGAGTCCTGCCCTTGGCAATGAGAGACGCTGGCCCCTGAGAACCCTGCCTAGATACTAAGCCAGCTAAATGAGAACTGGTAGGGTATTTCAATCCATCCATTTCTCCAGGGACTAATTCACTCCTCAACTTATACATAGCACACTTCACCCCTCGACGTTTCGGAAGTGACCTGAGAAACTTGTACTACTTCACCCAGCACGATGTTAGGATAAGCACAACCCAGGGAATGCTCTAAGGAGATGTCTTTAAAGGCACTGACAGCACTAGCTTCTTTTCTCCCCCTCCCCCCTCTCTTAACACTGCTTCTCTTTATTTGCACTAGAAAATAAATTCTATCAAAATGTCCCCAATCCCTGCTGTGCCCCAGCCCCCCTTCTGTGTTCACTTGCTGCTCTCTTTTTTTTTGAAAGCTCATTCTAAAATTACATAAAAGCAACCCTGTTTTGACAAAATTATAATTCTGATAGCAACTGCTTTACCTCCCCATTGTGATGAGAGGTCCAGCAAAACCTTTGTCTTCCATTTCAACCTTTTGGTTTGACCTACAATTCCATTGGTGATGTAATCACCACGCATGACAGGCTTGTGCCTCCAAACTAGTCTTCTGGTGCAAAGTTTACTGCAAATGGCGCCTGTTTTGATCTACAGTTATTCTTCACATTTAGGTTTGAGCCTTTCTGGAGGGCCTTACAGAAGGTCCCCTTTGACTTTCTATACTTCCAAAGCATTAGAATGTAATCTTAGTGTCAACCAAGCATCCCCATGTGTCTGTTTTCATTTCCCGCCCCTTTCCGCATCTTATCCATCTTCAGGCCCTGCTGATTTTTAACCCTGAGGCAGTTCTCAGTTCTGCCTGTGGCTCCTGTGCCGGCTCCATTGCCTAGCAAGCACACCTGGGTCCTGAAAATAGCTCAACAAGAAGAGAAAACTCCCTGGTTACTGATGTACCAGGTTTGTGTATGTATCGTGTAAATAGTTCCAGTTTCACCCGCCACAGAAGAATCAGGGAAAAGTATACACATTCAAAAGTGAAATAAATGTTAGTTTCCATGTTCATGGGTATTGTCGGCGGTGGTGGGGGGGGTGTACAGGAGATGAAATTTGTTTCCTCGGTCTGTTTGATTGTTTCTGGGATTCCATGTTCCCTGCCACTGTCCTGGTTTGGACTCTCTTTTCATTGTCAATCCACATCTGGCTCAGATGGATGGATGAGTCTAATTAATAGCTTTCTAACCGGGCAGGAGAAGAAAGACGAGGCCTTCGACTCCAGTCGCAGAATCCACAGGGGTCGTTGTAATCTGTCTTATGGGGTCACTCTGAGTCCAAATGGACTCAATGGCAGTGAGTTTGGTGTTGGTAACTGGACAGAGATTCTCCTGAAATCTCTCCCCCATTTGCCTACCAGAGTTATCTACAGAGCCCACCTTACTGCGTGGCTCTCCGGTTTAAAAACCTTTCAGATAACCCTGCAGGCCCATTTCCCAGCACACCTCACCTGTCCTCTCACTCACCGGTGCTCTGCCTTCATGGACTGTCCAAGTGCCCCTCTGTGCTCCTTTCTGAGGCTTCCTGGAAACAGTATTCTTGGTTGTTCAGGACTTTTGTAATGACAAAAGCTGTCAGCGTTCATTGTGTGTGTAGACTTGCTTATCTGCACCTCCATACTCATCCTCAGGATATCCAGAAATTCCAGATCCTCAAGGGCATCGGTTCTCAACCTTTCTAATGACATAACCCTTAAATGCAGTTCCTCATGTGGTGGGGACCCCCATCCATAAAACTATTTTCATTGCTACTTTACTGTCATTTTGCTACTGGGATGAATCATCAGTCATCATGTAAATAGCTGATAGGCAGGATGTATTTTCATTGTTATAAATTGAACATAATTAAAGGATAGTGATTCATCAAAAAATATGTAATTAGCAAGGAGCAGATGAGTCACTCAGGGTACAGTGTAGCATCAATGAAACACACAACTTTCCTCTAGTTCTTAAATGATTCCTCCCCACCACTATCATGATCCCAATTCTACCTTACAAATCTGGACAGACCAGAGGATATACAGTGGTGCAGATAGGAACTGGAAACACAGGGAATCCAGGACAGATGAACCCCTCAGGACCAGTGGGGAGAGTGGCGATACCGGGAGGGTGGAGGGAAGGTGGGGTGGAAAGGGGGGACCTATGACAAGGATCTGCATATAACCTCCCCCCTGGGGGATGGACAACAGAAAAGTGGGTGAAGAGAGACATCGGACAGTGTGAGATATGACAAAATAATAATAATTTATAAATTATCAAGGGTTTATAAAGGAGGGGGAAGCAGGAGGGAGGGGAAAAAATGAGGAGCTGACTCGAGCCCAAGTGGAGAGCAAATGTTTTGAGAATGATGAAGGCAATGAATGTACAGGTGTGCTTTACACAATTGATGTATGTATGGATTGTGACAAGAGTTTTATGAGAGGACCCGATGCAGAGGGCTTAAGTGGAGAGCAAATGCTTTGAGAGTGATTAGGGCAAAGAATGTACGGATGTGCTTTATACAATTGATGTATGTGTATGCATGGATTGTGATAAGAGTTGTATGAGCCTCTAATAAAATGTTTTAAAAAAAGAGTTTTATGAGTCCCCAAAAAATTATTTAAATTTTAAAATAAATAAATAAATAAAGATTAAAGTCTTGGGGGAAATGTAATTCTATATTGTGAAATATTTATTTCTAAGGACAAATCAATGAAATGTTGTCTTGAAGCATGGTGTAACATGGGTAACAGTCTTCACGCCGGGTACTTGTACGTGGGCGTATCTGCATGTGGGCGAACCCGCCTGGAGACGGATAGAGGAGTGGTGTCTAGGTTCCTAAGACCATCGGAAATATGTGTTTTCCCATGGTCTTAGACGACCCCTGTGAAAGGGTTGTTCGACCCCCCCAAAGGGGTCGTGACCCACAGGTTGAGAACCGCTCTATAAAGGGAAAAGCCCAGCTCCTTAGCAGGACACAGGTGGCCCAGCGGCAGGCTAGCAAAGGCTGCACAAGCAAGGCACTGCGACTACACAGGGCACAGAAGCACTTGCTCCAGGAACCTTGGGGTTTGTGCCCTTGGTACCTGGCTTCCTTCCCTTGTAGCTGACCAGCCCAAAGGCCTTTCCAGTAGTTTCTGGGCTTAACATCCACCCCACCCCCACCTTCTGTGCCTTCACTCCCTCTCAGCTGCTAGATGCTAGGATGCTTTTTACAGTCCAGAGAAATCCCCTCCTCTTCTAACCCTCCCTCTCCCGAGGGGACTTTCAAAAGCGTGTGGGAAATTCCATTCTCTCTCAGCTCCCCTGTTGCAGGCACTGAGTCGGCCCACTCCTCTTCCTCGCTAAGCCCGCCCTGAGCTGCTCCGTGGCACAGAGGTTGGTGCCATCTTCTACGGGCAGCACGTTGCCATCGGTACGAGCTCCACGAATGTTAGCTGAGTGCAAGTCTCCTGGGGGCATTGCAGCAGCCATGCCAACCTCAGGCCCCTCGTCCACCCACAGCTGCCGCTCAGTCTCTTCAGAATGGATGCCCTCGAAGGACTGCTGTGAACCCACAATGGACTGAGGCCAGCCACTGTCCATCTCTGGCTGGAGGTGGCGAAGGCATTTGCTCTCCGAAGGTGGTAGCCCGACCTCTAGCATGGAACGCCCCTTCTGGCAGATGGACTTGCTGTTAGCCTGCCATTTCCACAGGGATCACACACTGCCTGGCTAAGTGCACATTTCTTTCTGGGCCTTCTTCCTGCCCCAAATCCCACCATTCTGGCTCACGCTGCCAGTCTTGGAACAGCGATGTGTTTCTTGGCGGGGCGCCCAGGCATTTCTGGAACTTCATATCTGTTGTCTTGGGAATCACTTTAGAAAGAGTGACTCAGTGGTGCTCTCTTTGGTGAGGATCTCGGCCACCAGGAGAGGTTCCGGGCGACATGGTCTAACCCTCTTAGACACGGTCCAGGAGGGAACACTCAGGGAGCAAGCCACATTCCATAAGATCCAATGTCTGGGCCTCCACTCAAGTACTCCCTCAATGCAAGAATACTTTGTTCTATTAAACTGGCATTCTATGATGCTCACCTTCCCAAAACAATCACTGAAGACAAAGCAGGTGAATAAGCAAATGTGGTGAAGAAAGCTGATGGTGCCCAGCTATCAAAAGATACAGTGTCTGGGGTCTTAAAGGCTTGATTGTAAACAAGTGGCCATCTAGCTCAGAAGCAACAAAGCCCACATAGAAGAAGCACACTGGCCTGTGTGATCACGAGGTGTTAAAGAGATTAGGTATCAGGCATCATCAGAACAAAAAATCATATCACTGTGAATGAGGGGGAATGCGGAGTGGGGACCCAAAGCCCATCTGTAGGCAATGGGACATACCCTTACGGAAGGGTCCCAGGGAGGATACGAGCCAGTCAGGGTGCAAAGTAGCCACAATGAAACATACAACTTTCCTCTAGTTCCTAAATGCTCCCCCCTCCACCCCCACTATCATGATCCCAATTCTACCTTACAAATCTGGCTAGACCAGAGGCTGTACACTGGAAACACAGAGATAGGAACTGGAAACACAAGGAATCCAGGGCGGATGATCCCTTCAGGACCAGTGGTGAGAGTGGCGATACTGGGAGGGTGGAGGGAGAATGGTGTGCAAAGGGGGAACAAATTTCAGGGATCTATATATAACCTCCTCCCTGTGGGGGGCAGACAACAGAAAAGTGGGTGAAGGGAGATGTCGGAGAGGGCAAGATATGACAAAATAATAATTTATAAATTATCTAGGGTTCATGAGGGGGGGGAGCGGGGAGGGAGGGGAAAATGAGGAGCTGCTTCCAGGGGCTTAATTCGAGAGCAGATGTTTTGAGAATGATGAGGGCAATGAGCTTTACACAATTGATGCATGTATGAATTGTGATGAGTTGTATGAGTCCCTAATAAAATGATTTTAAATATATTTTTAAAAAATTTTAAAGATCCAATGTCATGAGTTATACTTTTTTCTTCTTCTTTAAGTGTTATCCACGTTCTTTCTTAGTTGTCACTTTATTTCTTTGAGGACAGAACTTGTCCTGTGTCTGTCACTGCAGACAAGCCTTCTCCCTTTAGTTTAAATCACTTCCCTGGGTCTCGACCCACAGGTTGAGAACTGCTGCTCAAGGGGAACTCGAAGGATTGGTCTCTCTTGGTCACAGCCAGAGAACGAATTCATACTAACCCCAAACTGAAACCAAATCGTAGCCAAGGTACAGCCTCAGAAAGCTGCTGCTTCCTCCACCACCTCCCCAGTCCTCAGTCCCACAGTGGCTCTCTCTCCCTCTCCCTCCTTTTGAGTATTTGTTTAAACTGGAATATATTCAAGCCATACTGTGTGCTGACGCAAGCACAGGTCTCTATCCGTTCTATTACCCACTGGTTTGTAGCCTGCAGCCAGCCATGTAACTGCTCATCCACTTAATCTATATAATCTGATTAGGTGTAGGCTGTCTCAGATAAAGACTGATGTCCGACGCCTGTCTCTGATCCAGAGATTACACTGGATCTCTAACCCAGACAGCCTTCACTGGGGCTCTCAGGCATCTGGCATGATGAAACAACTCCAGGGGTTCCTTGAGTCGCCCCACATTCTACTTCAAATGCTCTCCGAGTTAGTCTTGCCATCTTGGTCCCCCCGAAGGGCTCCCTGGTCCCTCTCCGAGGAATGATGGGCTTCGATCGCCCTGCTGTGTGTCCATGGAAGACGCCATCCCTTTTGTTCATAGCGCTTGTGTATTGTCCATTCCATGATCAGGATGCGGTTTTGTTGTTGTTGTTGTTTTTGGTTGTTGGTGGTGTTTGTTGTTGTTGTTGTTTGCTAAAGCATCACCGTTAAATTTCCCAAAGGGAGCTTAGAAAATCCATGGCCTACTGGCCAGAAAAGCAACCTCCTGAGGTCTCTCGGCAGGAGGTCACTCAGAGGAACAACAGCAGTGTGGCACTCTGGGATGGACAGCAGCCTTCCTCTTCTCTGCTTGAACAGACAAAAGAAATTGCCTCATCGCAGCCAGGATGCTAGACCTGGGCAGCCCGAGGAGGGGAGGAGCCGGTGGGGGTGCCGGAGCAGAAAGTCAGAGCACATTTCCCAGCCTCATTCCCCTGCCTCAGCCCCCACCTTTGCCGATGAGCCCTGCAGAGTCAGGTCTGCCCCTGGGGTTTCTTCTTTGGCTCTCCCAGTGGCCAGGTGTAATCCAGGACCTGTGGTGTGCCAGACACCACTCGAACCCCACAGAAGTGATGTAAACAAAAGGGAGAAGCCTCAGAGAACAGTGCACAGAGAACAGTGACGGACACAGCGCAAGTTGTGTCCGCAAAGAAATAAAGTTACAAGTAAAGTACCTGAATAACACTTAACGAAGAAAAAAAAAAAGTGTAACTCATGGCATTGGATCTTATGGAATGTGGCTTGCTCCCTGAGTGTTCCCTCCTGGACTGTGTCTAAGAGGGTTCGAGACCATGTCGCCCGGAACCTCTCCTGGTGGCCGAGATCCTCACCAAAGAGAGCACCACTGAGTCACTCTTTCTAAAGTGATTCCCAAGACAACAGATATGAAGTTCCAGAAATGCCTGGGCGCCCCGCCAAGAAACACATCGCTGCTCCAAGACTGGCAGCGTGAGCCAGAATGGTGGGATTTGGGGCAGGAAGAAGGCCCAGAAAGAAATGTGCACTTAGCCAGGCAGTGTGTGATCCCTGTGGAAATGGCAGGCTAACAGCAAGTCCATCTGCCAGAAGGGGCGTTCCATGCTAGAGGTCGGGCTACCACCTTCGGAGAGCAAATGCCTTCACCACCTCCAGCCAGAGATGGACAGTGGCTGGCCTCAGTCCATTGTGGGTTCACAGCAGTCCTTCGAGGGCATCCATTCTGAAGAGACTGAGCGGCAGCTGTGGGTGGACGAGGGGCCTGAGGTTGGCATGGCTGCTGCAATGCCCCCAGGAGACTTGCACTCAGCTAACATTTGTGGAGCTCGTACCGATGGCAACGTGCTGCCCATAGAAGATGGCACCAACCTCTGTGCCACGGAGCAGCTCAGGGCGGGCTTAGGGAGGAAGAGGAGTGGGCCGACTCAGTGCCTGCAACAGGGGAGCTGAGAGAGAATGGAATTTCCCACACGCTTTTGAAAGTCCCCTCGGGAGAGGGAGGGTTAGAAGAGGAGGGGATTTCTCTGGACTGTGAAAAGCATCCTAGCATCTAGCAGCTGAGAGGGAGTGATAGCACAGAAGGTGGGGGTGGGGTGGATGTTAAGCCCAGAAACTACTGGAAAGGCCTTTGGGCAGGTCAGCTACAAGGGAAGGAAGCCAGGTGCCAAGGGCACAAACCCCAGGGCTCCTGGAGCAAGTGCTTCTGTGCCCTGTGTAGTCGCAGTGCCTTGCTTGTGCAGCCTTTGCTAGCCTGCCGCTGGGCCACCTGTGTCCTGCTAAGGAGCTGGGCTTTTCCCTTTATAGAGCGGTTCTCAACCTGTGGGTCACGACCCCTTTGGGGGGGGGTCGAACAACCCTTTCACAGGGGTCGCCTAAGACCATGGGAAAACACATATTTCCGATGGTCTTAAGAACCTAGACACCACTCCTCTATCCGTCTCCAGGCGGGTCCGCCCACATGCAGATACGCCCACGTACAAGTACCCGGCGTGAAGACTGTTACCCATGTTACACCATGCTTCAAGACAACATTTCATTGATTTGTCCTTAGAAATAAATATTTCACAATGTAGAATTAGATATTGTTTTTGTGATTCATCACTATAATTATGTTCAATTTATAACAATGAAAATACATCCTGCCTACCAGATATTTACATGATGATTCATAACAGTAGCAAAAGTACAGTGATGAAGTAGCAACAAAAAGAATGTTATTGTTGGGGGTCCCCACCGGAGGAAGAACTGTATGAAAGGGTCCTAGCATTAGGACAGTTGAGAACCACTGCTTTCCATCATGAAGGACTTTGAAGAGGTAAACCAAGAGGAGCTGGCAAGAGTGGCAGCTTAGAAATGCCGGTCCAACAACACGTAGGGGTAGGTCTTCATGGGAGACAAAGAACAATGTGAGAGGCTTAGGGGCTTTGTTTTTCACTTGAGGAACGGAAATTCATTTTCTTCCAGTTCTGGAGGCTCAGTGTCAAACCAGGGTCTCAGCTGTGTGCACTCCTGTGAGCTTCGGTCTAGTTCATGGTGATTGCCCATGATCCTCCCTTGCTTGTGACTGGTCCTCTTAGTCTGCCTTCTGAGTGTGCTGTGTTTCTCAGTCTGGGTCCCCCAGGGCAAGATATCACTTAAGGGATTCGGTTGAGGACCCGCCTTGCTCTGGTAAAGTGGCTCTTTTAATTTTGAATTTACAAACCAGCCCTTCCCAGTTCTCCCCTGCCGAGAATTTGTATTTCCTCCTCAAATCTATTGAATCAGAACCTCCATTTTAACAAGGTTTCCAGGTGAGTCTTACTCAATACACCTTGTGGGAATCTTGCTAAAATGTAGATAGATCTGGTGTGATCTAGCTGGGATGGAAAAGCAAATCTTGAGCAGGAGGTCGAACCAGAATGAGCTAGTTGAATGTCTGTTTACTAATCCAGGTGGAAGATGAGAAGGGCCCAGGTGGAAAGGATCATGTGGGAGAAGTGTAGTTGAAACCAGCAGCCTGAATTGGATGTAGTGAGTGAGGAAGCAGAAGGGCTCTGTGTTGACCCCTCGTTCCCAGGGTAGCCCCTGGGCATTATTACATCACTCGCTCACTGACATCAAGTTAATTCCAACTCTTTGTGAGCCTACACATCAGGGTAGAACTGCTCCTATGGGTTTCTGAGACTGTAACTCATTACGGGAGTAGAAAGTCTCATCTCTCTCCCCTAGAGCAGCTAGCTAGTGGTTTCAAACTGCTGACCTTATGGTTAGCAGCCCAACGCATAACCACCACACCACCAGGGCTCCTGGGCAATAAGAATGTAAAGATGGAGCTATCGAGTGATCAATTTAATAGCAGGTGCAGGACCTGGTATAGGGTGGTAGTTATAACAGAGGTTATCTCAGAACTATGTGGTATTTACTGACGAAACACCTTTCCTCTAGTTCTTTAACGCTTCCTCCCCCACACCCCCACACATACTATCATGACCCCAATTCTACCTTACATATCCAGCTAGACCAGAACAGGTACACTGGTACAGATAAGAGCTCACAACACAGGGAATCCAGGACAGATAAACCCGTCAAACCAATAATGAGAATAGCGATATCAGGAGAGTAAGGGGACAGCAGAAAAGTGGGTGAAGGGAGACAGCAGTCAGTGTAATACATGAAAATAACAATTTATAAATTATTAAGAATTCATGAGGGAGGGAGGGGAAGGGAGAGAAATGAACTGATGCCCAGGGCTCAAGTAGAAAGAAAATGTTTTGGAAATGATGATGGCAACAAATGTACAAATGTGCTTGACCACAATGGATGGATGGATTGTGATAAGAGCTCTAAGAGCCCCCAATAAAATTACTCTTAAGAAAGAAAGAAATAGGTGGTGTTAAAAAAGTGTTTGAGGGGCTCTATGCAGGGAGGTGTTCGGTGGATAAGTGACATATTGGGTAGGGAGCATGATGTTAGCAGAGAGAGAGAGGAAGGTTGGCGCTGTACATTAGCATGTGCTTGGTAGGTTAAGCCGTGAAGAGTCCCTAGAGAGCAAACGCTGGGAAAGAGCAAGGCCCTATTTGCACATGTAGCGCGTCCCCATAAATAACATGCACCCGAAGGGGCTGCCTGATTTGCAAAAGCTGTACTATGCACGCATTGTTTATAGAAATATATGATATTCGGACCCCAAAGGACCCTAAAAAGCACTTGAGGAGCAAGAAAATTTCCCAGTCAATGAAAGGGCCGAGCTAGGAGGAGGGAATGTGTCCTGGGCATATTGGGAGTGACCACAGTGTCGGTCCTCCAGAAGTGAAGTCAGAGGCGACCTGGGAGAAGCCCCAGGACTGTAGGCATTGTCATCGCTGCCTCCATCTGATGGGGTGGTGCGGGCAGCAGCCAGGTGGTGGACTAACAGAAAGTAAGGGGCGAGAGTCAGGGAGTAGAGACCCATGAGTGGTGTCTAACTAAAGCTTCAGTCTTGAGAACAGAATCTTGGGCCCCAGCCGAGATTCAGAGTCTCTGACTTCAGCACAGAGCCAGGGAGTCTGTACATCCGAAAAGCCGCCCAGGGGGGCCCTTGGCAGCCACTGGTGTTGACCACCCTGTCAAAAAGCCCTGGGAGGAAGAGGAGAGGGTGCCTCCATGAGGTGTGGGCCGCAGGGGAGGGCAGGAGGGCTTTAGAGACAGGGAGCTGACTGAGACAAGTGCTCATCAAAGGAGGCCAAGAATCCCCAAGTTCAAGGTAGTCTCAGTTGGCACTTCTGGGGATTCTCTCCCGTTTCTCTCAGTGGCAGTCAGGCAGGAGCAGAGGTGGTTGGGGAACTTAACAGGTCAGAGAAGCAGACCTGGGTGTGAGGCAGATCAAAAGGGGCCGCGGTCATGAGAATCGGCGATAGGAAGGACACGATGGGCAGGGCCCTGTAGACCAGGGGAATACAGTGGCCCCAGGGGCCTGGAGGGGGTTCCTAGGAGGAGAGCGGATGTGGTGGGAAGGCCTGTGCATGACTCAGGATGTTCAGGAAGCCACAGCTGAGTGGGGTGACCCACGGGCAAACTTTCTACTGGTCTGCGTCTCCCCAGATGCCTTCCGCTAGAGGGCTAGGATGGAAAACTTCCTACTGTGAAGATGCCTCCCGTGGACTGAACCATGAAGTGTCAAATTGGCTTTGACCCTGAAAACAGCCTGCGGCTGGGCTCAGCACTGCACGCGCCAATGGCGGTAACATTCCACACGTGTGGTATCCGTGCGTGCGAATCCCGCTGTCATATCCAAAGGCAGACTCCCTTCCCTGTTGCAAGTAAAATCAGAAAACGCTGAATGGAAAAAAGAGAGAAAATGCGGTGGACTAAAGGCCCAGACGCAAAGCATCAGTGCAAGGAAAGGGGGGAAACAGCAGCACAGCCAGGCTTTGAGGTGGTGTGGGCTATGGAAATGCTACTTTAAAAAGAGAGAGAGAGAGAGAAATCCCGAGGTGCCCTAGTTGCCAAGCACTGAAATGAAGTAAACATTCCCACACAGGGTGTTACTTTCAATTATCGTTCTCCTCCTGGGTTTGTTTGGTTTTTTCCTTTCTAAAATAATAGCCAGCATTCTAGAGATGATGTACCAAGGTGGCTTAATTAGGTGTCAGGTGAGTACCTGTGCCCGAGAGCCCCATGTCACCTGCTTCCTTATGCAAATCTAATGGACTGTTCTGAGCCTGGGAGACAAAGAAACAGACGGAATTGGAGCAGCTGGGCTGGAAGCACAGCTGCCGGTCCCCATGGAGACCAGACTCCAGCGCCTGGGCAGACTCTTCCTGTTGTCACAGCCCGCATCCCTCCTCCATCCCGCCAGGCTGTGAGGACAGCAGTGCTTCTGAGAGGGGTCTGTACTCCAACACCTGAGGAACCCCTTCTGTGGGAGAGGCGCTTTAAAAGGCTCCCCCAAGCCTCCCAAGAAAGCTCTGGTCCTCTGCTTTGGAAACGTCACCGCCTTCGTTGCTGACTCCTGGCAGCCCCTGTGTGCAGAGGGGAGCCGCTCCCCAGGATTTTTCAAGGCTCTGACGTTTCAGAAGCAGATCGCCAGGCCTGTCTGCAGAGGCACCTCTAGGTGCATTCAAACACCAACCAACCGTTTGGCTGGTAGTCGGGCATTGGTTAACATCACCCCGGAGCCTTCCAGGAACTCCCAGTGGAGTGGTTCTACTCTGCACACAGGGCGCCACCAGGAGTTGGGTCCCCTCCACAAGCAGCTCACAGCAAAAACCCCATGTGGTGCTGGCCCTGGTTGCTTTTTCCCTTTGGGGCACCTCTTCCTCGCAAACCCTGTGCCCTCCTGCAGCCCCCTAGTCTCCCTGTACCCCCCTCCTTCTTCAACCCTGCATACTCCTGACTCTGGACCGATTTCATCAAGAGCCATTTTCCATAGCTCCTTCCTTCTGCAAAGAGCTGTTCTCGGCCAATGGCCTCCCGAAAGAAAACAGGCTCACTATTTATTTACGAGCGAGCTGAAACAGCCAAGAGAGTGCACTGTACCCTGGAAGGGAACAGCCTGCTTGGTTATCTTTGATCCCTGGCCCCCGAGGGACTTGTAGTCCTGTAACCTCACAGCTGAAAAGACCTGTCTTCTCCAACCCCCACCCTCCTGTCTAGTGTTGGACTCCTGCCACTAAGGACTCTGTCGGCTCTCAGAAAGCTCGGGACGGAATGCCCACTGTGCCTCGAGGCAGACAGTCCATCCTGGGCCAGCCTGTCAGAAAGGCCTTTCTGGTATTGAGCTGAATCCCGCTTGGAGGTGCCACCCACCTCCCTCCACCCCCCACCCAAAGGGCCTTAGATCACAACCAAGCTGCTTTCCTGCCCCTCCCCTGCGCCGTGCCTTCTTTATTTGGGCAAAATGTGCCCAGGTCTCTCGGCTACTCTTCATACCCCATGATTTAGCCCCTCCAGTTATCTACCTTCTGGGTGTCTGTGGACGTCTGCTTTTGATGCTCACAGCAAAAGAAGTAGCCCAGAAATCACCGAATTTGTACACGGAAAGAATGCTCAAAGGAAAATGATTTTTGTTACCTATAAAGTTACCACATTGTCACCAGCTCATTATAGAGGGTCGGTCTGTGTGTGACTCATGTTGAACTTCGGGCCAACCCGCAGGCCACATTACTGTCATTCTCACCCTTGCTGTGGCTCAGCTTCCCCTCCCCCTAAGTGGTAATAATGAGCATAATTATACTCAGCAATTATGAGAGCGAGTGTAACGTGATAGTTAGGAGAGAACACAGACTCTGGAAGCAGACTGCCTGGGTGTGTGGCCCTGTAAGTGTTGTTAGCTGTCACCACTGCCCTCGTTACCACCCCGGGGTGAAGCATAATTCTAACAGCCCACGAGGGGGGGCTATTATTGTCCCCTGTGTCGTGAAAACTGAGGGGGGCAGGGCAGACGTGGAAAGTGCCTGTGAGCCATGTGTCCCTGGGATGACCTTGTGTGGCAGGGTTTCTAGAGCCCGTTTCCACGCAGCATCCGCTGCAAGAGTTGGCAGCAACAGCAGCCCCGGTGGCATAGAGCTTACATGCAGGGCTGCTCAGTGCGAGGCCACGGACTCTACACCACCTGCCCCTCCGCATGCGTGGTGGTCTGGGAATCCACGGGGCGGTTCTGCCCTGGCCTTTAAGGTCGCTGCAAGTGGGCTTTGGTGAGAGTGAGCGATCAGCTGGCAGCACGGTGGTTAAGGGCACCAACTCTCACCTTGACAGCTCCGGGCTAAACCCTCGGCAATCACATGCCGTGTATTTACACTCTGAGGACACCTGTGTAAAGTGAAGATTGTAATTGGATCTACCTGCTAGACTTAGTTGTGAGGCTCAAGTGAGATCACAAAAGCGCTTAGAACCGTCCCTGACATTTAATAAGAGTTTTGTAAGTACCATCTATTCATTATCAGTAGCTCATCAGCATGCCCAGCAGAGCCGCCTCTCACAGAATGTCTGCTACATACAAGACCGGGCCTAGCACCCACATACTCAGCGAACTGCTCTTGGAAGTGGGTGTTATCCGTCCGCTTCAGTTAAGGAAACTGAAGTTCAGAGAGGCCAAGTGACCCGCTCCAAGTTCAACAGCCAAGTAATGGGTGGCGTCAAGATCCGGAGCCAAGTTTGTCTAACTCCAGAGTCTATGCTGTACCTGCTCTCCCACTGTCCAGATTAACAGTTGTATTACCAAGTGTGGGGTGCCGGGCACCTGACATGCCTTTTCTCATTTAATCTCCATGGTAATCCTGGGAGGTAAACACTCCTGATCGTCTCATTCGACAGCCGGAGAAACCAAGGTTCCGAGAAGCTAAGCAAACTCCACAAATATTTACAGCACAAAAGCAAAACCAAGTCAGAGGGGCTGCCTGGTCATGGATTCCAAGTCACAGTGCTCCTATGGGACAGAGTAGAGACGGCTCCGGAGGGCTTTTGAGGCTGTAATCTTCATGGGAGCAGATAGCCTCGTCTTCCTCCTGAGGAGCAGTGGTGAGTTCAAACCACGGACCTTCCATTGAGCAGCCCAACACACCCAACTGACCTCCTCCCCACACACACGCACACGCTCCTTACAGCCGGGCTTTACATCAGCAGTTCTCAACCTGTGGGTTGAGACCCTTTTGGAGGCCGAACGACCCTTTCACAGGGGCCACCTGATTCATAACAGTAGCAAAATGACAGTTGTGAAATAGCGATGAAAATAATGTTATGGTTGGGGGGGGGGGTCACCACCACATGAGGAACTGCATGAAAGGGTCTCGAGCGGCACTGGGACGGTTGAGAACCACTGCTTTACATGGAGGCCCGGGTAACTGAGCTCCGTTGCCAAACACCTGGGGACCTGCTTCACCTGTGAGTGTGAGCATGTAATTGGTGATCATGACTCCTAATACCCACTGCCACCCAGGAGTAGGCCCTTTGCCCAATCAGCCCCGCTTTCCGAGCCATCATTGGGGGCGATTTCAGCTTAAGTTCTTTCCTCTTCCCACGGTGTCTGAAAGCCACAGGTTTGTTCAGATTGAGACAAATGTCTCCATCTGTCTCATGGTCAGGTGTTATGTGCGTGCTCTGAGAATGTGGAGGAACCAGCAGCCGCGCAGGCAGGCGGAGGCCCCCTCGCAGAGCCTCTGCCAGTCAGCTCCAGACTGCATGTCTTGACCAAAAATTCAGTTAGGTGACAGCCACCTCCCCAGTGCCTGTTTCAGCATCAGCTCCTGAGGGCGGCCTTTTTGTCACGCGTAGCAGTAGAGAGCGCATATTCACAGCCTGTAGACCAGGGACCCAGGGCTGCAGGTCAGAGTTTCAAGAAGCCTTCGGTCCATATGAGGGACTGTCAAAAGCTTGTGGGGAAATTCTGCTAGTTTTCAACTCCATTCTTCCAAGGCCTTTTTTCCAGCCACCTCCTCAAGACACGTTTTCCTGAAACAGGGTGCCCATTCATCTTTTTTTTTTGTATGAGTGAGTGAGTGAGTGAGTGAGTGAGTGAGTGAGTGAGTGAGTAGTGAGTGAGAGAGTGAGTGAGTGAATGAGTGAGAGAGTGAGTGAGTGAGTGAGTGTGTGAGTAGTGAGTGAGTGAGAGAGTGAGTGAGTAGTGAGTGAGTGAGTGAGTGAGTGAGTGAGAGAGTGAGTGAGTGAGAGTGAGTGAGTGAGTGAGAGTGAGTGAGAGAGAATGAGTGAGAGAGTGAGTCGGGTGCCCATTCATCTTATGAAGTTCTCAACGGTATCCATGACTCAGAAAAACAGCTTATGAAGCTTCAGTCAGGATTGCAAACTCACAGAATAGACACTTAGACCCCAGGCCCCACACTCTTCTTTTGTGTACTGATTCTGGTGAAAGTATCTGCAGCCAATGAGACTCTGTTTGAACATCTTCTGTGTGTCCAGTTCCATGACTCTGCTGAAAACCCTGCCAGCTCCGCTGGTATTCCCAACTCTCCAATGAAGCTCATAAACTCACTGCCCACTACCGGTTTCCCAAGTCTTTCACTGCCAAACCCAAGCCGGAGCTAGATGCCCATAAACCTGAACCCAGCCCAGTGCTGTCTAGTCGATTTCAACTCATGGTGACCCGTGTGTTACACCTGCCCCATGGAGTCGTCTGAGCTGTCATCGTCCCAGAAGCAGATCTCCAGACCTGTCTTCCACAGTGCCCTTGGGTACGTTGGAACCACCAGCCTTGTGGTTAGCAGCTGAGGACCTAATGGCCGTGCCAACAGGACTCCTTAGAAAGTACTACTTTCCATTGGCAGATCACCTTCATCTTTGTCACCATCCCCTCCAGGATACGGCCCCTCCCCCGGCCTAAAGGTCACATCAAAGTCACTCTTGTTAGTACTTCCAATCACTTCCTGATGTGTGAATCAGACCCTGGCTTCTTAGGTTCCTCACGGCCTCCCTTCCACTGGTTTCATCGTCCACCCTTCTTAAGTGTACATGGCTGTCATCAGGGGTGTGTGCCACGAGACCTCACTACCTCCACTTAAATTCTAAATCGCCCTCTTGGTACATGCTTTCAGCTCTCTGGCCTTTCTTCATCTTTGTTTCCTCCTCACAAACCCACGACCTCCACACCTGCCACCCTGCAGCTACTGGTCTCACTCTCAATGCAGGAGCACCTCCCCCTGCCCCCACTGCCCCTGGATCCATGATGCCACCTGCCTTCCCCTCAGACCCCTCTGCTGCACCAGGACGAGAACCCCACCTCTCTGGTCAGAGTCCACCAGCCCCACCCAGTCAGCCTTCAGGGGAATCAGAACCACCCTTCTGGAACCAGTTACAGAACCTACATATAACCTCCTGCCTGGGGGACAGACAACGGAAAAGTGAGTGAAGGGAGACAGTGGACAGTGTAAGATATGACAAAACAATAATAATCTATAAGTTATCAAGGGCTCATGAGAGAGAGGGAAGCAGGGAGGGGAAACAAGGAGGAGCTGATACCAAGGGACTCAAGTAGAAAGCAAATGCTTTGAGATTGATGATGGCAACAAATCTATAAATGTGCTTGACATACAATGGATGGATGTACAGATTGTGATACGAGTTGTACGAGCCCCCGATGAAAAATACAACTTTCCTCTAGTTCCTTAATGCTTCCCCCCACCCCCACCCCCACCCCCACTGTCATGATCCGAATTCTACCTTGCAAGTCTGGCTAGACCAGAGGATGTACACTGGTACAGATAGGAAATGGAAACACAGGGAATCCAGGGAGGATGATCCCTTCAGGACCAGGGGTGAGAGTGGCGATACTGGGAGGGTTGAGGGAGAGTGGGTTGGAAAGAAGGAACCGATTCCAAGGATCTACATGTGACCTCCTCCCTGGGGGACAGACAACAGAAAAGTGGGTGAAGGGAGACGTTGGACAGGGCAAGATATGACAAAATAATTATAAATTGTCAAGGGCTCATGAGGGAGGGGGTAGCAGGGAGGGAGGGGAAAAAATGAGGACCTGATGCCAGGGGCTTTAGTGGAGAGCAAATGTTTTGAGAATGATGAGGGCAATGAATGTACAAATGTGCTTGACACAATTGATGTATGAATGGATTGTGATAAGAGTTGTATGAGCCCCAATAAAATGATTTATTAAATAAACAAGGAAAGAAAGAAAAAAGAAACACCCTTCAGAAAGCAGCCTCTCTCTGAGGGCACCCTTCCCATTTTGACGTCATTTCCTGTGCCCGCCGTGTTACTGAGAGGCTTATTTCGATACCGCCTTCTGTTCTTAGCACCGAAGCACAAGCCTCACGTATGCTGCTCAACCAGCTCTGGAAGGGCGGCACGTGGGTTTGTGACGTTTCCAGGAGGAAAGACGAGAGCACTGGGTGAAGTAAAGGTGCAGCCCAGTCAGAGCCAGCAGGGCGAGGCGGAAAGTGCCCCGAGTGGGAGCCTGGGGACTGAAACTTGGCGGCTATGTCGCCCTGGGCAAGTCCCTTTAGCTGTCTGGGCCTCATCGTCACCGTCTGCAACGTGAGGGGACTGGGGGAGATAATTTCTCGGGTCCTTTCGAGATCTTTCATTCTGACTTTGCCACAGGATACCACAACATTCATAGTTTCCTCCTCATGCCTTGCTCCCCCCGCCCCCATCCACTTTATTTGTTCATCAATTTCCCAGTCAGGTGAAGGACTACTTCATGCCCAGAGGAGCCAGAAGGAATGGGCATGCATGCAATCCCTGCTCGCCTGGAATGCACAGTCTCAATGCACCCTAGCTCGATATCATTCGATAATTTTATAAGGTGATGGCTATTTGGGGAAAGTATGTTCCAAGTGGGAACAAAGTGGAAAGGGCCTGGGGTGGAGTGGGGCTTGAACTTGGAGGTTAGAATCCTTCACAGAGAAAATGGCCTGCGGGGGCTGGGGGGGGGGTGGTGTTGGTCCTAAATGGTCAGATGGATTTTGCCAGAGTTCAGCAGAGGCAGGGAGCAAAGAAGACACATCCCAGGTAGGAGAAGGGGCCCAGATACCTGGTGAGACTGGAGGACTAGATCCAGGTCTTCCACATGCCAGAGCATCCGCCGTGCACACTAGTGTCTGGACAGGAGGCTGGAAAAGACAGGCTGGAACTTTCTCTCTGTTTTTGCTTCTCATGTGGCAAAATCCATTTCAGAATGACTCCAAGGCTTGGGTTTCCACGTTGGCATTTCTCTGCCAGTCATGCCATCTTGTCCTTTAGTCTCCGCTCTGTGTTATGTACTCGGGGGTGGGGGCTGGGAGGGGGGGTTACATATGAGGAAGTTCATGGGAAATTAGGATGAAAAGATGATGGAATTTTTCATGAATTTTTTGAAACCTATATGTTCCCGAAATGTGGTCCTTCTCTTTATTGCACCTGTCTCCTGAAGATTTCCAAGAAGAGTTTTGGTCAGACATTTCCATCTCTTGTATAACAGCTTCAACTTACAGGGGGAAAGCTGAAGCTCGTGTTGATTTGTGGTAAACAGACTTGAAATACGCGCTCGGTTCTTCCTTCATTAGATTACCATGGCCTTGGAGGGGGGGTCCTTAAATTCTTCTGACCATATTCATTACTATAAAGCAAATAGTTATAAGCACTCTTAATCGGCTTGGAGCAATCAGATTTCAACTGTCATCACAGTTGGATTTTGAATCCAAGTGTGGCTTTAAGAAAGAACTCAATATTGTGAATGTCACTGAAGGCTGGGAGAGAAAGCTTAACCTAAGTTATCATTCAGAATGTGGGTTGATGAGATAAAAACCATCCTGAGCCCCGAGAAGAGCTGCTGCTTTTCCCCAGTCTGTTTTGGAAGGAAACCCACCCCAAACCCATTGCCATCAACTTGATTCTGGCTCATGGCTACACTATCTCCAAAAAACCAAACTCACTGCCATTGAGTCGACGCCGAGTCATGGTGACCCTACAGGACAGGGTAGAACTGGCCCTGTCCAGGGGGATTCTGAGGTTGTAACTCTTTATGGCAATAGAAAGCCTCATCTTTCTCCCACCGAGCTGATGGTGGTTTTGAACTGCCAAACTTGTAATTAGCAGCCCAACTAGGGCTCCTTTGGCGATACTCTAGGACAGAGCAAAACTGCCCTGTAGGTTCCCCAAACTGTCATCTTTAAGGCAGCAGACTGCTGTGACTGGTGGGTTTGCACCACTGACGTCTTGGAGACCCACAGTGTTGTCTTTTTTTTAAGTCAGTTTGGGAGGCAGCTGGGCACAGACTCCACAGGACAGTAGTAGCTGATGGATCACTTCCAACCAGGACCAGTCTTTAGCCATAAAGACCAAAACAGTTCTGAACTGGTCTGGGGTAAGAGGACTGACATGGGTGCATGGTTTTAAAGCAGCGGCTCTCAAGCTGGGGGGGGTGGTCCCCTTGGGGGTTGAACGACCCTTTCACAGGGGTCACCTAAGACCTTTGATAAACACATATTCCCGATAATCTTAGGAACCGAGACACCACTTCTCTGTCTCCAGGCGGGTCTGCCCACATGCAGATATGCCCACAGACGAGTACCCGGCCTGGAGACTGTTACCTATGCTACACCATGCTTCAAGACAAAATTTCATTGATTTGCCATTAACAATAAATACTTCACAATATATAATTACATATTGTTTTGTGATGAATCACTATGCTTTCTGTTCAATATGTAACAATGAAAATACTTCCTGCATATCAGATATTTACATGGAGATTCATAACAGTAGCAAAATGACAGTGATGAAGTAGCAACGAAAATAATTTTATGATTGGGGGTCATCACACCACAAGGAGCTGTATTAAAGGATTGAGGCATTAAGAAGGTTGAGAACCACTGGTTTGCAGCAAGCCCTTTCTCTTGTCTCTAGCACCATCTACTGGGAGATAAAGCGCCTTCTTCTTTTAGGATGGCTTCCATTTAAGAATAAGAGCCCAGGTGGTGATCTGGCTTAGCGCCAGGCTGCTGGCCCAAAAGGTCCCTCATGAATCCATCCGGCTGCTCCACAGGGGACAGATGAGGCAGTCTGCTTCCAGAGAGACTTCCAACCAAGAACCCCCCTTACACACACACCCCGCCCCCCAGGGAGCCCTTCTCTCTGTCCTATCAGGTCACGGTCAGTGGGAGTGAATTTGTGTTTTGTTTTTTTGTTTTCTTTTCAGTTTAAAGAGTGAAGCCTTGGTGGCCCTGTTGTTAAAGCATACAACCAAAAGATTGATAGTTCAAGTACACCCCGCTCCTCAGGAGAAAGATGGAGCGGTCCGTTTCTGTCAAGGTTTACAGGCAGTTCTGGGGTTACAGACATGAGACCTACAGACAACTCCTACTTCTGGAAGTCCACTGCCATCATGTCGATTCCAGCTCATAATGACACAATCTATACAGGGTTTCCGAGGCTGTGAATCGTGACGGGATCAGATAGCCTCATCTCTGTCAGGGAGTAACTGAGGGGTTTGAACTACAGACCCTGTGGTTAGAATTCCAATGCTTCCCTGACAGCTCCACCAGCTCTCCTTAATGATCTGTTAATATTATGTAAATTTTCCCGAAGTTTGAAATGACTTGCAACAAACTCTCCATCCTAATCACCTTCATTTCTTGCACGGGCAGCTTTTGCATCACTGAAAAGACTTCCAGTTTGGCAAGAGAAGAGCCTTCTGTACCAGGTCCTACTGACCTACCGCTTCTGAAAGACACAGGAAGGGGTGTTGTCCGGAGCCCAGGGACTGCCTGGAAGCCCTGCAGGGCAGTTCTGGTGGGCCCTAGAGGGTTACTACGTTGGAATCTGCTTGATGGCAATGGGCTTGTTTTGTTCACTTGCAAGAATGAAAACTCAACTCAAATAGCAAAGAGGCATTAGGAGGAAAAAATCAGACAATAGTCTGTCTGCAAAACAGAGGATAAAGCATATTCTCTTACCGTGTGTTTAAGTAGATGTAAATACCAAAACCAAGGGAGAAACCTGCTAACTGCTCAGAAACACAGGCGCAGAGGCACACAGCTAGTGATTGAACACACAGCCCAAACCTGAAGTCCTAAATACAGCAAGGATGCCTTGAGAGCCATAAGCAGAGCACACTATGAAAACAACACAAGTAGGGCACTTAGAGCACATGCATGTCATATTACTACCACAAAGCGCCCCTATTAAACTCTCTCAGATCGAATCACAACAAAACTAAGAGAATTCAGTGCACAGGCCACGTGACTCGGGAAAGGTTCAAGAATTTGGAAACCAGCCAGAATTTGGGAACTAACCTGGATGCAAATCCAGGTTAGAAGAGCACCTCAATCTTCCATCAGAAAAGGCAGATTTCAGAACAGAAACCACTGAATTATACAATGGAATAATATAATATAGTAATAATAAAAAAGGATGCACCTCACAGTGAAGAGGCACAAGAATGGCCATGTCTAAAACCAAAAAATAAACCTCAGGCAGTTTCATAAAATAAAGTAATATCACTAGCATTGATCTCGATCATTTTTAACTCTTAAATAATGTTTAGACTCAAAAGATGATCAGACCCCTCAGCGACAAAATAAATAAAATTTTAAAGAAAGGTGGGGAAAGGAAACCCAAACCAGGGAGACCTAGGAAATAAATATAATGGAAACTTCGTATGTGATGTAGCTAAGTATTGCTCAGAAGACATTTTTAGCCCTAAGTCATTATATTAGTAACAAAAATGTGAAACAAATGCGTTAACCCTTTGAAAAGAATAACACAATAAATCTAAAAGAAATTACTAGAAATAAGAGCAGAACTCATGATCTTGAAAAAAGGCAGGAAAAGTAGTACTGAACAGTAATTAGAGCTGTCTTATTTTGTTTAGTTTTTTAAGGAAAACTAGAACAATAAAATAGACCAAATATTAACTAACCTACTAAATACACAAAATAAGCATGAGCTTACGGCAGTAACCACAGATAGAGGAAATTAAAAGGACCATATGTGATCATTTGTTCAACTCTGCACAGATGATCTTGAGATTCAGGTAAAATGGATCATCTTCTAGGAAAATATTCATTTGTAAGGGTGGCCGCTGAAAGGACAAAGGGCCCCAGGAAGAAGAGAGACGAATGAATGGGAGTGTGTGACGAGAGGACTTGAAAGAGCTTGCAGGACTCCATTGCCTTTTTACGCCATTTTCCATGGACTTTCTTGGAGCCCCTTCGTACAGTTGCCAAGATGAAATTGACGGCACCTGCCAAGTTGCATTGGTGAAGAGAGAGGGGCAATGCCTGTGCCTATGAGTGTACCCCGGCTCTCCTCGGCCGCTCTCTGGAAGAGCACATGAGAAACTAGGAGGAGAAATAAGCATCTGATGCTTCTGCTTGTTCTCTGAAAGGAGCTTGGTATGTGGGGAACGAAGATGAGAGACGTGTTAAAAACTACACAGTACTTTGTGCCTTTTACATTTATTACCTCTTAAGTGGCTTGTTTTGATCGTGTGTGCTGTTGTGTGAGTTCTGGCTGGTAGCGACTCTACAAGACAGCGTAGACGATTACACCTCGGAAACTGTGTGGGAAATCTCCAGGGCTTGGCTCCCACCCAGGCGCTGGCGGGGTCCAACTGCTGAGCTCTCGGTGAACAAGCAGTGAGCCACGTGCCACACTGGTGCCACGCACAGATATTATGACCAGTTGCTGTGGTGTCAACTCCGAGCCACGTGACCCCACATGGGGGAGAGTAGAGCTGGGTGCCATAGGGTTTTCAGCGACATCTTTTGGGGGGAAATAGACCCCCAGATCTTTCTTCTGAGGAATATCTGGGTGGACTCAACTCACGAAGGTTTCCATTTGTAACTGAGCTAGTGAACTGCATGCACTGCCCAGAGACTTGTGTGTAAATCTTACCTCTTCAAAATACTGGACTTTTTGCCTTCTCAAGAAGAGTCAAGGCAAGAATAAAAGATGCTCTTAAAGTATGTTTCCAGGTCTATCTAGATCAGACAGGCAGATAAACAATCTGGAGGAGAAAACAACGAGACCGAGGGTTCCGGGGGATATGGGAAGGGGGAAAGTGGAGGAAAGGAAGTGATGTTAACACACTCATGGACAAGGGAATAACAAGTGATCTAAAATCGGTGGCGAGGAGTGTGTAAGAGGCCTGGGAGGGCTTGATCAAGGGCAATGTAATGGAGAGGAATTACTGAAACCCAAATGAAGGCTGAGCATGATAGTGGGACAAGAGGAAACTAAAAGGAAATAGAGGAAAGAACTAGGAGGCAAAGGGCATTTATGGAGGTCTGAATACAGGCATGTACATATGTAAATATATTTATATATGAGGATGGGGAAATAGATCTATGTGCATATATTTATGGGTTTAGTATTAAGGTAGCAGATGGACCTTGAGCTTCCACTCAAGTACACCCGCAATGCAAGAGCACTTTGTTCTATTAAACTGGCATTCTATGGTGCTCACCTTCCCAACACGATTGCTGAAGACAAAGCGGGTGCATTGTGAAGAAAGCATTGCATTGTGTGCAAATGTGAAGAAAGCTGATGGTGCCCAGCTATCCAAAGATCTAGCATTTGGGGTCTTAAAGGCTTGAAGATAAACAGACAGCCATCTAGCTGAGAAGCAACAAAGCCGACATGGAAGAAGCACACCAGCCTGTGTGATCATGAGGTGTCAATGGGATGAGGTATCAGGCATCAAACAGCAAAAATCATATCATTGTGAATGAGGGGGAGTGTGGAGTGGGGACCCAAAGCCCATCTGTAGGCAACTGGACATTCCCTTACAGAATGGTCCCTAGGAGGAGACAAGCCAGTCAGGGTGCAGTGAAGCAACAATGAAATATACAACATTCCTACAGTTCTTAAAGCTTCCTTCCCCCCACCCTACCCCCACCATCATGATCCCATTTCTACGTTACAAATCTAGCTAGACCAGAGGATGTACACTGGTACAGATAGGAACTGGAAACAGGGAATCCAGGACAGATGATCCCTTCAGGACCAGTGGTGAAAGTGGTGATACCCTGAGGGTGGAGGGAAGGTGGGGTAGAAAGCGGGAACCAATTACAAGGATCTACATATAACCCCCTCCCTGGGGGATGGACAACAGAAAAGTGGGTGAAGGGAAACGTCAGACAGTGTAAGACATGACAAAGTAATTATAATTTATAAATTATCAAGAGTTCGCGAGGAAGGGGGTGGGGAGGGAGGGGGAAAATGAGGAGCTGATACCAGGGGCTCAAGTAGAAAGCAAATGTTTTGAGAATGAGAGCAACAAATGTACAAATGTGTGCTTGACACAATGGATGGATGGATTGAGACAAGAGTTGTGCGAGCCCCCACTAAAATGATTTTTTAAATGTTTCAAAAAGGATGTTACTTGTTTGCATAATGCTTCTTAATATTATTGAACTACTAAAGTTCATGGCATTCATTATAGCTCCATGAAACTTGTTTTTTAATGGTGTGACGTAGTTTCCCTTAAGCTCACTCTGGTCAAAGGAAAGAATTCTTCTGTGCTTCAAATTCTCTCGTTTCAACAGTGGACTCTGGACTCTTTGACAGTATCACCCAGGCCCGAGTCTCCTTGCACACCTTGTACCTCGGGTCTCTAATGGCTCTGTGTGGCTTTAAGGATCCCCAGTCCGCACACCCCAGGCAGGCTGTCTTTCTGAACATAGCTCTGAGTTGAACCCTTTTGTGACTTGTAGGATCTGTAGTACCTGCCTACAAAGTTTCGAAGGAAGCTCCCATCCCTTGTAAGCGCGTGCCACCATCTGGTGGAGGCCCTTATGATTCCATGACTCTAAGGAAACAGGCCTCATCCCGTCAGCCCTAGCGCCAGAGGCCCCTCAAGACATGTATGTTCCGCTGACTCTATTCAAATTTGTCTTTTTTTTCCCATTTCATTCAAAATCCCTTCCCTTACCGAAAAGACATGGTCTCAACAAAGAATTCAAAGCAGAAAATAATTCAGTGTTGAAAGCACTTTTTTAAAGGATGCCCAGCGGCCTGGTGGCATTGTGGTACCTTCTGGGCGGCTACCTGCGAGGTCCTGGTGCCAATCTACCCGCAGCTCCGCGGGAGAAAAAGGCAGGGGCTTTCTCCACTCGCAAAGTCACTCTTAGAAACTCAGGGGGTGCTGAGTTGGCATGGACTCGAGCCAGTGAGTTTGGGGTTTGTTTTACCTAAAGCTAGAGGAGGTTTTGTGATTCCTCTCAGGCGTTAGGAACCTGCAAAGCCAGGACAAGATGCTTTAACTAGCTAGCGATTGGTTAATCTGTGATTTCACTCTTTGAACCATCAAGTGCAACTTCCTGCTTTTTCTAAGCCTCCTAAGATTTTATTCCCACCTTACCTGTTACCTCTCTCCCCTAAAAAAGAGTAGAACCACATTCCTCAAATATCTCCATGGGACCCCTGAAAGGAAAAACGAACAAACAAACCACCCTGACCCCAAGTGAGTATAGCCAACACCTCAAGTGTGTACTTTAAAAAAGAATATGCCACAGATCTGGGACAGTAAGGACACTTCTAAAAAGACTGCGCTGTTTCATCATGTCAGGCTCCAGAGCGAAGCCCTTTCCTCCTGTGCCCTCAGGCACAGCCAGCCCTTGTCACCTCAGTCGATGGCCTGTTGCTTTAGAGCCGGTGTCCTCAAACTACGGCCCGCGGGCCACATTTACCCTGCCCGCCTGGTGTTTTTGCCATGTTTGTGTTTTACCTTCAGAATAAGATATGTGCAGTGTGCATAGGAATTTGTTGAGAGTTTGGTTTTTTTTAAACTATAGTCAGGTCCTCCAACGGATCTGAGGCACAGTGAACTGACCACTGTTTAAAAAGTTTGAGACCCCTGCTTTAGAGCCTGGGATTCTCTGAACTTGCTGTAAGATTCCAGGACCCGGCTGGCTGCCACTGCTCCCGGGTTGACTAGAGAAACAAATCCAGAAGACACTCAGATGTGTGGAAGACAGAGCTTTCTATACAAGAGCAATTGAATATTGAGAAAACATCCCAGCCCAGTGCAGATCAAGTCCATAAGTCTGATATTAGCCCATATGTCTGATACCAATCTATAAAGTCCTCTTTGTTTGTTTGTTTGTAATGACTTGATCTATTTCTTCTTCTGTTATAGGCATGTTGAGATTTTCTATATCATTCTGTGGTAATTAGTTAAATAATGCATTTCTAGAAATTTGTCCATTTCTTCTAGATTTCTGAATTTGTTGGAATATAATTTTTCATAATGCTGAAAAAAAATTCCTCTTCAGACTCACAAAACACATGTAATGGTGCTGAATGCAGGACATTCACAGGCCAGTGGGTGAAAAGTCTTGTGGATCCAGTGGCAGTGTAAGCATCTCAGCGCTGGCAGGGGTCTCCATGTGGCTCCTCCAGCTCAGGGCACTAGCGTAGCTCCATGTGTCTTCTCAGCTGGAATGTCTCCAAGGGAATGAGCCTTGTCAGTAGAGAGTCTCCAAAGGAGTGAGCGAGTGTCCCGCCTCCAGTGGAGCTATTTATCTCCTTAGCAGCGCCTCCAAATGAGGTCATCAAGCTGCTACCTGATTGACTCCACCCCTCCACTCTTAATCCTCTCAAATTGACAACAGATCATATAACTACCACACAGGTGGACATCACCTAGTCCCGTGAGTTTTCCAACTGAATGCTCAGGGCCTGTCCCACCTTTTAGTTATTGTATCCATAGTTTAAAGAGATGTTTTAGTTATTTTTAAAACTCCCTCTGAGGAGATGGTAGGAAAAGGATGAAGGTGAGGTTTAGAAAGTCAATGATTTAGTTCTACTTCTTCATTGCACTTGTAAGAAAAGCCAGGTTCAGAGAAGCAACTTCCTAATCTAAATGTAATCTCTTTTCTACCTTATCTGTGGCATCCTTCTTTCTCTCTCTCTCTCTCTCTCTCTCTCACACACACACACACACACACACACACACACTATCTCCGTGTGCTCATGTTGTGCCCTCCACCCTCTCGCCCTAATGTTTCCAGCTGCCGTGGCCTTGGTTATAGCTCATGGCAACTCCACGTGTGCAGAACAGAACTGCTCCACCGGGTTTTCCAGTCCTGACCTTTCAGAAGCAGGTTGCCAGGCCTGTCTTCCGAAGTACTTGTGGGTGAACCCCAGCCATCAACCTATGGGGTAGTAGTCAAGCACGCAACCATTTATACCACCCAGGGAGGGGCTTCTTCAGCTTAGAGCTACCAGACCTCAGACCTCAATTCACTCTTCCTAAGTTCATCCAGACCATCCCCCCTCTGCCACCCCTCAGCCAACTCACTCGCCGGGCCTGTCCTGTTCCTTACAATCCTCTCCCCACACCTGCACTGGTGCCCTCATCACCAAAGTGCGGGTGCTTGTCTGTTTCTTCCTCCTCCAGACTATGAGCCGCTTACAGGCAGGTTCGTGTCTCCCCGGGTTAAGTGCCTAGAGGCACTCCAGTCTGCAGGCAGCTTTACTTGCTCCGCGGGCCTGTCATTCTGTCTCGTGTCCCTTTGCTGCCAGCTTCCCTGGTGCCACGGCTCTGACTCCGAGATTGAGGAGGCTCAGCCCACAGGGATCTCGGGGAGAAAAAGATGCACTCCACCCCTGCCTCTTCTTTCTGGGTGGTAGTGAGCTCCCAGTTTAGCCTGGGCTACGTTAACTATGAAATGAGCTGTAGTTCCAATTAGGTCATTTGTGATGGTGTTATTTTGGCTAGCTCCTGATTCCATGTGGACGGTGTCTAGAATCTGATTAAGGGAGGTGAAGGGGGCCAGAGGGGTAGCCAATATGCCTTTGGCTACCAATGGCCTGAAGTGGTTTGAGAATCACTACCGTCAGGGACTTTGTTAGTCTCTGGTCAGCCACTGCCGGGTGCTAATGCTTGGTGCTGAGCCCTGGGATGTTGGAGTTCTACACCAGGAAATCTCCACCAGGTGATGTCTGCTGTGTGGGCCTATGGTGGGATGGCAAAGATAGCCGTCATCCTTTATCCAAGTTCACCCTAAAGGGAGATGGCTTCCTCAGTGTTTGTACCTCTTCAAACTTGCATGATTCTTGAATTGCAATCCATCTTATAGCTTGTGATTGGTAGTACCTTATAAGGAAAGAAACCCAGTAATCCATTCTCCTTCCGGGCTCTCACCTCCTTCATAAATTGAAATGAAAGCCAGAGGGTAGAACCCTTGCCACTGGGTCAGTACCAACTCATAGCAACCCCATTCAATAGGCTTTCCCATACAGCGAGCCTCATCTTTCTCTCGAGGGGCAGCTGGAGGGTTTGAACCGGCAACTTCATACGTGAACATTTGACTTGGGTATTCATCAACACGCTTTCCTGCCTTGTCCCACCAGGAGAGATTGCTCCAGTGCAAGGAACTGCATTTGACCTGAGGAAGCCAGTGGAGCTGGGAAAACACCTGCAGGAGTTCCGCATCAATGGTTTTGACCACAATTTCTGTCTGAAGGGATCCAAAGAAAAGCGTCTTTGTGCAAGGTCAGGTATTGCTCATTTTCAGCCTGTCTAGGGAAGAAGGGACGGCAAATCCTAATGGCGGAGCTTTTTGATGTGGCCATGTCGGCGTCACTCGCCACGCTGCTGCTGCTGCTGCTGTTAGTGGCCTTCAGTTGGCGGTGAAGCTTAGCCATGCGTAAGTAGAACTGTGCCCCAGGGGATGTCCAAGGCTGGGATGTTCGTGGGAAGCAGATCACCAGGCCGGTCTTCTGCTGCAACTGGTCAGTCGTTTAGCTTGCAGTCGAATGCTTAACCACTCAAGCGACCACATCCCGTTTCTTTTCAGAGCTCCCATTTGTACAGGGAGAGTTTGGAATTGACCTTCCTCCTCCCTCGCCGGTAGGCTGTTATTCCTGTGCCTTCTGCCTCAAATCCCTGCTCTGTGTGCTCCTGAATTCCTACTGACCGAAGCACCTCTGGCTTGTTCCACGACACCCCCCACACCACCACTCAGCCCTCGGTGCTTTCTCAGGTTGTCACTCATTCCCCGCCTGCTTCCAGGAGTGGTGGAGGCTACGCGTCCTTCGGTCCGTGCTCACTCGCTGCATCCGGCCTTGACAGGCATAGGTGCTGCCCGCTCCCACCTTGTCACTAAATCCCAACGTCCGCGTGCTAGTTCATCATGGCACCCCCCCATCTCTATCCTAACACCAATATCATGCCTGACACGAGCAAATAGTGAATGACTGTTGAATGAATGGCTTTTAAATATGAGGGTGGGCCCAAAAGCATCATTGCTAGACTTCCCGCTCACACACGCACAAGATTATTCCCAACAAAACATGTCTACCCGTGTCCCTGCAATCTGCAGACAAGGTCTCTCGTTAAGACACTTGCTTAATTGCATTAGGGAACCTTCAGGGAAAAGTCCAATCAAGGCAGTAGCCCCCCAAGGGGTTTGCTGAACCAGTTATGTTCAAGGCCGAAGTCGGCCTTGGCTGAGGCGGTTATGGCGACAGTTTATTGAGATTTTCAAGGGGCATCTTGATAGATTTTCTCAAAGGACACGGGACAGTGGCGGACACTTATTGGGAAGGACTTTTTTAGGAATTGACAGCTCCATTGGTAAGGAAAAGCCAGGCGAGTCGCAACAAAGAAGTTGTTTTTCTCAGAAGGCATCTGTTCTCCTTCAAGGCCAGCAGGGGCTATCCGTGGGAAACTTCTCCCCATCTGCCCCCTACGCACGTCGTTCTGTCCCCAAACCCAAAGGCCATTGAAGAGAAGCCCGGCTAGAGCCCCTCCGGGCGGCCGAAACTGCCCTGTTGACAAGAATAAATGGAAGAGGTGGGGAAAGGCTCTAGGGCAGAATTGCAGAGAAGGACGCAGGCTCCAGAAGTGCACAGACCTCGATGGGAGACGTGTTGCGCGCTGCACATGTTGCTACTGTTGTTTAGTTGTGGCTCCGGTGCTTGGGTTGCAATATTTTTTAATGCATCCTCCTAGGCAGAGAGAAGGATCCAATCTCTAAAGGAAACAGAATTTCAAAAAACCTTCTCTCTGTCAGTGCCCCACTGGGGACCCAGCCCATCCAGGCTGGAGCTCCACTTTCTACGTAGGGGCCTTTCTGTCCTCACTGTCCCCACTGAAGATTGTCAGCTTGCCTTTCCTCCCTATAGTTAAACCCGGGACTTCCCCTGAAAATCTCGATTGACGACACATTATGGAGATATTTAAGTATTTAATGTATGTTTTCTGGCCCTGGAGCCCCGGTGGCGTGGTGGATATGCTCAGTGGTTCCAAACCATTGGTTTCCACTCTTGTAAAGAGTTACACTCTAAGGAACCTGCAGGGGCAGCTCTACGGCGTCCTGCAAGGTCGCCATGAGTCAGGAGTGACTTGATGGCAGTTCTGCCGCTTGGTGAGATGGTAAGACCCAGTCCTTACTTCTCTCCTTACCTCTCTCCTTCTCACATCGAGTACAGTACAGCCCCGGTCTCACTTATTTTTACCAAAAATAAAGGAAGCATTGACTCTAGTGGAGGCCTAAGTCTGGACTAATCAGAGTAGCCTGCTCGAAGCCCAGTTGGGGTGTGTGTGTGTGTGTGGTGTATGTGTGCGTGTGCATGGTGGGAGGGTGGGACAGTTTAATTCAGAAGTGTCTCATCTGTTTCACAAGGCCTGGCTGGTTGTCAACCAGGCCACACAGAGAGCTCCTGCTTTGTATCAAAGAGAACCCTAGCCCCTCCAGGACCCTAAAGCTACCTCGCTCCAACCTGGCCAACCGCCACCACCCATATCTGGCTGGGGGGGTGGGGGGGAGGTTGTCTATTTTCCTCCTCTCCAAAGCCGAGATTAGAGCGAGAAGTTTTTGGTGAGGATCCTTTAAACTCATGACTTCCCCAGCGCAGGAGGCCAAGAGACTCCTCCCTCGCGCTCTCCCGCCCTTCCTCTACTCCATATGTCTAGTCCCCGCACTGTGGCTGCCTGGCCCTGGCTCCTCCCGCCTGCTCTTCTGCCCGGGACTCACAGGCGGCCTGCTTCATCCCCAGGGTCCATCACGCCGGCAGTGGGCGGGTCCTGGAAGTGTACACCACCCAGCCCGGTGTCCAGTTTTATACAGCCAACTTCCTGGACGGCACGCTCAAGGGGAAGAGTGGAGCCGTCTACCCCAAGCACAGCGGCTTCTGCCTTGAGACCCAGAATTGGCCCAACGCTGTCAATCAGGTAAGGTGGCCCACCACCTGGCTTGTGTCCAAAATCATACTACATCACAGCCCCCCTGTGATTCATAGACTCCTATTTGTTGACTTCTGTAAGACAAGCCAAACACAGGGAACCCTCCACATTACTAACATTCTTTAAATTTAAAAAATTTTGAACTTCAAAGACTTAATCTAATTGAATGCTTTTTTTCATTAATACCTGGTCATTTTCTGCACTGGTCATTTTCATATGGTTCTTCATATCTTCTCTTCCTACTTTTTCCTAACTTTCACTTCTAGCTTTTGACTAGACTCAGGTTCTGCAAAAGAGCCCTGGTGACGAGATGGATTATGTGTTGGGCTGCTAACCACAAGGTCAGCAGTTCAAACCACCAAGCTGCTCGGCAGGAAAAAGATGAGGCTTTTTACTCCCATAAGGAATTACAGTCTCGGAACCCCACGGGGCCTGTTCTAATCTGTTCAACTCTAAATTCTACTCTCACTGTAAATCAAAATTGACTTGATGGCAGCGAGTTTGGTTGGGCTTAATGCGCCACAAAGCGTGAGTCCATGATAAGAAGCAATATGTAAATCAACACACTGCTTCATCAAGAAAGTCTTGCTTGGTGGTAAGGTTTATCTTCTTTCGGGCTCAAGCTGTCCCTGTCCTGTAGCAGCGTCTGTGCTAGAGAATGCTGGTCTAGAATCCAGCCCCGTCCAGTCCAGGGGCATTTCTTACTCAGACCTGAGCTGTCCAAGTGTAACTTGTGTCGCCTCCTTTACAGCCCCACTTCCCTCCTGTGCTGCTGAGACCTGGGGAGGAGTACAACCATACCACCTGGTTCAAGTTTTCGGTGGCTTAAGGAAGCAGGAAGACCCATGCCGGGGCCCAGCTAGGAACTCCCTCGGCCATTTGTTTCCTGTGCAGAGACGAGGCAAGAATGAAGAGGCCTTTCCGATGATCCTACGAATCAAAATCAGTTCCATGGACGTGACCGTGATAATTGGTCTGAATATTGATTTCTTAAGAACTCTTCCAGTGACTAGCTCCCACCTGTGTCTAATGATCGCTCTGTGTAGTTGAGACGACAAGGGAACCCGGCCAATATGTCCTCGTCTGAGCCTTCCCCCATGCCCAGAAATGGCACCCAGCGCTCTCATCCTCAGAGGTGGCCGTGCTTGGTCAGCTGTTGGTGCTCCTGTCACACCTCCCCTTTCTTCTCCGCTTTTCACTCCCCATTTCTCCCTCGGCCTCTCTTCTCCCTTCCGTTAGCCTCTACCTGACTACCTGAGTCATGGGTCGGGTTTTCAAATGTCACATCAGCTCATTCAGCATGCCGGCAGGTGGGCTTCTCGGCTTCTGGCGCGAGATGACGTGCGTGATGGAGAGAGGAGAGCTTAGACAGGTTACGCGACCCACCTGTACGTACTCAGCTGGTAGAAATGTTGGCCCGAACTTGAGCTCAGGCCATATGAATCCAGGCCACCTCTTTTCCTGCTCCTCCCCCTCCTTGGTCTGCTCTATGGGCCCCAAAGAGGGGTGTGACCCCTTCTCTGGCTGGGGGAGCCAGGCTTTCTTCCCAGACCCACTGCTACAAGAAGCAATAGGTTGAGTTTCACTGTCTCTTTACCCCGAGATGATGTCGCTTCAAGCACACAGCCACTCTGTCGCTTAGATTCTCTCTCTTGGTGCTTAGCGAAGAAAGCCCAGCCCAGCATAGGTGTGGAGAGAGGGAGCCGCTGGAGACGGGAGTGAGGTGTGGGCCCTTCGCCTATGAAATACAGTGAGCATCACACACTGCGCTGCTAGGGGCATGTGCTCTGTGATGTGGGCCAGGTGGGAGCAGATTCCTTC
Organism: Tenrec ecaudatus; assembly: GCF_050624435.1. Lineage (NCBI taxonomy): Eukaryota > Metazoa > Chordata > Mammalia > Afrosoricida > Tenrecidae > Tenrec > Tenrec ecaudatus. Next base: position 30,431,373 of record NC_134546.1, read on the forward strand.
CCTGGACAATCCAATCAGTGATGGGGTTGGGTTAGTGATTGTTAAGGAAGCGTGTTGAAATAAAACCCAAAGCTGCACTTTCAGAAAACTGACTCATTTTCTAATGTTCTCGGCGTCCTTTAAATCTTCCTTGACTCATTTTCAAATCTGCAGCCGTTGGCCTTTGGGAAATGGACGGAGTGCACAGTGTGTTCGGGGTTCTTCTGCGATCTCCAGCACGGTGCTCGAGGAAAGCGAACTGGAGGTCCCCTCGGCCTGTCTGAGCCTCCCCATGCTGCTTCTTGGCATCCAGAAATAACCCACATATATTCTCGCCGCCTTCGTTTCAGCCTGGATTCTCTGAGTCCATACTGGGCACACAGTCCCCCGCCAGCTCGCTTCAGACACTCAGAGGCGATCACGTGTGTTAGGGCACTTCCCTCAGAATTGAGCCGTCTCCCTGAGGGGGACATGACTAACAAATGTGACACGTAGCCAGCAATGTAGCATTGTACCAGGGCGGGGATAGAAGCCCTTAGCACTAAGCGGGCAGTGCCGTTCACTACATCGGAACCTTGGGCAATCAACCAGAATTCACTTGGCCTCAGTCCTCTGACCTGTAAAACACCAGGGTTTGATGTTCATTCCCTGGAGGGTGAATGAGTGCATCCTCTAACGCTAAAGCCAGGCCGCCGGTCAAGTTCATGTTCCTCGGGCCCTTTCTTCCCTGAAGCGATGAAAAACCTGAGGGGTGGACCTTGGATACTTGCTCTGGCTGGAGATGGAGTGGCAGTCCGGCTTCCCTTCCCTGCAGGTTCTGAGCTGGCTGTGCAGGGCCCTGAACAATGCATCCTTGCATCACACATGCCTCTGCTGGGACTACACTGTTAAATTGCTACTCCTTTACCATCTTAACCAATATTCACCTTCCTGAATGACTCATTTCCACTGGATGAGACTGCTGGGCATGTTTTGACAAGGTTATTACATTTAACCTTTTACAACCTTTGGATTATAGGTGGTGAAATTCTCACTAGAAAGGTCACTGCCCAGTTATACTTTGTAAAGTAGCCATTATAAGTTCCGTACCACACTCCAAAGGGCTCACTTTATCTTCTACAGAGGGGAAAAATCTAAGATCGTATACAGGAATGGTAAATGGAGAATTTTCACCAAATCACCAGGGGCAGCACAGTAAATGAGAACAACTTATTTGGGAGGGAAATTTGGAAGTATCTATCAATATTGGCAAACATACAAAATCCATGACCTGATCATTCCACTTGTAGACATCGCTTCCCTAAAAATACTAGCATAAATGTGTAAAGACTGACTTTCAAACAGGTGCTCACTACAACTAGTTCAGCAAGAGCCCTCGTGGCACAGAGTAGTTAGGCATTTGGCTGCTAACTGTTAGGTCAGAAGTTCAAAACCCCCAACCTGTCCAAGGGAGAAAAACAAGACTCTTTGCTCCCCTCTTGGAAATCCACAGGGCCTGTCCTCTAGGGGCACTTGGTAGTTGGAATCAACTTGGTAGCAGTGGGTTTGGTCTCTATATCAATGCCACTTGTTTCGTGACATTGGTTACTTTTTTTTTCATTCCAAAACAAAAAGCCTGGAATAAAAATGGAACAAATGAAGAATGGGTTAAAAAGAAAGCAAATGATAAGATGTTAAACGTTAACCTAGCTATTGTTATTATTGTTGGGTGCCGTTGAATCGACTCTGACCCACAGTGACTCTGTGCACAACTGCATAAACCACTGCACGGTCCTGCCCCACCCTCACAACCGTTCCTGTGTCGGAGCCCATCGATGCAGCCACTGTGTCCGTCTATCTCGTGGAGGGGCTCCCTCTTTTCCTCGACCCTCCACTTTACCAAAGAGGATGTGCTTCTACAGGGACCTCTCACTACAACCAAACCGGACTCACTGCCATCGAGTCAAGGCCAAGTCTTAGTGATCCCGCTGTGGGTTTCTGAAACAGGAGCTGTTGACAGGAATAGCAAGCCCATTTTCCTCCTGCTGAGTGGCTGGTGGTTTCAAAACACAGACCATTCGGGTCGCAGCCAAGTGCACCACCACTGCGCCAACCCCAACTCTCTCAGCAGCACTCTGTCTGTGGGCAAGGCTGCTCACATGCATTCCTGGTCAGCGGCTTGAGGGTGTTTCGCTGCGAGCTTAGCTAGCTGTCGCCTCACTTGGATGGCTGCTGATTTTAAGACAAGCTTTCAAGACCCTAGACACTACTCCTCGACAGTCGAGCATCACCTGATTTCACCAGACTTTGCATCACACTCTTACCGTCAGTGATGCTTCGTGAATTGCTGTGGTTGGGTGCCATCAAGTTGGTGACCCCGGCTCACAGCAACGCTGGACCGCCGAACCAAACCCTGCTAGCTCCTGCTCCTCCTCACCATTTGCTTAACGTTTGAGCCCAGTGGCCACTGTGTGTCAATCCATCTTGTTCAGAACCTCGCCCCCCTCTCAGTGCTCCTCTATTTTACCAAACATGGCATCCTTCTCCAAGGCTGGCCTCTCTTGGCAACATGTTTAAAGTACGTGAGACGAAGCCTCCCCATTCTTGCTTCTAAAGATGTACATGTACCAAGACAGATCTGTCTGTCCTTTAGCAGTTTACGGTACTTTCAATATTCTTCGTCAGTGCTGTAATTCAAATGTATCAATTCTTCTTTGATCTTCTTTATTCATTGTCCAACTCTTACATACATATGAGGTGACTAATTACAATCTGAATTTTGACCTAATTTTTAAGGAAAAATTGGAAACTACCTAACGGCATCATACTAGAGTGGATAAATGATAACTCATGAATACCGAGAAGGATGCGATTAAATTATATATACAGGCTCTGCTTTCAGAACAAAAAATTATTTGTAAAATCTGAAAAAGCACACCAAATTACCCACTCTAGAAAGAATTTAGAGGAGAACTCTCATGTTTTACTTCACTGATACTAAGTTGTCGAAAACAAGTATTCTTTTCTAATAAAAACATATTTTTTTTAAAAAAGCTGACATTGCCAGAAACAGGATTGTGTGAAGGAGTCAATTTCATCTTTTTTCCCCTCAAAAATTTCAAACTTAAAAAAAATTGCCGAGATAGTTTTAAACCCTCCTCTCTAGCCTTCACTCCAGGATCCTATTTAATTTCCACCACCTGTCTCAAGAACGTATTTCTTGGGAAAAGGAGCCAATCCAGGATCATACATTATCTTTGTTTCTGTAGTCTCCAACTGAGCTCAAGCTCAATTCCCCAGCAGCCCCCCCCTTGATATTTCTTTGTTTTTATCATTTTATTAGGGCTCATACAATTCTTGTCACAATCCATACTTGCAGCAATTGTGTAAAGCGCATTTGTACATTCATTGCCCTCATCGTTCTCAAAACATTTGCTCTCCACCTAAGCCCCTAGCATCAGCTCATTCCCCCACCTCCCTCCCCACTCCCCTTCTCCCTCATGAACCCTTGATAATTTATAAATTATTATTTTGTCGTATCTTGCCCTGTCTGACGTCTCCCTTCACCCACTTTTCTGTTGTCCATCCCCCAGGGAGGAGGTCACATGTAGATCCTTGTAATCAGTTCCCCCTTTCCAACCCACCCTCCCTCCACCGTCCCAGCATCTCCACTCACACCACTGGTCCTGAATGGATCATCCACCCTGGATTCCCCACTTGATGTTTATGATCTGCATATTTCTGAGGGTTGCAGAAAAGTTATTTTGTAGAACTCTCCTGTGGCAGTTACATAATCTCCTGTCAACTTGCAAAGGTGTGCAGTCTAGCTTGTCCATCACGTTGCAATGTGATGACCTCGTTGGGAGATGTGAAGGAGATAAATAGCTCCCTGGAGGGCAGACACACTCTCTCGTAGCTTTGTCTTCCTGTTGACAAGCCACATGGAGCTACACTGATAGAAACAGAGCCTTGGAGCTGGAGGAGCCACAGGGAGACCCACACCAGCTCTGAGATGCTTCCACTACCACTGGTTCCACAAGACTTTCCACCCACTGGCCTGTGATCTTCCTGCATTCGGCATCATTACATGGCTGCATGAGTCTGAAGAGGAATTTATGGACTAGTATCCACATGTGGGGTAATATTGGACTTATGGACTTGATCTGGACTGGGCTGGGATGTTTTCTTAAAGTACAATTGTTCTTTGATATAAAGTTCTCTTTTACATACGAGTGTCTATGAATTTGTTTCTCTAGTCAACCCAGACTAACGCAGCTCCCTTCCATGGGACTCATTTCTTGATTCCTCGTGACTAGACTCAAAATATCATAGAAATGCCCTGCTCTACACATTGCAGCGCAACAGATGGTATACAAGATCAGTTTGCCCCAACTGGGGAGCTTGCCTTTGTTGCCTGGGGGTAAAGTGCTATGCTGCCAGGTTTCTCCACTCTAAACCTATGTATACAATACATTAGCCATGAGTCTCTCCAAGGCGGAATATGAATTTGGTCATCTAAAAGTTTGTTAGAATTAATTTCTCAATGCAAAATGATTACATTTAGGAAATCCCAGAGAAGAAAAAGAGCAAGTATATTTTCTTATTCACAAGGAATCCTAACAAATACAAATTCTAATTTTAATGGCCTCTAGGCTTGAGAATAAATTTATCACTCAAGTACTTTGTATTCTAAAAAATTGTTTGTTTGTTTGTTTTTCATGGTAAAGACTGCTTTATTGGTGGCAGTTAGTACAAGTCAATAAATATTGATCCCCAAAGAAGAGCTGTTATTTATTTACTGGTCCATAGAGCACTGAGTTAAACAGAACCAACTGCTGGAAGGATAAACTGAAGTCAATCCTGCTTCTTGGGAAATTAAGCCACAGCCAACTGATAGATGGCATATGCTGTTCCTCCGATTGTAAGAACCATGGTGGCTCTATACAGCAGGGCGTCAGTCGCTCCACCCTTTAGATGCACTGGAATCCCATTGTTCTCCTGAAATAGCTTCTGATTCTCTGAAACTTTATTCTCAAACTGTCTGCGTGAAGCAGTACTTAATGGTCCTTTGGGCAATCTGACGCAGAGCTTGTAGATTGCGCAGCATCTCGGCTCTGTTACTAGCAACCCAACCCGACAACTCTCTAAAAAATAGTTTTAATAATAAGCTAAGTCTTTGGGGAGGCCTGGTGGCATAGCAGCTTATACATGGAGCTGCTGACCACAAGGGCAGTGATTTGAGCCCCCAGGTGCTCAGCAAGAGGAAGATAAGGCTGTCTACTCCTACAAAGTTTTAAAGTCTCACAAACCCAAGAGGCAGTTCTAGTCTTCCCTACAGGGCAACCATAAGTTTGAATCCACTCAGTGGAAGTGAGTTCTGAGTTTTATAGCAGCCATGATGGCGCTGTCAGGTAAGCATTGGACTACCAATTAAAAGATTGGTGGTTCAAATCCAACAGGCACTCTTTGGGAGAACGATGAGAATATTTGCTTTCATAAAGATGTATAGCCTCAGAAGCCCCTATGGGGGGTTGCTAGAAGTCAGAATGCACTCAGAGGCAGTAGATATAGACACCCAAGGAAAGATAATCACTTTGGGTAATTGGAAGAAGTTACTGGTATTTTAATCTTTTCTTTATAAATAACAGGAAAGAGCTGTTTGACTGTCAAGTAATCTGATAGAAAGTAAAATGAATGAGAGAAATCAATAATTTGTGATAACACCCAAATTATCCTTTCTCATGAGCCACACATACACAAGAGAACTTGGATTTGTTTGAAAAAAGACCTTTTGTATAGAGTCCTGAGACATGTAGAAGGTGATGGCGTGTGAATACAATGTGGGCATTCAACAATTTATGACGCCATCAGTAAAGTCCTCAACATATTAGGCTTTACAAGCTACTGAACATGTCCAGTATAATGGTGAAAACAAGCAGTATTCAATAGAAAAAGCACTTATCACTACAGAATTATTAAAGTCTTGTTGAAAATACAAATATCCATAAAAATACAACCTCCCAAGAATATGTCTCCATGCTGCCAGAAGTCCCTCCCTAGCTCTCCCACAAACCTTTACCCTTCATGGGTGAGAGTATTGTTGACCTTAGCTCAACAGTATAACCAACACACAAACCCACTGCCATCAAGTCAATTCTGATTCATAGATATAGGGTCCCTGAGGCAAAATCTTTATGGGAGCAGACAGCTTCCAGCTTTCTCTTAAGGAGCAACTGGTGGTTTTGAACTGCTGACCTATGGTTAGCAGCCTAATGTTTACCCTATCAATAATATGACAGCTTCCGAAAAATTGTGGAAAAATAGAATGAAAAGATAAGGACAATTTCTACTAGTGTTTGGAAGCTCTCTCCTATAACAATCCCTAGGTTTGTACTAGAATCCCTGGTGACTACAAATCTGGCTAGACCAGAGGATGTACACTGGTACAGATAGGAACTGGAAACACAGGGAATCCAGGACAGATGATCCCTTCAGGACCGGTGCTGAGAGTGGCGATACTGGGAGCGTGGAGGGAGGGTGGGGTAAAAAGGGGGAACCGATTACCAGGATCTACACATAACCTCCTTCCTGGGGGATGGACAACAAAAAAGTAAGTGAAGGGATACATTGGTCAGTGTAAGACATGAAAAAATAATAATTTATAAATTATCAAGGTTTCATGAGAGAGGGAGGGGGAGGGGAAAATGAGCTGATACAAGTAGAAATAAACTGTTTTGAGAATGATGATGGCAACAAATGTACAAATGGATGGATGTATGGGTTGTGATAAAAGTTGTATGAGTCCAGGGGGGAAAATGAGGAGCTGATGCCAGGGGCTTACGTGGAGAGTAAATGTTTTGAGAACGATGAGGGTAACAAATGTACAAATGTGCTTTATACAATTGATGTATGTATGGATTATGATAAGTATTGTCTGAGCCCCCAATAAAATGATTTTTAAAAAAATACCTCATCATACGGATGGATGCGAAAGACACTATGTGAAAATGAATTAATATTAAAAGGACAAATATTGCACAAAAATCAGTATTATAAAAAGGTAATAACTTGTTTTACACTAAAAAAGAGAAAAACTTTAAAATTCACTAAATTGACTAAGCATCAGATTTAAGATGGTAGAATAAAAATGTAAGTGAACCAATCTATGATGATGATGATGTTTCTCCATTCCTGGAAGGTCTTGAAGAAAGACCACAGAGAAAGGCCCAGCCTGCTCAGCCTTCAGATGAGCCTGCAGAAAAGGCTGATGAGCCAATGGAGCACTAGTGATCGATGAATCTGTGTACACGGAGTCAGATGTGCAAGCATGCAGGAGCAAGGAGCTGAACGACAGTAACCTGTACTCTAAGAACCAAAAGATGCCGAGTGGTAGAATACTTGTTTTAGGAATCAGTCCAGATGTGATTTTTTTTTTCCCAAACCAACCTAATTGATACCATATAATGGGTTTTTGTTTTTTTCTTGAAAAGATCTACTGTTTTTATATAAAGAACAAGTGTCTTTGTGCTTTTAAAGACAACTGAAATAAAATTGTTTCACCATCTGGAAAAAAAAATGTAAGTGAACTTAGATCAACAGAAATTCCTTAACTCAGGCTCCTTAACTCCTGACTCAGGCTCACCAGCTCTTGATGGCAGTTGTGTCATGATAGCACATACACAAAACTCTCCTCCCGGCAGCACTGAGGCTAAACCCGATGAGAGAGGGAAACCTTGACAAGGACATTGGAAAGGGTGCACCCGGGAAACAAGTCCTCTCTAGGCAGTTTCAGACAGGAGTCAAGTCGTAAAGGGTGTAAGTGAAGATTGTGGGCCTGTAATATAAGTGGTTTGGGAGGGATTTACCGAAGAGAAAACAATCCATTTGATTCCAAATCATATAGACCCTATGTGGGATTTCCAATCGATGTGAGAGTAAATAGCTGCTTCCTTTTCCCATGGAGCAGCGAGCATGGGTGAACTTCAACCTCTGACCTTCCTTTAGATTAGCAATCCAACACTGAGCCAACAGCATCATCAACACGCCTTGAAAGAGAGCAGGGTCCAATTTTATTTGCTTAGTTTCGTTGGCTCATTCATTCATCAAATTATTTAACTGAATCAAAGAATGAAGAAGCCGTGCTGGTCCCTGAAGTCAGTTTGTCTTTTGGTGGGACGCATGCAAAGCAGCAGCCGTGTGAGCACCCACAATGGAAAGTGATCTCAACCAGGCTGTAGAACTCGGGAGAGCTCTGGAGGATCCTAGGGGGTCAGAGTTATTTAAATCTAGCTCTTTTCATCAGGAAAGATCTGCCCTGAAAGGTTAATGAAGAGACCCACCTTTGGCTAGTTTTGGAGAAAATAAAATTGCAGCTATAGGGCTGATGTTTGGTGATAAGCTGTAAAAAGACATGGACCAAAATCTCATTTTTATAAATGAACAATTTGTGAAAGAAGGAAAGAAAATGACTCAAATGTATGAAACATGCTTACCTTTTCTTTTCTTCTTTTAATGCTTACCTTTTCCCAGAGAAATAAGTATCAAAACTATTCTGGAGTTCAAGAAGTTCAATATGGAATATGATCAAGCTATTTTGTTCCAACACATTTCCCCAAGAACTGAAGATAGCTGTTCAACACAAAACTTGAACACATGGTTTCACAGTATTACAAGCCAAAAGGTAGAACCAGCCCCAATGAATGGACAAAACACAACGAAATTATCACCTAGGTACAGAAAGGTATAAAGTTTAGATACATGCTATAACACAGATGAACCTTGAAAACATTACACAAAACTGAAATAAGCACAAAAGGCTACATAAACTATTATATAATTCCATTTATATAAGCCATCCAGAATAAACCACCCATACAGGCAGAAAGCAGATTAGAGGTTGCCAATCGAAAGGGAATGAAAATGGGTAGGAGTTTCTATTTGGGTGATGAAAAAGCTCTAGAGAGGTAGCAGTCGTTAGAAAACATTGTGAATGTAACTTAATGCCACTGACCTGTACACTTAAAATGGTTACCTTTGTTATGGTGATTTTACTTTTAAAAAGCATCTTCCAGGTTGTGTTAGTCTGGGTTGACTAGAGAAATCCAGAGACATTCATTTATGTATATGAAAGAGTTTTTATAACTGTATATTAAGAAAACATGCCAGCCCAGTCCAGATCAAGTCCAGAAGTCCAATATTAGCCCATATGTCTGACATTAGTCCATAAATTCCTCTTCAGATTCATGCAGCATATGCAATGATGTCGAATGCAGGAAGATCACAGGTCAATAGGTGAAAAGTCTTGTAGATCCAGTGGCAGTAGAAGCAGCTCAGTGCTGTCGTAATGCTCCTTCAGCTCTCTGAGTGTGCCTACTCATCCTCTCATGGCTTGTCAACAGGAAGGTGAAGCAGAGAGAAAGTGTGTCTTGCCTCCAGAGAGGCAGAGACGTTCCCACAATCCTCATGAGAAGGCCACAACCAGTAGGAGGCGTCATCAGGCTGTGACCTGATTGACAGGCTAAACTCCACAGCTTCACTCTATCAAGTGGATATGAAATGATGTAACTACGACACAGATCAAGACGGCTGTCTGTCTAGGCACACGCTCAACTAAAGCCCTCTCTAGGAAAATATAGCCAAAACTAACAGGGAAGAAAAAAACAGGTCCCTGGAATCTTGGAAGGCAAGATAAGAGCTAAATCAAGGGAGCACACAAACTGCACATCCTCCACATCTGGAGGTTGAGGATAGAAGGGGTGGACTGTGCCGCAGGCCTGGGAGGAGAGTAGACCTCAGGTCAAAACAGCAATTTCCCCAAGGTTCCCGAGTACTCCAAGAAGATCCAGGCTGCTCATGCTAGCATGTGAACGAGGGCTACAGAATGTGTGGGCTTTTCTCTTTTCTAGTTTCATTTTTACAACTTTTTTTCCCCTCACTGATCTGACAGGGCTGACGACGTGAGGGTGCCAGCACACTTCCCTATAATGGCACAGCTACTGCCTGTGGCCTGAGACTTCACAACAAAGGAAAACAAAAGTCCTTCTTCTGTCCTAAACCGGTGGAGCCGCAGCAGAGATATATACCCTACTTTCCCCTGAGGCTAAAGGAGAGCCTGCCAAGCAGCACTATTATATATATACATACTCACACACACACATACATGTCTATGTATGTATGTTTTTTTTTATGTATGTATGTTTTAAACAAACTTTCTATTGTGTATTAGATGGGGATTACCTTTCAGTTCAGTAAGTTTGTATTCAACAGGTTAAACTATTATTCAGATGCTGTGCTACTCTGGGTAGACTAGAGAAACAAATTCATACACTCATATGTGTATAAGAAAGAGGTTTATAGTCAAGAGCAATTGTATATTGAGAAAACTATCCCAGCCTATTCCAGATCAAGTCTGAATGTAGCCCATACGTCTGATACCAGACTCATGAAACACATGCAACGACCGAATGCAGGATGATCACAGGCCGGTGGTTGGGAAGTCCTAGGGATCCAGTGGCAGTGGAAGCATCTCAGCATGGACAGGGGTCCATGTGGCTTCTCCAGCTCCAAGGCTCTGGCTGTCATCAGCCTGTCTCCATGTGGCTTGCCATCAGGAATGTCTTCTCAGGGACTGAGCATGTCTCCCACCTCCAGTGAACTATTTATATCCTGAGCACCTCCAAATGAGGTCATCAGGCTAGACTCCACCCCTTCACTAAACTACCTCAATAGTTTGTCCTTCACCTGCTCTTTGATTTCTCCTCTCCCTTTTGTGGACTATAGGACTTCCATTTCACCCACTTAATACTCACCAACAGTCTGATCCATTGCTTCATCTCCCTTTTGTTTTGCTTTTTGTTTTGTGGTTTCTAGTATTTTTTTCATACACCAATTGATGAATCAATTATCCCCACACGATCCAGTCACCCTCCCAACCCGACCAGCTACAACACAATGTCATAGAGACAACAGCCCATCTCTATCCACATGAAGAAGCAGGAGACAGGCCAATTCACAAAACCCAAGGAAATGTTTAAAGAAGGCACTAGAACTAGCAGAAAAAGAAATCCGAGGAAAGATGTTCAGCTACATTCAATGAACAACGAAAAAAGTTGAGCTACGGAAAAAAAGAAAATTAAAATCCTTACAACAGCAAAACTAGAAATCCAGACAATATTAATAGAGTTAGGCAACACTTTAAAAGAACAAAGCAATAAATAAATAAACAATGACAGAGCAAAGCAATAGAATTGAAGCAATGAAAAAACCAATTAGTGAGCTAATGTCAAGTTTCTTGACTGCAATCCCCAATTCCTCCCCTGAGTATATTCCCCGGCTTCTGAAAGGCCTTGCAGTGTTCCACAGAAACGCACGAAGTTTGAGGAAATACCTCACATGGTGCTGTTCAGTCCAAAACCCGAAGGTCAGGGAAAGATGAGACAGATGCTGGATCCGGAGGTCTAGCTCCACACTCCTGCTGATGCCAGTGATGAGCTGCCACCCCTGCTTCTCAGGCTCATTTAATACACAGCAGGATGATATTGCAGGGAATCTTGTTCACAACGACTCACAAGTGAATCCCACCAGGATCTTCCCTCACCTTCTAATAGACCCTTGTAGGTATAAAGGTCATTTGGTGGGAGTTACACTGAATATCAATATGCAATCAAATTACACTAACCCTTCACCTTTTTAATAATCTCCAAATGTGATCATCTATTCGCCATTCCTGGACCAAATCTTTTTATGCACATATGACCTGGGGCCTCTGGCAAGATGGTTCCAGTAGGCACTGCGCTCCTACTAATCTTAGCCAGCGAGGCTTTTCCCAGGCCACTCCACGCAGCTATAGCATACAATTCCTTACATCCATTACAAGAAACAGTAACCAACATAACCATTAAACAAAGAGGATGGCCTGACTTACACCCTCTACTAAAGTCAGGTATTAATCTCACCCTATTTCTGTTTGTTAACAAACAATGCCCTTTAACATAGGATTAAAGCCACAGGTGTATGAAGCCCAGAACTATGTCCCATAAGGGATTATGGCTAGAAGGGCTATATTAATTATGACTCAATCAAAATGTTAGAAAATCAGAAATCAATAACAGAAAGAGCAAGGGAAAAAAATCAAATACATAGAAACTGAACAACACCCTGCTTTAAAACCACTAGGTAATTGAAAAAAAATCGGGAATGAAAAGTTAAAATTCCTTAAAACAAATGAGAACAAAACAGTGCATACCAAACCTTTGGGACACAGCAAAAACAGTACTCAAGCGCAATTTATAGTAATAAAAATGCACATCGGGTGAAGGGAGACAGCGGTTGGTTTAAGGCATGAAAAAAATGTGTAAGTTATCAAGGGTTCATGGGGGGCTGGGGGTGGAAATGAGCTGATAACAAGGGCTCAAGTAGAAAAAAAAAGTTTTTGAAAATAATGACAACAAATGTACAAATGTGCTTGACATGATGGATGGATGGATGGATGGTGGTGACAAGAACTTTTAAGAGCCCCCAATAAAATGATTAAAAAACAAACATGCACATCAAGAGGGAAATCAAAATCAACACATTAAAAACCAGTATCTTCAACAATTAGAATGACATTAACAAAATAAATCTTTAATAAACAAAAGAAAAATCAAGATTAGGGCATAAATAAATCAGAAAAGCAATAAATAAAAACTTAGAAGTCGGTTCTCTGAAAGGATCAACAAAAGTCACAAACCACTGGCAAACCTAACTCACAAAACCAAACTCACTGCCTTTGTGTCAATTCGAACTCCTAGTGGCCCCGTGCGACAGGGTAGAGCCATCCCTGAGAGTTTCTAAGACTTTTAAAAAATTATTTTTAAATGTTTTATCTTAATCATTTTTGAGGGCTCTTGCAGCTATCACAATCCAAACATCAATTGTATCAAACACATTTGTACATGTTCCCATCATTTCCAAAGCATTTCTGCTTGAACCCTTGGTATCAGGCTCCTCTTTTTTCCCCTCCCTCCATCTCCATCCCACCCTCATGAACCCTTGATAATTTATGAATTATTTTTATTTTCATGTTTTACATGGTTTGCTGTCTCCCTTCATAATGTTTCTGTTGTTCGTCCTCCTGGGTGGGTAGATGGGGTTGTACGTTGATCACTGTGATTGGTTCCTCAACTGTAACTATTTTTTTAATCTTTTAATTCCATTTTTCTTTTTCTTTAACATTTTATTAGGGACTCATACAACTCTTATCACAATCCATACATACATCAATTGTATAAAGCACATCTGTACATTCTTTGCCCTCATTTTCAAAGCATCTGCTCTCCACTTAAGCCCTTTGCATCAGGTCCTCTTTTTTTTTTCACTCCCTCCCCGCTTCCCACTCCCTCATGGGCCCTTGATAATTTATAAATTATTTTGTCATATCTTTCCCTGTCCAACATCTCCCTTCACCCACTTTTCTGTTGTCCATCCCCCAGGGAGGAGGTCACAAGTAGATCCTTGTAATCAGTTCCCTTTCCAATCCACTCATCCTCTACCCTCCCAGTATCATCCCTCACACCCTGGTCCTGAAGGTATCATCCGCCCTGGATTCCCTGTGCCTCCAGCTCCTATCTGCACCAGTGTACATCCTCTGCTCTATCCAGACTTGCAAGGAAGAATTTGGATCATGATAGTGGGCGGGGAGAAAGCATTTAGGAACTGGAGGAAAGCTGTTTTCTTCATCAGTGCTACATCGCACCCTGACTGACTCATCTCCTCCCCTAGATCCCTCTGCAAGGGGATCTCCAGTGGCCAACAAATGGGCTTTGGGTCTCCACTCTGCACTTTCCCCTTCATTCACTATGGAAAGATTTTTTTTTTTTAATGATGCCTTATACCTGATCCCTTCAACACCTGATCGCACAGGCTGGTGTGCTTCTTCCATATGGGCTTTGTTGCTTCTGAGCTAGATGGCCGCTTGTTTACCTTCAAGCCTTTAAGACCCCAGACACTATCCCTTTTGATAGCCGGGCACCATCAGCTTTCTTCACCACATTTGCTTATTCACCCGCTTTGGTTTCAGCGGTTGTGTCGGGAGGGTGAGCATCATAGAATGCCAATTTAATAGAAGTATTCATGCATTGAGGGAGTGCTTGAGTAGAGGCCCACGGTCCTTCTACCACCTTAATAATAAACCTATAAATATAGGCACATAGATCTATTTCCCCATTGTCATATATATATTTACATATGCACGTCTTTGTCTAGACCTCTATAAATGCCCTTTGCCTCCTAGCTCTTTCCTCTATTTCCCTTGACTTTCCTTCTGTCCCACTAATCATGCTCCGTCCCCACCTGGGTTTCAGCTATACCTCTTTGTTACCTTACCCTTGATCATTCCCTACCAGGCCTGCCACACCCACCTCACCACCAATTTAGATCCCTTGTTGTTCCCTTGTCCCTGGGTTTGTTAACACCACTTCCTTACCCCCCCACCTCTCCCTATCCCATGCCCCCCCCACCGGAACTGCCGGTTCCGTTGTTTTTCCTCCAGATAGTTCATCCAGCCTCTTATTTAGACAAACCTGCAGAGATAACACGCACATTTTAAAGGAATAGAAAACCCTATCTTTCTAAGTTGCAGCTGGTAGTTTCAAAATGCTGACCTTGCAGCCAGCAGCCCAATCAATGCACACCCACTACGCCACCAGAGCAAAAGAAAGTGCAAAGGAAAAGAAGGTGCAAATATCAAGAGTAAAAAATAAAAACGGGTACCATCATACCAGAACCAAATAAATAACACAATATCACAAAGGACTTTTGTTTTTAGGACCATTGAGTTGGTTCCAACTCCTATCAACCCAGTGTACGAGAGAATAAAACACCTGTGTCATCCTCACAATTGTCATGTTTAGGTCTATTGTTGATGGACTGAGCCACTGTCAATCCCTCTCAAGGGTTTTCCTCCTTTTTGCTGCCCTTCTGCTTTACCAAGCATGATGTCCTTTTCCAAAGACTGGTCTCCTGTCTAAAGTATATGAGACTAAGTCTCACCACCCTCACTTCTAAGGAGCAATTTGGATTTGTTCCAAGACAGATGTTTGTTCTTTTGGCATCCATGGTGCTTTCAATATTCTTCACCATCATCATCAATTCAAATGCATCGATTCTTCTTTGGTCTTTCTTATTCAATGTATAACTTTCACATGCATATAAGGTAATTCATACTTATGCATGTAAGGTAATTCATACTTGTACTTAAAATACTTGTATGTCATGGATTGCATCAGGGGCACCTTAGTTCTCAAAGTAACATCCTTGCTTTTCAGCACTTTAAAGAGGTTTGAGCAGATTTACCCAAATGCAGGGCATCATATGATCTCAATTACTGCTTCCATGAGTCTTGATGTAGAGACAAAATCCTTGACAACTTCAATCTCTTTTCCATTTCACATTACCTGTTTATCCAGTTGTAAGGATGTTTTCTTCACACTGAGTTGCGATCCATATGGAAGGCTGCAATCCTGGATCTTCACTTCAAGTGCTTCAAGTCCCCTACTTTTAGCAAAGTTGTGTCATCTGAATATTCTTCCAATCCTGATGTCTCATTTGTCCTTATACAGTCCATCTTCTCGATCTATTTTTTGAGGATACAGACTAAGTATGATGAAAGGATACAACTTTGTTATACACCTGTCCTGATTCAAAACTAGGCAGTATTCCTTGTTCTGTTCCTACGGGTCTCTTGATCCATGGATAGCTTTTGCCTTAGCACAATTAAGTACTCTGGAATTCTCTTTCTTCTCAAGGCTATCCATGTCATTTGTTATGGTCCACAGACTAAAGCCTTTGCAGTCAGTAAGACACAAGTCAACATCTCTGCTTTCAGCCAAGATCCATCTGATATTGGCAATGTTATTTGTTCTATGTCTTCTGAATCCAGCTTGAATTTCTGGCAAATCCCTGTCAATGTACTGTTGAAACTGTTGGATGATCTTCAGCAAAATTTTACTTGCATGTGATATTAATGATATTGTTCTAAATTTCTGCCTTCTCTTGAGTCAGCTTTCTTTGGAATGGGTACAAATATGAATCTTCTAGTCGATTGGCCAGGAGCTAGCCTCCAAATTTCTTGCCATACACTAAAAGTAAATCCCAGTTATAAAGATCATCGAGAAAACAGGGACAAATTTAATACAGACATGCAAACTAAAACAGATCACAAACACAATACCAAATAACAAAAAGCAAACAAAAACGGAAGACAACAAAATAGATGACTGGGCCCTATGACCTGCAGAACCATACTCAGTGCAAACTATTGACAATAGGAAGACAATGGAAATAACCTAAATGCCATCAGTATAAGAATACGAAACATTCGTCTTTGTCATATTGCAACCCCAAAGTGAACCTAAGACATGCAAATCCCATGGACAGGCAGATAGTCTGGGTTCCTAATAAACTCTAGCACCAATTCAAGAACAGTTAGTTCTGATAACATGACCCTGCTAGATACTCACCTTCATGAAATGGTCACTGAAGATAAGGGTATTACAGCAAAGTGTGGCGAAGAAAGTAGATGGTGCCCGGCTCTCAATCAGAATAGTGTATGGGGTCTTAAACGCTTGTATTCGAACAAGCAACCATCTATGTGAGGAGTCAACTAACTTGACATGGAAGAAACACACAGCTTGTATGACCCAAAGATAACAATTCAATTCATATATGGCAATGGGAAGAGTATTGGAGCTAAAGTTATACACACCCAATTTGCAGGTGGTTATGGAAGACAGTGGGAGGCCAAACCCATCTGCAGAGTATCTAGTTAAGACTGAGTTGCTGGCTGATCCATTCTAGCCACAGGCAGAGTCTCAAACAACCTATTGGCAGAGTTCTTTATAATACTTGGCCAGTTTAAAAAAAAAAACTTGGCCAGTTGACCTCCCTATAGACCCAACTTGATTTGTTCTGGGTTAAGTATTTCCACTTGTTTTAGGACAGAAATTCCTTGCTTGGCTTTTTTAATGATGCAGGGTCTTTCCTCATTATCTGTATTTTATCTTTCTATTGTTATTTTATCTTTACCACCTTATGTTGATTTGGTTTATTGCTTCTGCGGGAGTCTTTGCATAAGAGAAATGGCTGCATAGTGATAAGAACTGATACAAGGGTTTATAGGTCAGGGACAGGTGGCAGGGAGGAAAGGGGATTTAGGGAGGACACAATGAAGGTGGGAGAGGGAGGGAGCACTAGAACTGATTGTGATTGCTCCACTCATTTAGGTGATTTAACCAGGGGGGTGGCACTGTGATGTTCTAAAATTTACTTACATAATGATTGTACAATTCTTGATATGACTGAAGGATTGAACTACTGAATTGTATGATATGTAAATTATGTGTCAATAAAACTTGAAAAATAAAACAAAAAAAGAGAAACTTTGGTACATACACACCATGAAATACTATGCATTGCTGAAGAAAGATGAAATTTTGAAGCGCTTCATGGCAGGGATGGACCAGAGGAACATTATGCAGAGTGAAATGAGTTAATGACAAAAGGACAAATACTACACGAGACCACTGCTTTGAAGAAAATATCAGGAAAAAGGTTTTCATACCAAAGCCAAACAGACTTGGATGCCTACCAAGGGTTGGGGGTAGCAGGTGGGTATAGGGTAGTGGGGCAGGCGAGAAGGAAGGCGAGAAGGAACAATAGGCTAGAGAGCAGGGGTTGGCAAATGTTCTCAGGCCATATGCAAGCTCTTTCAGTACACACGTGGCCCAGAAGTAACAGTGAAAATTTTCAAAGTATATTATTCAAATAATGGTGATTTCATTTGTAAAACTGCATATATGGCTCTTGAATCATTTTTAAATTGTTGTGAGGGACAGAATTGACTCTTCCACCTCAAGTTTGCCAGCTTCGGGCTTCAGGACAAACAGGTGTCAACTTCCATTCAAAGGGAAAGATAGCATTCCAAATGAAGACAAAGGAGGTGGGGGAAGAGGGTAAACTGGGAGGTTCGATAAGTTGGGATAAGTTGCTGAAAACAAAACTGATGAACTGATGACCACTTAGAGCACAATAAAGAATTACTCTTTTAAAAATTTATGCTGAGGCACCATTTTCAACCCAAGTGGTTGAAAATTCCAAATCTGAGGGCTCACCAAGGAAATCATGGTGCAAACAGGCACCCTGATACGACAGCAGCAAACAATAGCCAGCAAAAATACAAATGAACAGACCCTGACCCAGTGATTCAACTTCTAGAGATTATCCTAGATTTGCTTGCCCGGTTTGCAGTTAGTCACGGTAACACTGTTCGTACTAGCAATGAGAAATAACCTTCCTATCCATCCGCTCTCCTTTGCAGAAAAAACATTACCAAATCTACATTCCATACTCCCTCTCCTCCCAGACCCTCTGGTCACCCTTGTTCTCTTCACCTTGGCCTCCTTGCTCCCCAAAAACTGAAGCCTCTCTAGGGCTTGTGCTCACTGTGTTTTCCCACTTAGAACATCCTTTCAAATCGATTGTTCATTCCTTCCCTTGATCACATCACCATTAAAGGCCTTCCTAAACCACCCATTATAAAGCAACAGTCAGCTTCCTACCCTTTTGTCCTACTTTATGCTCCTCTCTCTCCAGTCTAGACTTTGCAAGGATATTTTGTTCACATCTGTATCCCAAGGCTAGTACAGTAACTAGCACAGTGGAGAGGGTTCGGAGTTTACTAGACAAAGCGTGCAACCTTCAGTTAACTAAGTAGCATGTAATAAAAAACCAGGAGGCATCTAGTATGAAAGACACAAGCATACCATAAGCATTAGAGAAAATATGAGGGAGCTTCATAACTCTGTGGAAAAATGAACTTTCTACAGGAATACTAGGATGTAAATTTGCTTATATACGGATGGACTACCCAGTAAGCTACTAGCTGCTAACAATGGTTGCCTCCTAGTGGGGAACTGGAGAGGTGCTTGAGGGGTAGGGCACCTTCTCACTAAGTAAACCTTGAGAAGATTAGCAATTCAAACCACGAAATGCAAAGACTGGCCCACTAGCCTGAGGAAAAGGAATAAACTCTGGCACTGAAAAGGGCCTTCAGAGCTTAGGTCAATAGGCTCCTACATTCTATATCCTTCGGAACTACCCTTCTACCCAACATCTTTCCAGAAAAAAAGCCAAGTTATTATCCCCAGAGGGTAGGGCTGCAGGTTGTCTTTTGTCCTTTGTTTCCCATTATTTCCTATGTGGTTTTGAGTCATCCTAAGCGGCAATACAACCCAAAGCAAAATTGTTGTTTTAAGGGTCTTACCAGTAAAAAACAAGGGCTTTAAGCTGTAGTTTCACCTACCACGCCAATGAACCTCATGGACTGAAATATGTACTCACAAAGCACGTGTTAATTAGCTAGACCATGATTCTTAGTGGTTTGGCACTTATGTGATTTGGCAGGTATGTGGTGGTGTTATCTAATGCGATCAGCCAATCACTTGTTAAGAGAATACTCTCAGATCACAGCCCTGATTGACACGGAGTTTTCCTGGGATGTGGCCTGCATCATAATTTCACAAGAGGTAAAAGCTAGCAGAGGGTCCCCATTACCAGCACGAAAGGAGGCAGCAGAGTACATCCTTTGGACCCAGGGTTACTGCCCTGAGAATCTCCCAGATTCAGGTCAAGATTGAAGCTAAGACACAGAGAACTCCAAGGTGTTGAAAGGAGACTTTCCCCCCATAGCTGACCAAAAAAGCCATCTTCTAGAGCTAGCACCATGCATTTGGACATCTTTCTCAGTTGGGTTGTACGAAGAATGAGAAATCAGGATTGGAGGAAGGCTTACCAACTAGCTGTGATATGCAAATGAACCCACCTTTTAAAAGTAAAGGGGTACTTGAAGCGCTTGATGCTCATGGAAGCAGCGGGCAAGAAATCAGAGTTGGCACCGGATATAGCCGCTGCACAAGACCCCTTTGTAAAGCACTGAAAAGCCAAGGATGCTACTTTTGAGGCCTAAAGTACATCTAACCCAAGCCATGGCATTTTCAATCTCATGTCTGTGAAAGTTGGACACTGAGTAAGGAAGAGACCGAAGAAAATGCAGATTTTATATATTCTGCACTGCCAGAACGTGGCCTGGAAGCAGAGCCATAATGCCCGAGCGGTAAGGACAGAACCCATCTCTGTACTTTGGACATGTTCTCAGGAAAGACGAGTCCCTGGAGGCCATCATCCTTGGAAAGATAGAGGGGAAGAGAAAAAGACGACCTTTGACAGGATGGATTGACAGTGGCTGCAACAATAGGTTCAAATCTGAGAACAGTGTGAGGACAGTGCAGGATCAGGAACTTTGTTCTGAGTCTGAACCGACTCAAAAGCACCTAATAGCTTTCTCAGCTAAGAATACAGCCATTAAGTCACCCATGTGTGCTTCTGATACAGCAGCACCCGATTACCAAAACAGCTACCAATCTGAGTCCATTTCCTCTTCTGGGAGATGGAGGTCATAGTCTGTTATGGGAATGAAATACCTGATATTTTCACTTAAAAACAGGTAAACTTAAAGCCTGTATCAGTCTGCTGTAGGCATGGTCAGTGATCACTTTCCTTCCCCAAACTTTCAGAATGCCAACTGGCACGAGTTGTCACCATACTCCAAGATCCGTCCACCTAGTAAACTTCTGATCCAGGATGTTCTCCCAGGTATAAACCTGCATTGATTTGCCTTGAAATGAATGAACTCAGAACATCTCCTAAAATGCCTAATTTTTTACTGCACTCTGAGACCAATAAAAAGTTTATTACTGACAAGTTGTTCGATAGCAGAGACATGTTTAAACCTGCCTTGTTTGGAATGAACCCATGCACTAGCTGGAACCTGAGTAGCACCCTTTCTCACAGAACTTTGTACATAGCTGGTGTGTAACCTCCAACCAAAGAGCTACAAGCTAAGAACTTGATCTGATGAAAACAACTTTGTTCTCTTGGGAACTGCAAACTTTTATACTTTCCATTTCCTATTAGCTTAATGCCTTAGAAGAAAACATGTTTCTTTAAATTATACCTACAAAAGATGACTGACAATCCTATCCCAATTCATTTACCGTAACATCTCAATTTGACAAAATATTAGGGTCTTTAGGTTTTAAGCTGCGAGGACACAGCCCAAATGGTAAAGAGCCACTACTGACTTAATTCTCAACCTAGTTCAAAACCAATGCAGGCCTACTGCATGCCCAGCATTTATTACTTATCCCTAATTGGTTGTCCTGGTAGCACTGTGGGATAAGGACTAGCCTGCTAAACACAAGGTCAGGAGTTCAAAACTCACAGCAGGCTTTTAATGGGACAAAGATGAGGCTTTCTGCTCCACTAACGAATTACAGCCCAAGAAACCCTGAGGAGTTCAACCCAGCACTATAGTCATATTGAAGACAAAATAAGACTCTACATCCAAAAGCATTTAACTGTCTACCATGTCAAGTTTGCCAAACTCAAATCCACTTACTCTGAACCAGCACTTTTCAAGTCAAACGATCAATTTTCACAACCTAATATGAAACATACCACACACACAAAAGGTACTGAGTCAAAAGGAAAGGTATTGGTCTAAATAGCCAGCATTCATTCCAACTGTTATTTTTCTATTGAACATTTTTTGCAGTTCCTCCATACCCTTTCATACTAATTTTCAGGGTGCTAGCCCATCCCTCAACTACAGGATTATTCATTCCTATTCTTGATTCAAACTCCCATCTCAAAAACTGAGTATCAGGATTTTTTTTTCAATCTCTAGGATTTATTGTTGAGTAAACTTTTATATACACATAACAATTAAAGCTAACCAAGTGCAACAAATAAACCTGCCAATTATACACAACATAGCTTTATACCAACCATATATATCGTTCAGCCAGTTAAAATTCTAAAAAGCATCTAAGTATTTCCAATGCGCTGATGTGGTCACTCTAGACCACCAAATAAACTTGGCAAGCAGACCGCATTCCCAAATTGCAGTGCTACTGGCTTTGTTGTACGAACACTTGTGCCATCAGCATTGATACGAGGTGATTTTTAAAAAAACCGTTCTCATTTTTGCTATTTGCACATAGGATAGAGAATACCTGGTAAAGCTTGACGAAAAAAATCTTGATCAATTGTTACTACCCTAACTAGTAAGAGGATTTAAAAAGTCTGAATAAAGATCTACTTACTGGCTGTCACATTCTAAGATCTACCAGGTGCAATAAGAAAAAATTTGCTACATGAGGAATTGCTAAAATATTAAGTGTATTTTACAAAACTGCTTTTGTCTCACATTAACATTTGTGGTTGACATCTTTATTCACTGCACCAGCCTGGCAAAATAGGAGGAATTATGTTGGATGGTGGAAACTAAAACTGCTTGAAAATGTAAGGTCTATTCAGAATAAAGCAATACATCTGAAGGACAAAGTATTAGGGCTGGAAAATTTTGCAAGGCTGGCTTACACAAAGATGTTTTGCCCTACATTCAGACAAGTCCTCAAACATGCAGAGGGGGAGCATAGGGTGTTAATTAAAAAAAATGGTTGAATAATGTTGAAAGAAAAAGCACACCAGGCTCTCCCCAACACAGGGAGTTCTATTTTGACACCTAATAGCCTGAAAACTTTAGTTGCTTCAGAAATCAGATTTTCCAGTGTCAAGTCCCAACTACTTGTGCCATTTACTTCTATAAGCTCTTGGCCTAGGCCTAGTTCCTCCACTCATTCGTAGGCAAGTAAGTGGTCCCCCTCTACTATGAAGTCTAATGCCAACTTCAAGTACATTCACTCTCAGAAAGACTTGTAATGCTCACTATTATGAGGGACCTCAAGATCAGATCTTACTCAATACCTTTGAGGCTAATAAAGGGATTTCAAAACCCTGTAAGGCCCTGACCAACAAAAAAATAATTAATCATGTTCAAAGCCGTAACACCATTAAACTTTCATATATCACGTTTATCAAATTGAAAAGTTAAACACAAATCGAAATTCTAGTTAGAAACATTTTATTTAAATGTGCCAAATAAAAACCCCACACGTTCAGATCATAGGATGTTAGCTACATTCAACAAAAACGTATATTATCTTACTGCTGTGAATTTACAGAGTAATAATCCAGATCCATTTTGATTAGATGGTTCAAATACCATTCCTCAGTTACACTTTACAGACATCACAAATCCCTTATAATAATGTAAACAAAATAACTTTTCCCCAAAAGGTGAACTTGAGAACTTCAGTCCATTCTTTCGGGGCTTGCACTTCTGCGCGGACTTCCTGATGGGGAACGACTAAAAAGAAAAACATTAGGTTTAAAACCACTTAGTGTCCACTCAAACTTTTTTATTTTAATGTACATGGTCAGGGAAACATTCCGTTTCAATTTAAAGTGGCCAAAGGTACCAAGACTAAGTTTTCCTTAAATTTAATATGCTCAATAATCCAGAGCCTCTTTTGATAAAGCTGTACAGCGTCATTTTTGGTCATCCAGCGTAGTTATGTGTAATTGTGAATTTGCAATATAGAATCACTCCTCATGTAGGCATTTCCTTTCACATAGTTTTCCATTGTGCAAGGGGGGGAAAAAGGCAATTCACTATGAAACTATAGAATTTAAGCTAAACAGACTAATTAAGTTCATCTTAGTAACAGTTCAAGGCTACATACTTCAAAAAAATTTAAGAAAAAGCAGTCACTTCAAAAACTTATCTCTTATCTATATAGCACCAATCCTCCAAAGAGCTCAAAGACTGCAAAGTAGGCAGTTAGCAAACAAACTGCAGAGGCCACACTTGACAGTAACATTTGTCAACACAAGTTGTATTTAACTTACCTTCTTTTTGGAGATGGTGATCTGGACTTTGATCGGCTGTCAAAACATGAGAAATTCTATTAAGCCAAGGTACTAGTACTAGCCAAACTCCTATCTTAGTCAGAAAACCAAAAAATGAGCCCCCAAATTGTCGTCTTAAGCTTAAATTGGAGGAAAATGCATAATGCCCTATGCATTATTTCCAGATGCTTCTCCATGCAACACAGCTAGTCCATGACTTATGATATCCTCAACTTCTCGTGGTACATCTTTACTATGCACTACAATGCTACATCATTTGCAGATGTTCCAAGCTCAGACTGAGCTGTGTGTAATGTCACCGACACAGCAACTAGGATAAACATGATGCTTCCAGAGAAAGCGGATACTTTGTGTCCCAGTAATGAGTTAGTCTCTGAACCCCACACACAGGTCTACCCTGACCTATAGGGTCTATCAGTCGGAATTAACTGGATGGGTGTTTTTTATAATGAAAACTCACTTTTTACGCAACTTACAATAGTCATCAGAACAGAGCCCTGTTTAAAATTAAGGGCTACTTGTAGTTAGCTCTAACTGGGGCCTCTGAGAATTATAATTCCCAAGATGAGCTGCAAACTTTCTCCCCTACAGTTTCAAATTCCATTATTCAGAAAGTCTACTAAGTGGGCCAGTTGCCAATGAAGCTATATTTAAAGTTAGATTTATAATTAATATACGGTGTTCCCACTTAACACCCAGGCTTAAAGCTACTTGATATGATAACAATACAAAACACTTTGAACTCTTTGGATATTGGTGCCATATAACTAGAAGAGTATTAACCAGCCTTTTTGGCCTACCTGCTTCTTGGTCTTGAAAGAGATCGGGATCTGGATCGTGACCTTGACCGAGATCTTAAAAAGAAAACATAATTAATCCATTAGTCCATAGGAGAAATCCAATATCTACCAAGTACCATATTAGTTTGGCTGGGAGACACTAACACTAAGTAAGGTCCAACTCTGGGCCTGTTAGTTGAAGATAGGAAAATTATTACTTTGAACAGCATGTTAGAGATTTAAGAAATTAGTTTTATTTCTATTATGACAGGTGGCCAATAGAGGACATGCTACTTCTATGAGAGAGGAAACCCCTCAAAATGGATTGAGAGTGGGGAGCAACAATGGGCTCCAACATGGCAAGAAGGTGAAGGTGGGACGTTACCAGGTAGGTGTGTGCACAAGCTCATGGAGTGGGAATCACTGTTAACAGAGTGATCGTCAAATGCTCTCTTGGGCCCAACACACTTCTTTTATATAATCTTAAACGTGCTAGAATTAAACAGATCCATCTTCCCAACCTGTGGGTTGTGACCCCTTTGTGGGTCGAACAACCCTTTCACACGGGTCGCTCGATTCCTAAGAGTAGCAAAATTAATTATGAAGTAGCAACGAGAATAATTTTATGGTTTGGGGGGTCAGCACAACATGAGAACTGTATTAAAGGGCCGCAGCATTAGGAAGGCTGAGAACCACTGACCTAGATCTACATCTTTTTCAAATGTACCAGTTTTGACAATCCTTACAGTAAAATACTTTGTGCTATTATTGAGCACCTTGCCCCATTGTTATTACAGTTTCTAAGAGAACAGTACATGAACACATATAGTACATTCCCAAGTCTCAAAATACACCTTTATCATGCCAAAAAAGGCTTCCATCTAGCTCCTAGTAATTCCTCTGTGGTCATAATATACCTTATTCAATGTCACAATAAAATCTTTTAGCACTAATATTTACCTATACAATAGATGAAATCTGATGCCTAAAGCGTATAGCAACATGCCTGCCCAGATGTTGAAAACAACTTCTGTTTAAGTACCCCCATCACCAGGGCCACACCAACAAGCCTTGAAAATCTTTAGTTGTGCTTAAAAAAAAAACCTACAAAACTCTTAGCCATGTCACCCTAGGTCATTTATAAACTCAATCTGGTGATAAGCCAGAGGAGAAAATGCTACATACTGGAAATACCTCGATCCTTTTATAGAACCGGATCTAGACCTTCTGAGCGAAGCCGATCTTGATCTACGCAAAGACACAGATCTAGATCGTCGAGGAGATGCAGATCTGGACCTAAAATGAAAATGAAACCCAATCAATGGTTGAAGGGCACCTCCAAATAAAGTTCTGCCTCATTTTTAAAAACCTGTAGTCAACACGCTCTTACCTGTGTCCTCTGCTCCTGCTGCGTGAGCGAGAATAGCGCCTTCCCCTGGACCTCGAATGTGATCTAGACCTTGACCTATTTTTCAAGTTAGAAAGTAATATGATGTCAGAAGGCAGCTTATTTGTAATAATGTGTATGCCTTTGCTGAAATCAAATCTCAAGACTATTTAAATTTAGTGTCTCATTTGGAAATTAAAAATTTGGGGCCTAGTATAATAATAATAATAATATTAATCATTAATTTTAAGCTACCTAAAAAGTTTAAAAAGTTGAATTACATCATAGAATTACATAATACAAATCACTGTAATGTGTATTTAAAATAAACCTTGCAAGTTTGCAGGTCGACCCTCTTTGGCCCATGGTCTAGCAGATCTAGACGATCTAGAAGTATCTATAGCCGATCGCTGCATCTAGATGTTTTCTTCAATCTAGCGACGATCAAACTGACAGCCAAATGAGCCAGATGAGGCTTGATTGACGCAAGAAGATTTTTCTAGTTGGGAATGTGGTCAATCTGGTGTTCCTCTTTCTAAACCGGAGGGGGCCCCAATTGTAAGCCAAATTTACGGTTACGGCGATCACCGTCTCAAATTTTCTGCCCTTTAAAGAATAAGGTGAAGCTAGGTGTAGATGACTCGAGGGGATCTGGCCTCTTATGCTGATCACCTCAAGGTCTAGGAGAATCTTAATTGTCGGATTTGCAAGGCGCCTCAGCATGATATCATAAGGCTCGTGACATTCTGAATCAAGGCGACTGACTCAAACGAAGAAACCTGAAAGGTTTTGACCAGGTTGATTATTAACATATTAACATTTTAAAATTAAAACAAAAATTGTAAAATACACCTGTACAATTAACATTCAATTTTAAAGATAAACAATTATTTTCTCCCTTGCCAATACAAAAATCACTCCATTAACGAGTATACCAACCATTTCTGTATCAAAATAAATACCTGCTTCTCCTTCGTCGGCTGTAACGGTGGCAATCATAAGCATAATGTCCCTTTTCTCCACACTCATAACATCTATCATTAGGATCAAAGGGACGGCGAGCAGGTGGCCTATCAAAACGAGATCGGCGAGGCATGCCTGTTGACAGCTCAACTCTCACTCGAGAACCACAGATTACCCTAAGAAAGCAATAGAATTCTCATGTTTTAAATATGCATGTAAATCCTTGGTTTAGCAGCAAAAAACGTTCAAAGCACTTTATCCATTTAAGCTTCTTTTATCTCTCCTAAGGCCTTCCAACACCATCTTCACAGCCCTCTTCAAGCCTTTAGGTCTTAAGCCATAAAATCGTGATTGGCTTATTCATACACAGTACCTTTCATTCAGGCTGCAGAACTCACTGCTGAGCACACAAAGAATATTTGCAACGTGCAGTTAATGCAGACATCTTAACTTACTTCCCATCCAGTCCACGAACTGCATCTTCTGCATCTCTGGGATCTTCAAATTCCACAAAGGCAAATCCTGGAGGGTTTCTTGCGATCCACACTGTTCTTAAGGGACCGTAATAGCTGAAAGCCCTTTCTAACTCTCCTTTGCCAGCACCGGTCCCCAGGTTACCAACATACACCTTGGTCTCTGTTTAAAAAGGAGATTGGGGGAGGGGAGGGGGGTAAGAGAAGGATGTTATGCGAAATCCTGCCCCAAGTTTGCATTCTGTGTCTAAAACCGGGGTGGTGGTCCTTAAGCTTAAAGCAAAGCACGCTCAACGCGCTTCCAGCCAGTTGCCTCTCTAAACCGTTAAGTGCGACAGTCGTGAAACTCCGTGTTTCCGACCAGCCGGAGGCTGTTGTTTTCTCACAACGACCCCATGTGACAGAATAGAACTGCCCGACGGGGGGTTCCCCGGGCGTCCGCTCTCCGGGAGCGGATCGGCAGGCCTTTCTCCCGCGCAGCCGCAGGGTGGCTCAACGCCTCAACCTTGGGTCTAACAGTCGAGCGCTTAACCGCGGCGCATCCACCGGGGCTCCTTCGGAACCCGGGGCGACCTCCGAAACCCTAGCGAAGCTCGCGTGGGCCGCCCCGGCCCGCCCCCGGCAGCCGGAGCGCGCGGGCCCGCGGCGGCGGGCGGCCCGGGGCAGGGGCAGGGCCAGGCCAGCTCGGCCGCCGGCGCAGGCCCTCCGCGGCAGCAGCAGCCCCAGGCGCGGCCCAGCCCGGCTCAGCTCCCCGCGCTCCCAACAACGACCAGAGAAAAGAAACCGGGCGCCAAGATTATCTCGCTCCACCGACCCCGCCGCTTGGAGGGTGGCTGGACGAGCACGCGCAGCTCCCGGCGGCCACCGTGTCGTCCAGGCGCCGACTCAGCACCGTGGGCACGGCTGCAACCAGCGGTGTGCGCTAAAGTGGCGGGAAAGCGCTAAGGAAATGCGCCACCGCGGGCGTCAATGTGCGCAAAATGGCAGCCGCCGCCGCTGCCGCCGCCGCCGAGGGCGGGCGGTGAGGGGAGGGGAGGAGGGAGCGGGCGGCCCCGAGGAGGGCAACGGGCAAACCGCGCTCTAGAGCCCAGCCTCGGGCTGCACCCAACAACCCAAACGTCCAGCAACTCATCAGGGCCAGACCAGCCACCCGCCACCCTCCCACCTCCTTCAGTACCCCGCCCCCGCTGCCCCCGGCTTCGTACGGCGTGCGCCGAAGCCGCCATTACGCACGCGGAATAACCGTCTCCCGGCCGCTGCGCTAACCCTCCGGCCTCGTAATACCTCACACACTCGCAGCACTACCCCTCGCCGGCCCCCAGCAACTCACCTCCTCCGTACCGCCCGTAACGCGACATGACGACGGGCCCGCGTGCTCGCTCGCAGCTCGCAGTGCCCAGGTCGTGACTACGACAAGCCGACTCGCCAACGGTCCTAGCGGCGCTACGAGGAAGCGCCCGGCTTCCGGCTTATATAGGCGGCGGCTGAGCCGTGCGCATGCGTCATCTCGACGTTCTGCGCGGCACAAAGGAGCTGAGCGGAAACAGCGGAGTAGCGACGCGGAGGGAACCAAAGCGAGCAAATGCAAATCACGGCGGAGGGATACGTCTCCATGGGAACGCCACCATCTCGGCCGCAAACCACCGTAGGCTCTGCCTTGCGCCGTCCCGCCCCTTCCCCTTCCCCGTCCCCTCCCCCTTGTCCAGGACCCTCCCCATTTCCCTTCCCTCCTCTTCCTCCTCCTCCTCCTCCTTCTCCTCCTCCCCCTCTCCTCCTCCTCTCCTTTCTCTCCAGTTGAGGAATTTTCCTACAGGTGCGTTATGCCGGCCAAAAGAAAACTTGTAAAAGTTGTAACATTTCATCGCTAATGGTACAGCCTTGGCCGTTATTCGGCTGGAGGCGCTGGCCTCGGCCGTGCCTCAGCGATCCCTGCGCTCATCAGAGTTAATCGGAAGTCTGGCCAGGGTGAGAATTCCAGGAGCCTTGCCATTCGGCGAAGTCCCCTACCCTAGCCCTCAAAAAGGCTCTCCCCCTAGGGTCACGTGGTAACAGGTGAGGAGGCGCCCCCTGCTCCCGCCCCTTGAGGACCTCTCACCGACTTGACAACATGATCCAAGTTTTCGGAGCCTTTTCTCTGAGTACGTTAACCTTGTGACAAGACCCTAAAGTCTTTCAAGTGTTTTGGCCAGTGAGACTATTTGCGTTCTTAAGTACAACCTGATCTACTTGTACTTCTTCCCTCTGGTCCTCTCTGCTTTGTGTTATCGTAGTCCATCTCCACTACTAGTACAAGGATCTTGTGAAAGAGATCCTGGACTTAGTCATCTTTGAAATCACTCAGCGGAGAGAGCAGCTTCGTTGCTCAACCAGTCCTTTATACCAAGCAATTGGAAACTTTTTTTTTCCCTTTAGACTATTAGTGTTTAAAATCCAACTTTGATTTTATACAATGGATTTGCCAGACACCGATTCTAGAACTACAGATTCCAGTTTGTTATACCTGTCACAGTGCACACAGTGTGGCATCACACCATCCATGCTTGGAATACTCAAAGCTTAGAGCGATTCCACCTGAAAGCAGAAATGCTTGGGCGTTTTTTGTTTTGATGTTTTTCATCTGCTATAACTTCCCTTGGTGTGCACAAGGGTCAGGTGCAAAGTCCAGAAGACAGGAGGCTTAATTAGGTGAATGAAGAATGATGGGATCCTCTCTGAGGAATATTACAAATTTATGTGCCTATGAGTATATCCACAAATTTATAAAAAGGAGAATCCACAGTCAAGCAACTCTAGCTGGAGAAGATTCTATTCCAAACCCACTGCTATGGAGTTTTAATTCTCACAGGGACCCTAGATAGGCTTTCCAAGACTATACGACTCCACAAGAGTTGACAGTCCTCTCTCTCCACAGAACAGCTGGTGGGTTTGAACTGCCAACTGGTGAGCAGACTAGTGGTTGTTCTTCCTAGCATAATTGAGTTTGTTTTCTTCTATTTATCAAGATTCTTCTCCAAAGGATTAAACTGTATTAATAATTTCATCTTTCTAGACATCCTGAAATATAGAATATCAACTTTATAAAGCTTCACAAATATAACTCTTAAGAATTTATGAAAAATTATGAAAATATCTGTTGGATTAAACATAATTTCTTGGAAGAGTATAGTTATATGCTATTGTGTAATTCCTAATTCACTGCCATCATTGACCCATAGCAACCCTCTGAGCCTCAGTAAGTATTTTTAGATTCTGAATGCAAAGTCTAAAGAGAATCTAAAGCAAGAAATAAACCAAATGTAAAGCAGCAATATTCCAACTTATAACAAACTGCTTTAACACTCATTTAAGTAAGAAACCCTGGCTTCTCATGGAGGCAGGGACTTTGACAGCTAAATACTTTTTCTTCAATTACTAGTATTATTTATTCTAGACTAGACTTTGCTTAACCCAATCACCATGAAAAAAAAAGAATAGTTCTGTTTGATATTTCTGTTACTCTGAACTTGCAATCCAGGCTTTTCACTAAATGTCCTTCCAAATCAGGGCGATTTCATGGTGCAGGATGCTTTTATCCCTGCTGGTTCTCTCTGAAACCAATTTCACTCACAAAATGCCTGCCTCGAAGAGTCTATGTGAAATTAAGACCACATTTCCAGATTCTACTGAAATTGAATGTCAAAACTAGTCAATCAATCAGTACTTTCAGATCATCTTTATGGCATATTGACTAATTCTTAAAATACTACTGTTGTTAAATACTGATGGTAATATTTGTTAGAAAAAGGATTAATTATTTATCATTTTACTGGTTTTCAAACTTTATCTGCATTGCCTAGAATCTGGACTACCAACCAGCAAAGCATTTTTTTAAATACCCTTCTTAATCTTTATGCATTTAGCTTCCCATTTAATTCACTGTCATCCTTTTAGCTGGGATGTGAAACTTTTCAAATGAAAGGGAAGCAAATTTATACCTTTTGTTTTTAATACAAAGAAATAGTCTAGAGTAGCAAATATTTGGTTTTTGATAGGCATTTATATGTATACTGTTGTTTCAGATTGTGTAAGAGACTCCAACTCAAATATAATTTATGGAGAACATTTAAGTCTCAAAAGAGACAAAAGACAACACAGAGGCACAGGCAGGTCATGCAGTTGAGGGGCACCGTGAGCACAAGGTCAAAATGGCATGCTAGGATTTATAGCCCCACACTGTTTAAATAAGACATGGAAGACAAAGAAACTGTCACAAATTCAGGATTGGCAGCTGATCAGTATATCACAGTTAGAGGTGGAACTACAGGAGTAGGAACAGGACCGTGATGTTAGAAGGATTACAAGATTGTAAATGCAGGGCCTTCCCACCAAGGCAGTCAGGACATGATTGATAGGGCAAGACCCATGACCACATGACCACTGTACTGCCCCAAAGATGGTGACCTCCATCACCGACATACCCAGGCAAACCTTTACGAGAGGGACTGCCCTTCCTGCCCTTCCCAGGGCTGATTGAAAGGGGGTGTAGCTCATCTACTTTCCAAGGTACTCAGCCAGGATTATCTACATCCTTGATTAATGACCAGAAGAATTCAGTGGAGGTTTAACCTACACAGGGACTCTGCAAATGGATTTTGGGCTGCCCCTGCCACCCACAGCCCCTTACAATCCGGAGTGCTTAGAATTTAAGTTGTAATAAACATACTACCGTATGTATATGTATGTGTGTGTATGTGTGTGTGTGTATTCTATAAATCAAGCCAAACAGAATTTAGCTTTCTTTTCCAACATGTGCTAACCTCCTAATTTACTCTAAATGCTGTTAGGAAACTCTGGGAAGGGAAAGTTCTTAGAGGCATATTTACAAATTGTTCATATTTTATTAAGAAATTAACTTCTCATTAGACAAATCCAGAAATACAGTCAGTTAAGTACTAAAGTAGGAAGGGTGGGGAGAGAAACATTTTGAAAACCAACTTCACTGGTAGTGCCTGGCTATCAAAAGATATAGTGTCTGGGTTAAAGGCTTGAAGGTAAACAAGCGGTCATGTAGCTCAGAAGCAACAAAGCCCACATGGAAGAAGCACACCAGCCTGTGCGATCACAAGGTGTTAAAGGGATCAAGTATCAGGCATCATCAGAACAAAAAATCTTACCATAGTGTATGAGGGGAGCAGTGTGGAGTGGGGACCCAAAGCCCATTTGTAGGCCACTGGACAGGGGTCTCAGGGAGGAGACGAGCCAAACAGGGTGCAATGTAGCAATGATGAAAAATACAACTTTCCGCTAGTTCCTAAATGTGTCCTCTCCCCCCCTCCCTCCCACTATCATGATCCAAATTCTACCTTGCAAGTCTGGCTAGACCAGAGGACCTACACTGGTACAGATAGGAACCAGAAACAGGGAATCCAGGGCGGATGATCCCTTCAGGACCAGTGGTGTGAGTGGCCATACTGGGAATGTAGAGGGAGGGTGGGTTGGAAAGGGGGAACCGATTACAAGGATCTACATATAACCTCCTCCCTGGGGGACGGACAACAGAAAAGTGGGTGAAGGGAGACATTGAACAGTGAAAATTATGACAAAATGATAATTTATAAATTATCAAGGGTTCATGAGGGAGTGGGGAGCAGGGAGGGAGGGGAAAAATGAGGACCTGATGCCAGGGGCTTAAGTGGAGAGCAAATGTTTTGAGAATGATGAGGGCAATGAATGTACAAATATACTTTATACAATTGATGTATGTATGGATTGTGATAAGAGTTGTATGATCCCCTAATAAGACGATTTAAAAAAAAAGTCTTAGCAAGTGTTAAATATACATGTAAAAATAAAAGCAAACTTCTCTTAGTTGAAAAGCTCTCAAAAAAAAAAAACAACTTCAAAACTAGGAACAGAAAAAATATGATGCAGGAAATAATTACAGGAGTGACTTGTTATTATAAATATTATCTAAATGGGTGGTTTAGAAGTGTAAAACAAAGAATAAAGTTGTGTTTTTTTTTTTTTTCAGGAATCCCTGATTGTATTAAAAAGTGTGAAACTGTAACATGATCAAACCTGACCTAATCAGTTGTGTTCCCTCTCTAAAGAAAGAATATTAGTACAAAGAACTTGGTCGGCTTGGTATCTAAATTCAAGAGCTGGGCTAGTCAGGAGAGACTAGGAATATTCCAATCACTAAAGAGATGAACTCTAGTAAAATAAGTATATTTCTTTGGGCTTTTCCCACATAGATGAAGTATCCCCAAGAGCTGAGTGCATAGACACTTGATGTTGTATTAGAGCTTAAATTCTGAGCACAGTGCTTTGCAAATGGCTGTAGATGGCATTGACAGCCCAAATCCATTAGCCAAATCCCTACAAAGATAATGCTTTCAAATCATTAACCATGGGTGTAGATAATCTGCCCTCGGGCAGAATGCCTTGGAGAATGGATTGCCTCCACTCTCAGTTCAGCCCAGAAAGGGGCAGTCTTTCTCAGGGATTTGCCTATGTGTGTCCTCCATGGATGAAAGTCACCATACTGGAGAGACAGTACAGGGGCTCACATATCACGATCATATCCCATCACTCTGTCACTCTTGCTCTGACTGCCTTGGTTGGAATGCCCTGGACAAATCTTGTAAGCCCTTCTATCTAACAGTGCACATGTCCCAATCATGTTCCCAGTTCTTCTATAGTCCTACCTGAAACTGATTTATTGATCTGCCACGAATCATGCTTTTGTGACAGTTTCCTTTGCCCTCCCATGGCCTTTTAAAACCCTCAGATCCCATTTCAAAGTCTTGTTCATGGCCTTCCTCATTCAGATGATGTGTCTGTGCCATCTTTGTCTTTTTTAAGACTTAATAAATGTTCTCTTTAAACATTCGAGATAGGGTCTCTTTTGCACTCTCAAACAAAGTGCAGTGATTAACAATGAAGTACCTATTACCAATGCAGATTTCCAAGTCCCAATTCTAGGCCTAAGGTTGATCTAAAGAACCTATATTAACCAGACACTGCTCAGTGCTCCATACGGAAGCACACAGAGATTAGTATGACCTTTGCCCTAGAATGACACCCAAATGTTATGGGGATGACAGACATGAAACAAAATATGTTATGAATTGTTGACTGGAAAGCTGATCTGCTCAATAAGCATTCACCCAATTCACAATAAAAAGTTGGGGAAAAAATCATGTAAATAAATCTTTGAAAGTTATTTGTAAAAAAAAAAAAGGCACTGCTAAAACCATTGGCTTCTTGCTAGATGGTTTGGTAGTAGTGTTCTAAGTATTGGAAATGAATATCTTTTATTATGATAAGATGACTTTAGTTCACGAATCCTTTTTTTTTTAGGCAAACTGGCATAATACAATGATTAAGAAATGTGGCAGTAGGGTTTGTTAGTTTGGTTTCACTATTTAGTAGCATACCTATGACCAAGAAGGAGCTCTGGAGGCACAAAAGTTAAGACTACTAATCAAAAGGTTGATGGTTCGAACCCTTCAGACCCACCCCAGGGTAGAAAAGACCCATTGGTTTGCTCCCATAAGATTATTGCCTAAGAAATTATATAAGGTAGTTCTACTCTGCCATATAGGGTTGCTGTCTGGTTTGAATCAATGGCACATAGCAACAACTACCCTTAACTATAGGATCCCACTGGTGTGGCTTTTAAGGGCCTGGCTGCAAACTGAGAGGTTGGTAGTTCAAATCCACTCATCAACTTCCCAGGAGGAAGACCTGTTTGCTCTTGTAAAGATCACACCCTAGAAACCCTATGGAGCAGTTCTACTCTGTCACATGGGGTCACAATGAATCAAAAATGTCTCAAAGTAATCTGTGTTAGCTATCTAGAGCTACTATAACAGAAATGCTACAGCCAAATGGCTTTAACAGAAAATCTATTCTCTCACAGTTTAAAAAACTCCAAAAGCAAACTCCCTGCTGTCTGTGGATTTCCAAGACTGTAACCTTTTTGGTGAGTAGAAAGCCTCATCTTTCTCTAGAGGAGCAGCTGCTGGTTTTGAACTGCTAACTTCTTGGTTCAAAGCCCAACTTGTAACCCATTATGCTACCAGGGTGCCCTTTTCATAGTTTACTCATTACGATCCAGTCAATGCTGACTCACAGTGACCCCCTGTGGGTTTCCAAGACTATAACTGTTTACAGGAGTAGAAAGCCCAGTCTTTTTTTTTTTAATTGCTTTACTGGGGGCTTGTACAACTCTTTTACAATCCATCCATCCATTGTGTCAAGCAGATTTGTTGCCATCATCATTTTGAAAACATTTACTTTCTACTTCAGTCCTTGGTATCAGCTCCTCATTTTTCCCCTCCCTCCCCATGCCTCTCCCTCTTGAAACCTTGATAATTTATAAATTACTATTATTTTGTCATGTCTTACATTGTCCAACATCTCCCTTCACCCACTTTGTTGTCCATCCCCCAGGGAAGAAGTTATATGTAGATCCTTGAAATCGGTTCCCCCTTTCTACCCCACCTTCCCTCCACCCTCCTGGTATTGCTGCTCTCACCACTGGTCTTGAAGGGTTCAGCTGTCCCGGATTCCTTGTGTTTCCAGTTCCCATCTGTACCAGTGTACATCCTCTGGTCTAGCTGGATTTGTAAGGTGGAATTGGGATCATGATAATGGGGGGGAAGAATCATTGAAGCACTAGAGGAAAGTTGTATGTTTCATTGTTGCTACACTGCACCCTGACTGGCTCTTTTCCACCCCAAGACCCTTCTGAAGGGGATGTCTAGTTGCCAACAGATGGGCTTTGGGTCCCCACTACACACTCCCCCTCATTCACAATGACATGATTTTTTGTTCTTTGATGCCTGATACCTGAATCCATCGAAACTTCGTGATTGCACAGGCTGGTGTGCTTCTTCCATGTGGGCTTTGTTGCTTCTGAGCTAGATGGCTGCTTGTTTACCTTCAAACCTTTAAGACCCCAGATGCTATATCTTTTGATAGTAAAGCACCATTAGCTTTCTTCACCACATTTGCGTTGCACCCATTTGTCTTCAGCAATCGTGTCAGGAAGGTGAGCATCATGGAATGTCAGTTTAATAGAACAAAGTGTTCTTGCATTGAGGGAGTACTTGAGTGGAGGCACAATGTCCATCTGCTACCTTAATACTAAACCCATACATATATGCACATACATCTATTTCCCCATCATCATATATAAATATATTTATATATGTACATGCCTGTATTCAGACCTGTATAAATGACCTTTGCCTCCTAGTTCTTTCATCTATTTCCTTTTACTTACTTTCCTCTTTCCCACCATCATGCTCAGTCTTCATTTGGGTTTCAGTAATTCCTCTTGGTTACATTGCCCTTGATCAAGCCCTACTAGGCCTCTTACACACTCCTCGCCACCGATTTTGAAAACCCATTCTTTCTCTCACTGAGCTGCTGATGGTTCTGACCATGTAGATTGCAGTCCAACATGTAACAACTACATCAGTGGTTCTCAACCTTCCTCATGCCGCGACCCTTTAATATACAGTTCCTCATGTGGTGGTAATGAATCACAAAAACAACATGCAATTATGTATTGTAAAATAGTTATTTCTAATCACAAATCAATGAAATTTTGTCTTGAAGCATGGTATAGAATGGGTAAAAGTCTTCAGACCGGGTACTTTATGTGGGCATATCTGTATGTGGGCGAACCTGCCTGGAGACAGATAAAGGAGCAGTGTCTCGGTTCCTAAGACCATTGAAACCATCATGTTTTCCAATAGTTTTAGGCGACCCTCATTCAACCTCCAAAGGGGTTGTGTGACCCACAGGTTGAGAAACGCTACACTACATTATTATGGCTCCCAGTTTAGAAGGCTAGAAATCTGAGTTCAAGGCACTAGCTCTAGGGAAAGGTTTTCTCTGTTAGCTCTGGAGGAAATTACTTGTCACTTTCAAAAATATTTAGGTCTGGCTTCCCTTGGAGATTTCTATATGTCTTGAAATCAATCTTCCCTGAGTCTAGAAAGTTCTAATTGCAAGAGAGTCCCAGATCCAAAGAATGTGATGTGGGCCACATCCCAATGAAACATTGGATCAGAGATGTGACCTGCGTATGGATGTTGAATCCCATCCTAATCCCTTACAAAGTGTGACTGAGTGATCACACCAGATCACATCATGGAAATCCTTACATCATTGTAGAACATAGCTGCCAAATGGCATAATTACATACTGTAACTGACAAGGCACTGAGAACCATGGCCCACATGGTGACACAATCCAATCTGACATCAACAATCAACTTTGGATCATCCTCCCAAATCAGTTTCCTCTGTAAAACAAAGTTTAATAAGAACTTTCCAGTATTGTTGCTTGGTTTTGCTCTGCCTTGTTTTTGTGTATGCTATTATCTCCACAGGTCTGTCTAAATAAGATAGGCTGGATGAACAATCTGGAGGTGAAAACAATGGGACAGACAGTTCGGGTGGGGGGGACATGAGAGGAGGGGGAAAAGGTAGTGGTATTAACAAACCCAGGGATAAGGGAAAAACAAGTGATCCAAATCAGTGTGGAGGAGGGTGTGGGAGGCCTGGTAGGACATGATCAAGGGTAATGTAGCCAAAAGGAATTGCTAAAACCCAGGTGGGGACAGAGCATGATAGTGGGATGGGAGGAAAGTCAAAGGAAATAGAGGAAAGAGCTGGAAGGCAAAGGGCATTTATAGAGGTCTAGATAAAGACAAGTAAATATTCAAATATATTTATATATGAGATGGGGAAATAGATCTATATGCATATATTTATCCCATTTATCCCTCTGCCCTTCAGTTAATCCTACTTGTATTTATTGGCCAGGCTGGCACAATAAACTATAGCACATATATTTATAGGTTTAGTATTAAGGTAGCAAAAGGACATTGGGCCTCCACTCAAGTACTTCCTCAATGCAAGAACACTTTCTTATATTAAATTGCCATTCTATGATGCTCACCTTCCTGACACAACCGCTGAAGACAAAGCGGGTGAATAAGCAAATGTGGTGAAGAAAGCTGATGGTGCCCAGCTATCAAAAGAGATAGCATCTAGGGTCTTAAAGGCTTGAAGGTAAACAAGCGGCCATCTAGCTTGGTAGCAACAAAGCCCACAGGGAAGAAGCACACCAGCCTGTGTGATCATGAGGTGCCAAAAGGATCAGTTATCAGGCATCAAAGAACAAAAAAATCATATCATTTCTTTTTTTTTTTTGTTAAATTTTAAAAATCATTTTATTGCAGGCTCTTACAACTCTTGGTACAATCCATACTTCAATTGTATCCGGCATATTCGTACATATATTTCATTGTTCTCTTTTTTTTTAACAATTTATTAGGGGCTCATACAACTCTTATCACAGTCCATACATATACATACATCAATTGTATAAAGCACATCTGTACATTCTTTGCCCTAATCATTTTTTTTTCTCCTCTTTTCTTTTTTTACATTTTATTAGGGACTCATACAACTCTTATCACAATCCATACATATACATACATCAATTGTATAAAGCACATCCATACATTCCCTGCCCCAATCATTCTCAAAGCATTTGCTCTCCACTTAAGCCCTTTGCATCAGGTCCTCTTTTTTTTCCCCTCCTCCCCTCTCCCCCTCCCTCATGTGCCCTTGGTAATTTATACATCGTTATTTTGTCATATCTTGCCCTATCCAAAAAATCATATCATTTCATGCTGACCTCCATGATACCATCTCTGAAGACAAATGGGTGCATAAGCAAATGTGGCGAAGAAAGCTGATGGTGTCTGGCTATCAAAAGATAAAGTGACTGGGGTCTTAAAAGCTTGAAGGTAAACAAGTGGCCATCTAGCTCAGAAGCAACAAAGCCCACATAGAAAAAGCACACCAGCCTGTGTGATCAAGAGGTGTCGAAGGGATCAGGTATCAGGCATCATCAGAACAAAAAATCTTATAGAGAATGAGGGAGGGAGTGCAGGGTGGAGACCCAAAGCCCACTTGTAGGCCAATGGACATCCCCTTACAGAAGACTCTCAGGGAGGAGACAAGCCAGTCAGGATACGATGTAGCAATGATGAAAAATACAACTTTCCTCTAGTTCCTAAATGCTCCCTCCCCACCCACTATCATGATCCCAATTCTACCTTGCAAGTCTGGCTAGACGAAAGGATGTACACTGGTACAGAAAGGAACTGGAAACACAGGGAATTCTGGGTGGATGATCCCTTCAGGATTAGTGGTGTGAGTGGCGATACTGAGAGGGTAGAGGGAGGGTGCATTGGAAAGGGAGAACCGATTACAAGAATCTACAAGTGACCTCCTCCCTGGAGGACAGACAACAGAGAAGTGGGTGAAGGGAGATGTCTCACAGGGCAAGCAAGATATGACAAAATAATGATTTATAAATTATCAAGGGTTCATGAGGGAGGGGGGAGCGGGGAAGGAGGGGGAAAATGAGCTGATGCCAGGGGCTTAGGTGGAGAGCAAATGTTTTGAGAATGATCAGGGCAATGAATGCACAAATGTGCTTTACACAATTGATGTATGTATGGATTGTGATAAGAGTTGTATGAGTCCCTAATAAAACAATTTTTTTAAAAGAAAAGAAAATTTATACTCAAAGAAAGGTTATTTCATTACTGAAAGCATCTTTGTGTGAAGAAAGATGGAAAAGCTGTAAGGAGCTGTTCACAATTCCTTTATAACTTATTCCTGTTGACAAAGTAAAATAAGTGCAAAGGACTTGTTGAGGTGAGCTAGGATTTGGCAGATAATGTAGGGGCTGTCTAACTATCTCAGCAGCTCGTTGTTGTAGAGTGTGATCCCACCATGCAAGGCCAGTGTCTCAGCCTTCTTATATTCCTCCAATATATTCATATTGAATTGGAAAAGGCACTGAGTCAGAGAGTTAGCAGACATAGATTATCATCTCTAGTAACTTAATTTAATGTTAAGATCCTTTAACTAAGTCATGTAATCATAACTATGTCATAAACACTTGGACCTCATTCTTCTTATATACCAAAAGAAGGTTCTAGCACTTAATTAGCTTACTGCAATTTAGTCAGCATTGATCACTTAGTAGACGTCAGGTACTAAGTGTTTTCTTCCTTTTGTCATTACTACAAATATAGGTGAAAGAGTCATTCTCAGAAAAGCCTTTGTCCCTTTCCTTATGTCATTCTTGCCCCTCATAATGTTCCTCAATTGTCCTGGGCAACCGCTCTACCTATAAACATACTACTTACTCTTGAAAGCTTAGCTGAAATTCCTATTTCTTCCTTTTTTCCTTTCTTTCTCTCTATCTGTCTATGTCTTTCTTTCTTTCTTTTTTAATCATTTTATTGGGGTCTCATACAACTCTCAACACCATCCATGTATACATCCATTGTGTCAAGCACATTTGTACATCTGTTGTCATCATCATAGAATACATTTTTCCCAACCATATTTATACATTTATTGCCCTCATCATTCTGAAAACATTTGCTTTCTACTTGAGCCCTTGGTATCAACTCCTCATTTTTCCCCTTCCTGCCGCTTCCCTTTCCTCATGAAACCTTGATAATTTATAAATTGTTATTATTTTGTCATGTCTTATACTGTCTGACATCTCCCTTCACCCACTTTTCTGTGCCGCAGGGAGGGAATTATATGTAGATCGTTGCAATCAGTTCCCCTTTCTACCCTTTCTTCCCTCCACCTTCCCATTCTCACCACTCTCACCACTGATCCTGAAGGGGAAAAAAATCCCTGTGTTTCCAGTTCATGTCTGTACCCGTGTATATCCTCTGGTCTAGCCGGATTTGTAAGGTAGAATCAGGATCATGGTAGAGGACGGGAGGAAGCATTTATGAACTAGAGGAAATTGGTATGGTTCTTTATTTTTTTAAATCATTTTTAGAGACTCATAAACTCATCACAATCTATAAATACATAAATTGTGTAAAGCACATTTGTACTTTCGTTACCCTCATCATTCTCAAAACATTTACTCTCTACTTAAGCCCCTGATATCAGTTCCTTTTTTCCCCCTTCCGCCAGACTGTAACTCTTTTTTAAAAGCATTTTATTAGGGGCTCATACAACTCTTGTCACAATCCATACATATATCAATTGTGTAAAGCACAGTTGTACATTCATTGCCCTCATCTTTCTCAAAACATTTGCTCTCCACCTAAGCCCCTGGCATCAGCTCCTCATTTTCCCCTCCCTCCCTGCTTCCCCCTTCCTCATGAGCCCTTGATAATTTATAAGTTATTATTTTGTCATATCTTGCCCTGTCTGACAACTCCCTTCACCCACTTCTCTGTTGTCCTTCCTCCAGGGAGGAGGTCACTTGTAGATCCTTGTAATTGGTTCCCCCTTTCTAACCCACCTTCCCTCTAGCCTCCCAGTATCACCACTCATACCACTGGTCCTGAAGGGATTATCCACCCTGGATTCCCTGTGTTTCCAGTTCCTATCTGTACCAGTGTACATCCTCTGGTCTTTGAAGAAGGATGAGGGTAATTGTATCAGTATTGCATTAAACTTATATAGTGCCTTGGGCAGAACTGAAATCTTTACTATACTGAGTTTTCCAATCCACAAGCATGGAATATTCTTCCATTTGTTGAGGTCACTCTTGGTTCCTTGTAAGTGTTCTGTATAGTTTTCCACATATACATCTTTTGTTCTTTTAGTCAGGTATATCCCTAGATATTTCAATTTGTGCTTGGCTATTGTGTAGGGTACCACTTTTTGATGTCCTATACTATGGTCTTATCTGATGTGTATAGCAGTCCGATAGACTTCTTTTTGTTGATCTTGTATCCTGCCACTCTGCCACACTCCTCTATTGCTTCTAGTACTCCCCTTGTGGAGCTTTGGGATTTTTCATATATAAAATCATATCTGCAAATAATGATAGTTTCACCTCTTCCTTCCCCAGGTGAATACCTGTGATGTCTTTTCTTTGCCTTATGCTGTTAGCTAAAATCTCCAGTACGATGTTAAATAAGAGTGGGGCAAAGGGGCATCCTTGTCAGGTCCCTTTTTTCAGTGGGATTGTGTTAGTCTTTTCTCAATTTATTACTATGTTGACTGTTGGTTTTTCATATATAACTTATATTATCTTGAGGAATTTTCCTTCCATTTCTATCTTCTTGCATGTCTTAAACAGGAATTGGTGTTGGATTTTGTCCAATGCCTTTTCTGCATCTATCAATATTATGATGTGGCCCTTATAGTTTTTCCTGTCAATGTGGCAAATAATACTAATGATCTTTCGTATGTTGAACCATCCCTGCATCCCTGGTATGAATCCCACTTGGTCATGGTGAATTTTTTGTTTTATATACTTATATATTCTGTTAAGGATTTTTGCATCGATGTTGATTAAGGATAGTGGTCTGTAGTTGTCTATTCTTGTGGGATCCCTTCCCAGTTTCTGTATCAGAGTTTATGAGCTTCATAGAAGAAGTTCAGAAGTTTGCTGTCTTTTTCTATATTCTGGAAAAGTTTGTATAGGATTGGTGTCAATCTTTCCCGAAATGCTTGGTAAAATTCTCCTGTGAAACCATCTGGTCCCGGGACTTCTATTGTTGGTAATCCCTCG
Organism: Tenrec ecaudatus; assembly: GCF_050624435.1. Classification (NCBI taxonomy): domain Eukaryota; kingdom Metazoa; phylum Chordata; class Mammalia; order Afrosoricida; family Tenrecidae; genus Tenrec; species Tenrec ecaudatus. The sequence continues at coordinate 30,474,383 of NC_134546.1, forward strand.
ATGACCTTTTCTACTTCTGCTATTGCTATGGGTCTTTTGAAATTATTGACGTCCATCAGGGGATAGTCTAGGGAGGTATTGTTTTTCCAAGAATTTGTCCATGTCTTCCAAGTTGTTGAATTCATTGGAGAGCAGTCCTTTGTAGTACTGTGTAATTATCCTTTTGATTTCATTAGGATCTGTTGAAATGTCCCCTCTTTCATCCCTCATCCTTGCGATTGAAATTTGTTGCCTCCTTTGTTTGGTTAGGTTTGCCAGTGGTCTATCGATTCTGTTTATCCTTTCAAAGAACCAACTTTTGGTAGTATTAAGTTGTTCAATAGCTTTCTTATTTTCCCTGTCCTGAATATCAACCTTGATGTTTATTATTTCTTTTCTTTTGTCCTGTTGCCTCTGCTCTAGTCGTAAATTTTGTGCCAGCATATCAATCATAAGTCTCTCTTCCTTTATCATGTGTGCATGTATTGCTATGAAACTTCCTCTGATAACTGCCTTTGCTGTGTCATGCAAGTTTTGGTATATCGTGTTTTCATTCTCATTGGTTTCTAGAAATTTCCTAATTTCATCTCTGATCTGTGCCAGTACACACTTCTTTTGCAAGAGAGAGTTATTCATCCTCTAATTGTTTTCCCTTGTTTTTTTCTCTTCCTTTCGTTTTGTTTTTTTTCCCCAGCCTTATGGCACTGTGGTCAGAGAGAGAGGTCTTTATGATATCAATGTGCTTAAATGTATGTAGATTCGCCTTCTGTCCCAGCATGTGGTTAATCATAGAATATGTGTCATGAGGATTTGAAAAGAATGTGAATTTTTTTGTATTTGGATGAAAAGCTCTGTAAATATCTATCAGGCCAAATTGTCTAATTGTAGTGTTTAGATCTCTAGCTTTCTTGTTGAGTTTCTTTCCTTGTGATCTATCTTTCTCAGAGAGTCATGTGTTGAAGTCACCTAGTGTAATTGTGGAAGGTGTGATTTCTTTTTCATCTTTTGGAGTGTTTTATTTACGTATTCAGCAATTCTCTCGTTTGGGCAATATATGTTTAAAGTGTTTTGTGGATCTTTGTCTACCCTTGAGCATTATATAGTGTCTCTCCTTAGCACTTTTTATGGTTTGCACTTTGAGGCCAATTTTATCCAGGATTAGGATTGCAACCTCTGCTTTTTTTTAAAAAAAAAATGCTGTTCACTTGCTATGCCTTTCTCCAGCCTTTGATTCTGAGACTATTTTTGTCTGTAGTCTTGAGCTATGTCTCCTGTAGACATCGGATTGATGGGTTGTGTTTTCTTTTTTTTTAAATAGTTTTATTAGAGGCTCATACAACTCTTATCACAATCCATATATACATCAATTGTATAAAGCACATTTGTACAATCATGACCCTCATCATTCTCAAAACATTTGTTCTCCACCTGAGCCCCTGGCATCAGGTCCTCATTTTTCCCCTCCCTCCCCACTCCCCACTCCCTCATGAACCCTTGATAATTTATAAATTATGATTTTGTCATATCTTACACTGTCAGACATCTCCCTTCACCCACTTTTCTGTCTTCCATCCCCCAGGGAGGAGATTATATGTAGATCCTTATAATTGGTTCCCCCTTTCCAACCCACTGTCCCTCCACCCTCCCAGTATTGCCACTCTCACCACTGATCCTGAAGGGATCATCTGCCCTGGATTCCCTGTGTTTCCAGTTCCTTTCTGTACCAGTATACATCCTCTGGTCTAGCCAGACTTGCAAGGTAGAATTGGGATCATGATATTGGGGGAGAGGGGAGGACGCATATAGGAACTAGAGGAAAGTTGTATGTTTCATTGCTGCTACATTGCACCCTGACTGGCTCATCTACTCCCTGAGACTCTTATGTAAGGGCATGTCCAGTGGCCTACAAATGGGCTTTGGGTCTCTACTCCTAACTCACTCCCTCATTCACTATGATTTTTTGTTCTCATCATGCCTGATACCTTTGACACCTCATGATCACACATGCTGATGTGCTTCTTCCATGTGGACTTTGTTGCTTCTGAGCTAGTTGGCCACTTGTTTACCTTCAAGCCTTTAAGACCCCAGATGCTATATCTCTTTATGTATATATATATATATATATATGTACCTGCATATGTATATGTCTTTATCTAGACTTCTATAAATGCCCTTTGCCTCCCAACTCTTTCCTCTCTTTCCTTTGTCTTTCCACCTGTCCCACTATCATGCTCAGTCCCCACCAGGGTTTCAGCAATTTCTCTTGGTTACATTACCCTTGATCATGACCTACCAGGCCTCCCACACCCTCCTCAACACCAATTTGGATCACTTGTTGTTCCCTTGTCCCTGGGTTTGTTAACACCACTACCTTTCCCCCAACCTCCTCCTCTCCCATGTCCCCCCGGAACTGTCTGTCCCATTGTTTTCACCTCCAGATTGTTCATCCAGCCTTTCTTATTTAGCCAGACCTGTGGAGATAATAACATGCACAGAAACAAGACAGAGCAAAACCAAGAAACAATGTACAACAAAACAACAACCATAAACCAATGACACAAAAAAACACACACACAAGAAAGAAAAGGTTGTAGTTAGTTCAAGGATTGTTTGTTGGCCTTTAGGAGTGTTTTCTAGTCCAGTCTTTTGGGGCACCACACCCTGGCTCCAAAGTCCACCTTCAGCATTCCCTGGAGACCTCACCTCTCCATTCCCTTGCTGTTCTGTTGCACCCCCTTAGTGTTTTGCCTCGGTGTGGCAAGATCACATCTGGTGCAATTCCCACACGGTGTCTCTAGTGTTTTTCCCTGTAGGGCTATGGGTCAGTGAGGGACGTCATGTCTCACAGTAGTTCCGCCATGTGGTCCTCTCTGTGGAGTGGCTGCTCTAATTGGGAACATTGTCCTCATGGCCTGGTGGGCCAGGAGGTTTGTGTTTTCTAAGCTTGTTTCCGAGCCTCAGTGTTTTAATGCCTGAGTTCAGTCCATTGATATTCAGGGTTATTATCTCCTTCTGAGGACTCTGATCTCATCTTATACCTTTTTTTAAAAATTTTAACAATTTATTGGGGCTCATACAATTCTTTTCACAGTTCATACATATACATACATCAATTGTATAAAGCACACCTGTACAGTCTTTGCCCTAATCATTTTTTTCTCTTTTCTTCTTTTACATTTTATTAGGGACTCATACAACTCTTACCACAATCCATACATATACATACATCAATTGTATAAAGCATATCCATACATTCCCTGCCCCAATCATTCTCAAGGCATTTGCTCTCCACTTAAGCCCCTTGCATCTTATACCTTTTGTGTTGGGTGTTTTCATACCTCCCTTTCTTATCAGTGTGTTTTGCTTGTGTGTGCATGTGTATGTGTGTGTGTGTGAATGGTTCATTTTTGACTTCTTACCACCAATAAGCCAATACTATATCAGGGGCTGTTTTCTGTTTTTTTCCCTCTGAGTGGGGTTGTTCTATGTGGTAGTTTCTTATTTATGCTTGGTGAGTGCTATTCTTCTGCCCATACTAGGTCATCAAGGATTTTTTTTTGTAGGGCTGCGTTTCTTCTAACGTATTCTTTGAGTTTTTCCTTTTCTGGGAAGACTCTTACTTCTCCAACTATCTTGATAAATAATTTGGCGGGGTATTCTTGGGTTTGCATTATTTTCCTTCAATTTTTGGAATATGTTACTCCTCTCTCTCCTCTTCTTCACAGTGTTCGCTGATAGGTCTATGTGTATTCTTATTTGGGAATCTTTATTGTAATTTCTTGTTTTTTCCTAGCTGATCTCATGATATTCTTCTCTTCCTCAAAGTTGGATAGTTTAACTTTATGTGCCTCGTTGACTTCTTCTTGGGTTTCAGTCTAGCTGATGGTCTTTCAGCCTCCTGAATGGTTGCCTGGTTTTCATTCATTACGTTGGGGAAGTTCTCCTCCAAGAATTCTCTCACTTTTATTGCAGATAACTTCCTTGTGTTATCTTCCTCCAGTAATCCAATTATTCTGATGTTGTTCCTCTTCAATAGCATCAGACATAGCTCTTAGGTTTTCTTCAGCTTCTCTGATGATTTTATTAGATTTCTGTTCGCACTTGTTAAAATCTGCTTGGCTGTCTTCTAGGTCACTGGTGCAGTTCTCTGCCTCGTCCAGTTGATTGGCAAAGTCAATGAGTCTGCTACTGGTTTTGTTATCTTATTTCTATGCTCTTGCATTTCCCTTTGGTGTATGGACTTTCTCTCCTCTATAATTTCATCCTTTTTTGTATTGGTTCCCTCATAGCCTGTATGACTCCCAGCAGCATTCTCAAAATTTCTTTCTGTGGCTGATCAATGTCTCCTTCTTTTATGCCTGTTGTTAGGTTCAGGACATCTTCTGCCATTCCCTTTTGTTTGCCCTGTTTTTTCGTTGAGATTGTTCAGGCTGACTGCTGTTTGTTTTGTGTTGTTTTAGAGGAGCCAGGTGCCATTTTCCAGGGAGTTGAAGAGCACTGGCTTTCTCTGGGAGACTCGTAGTAATTCTTCTTCAACCTGCCTACAGCTAATTTCACTATGGATTTACCCTACTACTTTATCTTCCTATGGGTCCACTCTTTCCTAGTCAACAAGTAATCTATTATTTGGAGGGCAGGTTGGATGGTCCTCTCGGGGGACACTGGTTGGGTTGTTGTGGACCCATGAGGATGGTGCCATACTGGGTGATCTCACAAGGAGCCGTGATGGTGTGGCCCATGGCAGTTTGGGGCACTGCAGAGGACATGTGGAGGTGCTCACTGCAATGGGAGTGCCACAGAAGACTGGTGGGTTTCCCACTTTGGTGTAGAGCACCATGAATGGTGGGTGGAATTGCCCTGGCCAAGTAGATCACTGTGGAGGTTGGGCAGAGGTTCCCACAGCAGTGTGGAACATTGGTGAGTGTTCACAGAACTGCCTTAGGTGGTGTGAGGCACTATGGCAGGTGGGAAGAAGCTCCCTCAGTCACGTGGGACCACAGAGGATGGATAGGAGCTCCCCCAGACACGTGGGCAGGATTTTCCCCAATGAAGGTGAGCGGGATTTCTTCAGACAAGTGTTAATCACTGAAGGAGGCAGGTGGGTGGAATTTCCCCTGAAAGAAATTGGGAGGGATGTCCCCTGGTGGAGGGTAGGCAGGCTTTCCCCAGCCTGGGGTTACACTTTAGAGGTGGAGCACTCTCAGCTGCGTGGAGGGCAAGTGTAAATGCCCTAGGCCAGGAGTCCTGAAACTACGCCTGCAGACCACATGCAGCCCACCGAAGACATTTATCCAGCAGGCCAGGTGTTTTGGCCCCATTTGTTTTTTTTACTTCAAAACGAGATATGTGCAGTGTGCATAGGAATTTGTTCATAGATTAAAAACAAACTATAGTTTGGCCCTCCAACGGGACTGAGGGACAGTGAACTGGTCCCCTGTTTTTAAAGTTTGAGGAACCCTGCCCTAGGCTAAGGGGAGTGGTCTGGAGGTCGGCAGTGGCATGTGAGAGAAAAGGGAAAAGAAAAAGAAGAAAGAAAAAAACCTAAGGCCACTCAGACTCTGTGGGGATAGAGAGAAGTGAGGGGAACAAAAGTAGCAATATTGCTGAGCCCCAATCCCTGACCATGGGGCTGGAGGGGTTTAATTCCTGCCCTGAGGCAGTGACAAACTATTGCTGTGTTGAGATAAAGCCCCTATGCTGCCTCCAGATGATCCTGCCCCTGGCCTAGACCGTGGTGGGGCTAAGGTCATACCCTAGCTGGCCTCCACTGTGGTAAGCCAAAAGACCCAGCCCTTCAAAACCTTGTGAATCTGTCTCTACTTATCTTTATGATGCTTTTCCTGTTTCTGGCAGTTGGAATTTCCTTCTTAGTAACTCTCCTGGGCTGATTTCTATAAAGTTCCTCTGGTATGTGCTACTCAGTCGCCGTCTTTCTAGTAGTCCCAAAACATCCTATTTCATAGAATCAAATATTCAGTGATTTTCCCAAAGTCACCCACTTACTGTATTTCTTTGATAAAGCAAGTGTGATACAATGAAATGAACAATGATCGGGAACCCAGAGGACTTGAAATTGAGTCCTGTCTTTGCAATTTCCTATTTGGTTTTAGTAAAACCACTTAAATGTTTCAGATGTCTATTGCCTCATTTACATCCATTCACATAGCATTCCTTCAAACATACTCTTTTTATTTTATCTTCTTAGAAAAATAATTTATTTTAATTTTGTTGTTGAGAATATACACAGCAGGTCATATACCAATTCAACATTTTCTACATGTACAATTCAGGGACATAAATGAGATTCTTTGTATTGTGCAAGTATTATCTCCCTCTTTTCTTCTTTTGTTAATCATTTTATTAGGGGCTCATGCAACTCATCACAAACCATATATACATCAATTGTGTAAAGCACATTTGTGCATTCATTGCCCTCATCATTCTCAAAACATTTGCTCTTCACTTAAGATCCCTGGCATCAACTCCTTGTTTTTTCTCCTCCCTCCTCGCCCCCTTCCTTCATGAACCCTTGATAATTTATAAATTATTATTTTGTCATATATTACACTGCCCAACATTTTCCTTCACCCACTTTTCTGTTGTCCATCCCTCTGGGGGGGGGGAGGGGAGGTTATATGTAGATCCTTGTAATCAGTTCCCCCTTTCCACCCCACCCTTTCTCCACCCTCCGGGTATCGCCATTCTTACCACTAGTCCTGAAGGGATCAAACATACTTTTTAAATGACTCAAAGCTAATCATTGTAATTAATCCAACTCAAAATTTTGGTTGATTTTTTTTTTATTTTTTATTTTTTTGGTTGATTTTGAACGACTGTTGCATGCTTTCCTCCACTCAGCCCAACTATTCACTTGGATTAATGGTTAAAACTATTAATTTTTCTAGGAAGTCTTAAATTGATAGTATAAGCACTTTTTTAGTCATAAAAAAACAGTTTGTTTCTAATAGAATATGTGAAATGTAGAAAAGTAGAATGAAAAATGCAACTGTCATATGTGGCAGAACGATCCAGATCAAACATGTCTTGTTCAGTATTATAGCTTGAGTCAGTAAATGGTAGACACATAATGACTGCTTACCAAATACTTGTTGAATGACGTAAAACAAGTTGCACTCATATTGTACCTACAGAACATCATGGCGATGGGTGTGAGCTCTGAAGTCCATGCACCCGGGCTTGGGTGATGGCCTGAACACATCAGACGGATGACATCGGGCAAGCCACTTAGCATCCCCAAGATTCAGTTTGCCCATATGTAAAAGAGCAATGACAACCATACCCCACATGATTACTATGAGAAGTTGAGCTAGTCCAGGTTTGTGGGATGCAAAAGGGTTCTTCCCCAGGTTGTCTCCCTCAAATATATGCCAAACCTCAGATGCTGCTTGCTACACATGGTAAATGAAGGTACACTTGGAGGTCAATGTAAGCCGGGCAGAGGTTATTTTCTCTAAGGGTTATCAGCCATCTAGAGCAATCAGACTGTATAGTCTGTCCTACCCTAAGTAGGGCCCTTCTGATAAGGATAATAGATTGTGTCACTGAATGAGAGCTCAAGGAGGTCAAGCCCACTCAAGGGTGATCAAGTTAGGCTGCCATCTTTAGTCTAGGGTCTGCCCATCTTGTCACATGTATACTCCTCGTCCCTCCCTTTCCTGTCAGGTGTACATCTGTAGCTCATCCCCTTCCTGTGATGTGTACAGCCCCTTCCCGTGACATACGAGGTTACCTGTAATCACGTCCCTAAGGTTATATAGGCCTTGGTCAAAAAATAAAGAGAAGATGCTCTCTCTTCCCTCCCAATTCTCCTGCTCTCTGTGTGGACCTGGCTGCTGAGATCATGACCATCCCAAAAGTGAGCATACTACCATGAAATGCATCTGACTCCTATATTTCACTCTCTCTCTCTTATTTCTCCTATCTTCCATGACTTTACTATGATCTCTATATAACCATACAATTGCTCTTACGGACCTCCATGGGTGTTAGAGGCTGATTCACTATAACACAGGTTGCCTAGAGAAATAAATTCATAGATACTCACATGTGTATAAGAAAGAGTTTTATAAACAAGGGCAATTGAATATTGAGAAAATATCCCAGCTGAGTCCAGAGCAACTCCATAAGTCTGATATTAGCTCATATGTCCAATACCAATCTATAAATTCCTCTTTAGACTCACACAATATATGCAATGGTGCTGGATGCAGGAAGATCACAGGCCAGTGGGTGAAAAGTCTTGTGGATCTAATGACAGTGACAGCATCTCAGGACTGTCAGAGGTCTCCACGTGGCTCCTCCAGCTCAGGGCACCAGTATAGCTCTGTATCTTGTCAGCTGCAGTGTCTCCCAGGGAGTGAGCATGCATCTATCCTGCCTCCAGTGAGCTATTTATCTCCTTAGCACCTCCAAATGAGTTCTTCAAGTTGTGACCTGATTGACAGGCTAAACTCCACCCCTTCACTCATAAATCTCAAATTGGCCATTTTATGCACCTACTACAGAAGTGAATGAGACTGCATACAAAACTGCTTATAGGTATTTTTTCCTGATTACAAAAGTAACCAGCGAATGTGGAAATGATATCAAGTAGAGAAAAACACAGCTCCTAAGCTCTGTGCTTCTGAGTCCATGGACTACATCTACCTAAGTAACCACTGCATGCCAAGTTTCCTAGCCTAGCTCTCATTACAAAGTTGTTGTTGATGTTAGGTGTTTGGAAAAATTGCTAAGCGTAATACTAAGTAACAAAAGCAGGTTGTAAAATCTTGCATTTTTTGTGTGTGGTGGTTGTGTTGAGAATATACACTACAGAACACACACCAATTCAACAATTCCTGCATGTTCAATTTGGTGACATGGATGATATCCTTCAAGTTTTGCAACCATGCTCACATCCTGCTCTACCAAAGCCTGCCTCCATCACTAACATAATCTCACTGCCCCCTAAGTTTCAGATCCAAGTTTTCAAGTTGCTGCTGTCAGTTTGCTCTCATACACTAGTTCTTCAAAGAGCACAGTCCTAGGAAGACATTCTTGGCTAATTAAGTTAAACTATTATTTGGTAAAACAGACTTCAGGGAGTAGTTTTCAAAAGTATCTGATTCAACTTCCCTCACCACCACTGCAAAAGAGGTGACATATACTAATATTAATAACTGGAAATGTGGGGGGTGGGGACCGAGGAGCTGATATCAAGGGCTCAAGTAGAAAGAAAATGTTTTGAGAATGATGAGGCAATTAATGTACAAATGTGCTTGACAATGGATGGATGTATGGATTGTGATAAGAATTGTATGAGCCCCCAATAAAATGATTTTAAAAAGAACAAACCTGGAACTATACATTGGAACCTATTACAAATGGTGATATCTGAGTGGTGGTATTTTAAAACTTCCAATAAATACTGTAACTATGATTAAAAAGCCCTGGTAACACTGACTAAGCATTTGGCTGCTAACTGAAAGGTCTATGGTTGGAACTCCCCAGTAGCTCTGTGGGAGAAAACCTGGGGATCCCCACCTCTAAAGATTCCAGGCTAGTAAACCGTATGAAACAGCAGTTCCACTCTCTCATGTTGGGACACTTGGAATTGCTAGGCCAGGGTATATAAGATGCGTAAGCTTTTAAAACATCTTGTCAAATTGCTCCCCCAAAAGTTTGCACCCATTTATCCACCAATCTAATTGAGTATTTAGGTCTCTATACCTTATGACTGTGCTCAACTGCCTGTGCTTTCTAACCTAAGTGACATACACAGTTACGACATGTCTACCCAGGGTGATTCGGAGGCCGGGAGAGAGGCACCTTACTCAGCAAGGTAGAATTGACGGGATTGAAAACTGATGGGAGACGAGAGGAGAGTGGGAAGGGGAGTGGAGGTGAGGAACAAGGAGGAGGAGGCGATGGCTTTCAGGGGCAATAACATAACCTGCCTTTTTCTTATGAGCTCAGAACTGATGAGGTATAGATGCAGGAGCTGGACAGAAGGAGATCCAAGCTGGGTGCGATTGTTAAACCGATGCCGTTGATAGAGATTGTGCCTTCTGATGTGTTGCCAGTGGGCTGGCTAGTCATGCTCCATCCCAGAGTTGGGTTTCCCACCTGATCCCTGGGCACAGTTGGACAATGGCAGGTGTGAAACTTCAGAAAAGACCATTCCTATTGTTTCTTTTCAGATTTTTGACAGACTGGCACCAAAAAAGGAGCTCAGAAAGCACCAAGCCACATTGTACCCATCTTTTTTTTTCTTTTTTTCCTTTTTTTAATTTTTGGGTCACCTTAGGGGCAACCTTTACCCTCTCAAAAATCCGTCTCACATTAGCAGTGAGGATCCGGGCATCACCCCGGATCGTTATTTTCCTTACTCATAAGTTTAAGGCATTGTACCCCTTTCTTCTGCCAACGCCCAGCCAGAAGTTAAATCCTTCGCTGAAGGTGCTTCTCTGATGGGATAGTGAACACCGGGGAATCGGTTTCCCTGCAACACTTTGGAGAATATCTGTCCTTGAGATGGGGAAGGGAAAAAGCATCCAATCCCCAAATTAGTAGAGAACCAAACAAAACACAAATCTTGACACAGGGAATCATTAGTTATGCATTTATGAGCTCTTTGAGATTAGGGAACTTAGTAATTACGTGGTAGAAAGATGAGTCCACAACCTACTTTCAAGAAAATCCTAGGACTGTTTTGTGGGCACCTAACTTCACTCACCAACTATGTATCATTGCTTCCCTTACATAAGGGGGTGTGCTAGAATTGAGACATAGAATGGAATCAGACACAGGTTATGCATTGAAGCACCAGGCTAGCAGTCAACACATGCATGGAAGTAATTGTGGTGCAGTGGGGTAAGCCCTGGTAGAGATCTCTATAGAATGACAGCGGAGTGGATTGGCAGATAGACTACTGAAAAAGAAAAGCGGAGCCTTTTCGGAAGGAGAATGGGGACTCTGTAGACTACAATGTGAAGGCGTCTTGGTCTCAGGCAGAGGAGAGGGAAACTGGTCCTAGCATTGAATCTTGTTCTTGTCTGGGTCGCTTCAGCACCCTTGCTTTCTCACTAGCACAGAGCCAATTCTCCCTCAAAGTGACCCTACAGGTTAGGATAGAGCCCCCTCCCCTCGGGTTTCTGAGACCATACCTCTTTACGGGAGTGGAAAGCTCCTCCTTTCTCCAGCAGAGTACCTGGTGGTTTCGAACTGCTGACCTTTTGTTTGACAGCCCAACGCATAAGGACCAGGCCACCAAGGTTCCTGTTGCCAGCCACAATCATAATTTCCCTCTTGAAGGACTGCATTGGGTTTCCTCTCAGAACTGAGCTTTCTGAACAATGAATAAGTAATAGAAGCCTGCCTTTCTTTTCCTTCTATTACCTGCCTTCTAACTTACCAAAATACAAATTTTAAGTAAGTTTTAAAGTATTGTTTTTTGTAACCATTTTACATCATCATTTTAAGGTTGTGATCATTTAAAGCATTGTGATAATTACTGATTGAAATGTCAGGTTGGCTCTTTTTCAAATGAATGAAATGAATACATAGGCAATCATGAACTAATTAAGCAGTTTAGTGATTGTAATTGGTCTTCAGTTGTACCCACTTTGGACTGGCCTTCCAGATGTTACGTGACTCTCAGTAGTAGAAAAGACTTCCCACCTAGATACATCTGGTAGATGACACTTTTCACATTGAGTTTGACCTTTCTCGTGTACCTACAACAAAGCAAAGAAGCGTACACAGTCATTTCCATGACCACTGGCCATAGTATCTCAGTAAGACCTAATGTGAATGAATGAATGAGCCCATGTATAAGTACAACCAAACCAAACTGAACTCGCTACCATCAGCGTCAAAGTGACTCATAGCAACCTGCTCATAGAAACTAACTGTTAGAGGAGAAAAGCCAGTCTTTCTCCAGTGGAGATGCTGGTGGTTATGAACCGCTGACCCTGCAGATCACAGCTCAACAAAGTAACCACTGTACCACCAGGGCTCCTGCAAGTAAAGAGTAATACTAAAAAGAGCATGTGGTGGATTTTTCATCCCCAGGATGCTTCTCCTTTGGTGTGGACCCTGTGCCTTGTCCTCATTCTGAACAAGAGAACTGGTGGTGTCGTGGTTACGAGTTGGGCTGCAGTCATCATGGTGGGCAGTTCAAAACCACCAGCAATTCCAAGGGAGGAAGGCTGGGGGTTCTCCCCACATAGACAGTTACAGTCTCAGCAACCCGCAGGGGCTGGCTATGAGTCAGCACTGACTCGATGGCATTGAGTTTGCTTTCTCGGTCACAGTGTCTAAGAAGAGTGTATTTCCTTCATGCCTTCCAATGAGTTGGCCTTTTCAGGAATGCACCTTCTGGGTAAGTAAATTTTCTTTTTCCTTTGCCTGACAGAGATGAGACTACCCTGATGCTGCACTTCTCAGCCGTGTTAGTCAGCGTGCTTCCATTCGAGCAATCGTACTTCAGCCTGAGCTCTGTGGGACGAAGGGACCTGTCAGGAGAGCAGGAGCTGGCCTCATTGCCACCACATTCAGGTGTTCCCATCTCTGAAGGGGGGAAGCAAATATGTCACCTGCTGCACGTAAAAACGAAGAGGACAAGGACAAGTTTGAAGATGCCTATGAAGTGATCCCGGTGGCAACAACAATGAATTTACTGTCTTCCCTGGAAGAAAGCACAACCGGATTATACTTATTCCTAAATAACAAGTTCTCAGATGCCATAAACCTCATTTATCCCTGGTCTCATGACAGCATGTACCATGCCTTGATTTATGACATCCTGATGGTGGTCAAGGCCATCCTGACTTTTGAACCCCAGGACATACATACTGGAATGATCACTGCAAGAAACGCCTTGAAGACCTGCAATCGGTTCCGAGGAAAATCCAGGCTAACATTTCCATCCCATGTCGGGTTTAAACAGGGAATCAGATCTGTCAGGGAAGAGGAATTGCATGCAGAAGTCTGCTATGCAGAGTGCTTGATCTTGAAATCTGCAGTAACATTTATACAGGATGACTCTATGCTTGGCTTTCTCAAAAATGGGATTAACGTTGGACTGAGCTACCAAATATACAAAAACTGTCAGCAAATCTTAATACAGATACCGAACCACCAAAGCAAAGCCCATAAACATCTGGTGGGAGGTATCAAGTTCGGACTTGGAGCATTCAATCTGATGTTATCCCTGGTGCCGCCAAGGACACTTAAATTGCTCAATATGGTGGGCTATTCTGGTGACAGGGAGGTAGGCTTGGCTTTGCTTCATGAGAGTGCATCTGAGAACCATATCAATAATATCTTAAGTGTTTTTACTCTCCTCTTCTATTATAATTACATTTCCATAGCCTTTGGTATTGGAAAAGGTTACCTTTCCAATTCTGCTACTGAGGGTCTCTTCTTAACCAACCTTCAGAAATTTCCAAACTGTGTCATTCTTATATTTTTCCACGCACGTTTTAGAATGCTGACGGGACATTTTGAATTAGCCCAGGTAAAATTACGGCAGTGCATTTTTATTCAGAATGAATGGCAGCAGATCAATCATCTCTGTTACTGGGAACTCATGTGGTGCCACATTTTCCTGCAGCAATGGAAGGAGGCTTACCACTTAGCCAAGTTGCTGTCTGAACACAGCCGATGGTCCAAGGCCATCTATACTTACAGCCAGGCCGTCATACTGGCCTGGCTTCCCTCCACTTCTGTAAGTGAAGACATGAACACGCTTTTTTTAAAAGTGGATAGCCTGAGAATAAGGATTTTTGGAACTTCTGTGCCCATCGAAAAGTTTGTTGCTGAGAAAGGTGAGCGCTACGGTTCTACTTCCGACTGGTTCACAGGCCAGCCCATCCTGGAGTTCCTCTACGCCTGGAGCGGCTTCCGAGTCATGAGCAAAAGGCTAGACCTTGTCTCCAAATGGCTCTCTATCATCGACAAAGGAGAAACCACGCTAAGAGAAAACCCAAGTAAAGAGCACGGTGAGGACGACATAACTTTGCTACATTTACTGAAAGGTCTATGCCTGAAACACTTGGGCAAATATTGGGAAGCTGAGCAGCACTTTAACCACGTCATCCAAAGGGAGAAGTTGTTGAGATACGATCGCTATTTGGTGCCATATGCGTACTATGAACTAGGGATCCTGCACTACGTGAAAAGGGATTATGCCAGTGCACTAAAAAGTCTAGACGCCATCAAAAACTACAAAGACTATGCCATGGAGGCTCGGTTGCAGTTCAGGGCTCACATCGCCCAGGAACAAATAGCCAAAGAAAAAGCTGCCTGAACCCAAAACCTGGTTTCCCACAGGCCACAGGAACGAGCCACCCCAAGTAAGGTAACGAATGCCTGGATGACTCATTTCTTTGCCAAAGAAACGCAAGAAGATGCAGCCGTTAAGAAGCAGCTGACCCGCAACAAAGAAGAAAGGAATTGGCTGCTGCCCTTCCCCCTTTCCCTGTTCCGTAACTATAAAGTGGAATGTCTCAGACTGGCAAACGGAGTGATGCACATTCTTAAAAACGAAAGGTAAATGCCCCACCTTCTAGAATATACCCTGCTATGTGATGCGTTTTCCAGTTTGGCTACACTTCCCAAAGTGTGAGATTCTCTAATATCTCTCAAAGCAATGTATACAGCTCCCAAAGAATACAGGGCCAATAGCTACAATAGAGATCTCTGTGCCTCATAAATGTTTTGCATCTAATCGTTTTTTAACAAATCACTTCCAGGGTCTTACTGACACGTCAAAACACCACAGTGAGGGTAGCGGGGGGGACAAAGGGGAGATCGATCACAAGGATCAATCTAGAACTCCCTCCCAGGGGGATGAACAATGGAAAAGTGGGTGAGAGGTGACAGAGGACAATGTAAGATATGAAAATAATAATCTATAACTTATCAAGGGTTCGTGAGGGAGGGTAGGGGAAGAAATAGGGAGCTGATATCGGGCGCTCATGTGGGAAGAGAATGACTTGAGAATGATGATGGCAGCATATGTGTAAATGTGCTCGACACACTGGATGAATGTATGTATTGGGACAAGAGATGTAAGAGCCCCCAATAAAAATATTTAATTTAAAAATAACAAAACACCACAGTGAGGCACTGATGGTCCTCCATCATACACGATCATTTCTGTCGGTATCCTACTCCCCTTTTTTCACTAGGAAGTGCAAATAGGGGTTTAACTGTTACAGAAGAAAAAAGAAAGGAGGGCCAACCTCCCCCACCCCAACACACACACACCACACACCCCTTGGAGGGTAATTATGGGAGGCCAAGAGGAAAATGTACTTGAGTCAAAGAAAAGCTCAGGCTCTGCTGGAGGGGCTGGAGGGAGAGTTGAGTTACTCTGTGAGGCGGTGGCTCGGGGACTCCTGAGGGTGTAGCTTCCATTCAACACCAGCTCTTCGGTGTCATTAAGTGGCCTGCACCTGTCTGGTTGCTGTTGTTAGTAGGTTAGCCTCAGAGCAAACAGCAGCTGTAGGGAGGGAGCTTGGTTTTGTCTTACCTGCCTGGGGGATTAAAATCCATCCCTAGTTTCCAGGCCATTGCATCTGGTTTGAGTGTATTCCTCTTGACAGTCAGTGGCTCTTTGAAGCAAGCATAAGTTGCCAAAAAAAAAAAAAAAAAAAAGAAGCACAAATTTCCCAGAATATTTGGCTTGTTAAAACACATCAGTGAAGTTACCTTAATGCTTTGGTGTATCCTAACAACCAACTGGAACACAATGAAGAGCTGGTATTGCAGACTTAGATATGTCGCTTTCAAGAATGTTTCCCTCAAAAATTAGAAATAGACATTTAAGGGAACAATTGTGCTTGAGTCTCCATCACCACCAAACCCACTCCCCCTAATTATTTAAGTAGTATGGTATAGTTGTGAAGGCAGGGTTTAGCCAGATTGCCTGAATTTGTATCCTGGATATATCATAATTAGCTAGCTGTGTGACCTTGGACCTCTGTGCCTCAGTTTCTTTAGTTGTATGAGACGAATCATAAGGAGGCCCAGTGGTGCTGTGGGCTGCTAAGCAAAAGGTGTGTGTTTGGAGCCCACCTCACAGGGAGAAAGACTGGCCATCTGCTTCTGGAAAGATGTGAAAGATGCGTAGCCTTGGAAATGCTATGGGCCAGTTCTCCCCCGTCCAATGAGATCCCCATTCGTCAGAATAGAGTTTATGGGTTTGGGCTGGTTTATCTCTTGGCTTTGCTGGGTTAATTTTGGTAGTTGTGTTGGACAGGGTTCTCTAGAGAGACAAACCAGATTGCTAGTAATTATATATAAATATATTTATAAAGATAGATATATAAAATACAAGAAATGAACCATTACATTATATACAGATAGCTAATACAAGAAATTAACAGTTAAATTATAAAGCAGTGAGACACTAGCAGTCCTTTAAGGCTTGAGAGCCGCCAGTTGCCAGTCCCCTCCTGTAGAGAGAGCTGGGCTATATATACCCAGGCAGCAAACAGCAAGGCAGGTCCCCAACTGTCATCAACTCTCAGTCCCCAGCTCCAGAGATGAACATTCCAATCGTGTGGGCTTAAAGAGACCTCAACTTACAGCGATACAGTCCACAGGCTAGGCATCCCACAGGTAGTGTACCCCTTTAAACTGAGGCACAGAACAACCAAGGTGAGGCTCACCGAGCCATTTATCCCTCTGCCCTTCAGTTAATCCTACTTGTGTTTATCGACCAGGCTGGCACAATAAACTATAGCAGTAGTACACATTATTATCACGTTTATTATTAGTATGAATTATTATTATTCACCGTGGATAATTTAAATTTCTTAGGAAAAGCTTTGCTAACCTAAAACTTTATCTACTAATGTGCTGGCTTTTCTATTCATATTTATCCATAAGTATGTATCTCGGTCACTTAAGTAAGTAATCCTCTGTCTACATTTCAGTGTTGTGTTTTGGCAAACGCCCCTGCTTTTCCCTGTGACGAAGCACATTTGTTAATGGGTTAAACAAGTATATGGACAAGTGTGTACTGTATGCAGACACTGAACAAGAGACTGAGGAGATAAAGATCAGTAAAGCATGGAGGCTGTCCTGAGCATTTTTTTATATCTATCATGATTATTTTTTAAAACATTTTATTGGGGGCTCATATAGTGCTTATCACAATCCATACATGCATCCATTGTGTCAAGCACATTTGTATATTTGTTGCCCTCATCATTCTCAAAACATTTACTTTCTATTTGAGCCCTTGGTATCAGCTCCTCATTTCCCCCCCTCCTTCTCCACTCCCCCCTCCCTCATGAGCCTTTGCTAATTTATAACCTCTTATTATTTTTTTCATATCTTACACTGTCTGATGTCTCCCTTCACCCACTTTTCTGTTGTCCATCCCTCAGAGAGGAGGTTATATGTAGATCCTTGTAATTGGTTCCCATCCTGAGCCTCTTTTAAGGGAAAGAACTTGGCAAAGAGTTTAGTTGAGGTAGAAACCACTAAAACAGTGACTTACACAGATAAGAGTTTGTCCTAAACCAAAGAAACCTGAAGGTTGACAGCCAGGCAAGGAGGAGGGACAACAAATAGCAAAGGAACAACAAAAAGGCTTCTCTTCCTAGAAGGCTGTCAGGAGGGCTGGGAGTCAAGGTAACAGGAGGTCCTGGTATCACCTGAAGAAATCTGCATGAGAATCTAACAAGGAAAACAAAACAGCAACAACAAAAATCTCATGGATGACAGTACATTATTGGAAGTACAGGGAAGTTACCCGGGAGCCCTAGTGGCATCGTGGGTCACTCAGTGGGCTGCTAACCACAGCATCAGAAATGTGAAACCATTAGCTCTCTTGGTTCAGGTCATGTTGTATCTGTCCGCACATTGTGATGTGGTATCCTGTCCTGTCATCGCTAGTTGGTTTCAAGTTTTTCCAACTCATGCACAAAGGAACACAACGCTACCCAGGCTTGCATGAGCCCCATGGTTCAGACGGCTGTGATTCATTGCATTTTCATGGACTGGTATTCAGAAATAGGTGGCCAGGCTTTTCTTCCCAGTCTTGGTATGAAAGGGCCCTGGTGGCATTGTGGTTCTCTGATGGGCTGCTAAGCCCACAGGGGCAGTTCTCCCCTGCCCTTTAGGGTTGCCATGAGTCGGCATGGACTCGGTTCATGGCAGTGAATCAGTCAGTACCGGGCTCAACTGTTTGCTGTTCTGCATCATAACAAAAATATGCAAGCCTCCACTGATAAATAAGTGGCAGCTGTGCAAGAGACACACAGATATTGAACCTCGGTCTCCTGCATGGTAGGTGATATTTCTACCGGACTACCAAAGCCTCCTAAAGTGTAGCTACAAGGCTTAAAATATGAATGACCAGTTGTAATAAATTGACTATTCTTCTTTTACATTGATTTTTTATGAGATCAAATGTTTTCCTTCACACTGCATTAACCATTGGTATTGATATTATCTCTTTATAAATATTTGGGAGTTACACAGTTTAATCCATAATATTCCAAACTTTGGTCTCCCCAAATCCATGTTCTTCCCATGAGCGAAACCAATTCAACCTATCACACACAATTAATTAACATAAAAGGATATTGGGAGGAGAAATATATGTGTGTACCTGATCCTTGATTACATGCTAATTGGTGATAAGATGATACCGGTTTCCTGCTGTGGTGTTGATTATTTTCAACCAAGATTTATTAGTACCAATCACTAAGACAGTTGTCTTATAGGTATTTAGTGTTTGTGGCAACACTGAAAACTGTATCATTAATCTCATTTTTCTCACCGGTAAACTGATTTTCATAGTAATGACATTCTTAGCCCAAGTAACACAAGTTGTATTGCGCCATCTCTGCCTCTAATGTACCATTCTTCTGGTAATGAGTTGTCCTATGGTGGCTTGCAGTTTGCTCAGATGCTGAATGTTATGACACAGGTATGTAAAATACCAGCAGGGTCACTGTGATAGGTAGGTTTATTGTGCCAACCTGGCCAATGAACACGTGTGAGATTCATTGAAGGGCAGTTTAATTGAAGGGTGGAGAGCTAAATGGCTCGGGGAGCCACACCTTCTCGCTCTCTGATGGTCGGATCAGTTGCAGCTGCCTTAGCTAGTTCTCTGCCTCAGCTGGCAAGGCTCACTTCCTGCAAGACAACCCTGAGGAGAAGCCACATGGACCTACTCTGATGCAGCCCTGGGTGCTGGAGAAGTCACGTGGAGACCCCTGCCAGCGCTGAGATGCTTACCCGCCCACTGATTCAGCTTTCCTCCTACATTCGGTGCCATTGTGTGTGTTTTTGGAGTTTGAGGAGGATTCTGTAGATCAGTGTCGCACATATGGGCTAATGTCGTACTTATGGACTTGGACTGGACTGGACTGGGTTGGTACAATTTCCCTTTATATAAAACTCACTCTTATATACATATGAGTTTCTGTGGATTTGTTTCTTTAGTCTACTTAGACTAACAGTCACCCATGGTAGACAGGTTTCAATGGAGTTTCCGGACTAAAACTGACTAGAAAGAAAGGCCTGGCAATCTACTTCTAAAAATTAGCCAATGAAATGCCTCTGACTAGCAACAGAACACTGAGTGAGAGACAGAGGGGGGGGGGTCAGGTTGGAAGGCACGCAAAATACAACTGTGAACAGCTGCCTTCTCAAAGCAAAGTTGACCTTCATGGCAAAGGTAGAGTAAAGCCTTCGGACTTTCATTTGCTGGTGTGGAATGACTCAAAATGAGAAATAACAGCTGTAAATAGCCACTAGTAATCTGAACGTGGAATGTACAAAATCTGAATCAAAGAGAACTAGAAGTCATTAACAAGGAAGTGGAACGCTTGAGGATTGTTACCCTAGGCACCAGTGAGTGGAAATGGACTGGTATTAGCCATTTGTAATCTCACAATCATAGTCTTCTATGCAGGTAATGACACATTGAAGAGCCAATGACATTGCACTCAGTGTGAAGAATGTTTCACAATCCGTCCTGAAATAAATGCTGGTGGTGGAACGTTAATATCTGTGCACCTACAGGGAAGACCAGTTAATACAACTATATTCAATTTACAAAACAACTGCACATACTAAAAGTAAAGAAGCTGAAGATGTTTATTAACTACTGCAGTCAGAAATTGACCGAATGTTCAATCAAGCTACATTTAAAATAACTGGTGATTGGTAACAAAGAGAAAAGACCAACAGTTGTAAATTGTGGCCTTATGACAGAAATTACACTGGATATTGTATGATGAGATTCTTAAAACCCAAAAACTTATTCCCTGGAAATACTCTTTTTCAGCCACACAATTGACCTTATAGAGGTAGACCTCTCTGAATAAATTCCATAGGAATCAAATTGACTACATCTGTGTAAAAAGGATGACGCTCAATATCTCATCAGTCAAGACAAAGCCTGGAGCTTACTGTGGAACAGACACCAGTCGCTCATGTGCACATTGGACCAGGGTGCAGCTGCCTTAGCCAGTTCCCTGCCTCAGCTGGCAAGGCTCACTTCCTGCAAGACATCCTTGAGGAGAAGCCACATGGACCTACCCTGATGCAGCCCTGGGTGCTGGAACAGCTGTGGAGACCCCTGCCAGCGCTGAGATGCTTACACACTCACTGATTCAGCTTTCCTCCTGCAGTCAAGTGTCACCGTGTGTGTGTTTTGATGCATGCTACAGTATGAATGGAGCTTGATGACACTGTGCTGCGGAAAATCAGTAAATCCCCAAAGGACAAATGCTGTGTGGCCTCACTTAAGGAAGACAAGTGTGAAGCTATGACTATCTCTCTATCTATAAAATGACACATTACACTTGACAAATCTGCTGCATGAGGCCTCCTTAAAGTGTGTGTTTCGAACATCAACGTTGCTCCATTGCAGGCCTTCAGCAATGAGATGGAAGGAAGGGTTATGAAACCTAACACATTCAAGACGAGCTTCCTAATCTGGCAGTAGAGGACCAGGTCAACGACTGAGCTGCTGGGGCCTGAGCATTTACGAGCAAACACTGGGCACAGGAAAGGGGGTAGTGAGAAATGTTCATTTCTCCTGTGGGAGAATATGATCCCATTTCACTGGTAGCAAGGAGGAAGAACTCTTCCAGTTGTACTACCATTCTCACTCCTCCTTTAATGAAATTTTCCTCCCCAAAGTATTATACTCTTTTAAGAACTATTTATTCGGGAATCAAGTTGGCAGCAGCAACACAAAAAATTAGATAGAAACCATAGGAAGGCAATGAGTTTATGTTAATGAGGCAGGAAATACTGAGAAAAAGGTGAGAATGTTGCTTGGCTTGAAGCGTGTAATCAATGCCACTGAACTGTACATAAGGGTTGACTTGATGTATATTTAACTTTGTATATTCTAAAACAAACTAATATGATTTCATAAATAAAACAAATCGGTATTCAGCCATTCCAGGAGTTAGCATGTGATCCAGAAGCCCTGGTACTGAAAGAAGTCAATGTAGCTAAGTGAAGGCACTGGCATAAACAAGGCACCAGAAATTCATGAAATACCAGTTGAGATGCTTCAATAAATAGATTCAGGGCTGGAAGCCGTCAGCTCTGTCCAGAAATTGGGAGGATAGATACCTGGCCAACTGACTGGAAGAGACCTATATTATGTCTATTCCAAAGAAAAGTGATCAAATGGAATATGAAATATGTTGAACAATATCATTAATATCACATTTAGCAAATATTTACTGAAGATAACTTTAAAACTACTGTATCTGTACAAAGAACAGCTAGAAGTTTAAGTTGTATTCAAAAGAAGATATGAAATAAGAATACCGGACAGATGTTTACTTGTGTTTTATTGACTATATGAAGGCATTCAAATAGTGAATAACAACTTATAGATAACATAGAAAGCATAAAAATTTTAGAACTTTAATTGTGATCATGTGGAATCTGCATATGAATCAAGAGGCAATTGTTTCAACTGTACAAGGGGATACTGTGTGGTTCCAAATTGAGAAAGGTGTGGTAGAATTACATATTTTTTATCACATTTATATTTTATATTTATTCAATCCGTGTGCTAAAAGAATAATCCAAGAAATTGGACTTATCGGTGGAACACAGCATCAGAATTGAAGGGATGACTCATTAGCAACCTGCAATGACATAACTTTATTAAAATGAAGAGAAATTGAAGCACTTACTGATCAAAGTAACATACAGGCTTCAGTATAGATTATACCTGAACATAAAATTAGAAATCTCACAACTATACAGATAAGGGACATCAAGCTAAATGGAGAAAAAAAAAATGAAGGTGTAAAAGATTTCTCAGTGCAAGGACCCCAAGTCCAAATGAAAGGACGCATTCACATGTGACTCATCTTGCTTGCTTGGCGGTGGTAGGTCTCCCTGGTTTCCGCTTGCTTCTTTTCTCTCTTGGAAAATAAAAAGTGTTGCAGGCCACAGCCTGCTCAGGGCGGTGATGGCATTAAGGGTGTTGAAATCCCATCTTTAATGCTTTCATTGGTTTCACACAGTGGATCACATCATGAGGGACCATGACATACTGCCACATGACGTCATTACATCAAGGCCAGACAAAGTGCACATGTTAGGGTAGTGGGTGGGGTACATAATTCAATCCATGACGCACACAGTAACTACAATAGTGAATGCAAACATATTCAAGATCATGGAGATGATGCAGGACACACATTGTTACACACAATGCTGCCACAACCAATTCGACTGCAACTAACTGTGAAATAGAAAAGTTATTCCCCAAGTTGTCCCCCCATAATATATGCCAAACCTAAGGTGCTGTTTGCAAACACAAGGTCCCTGACTATACATTTGGAGGTCAACTGGTGAAAGGTTATTTACCTGAAAGTTATCAGCCAGCTGGAGCAATCAGACCCCATTGTCTGCCCCACCCCTAAGTAGAGCCTCTCCCTTCTGATAAGGATAATGGCTTGTTGTCCTGAAGGAAAGCCCAAAGACACCTAAGGTCAAGCCGACTCAGGGAAGACCAAAGTTAGGCTGCCATGTGTGTATGCCTTCTAGTCACCTGTCTACCTATTGAACAACCCCTTCCTGTTATGCATGTGGGTTTCCTGTAATTAGGGGGACTGGCATGGTACTTAGAGTGTCTATAAGCCCTGATTGGAAATACATTCTTTCTGCCGCACCTGGCTCCTGAAGTCATAGCGGTCGCGGAGGTGAAAACGTGCCTGTTTTTTTCTTGTCTGATGTCTCCTTAATTTTACCCCTCAATTACACAACCGCTTACTCCTCGGACCCGTTTAATTGTGGAGGCTCGTACCCCACAGCTAATTAACCAACTTCATTTGCAATAATCTAATTCAATCTACTAAAAGTCACACTAATGCAATCAGACAACTGTTCAGTGAATGAAATCTGGACCATGTCAGAAGCCAACGTGAACAGAAACCTGTGGTGGTATCGAGTCCTGTATACTTTTCTATCAACGGGGTTTGTAGTGAGTGAGTGGTCTGCTGCCTGGAATTCAAGACAACACTTGTCCATTTCCCCCAGGTAATGAATGCACCTACCACAGAACTATCGCAAGGGCACATCCCAAAGAGCAGGCTTCATAACCGCCCGACACAGATCAAACAAGAACTCTGCTGGACCAACCGCTCTCCTCTCAGTGCTTCTAGAGGTTTAGGAATTCAAATTTTACCCAGAAGTCCCTTGGATTACGCTGTGTCTACGCCCGGGAAGCAGTGGGATCCACAAGCCCGTCCGCGGTGAACGATGAGCCTTGGTACTGCCTTCAAGGGTGGTCTCCGACACCCACCAGGGCTGTTCCGTGCGCGGAGCAGGCATGGCCTCGATGGCAGGGAGTTGCAATGACGTCTGGAAAGCTGACAGGAGCCTTTTCAAGAAAGAAAGGTAATTTGAAGTGTTCTTCGTGGCAGGGGAGCGGACCAAACGACAGCCTATCTTTGCACAGAAACCTGAGGCCGCGCGCAAACCTTCCCCGGTTCGTGGGCCAGGAGACGGCACCGGTGACGGGGCTGGCAGCACCGCGGACTACAAACCGGGGGATTCTGGGGGCGGAAGTGACGTCGGCGCGGAGCATGCCGGTCCCCGGCGGGCGTGTTCGCGCGTCGGCCAGTTGGCGGGCCTGGGTAGCGGGCGCTCCCGCGGTCGGACCTGGTGCTTTCGGAGCGTGTACTGGCCACTCGTCACGTTGCGCTTGCTGCGCGGCCCGGCACCCGAGCGCTGGGACCTAGCTGTCGCCTCCCCGGGCGCTGCGCACCCTCCAAAGATTTCAAGGGCAATCCGGGGCTTGCCGGTAGGTAGCAGGACCCGAAAGTGAGGGGGCGCCTGTCAGACGGGGGCTCTGCCTTGGCTGGAAAGTGGCGTGCGGTGAACTTGGACGGAGAGGAAGCAAGGTGTGCGCGTCGTCGGCAGGCCGACTTCCGAGCCGGAGTTCAGCACGGTGGGGAAGGGGGTCGGGGCGCAGCGTTCCGCAGCCAGCCAGGAGGTTCTCACGGAATGGTTAAGAGTCACTTCCGCTTCTGCGAATCGATTTGAAAATTTGTTGAACAAATGTAAAAATACGCCGTTTCCCTCACCATAGTTTCAGCTCCTTATACAGCAATACGTAATCGTAGGCAAGTAGCTGCTTAAGAATTTGAGGTACATCACACGTGTTCTCTGCCGTCTGTTTGGGCGGAACACATGCTAACCAGACCGGTGTTTTAAATCGAGCCAGACGGCCACCATGAATGAATGGATGAAGAAAAGCCCTTTAGAATGGCAAGATTACATTTACAAAGAAGTCAAAGTGACAGCCAGCGAAAAGAAGGAGTACAAAGGGTGGGTTCTAACCACAGATCCAGTCTCTGCCAGGTGAGTATGTGTCGCCTTTCCGTGAAACATGACGTCCACATGTGCTGCCTGTGTATATGTATGTACAAACCTAGAAAACAGGTCAATGAAAGGCTAGTATTCTCATATAATAATTTCACTTACCAGCGATCGAAATCCAGTTTTAATTCAGGATGAATGTCTCATTCAGCCAGATACATAGGTTGGAATCAGAAATGCAGCGCTTAATCCACACTAACCTTAAAACTTAAAATAGTTTTCAAGCACTGTGCCATTTTGCTTATAAATATTTCCATATAAACAGATAAAGATAACCACAAGACCATGGTAACTTCTCACAAAGTTAATAATCCTAACAATTAGCTCATTCACAATCTGAGATAAGATTTTCCCGATTGTCTCAAAAGTTTTCTTTGTAAGGTGGTGGAGAAAAGAAAAGTTACCTTTTTTTATTAGCATTTAGATCTTGAGGTTTGATTAGTGTCTGGTTTGGATTTTTTTTTTCTTTCCAGGAATACTTAAAAGGTGTAGACACACACACTGTATTTGGGGATCATTTTAGATTTACAGGAGGTCTGCAAAGGAAGTCCAGCATAGACCCTTTGCCTAGCTTCCCTCCATGGCACCAGCTTAACATCATCCTTGTGCATGTGTCTGCCGTCATAATCTACCTGAACTAAACCACAAACTTGATGTGTCCCAGAATCCCTTGTGGGATCTCACAAGTTAGTTGTCATGTCTACTTGTTAGCTGCCAAAGAGTCCGTTCCAACTCCTCCTCACTCTATGTGACTCCTACGGACAGGATGAAACATTTCCTAATCCTGCTCCATCTTCACCATCATTGCTATCTTTGAGCCCCATGATTACGGCTTACCATTTTGCTTAGAAATACTTTCATATATTTTTAACAGAGACTTTAAAACTGTCAGTTCATCTCATTGAGAGTCTTCATATTTATTGCAGGCCCTATACTTTGCCAAGCGTGATGTTTACTGAGTCTCCTACAAGTTATGACAGTTTTAGTCTTTCCTTGTTTCCATGACCTTGACAGTTTTGAAGAGTACTGATGAGCTATTGAGGCCTGGTGGTATAGTGGTTACACGTTAGGCTGATAACTTCAAGGCCAGCTGGTTTGAAACTACCAGTCGATTAACGAGAGGACAGGGTCTTCTACTCCCAAGAATTACACTCTTGGAAAATCACAGGGGCAGTTCTACCCTGTCCTACAGAGTCACTATGAGTTGGTATCCACTCTGGCAGTGAGCTTGGATATTTTTGGTCAGCTATTTTGTAGGCTGTCCCTCAACCTGGGTTTCTGTGATGTCTTCTCATGAGATTATTGGTTTAGGGGAAGAATACTTCACACTGCCACAGAGTCGGTTCTGATGAAGTGACCCTACACAGAGTAGAGCTGCTCCTGTGGGTTTCTTTTTCTAAATCATTTTATTAGGGCCTCATACAACTCTTATCACAATCTGTATATACATCAGTTATGTAAAGCACATTTGTACATTTATTGTCCTCATCCTCAAAACATTTGCTTTCCACCTAAGCCCCTGGCATCAGTTCCTCATTTTGTCCTCTCCCTCCTTGCATCCCCCTCCCTCATGAACCCTTGATAATTGTTTTAGTATGAGTTGGGGGGTGCCAGCCCCCCACCACTAATCATGGGTTCAGTAAACACAATTGTATGGTTGAGATATATATATTATATTAAAGTCATTGAGAGCATGAGATATGAGAGAGTCAAATAGTGGAGTCAGACACATGGTAGCAATGCTCACCTCAGCCCTGCTTGGTGGTCCATGTGGAGGGAGAAGGGAAGGAGGACAAGGGGAAAGGGAAACGGGAGGAGAGGGAGCAGAGGAGAGGTCAAGGGAGGAGCCCAGAGAGCGCGAGCCAGATCTCTATTGCTAACCCAGGCCTATATACCTTTTGGGGCGTGCAAACCCACTGATTACAGGTAAAGACATACGTCACAGGAAGGGGTTGCACTATAGGTTATACAGCAATGAGAGGGGGTGGTCTAGGGACATGCACACAATAGGTTAGGAGGGATTGGGGGTATACATGTGACAAGATGGGCAGATCCTAGATTTAGGATGGCAGCTTAACTTGGACCTGTTCTCTGGATCTCCATAGGAACCATTATCAGTAGGGTATAAACCACACCTACAGGAATGAAATGGATGATTGCAGGCCTGTCCATTGGTCCTGCAGTCTGGCAACTGATCGCCCTCATGGAGGATGCCTGCAAGCTTCTGACCTCCCCCACAATTTATAAATTATTATTTTGTCCTATCTTGCCCTGTCTGACATCTCCCTTCATGCCCTTTTCTGTTGTCCTTCCCCCAGGGAGGAGGTCACATGTAGGTCCTTGTAATTGGTCCTCCTTTCCAACCCACCCTCCCTCCATCCTCCCTGTATCACCACTCACACCACTGGTCCTGAAGGGATTATCCACCCTGGATTCCCTTTGTTTCCAGTTCCTATTTGTACCAGTGTACATCCTCTGGTCTAGCCAGATTTGAAAGGTAGAATTGGGATCATGATAGTGGGGGGGAGGGGAAAAAGCATTTAGGAACTAGAGGAAAGTTGTATGTTTCATCATTGCTACACTGCACCCTGACTGGTTTGTCTCTTCCCCGAGACCCTTCTGTAATGGGATGTCCAGTGGCCTACAAATGAGCTTTGGGTCGCCACTCCGCACTCCCCCCTCATTCACTATGATACGATTTTTTGTTCTTTGACGCCTGATAACTGATCCCTTTGGCACCTCATAATCACACAGGCTGGTGTGCTTCTTCCATGTGGGCTTTGTTGCTTCTGAGCTAGATGGCTGCTTGTTTACCTTCAAGCCTTTAAGACCCCAGACGCTATATCTTTTCATAGCCGGACACCATCAGTTTTCTTCACCACATTTGCTTATTCACCTGCTTTGTCTTCAGCAGTTGTGTTGGGAAGGTGAGCATCATAAAATGCCAATTTAATAGAAGAAAGTATTTTTGCATTGAGGAAGTACTTGAGTGGAGGCCCAATGTTCATCTGCTACCTTAATAGTAAACCTATAAATATATGCACATAGACCTATTTCCCCATCCTTATATAAATATATTTGCATATGTACATGCCTTTATTTAGACCTCTGTAAATGCCCATGGCCTCCTAGCTCTTTCCTCTTTATTTCCTTTGACTTTTAAATGCTTAGTCTTCATTTGGGTTTCAGTAATTCCTCTTGGTTACATTACCCTTGATCCCGCCCTACCAGGCCTCCTACACCCTCACCACCGATTTGGATCACTTATGCCCTTGTCCCTGGGTTTGTTAACACCACTGCCTTTCCCCCCACCTCCCCCTCTCCCATGTCCCTCCAGAACTGTTGGTCCCTTTGTTTTCTCCTCCAGAGTGTTCATCCAGCCTATATTAGTTTCCTGTTGAGGTGGATGATACTAGTCAAGGACTGGAATCTTTGATAGTAGCAAAGTGTATTGGTGACAATAGTCTTAAGTTGTGATTCATTAATAATCGAGAACTATTATAAATATTAAAATTCATAGTTTTATGGGCCTTTAAGCTATTTTTGTTGTTACTGTTTGAATCTGCTCTGAATTTACTTTTCCTTCAAAGCATTGTCCTTGTGAACTTCCTGGAAGACAGCAGCCTGTCTGTGACCGGGGTTATGGGACATGCTATCCAGACTGTTGAAACTTTGAATGATGGCGACCACAGCGTGAGAGAGAAGCTCATGCATTTGTTCACGTCTGGAGACTGTCAAGTGCACAGCCCTGAGGATCTAGAGAAGAGAAAAAACAGCTTAAAGAGGTGGCTGGAGAAGAATCACATCCCCGTGACTGAACAGGGAGAATCGCAGACCATCTGTGTGGCTCAGGTCCTGACTATAGAGCCCCCGTACGGCCCAGAAAACTGCATCAGTTCTAATGAGATTATCCTGTCCCGAGTTCAGGACCTTATTCAAGGACATCTTGCAGCTTCCCAGTAAGAAGCAAATGAGATTGTTGACATGAGACTCCTGGTTTTTCCCTTCATAAAATGTTTTGCATCTCACATTATAAAACATTAAAAGTACGTGTGTGTCTTAATTCTCTGTTGTCTTGGAAAAATCAAAGGAACGGATTAGGAGTGCTAATTTCTTTGGGGGGAAAGTGAACTGGAACCAGGTTAGCATCCCACAACAAGATTGGCACAGAGACATGGGAGTTGTAAGGGTCTTGACTTAGAGTAAAAGACACCTTAATTTCTGTTTAGCAAGTAATGACATTTGCAAAAATGCAACTTGTTAGATTCAATGTTGAGATTTAAAGTCACAGCCTCAGCATGTTTTTTTCTTACACGGCACTCAACTGTGCATGTCTGGTTTTGAAATGCTTTTCTTTGATACACCAGTGATGTTTCTGAATCAAAATAGGCCCATTAATGGCTGACATTTGCAACTTTTGACTTCATAAAATCAGCACACAGGCCTGGAAAGTACCCATTTGATCTCTCTGAGGAGAAGGAAAAGAGGTTTCCTGAGCGGCTTTTGCTTGGTGGAGTTGGTCCACACTTTGTTCTTTTAGGCTCACAGTGCCTTGTGCCTCTCTAGTCTCCACTCTTTAGCTCAAGCTTACTGTGAGGAGAGAATGCAGAAAGTGTGTTGGCCATACCTGGCCTCACCATTGGGCAGCCATTCAGGGGTCCATAAGGAGGTTTCTGGAGCAGAGGACCACCTCAGACGGCTAACTTTTTTATAGAGTAGCCTCTAGTTTCTCTTGTCAGGTGCCCCTCTAAGCCTGTGATTCCCTAGGACTGGTTGGCAAACTGGACCCTCAGGCTAAATGCAACTTGTCATCTTCCATTAAGTAAATCTGGGAACACAGCCACACCACTTGTTCATTCCGACTGGTTTCCAGTACAAAGGCAGAGTTGAATGGCTGCCGCAGAGACAATACAGCTCTTAGTTGCTATCCAGCCGTTATATTTGCTGTCAGGCCCATTACAGAGTAAGCTTCCCTGTAAGAGATCTGCCCTAGAAGATCCTTGAACTAGCCTGGTCTGCCAAGGCTTAAGAACCCCAACTTCCGAAGGCCGTTTTGACCGGGACAGGCCCTCGAGGCTGTTACAGGCCTATATTCACTCATTTCTCCTCTGTCTGCAAGCCACGAAGCAAACAGCTCTGTCAGCTCGGTGTTGTCTGCCTCTTGCCCACCAAACAAAAGGTGAATGGGTCCCTTTGGGAAGAAATATTGTAAAACATTCAGGTTTTTAGAGTGGGTATTTAAAGGTGTTTTTTTTTTAAATGCAGTTTGATAACATCTAAGTTCCTTTCTTGTATAGCTGTCTAATAACTCGTCGATGATTACTTCACACTCCAACAAGGCTCAGATTCCCTGGCCTTACTCCCAATCGATTCTGATTCAGTAAGTTTAAGGTGAGGGCAAGGAATTTGCATTCCTAACCCACATCTTGCTACCAGTGCAGAGGCTACACCTGGAGGGAACAAAATGTCCCTCCATAGCTTTGATCTTAACGGAAAAAGATTTTGTTGTTGCGTCAGTTACACTGCATGCGTAGGAGCCCCGCTGGCATAGTGGGCTACTCATCCCAAGGTCAGCAGTTTGAAATCACCAGCCGTTCTGGGGAGAAAGTTGAGTCAGTCACTAAGAATCAACTTCATGGCTGTGAGCTTGGGTTTTTGGTATATTGCATGCAGTGATATTTTAATATATAATTTCTGATATAATAGCCTGTGAAGCCCATAATAACACATTTCTTGGTGATGGGCAATTCACAAGCAGGTTTGTAGTCATGCATTATTAAGAGACGACCCTTTAATTCCCAGTCTTACGCAAATGAAGGATCCTTGGGAGATGAGGATACTGCAGAAATCCTGGAGCAAAGGGAGTGGATGGGCCATGCCAAGGGGTTAGGGCCGAGGGAGGGCAGGTGCCATTGCGATGAGGCAGCCAGGCAGGAGCACTGAGCAACATGTTGAGTGGGAAGGAGCTGAGGGAATTGCTCTGGCCTGCGTCTGCGTGTGGAATGGGTGGGAGGAAAGAACGGAGAGCAACTCAGAACTCCCCCGACCCCTGCCTAAACAACTAACCCAAACCGTTCGATCACAGCTTCCGAAGAAAAAAGATGTTTTGAAAGGTAAGAAGTACGACACAATTGGGATGGAATATACTTGCAAAGTATGACATTGATATGAAGCCCGGTGTGTCTCAGCAGCTAGGTGATCACAGGCTCTCTGGCTCCCCTCTGTGGGAACAGAATCGGACCGGTGGGTCTCATGGGGTGCAGAGGATCCAGCCAAGAGGGGAGGGGTGTGATCTTTAGTCACCCTCCACCTCTACCCACACACACATCCTTTAGAAGTGCCATTTCTGGATGGGATTGCGGCTTGTTGGTGGCAGTGCCTGGGTATAAACAGGACTGTCTGCCTTCAGCATCTCTATCTGAGAAACCTCATCTGTGACAGTCTACGTTGGTGTGAGAGATGGGGGCAGTTCAGAAAGATCCAGATAAAGGACAAGATGAATTGTGGCTTTTTCTGTGCCCCAGTTATTCAGATCCTTGCCTCACGTACGTGTGTGTGTGTTTTTCTCCCTGTGGTGAATGTAGACTTAAAAATTTTTTTAAAAGTAAAACTCTCCAAAATCATTGCCATCAAGTCAATTCTGACTCATAGCGACCCAATAGGACAGAGTAGAACTGTCCCTGTTCTTACCAATGTTCAAACATATCCATTGCCATCTCCTTGGTGTGCCCTCACTTAGCCCACTTCCGCCCGGTGTTCCCACTTCCATTGTCCTTTCCTCACCCTTGGGTAAGTGCTGCCCTGCGGGTCTGAAGGGTGGATGACTTTAACACGGGAAGGAGTTTATTTGCAGGCCTGATGGATAACTAAGAGTCATCATCTTGGGGGTTTCCCCCAGTCTGTCGGTGAGCCTGGTCTCTCAGGTTGAGTTTTGTTCCATGTTTTGTTTTGGTTTTCCCCCACTCTATCTAGGACCTCCTGATGTGATCCTTTTCCCAGCAGTTGGTAGTGCAAGCCAAACACCACCTAGTTCTTTGGGTCTCAGAGTTAGAGAGACTGATGCTTGGATGATCTATTAGCTCATTGTACTAATTGATTCCCATGCCTTTGGATTGTCATTCTTTCCTCCAGAGGGGAGGAGACCAATGGTTGCAACTTGGATGACGGCTCACAAGCTCTTACAGTCATAGTTTGCCTATGGTCTTTCCTTGTGGCTAAGGCCCGCCTATTCAAGCCCAAAATGTCTCATGAAGCAAATATGAAGGGGCTTCAATCAGCTAACAGAGAAATAGAGGGAAGGGAATACAAATAAATTGAACTTGGCATGTGAACAGATCCTGATGAGATGAAGGAGGCCCTTGTAGAATTGATCCATAGCATCTGTCAGCCTTGATCTTGGCCTAGGGACAGGGTCTGTGCATTAGTGGTTGTAGATTTATCTGTAGTTAGGCTGATGGACTGGTGACAGATAGCTTCTTGGCAGCTGAGTCTGCTGATTAAATCATTTGCCGACCAACAAAACGAGTGAGGGCAAGTACCTGGCCCCGTCACCGGGAACCTGCCTGCCTGGCATGTCCCTAGTCAGTGCTGCAGCAAGCGTGTAACTCACCTGGTTCAGATCCTGCCTTAGGGGGCTGTCAGCATCTTTAGTTCCAAGTTTTCCAGAGGAGTACCCCAAATACTTGTGAAAACCCAATCATGCTTTGAATCTCATGGAGTGTTTTCGGCACCCCCACCTCCACCCTCACCCCACACTCGTGCCCTAGCAAAGTTTCCTGCTGTGGCATTGGTTTCTTGCTATCCCATGCTTCGTCTGATTTCCTAACTCTCTCTGCTTTCTCTATGACGTTATGGATGAGATGAATTTCCTCGTGAATTAGCTTTTAAAAACATTTATTATGAAACTTAAAAGATCAACAAAACAGGCTCAATGAATTATTTTCATTTGGTGAGAATGTCATGTGATTCTTCTTGAAGTAGGGGCACATTCTAAGATGCCAAGAGTCAGGGCTCATGTTTAAATTCTGGGAGAACTCAGAGTAGAGGAGGGACTATCCTGACACATACCTAATCTCTTCTGCCACACAATTGGTTTTTAATCTTTCAAACAATATTTCGATACTAAAGGATTTTTCTCCTATTAAAAAAGACATCCCAGTATTTGTAGATGCTGTTCATGTTTGTATATGGCTTTGCAATCTTTTTAGGTGTTTCTATATTTGTATTAAATGTATATATTTTCCTATGTACCTATAATCTTTATGATTTTGATATGTAAGGCAGTTTTCTATTATGTAAGTGAATCATAACTTTATTAAGACATTTCTCTTATACTTACCTGGCAGGGGAGATACCATGATCATGAAGGTGGTTTTCCCAGGGCGAGGCTTATCCATTGCACTCCGGATGTGCTGACCCCTGCGATTTCCCCAAATGTGGGAAACTCGACTGCATAATTTGTGGTAGTGGGGGACTGCGTTCGCGCTCTCCTCTGGAAAAAAAAAAGACATTTCTCTTCATTTTGACTTTTTGTTGCTGTCATAGATTATGTTGCCAAGAATATTTTCCTGAATATATCTTTATTGCTATCATCAAAGACTGTTTGAAATGTCTTTGTTATGTTAATGAGGCAGTATTCTTTTCTGGTGCCTTTTACATCCATCTCTTTTGAGATGTAAAAGAAGCAGATTGAGCAAGTGGCCACACAAGGAAGCAGAGATGGGTGAACATGGATGGGTGTTAAGCTACATGAGATCTCTCAGGACCCAAGAAACAAGAGAAAAATCGACGAGGATCTTCCTCCAGAACTAACACAGAGAGAAAACCTTACTCTAGAGGTGGTGCCCTGAATTTAGACTTGTAGCTTCCAAACTAACCCAAACGTCCCGCAGTTAGCACGTACCAGTTCCCATTCTATGGGAGAATGACGTGGTGGTATGTTTCTGTAAACATTTACAGCTCTGGAAACCTTACAGTCAGTTCTACTCTGTCTGGTAGTACCACTATGAATGAGAATGAAGCCATATTTCCTGGTTTTGTTTGTACTGTCACCATGAATCAGATGAATTGAAATGGTAAACAGTGAGAAAATAAATTTCTGTTGTTGAAGTCACCCACTTAGGGCTTTTCTGCTGTAGCAGTGCTAGATAGCTAAGGCAGTCATTGTTGATCCATATAGAATGAAATCCTTGATAACTTCAAGTTTTTTCTGTTTATCATGATGTCTATCAGTCCATTTGTGAGGATTTTTTTCTTTATATTCAAATGTAATCCATCATGAAATAGATACTTTAAGTCATCTTCATATTTCATAAGCATTCTTAGACTGAGTCATCTGCAAAGTCCAGGTTTGTAATGAGTTTAAGATAAGGAAATAGAGGTCCTTGGAGAAAACTTCAAGAAGCCAATCTCATGAAAAGTTTGAAGGGCAGAAAGCAAAAAGGGAAGGGGTCCTCATGTAATTGGAAAACACTAAAAACTTGTATTAAGAGACATCACTTGTCCCCTCACTGTAAGAACACTTTGTCCTATTAACCTGGCATTCCATGATGCTCACCTTCCCGGCACGATCACCAGATTGGGGTACTGCTGTAACCATTGTTGGCTGATCTTCAGCAAAATGTTGCTTGAGTGTGATATTAATCATAGTGTTTGATAATTTGGGTCGTGTTGGGTCACTTTTCTTTGGGAAATGAATACAAATACTGATCTCTTCTGGTCAGTTGGCTTGGTAGCTTGTTTTCCAAATTTCTTGGCATAGATGAATTAGTGTTTCCAGTGCTTCAGAAACTTGTTGAAACATATTAATTGGTATTCTGTCAATTTCTGGAACCTGATTTTTTGCTAATGTCCAGTGCAACTTGGACTTGTTCCTTCAGTACCATTGGTTCTTGACCCTATTGTACCTCTTGAAATGGTTGAAGGTTGGCTAGTTCTTTTTGGTACACTGACTCAGAATAGGAAAATAAATATATGTAGGTTTCTTTACTTTCAAGGGTCAAGGGCCATCTCTACTAACAACACTAACAAGCTTCTTTTAAAAATAACCTTTCTTTACTCGTGTGGAAGGCCCCTTGATTCCCTGATTATTCTGAATAAGCCAAAAGATGAGCACCTTCTTCTACAGTGTTGGTTGGGGAACAGCACCCCATGGACAAGTCAGTCTTCCTCTGATCCTGATTATTTCATTCTTATTTATGTAGTCCAGCTTCTCGGACTACTAACTCAGCATACAGCTCAAAACCAAGCTCATTGCCAAAGAGCTGATTCCAACTCATAGCGACTCTGTAGGAAGGGTAGAACTGCCCCTGTGGGTTTGTGAGGTTTAAACTCTTTCTTAACAGGGGTACAAAGCCTCATCTTTCTCCCTCAGTGTTGGTGGCTTCCAACTGATAGTCTTATGGGTAGCAGTCAGATGTGTAAGCACTATACCACCAGGGCTCCTTTAGATCAGCATATAGATCACATTTAAAAGGTGACAAGATACAGCCCAGCCACACACATTATTCAA
Source organism: Tenrec ecaudatus (assembly GCF_050624435.1). Classification (NCBI taxonomy): domain Eukaryota; kingdom Metazoa; phylum Chordata; class Mammalia; order Afrosoricida; family Tenrecidae; genus Tenrec; species Tenrec ecaudatus. Next base: position 30,509,766 of record NC_134546.1, read on the forward strand.
TTTTAAACTAAAATACATTTAAAGCTGCTTTCATTTCTATTCCTTTATTAATTAGTATTTACTTAAATACCTGCTTATTTACAGTATGAGCGCTGTTTGATTTAAAAAAATTAAATAGAAATTATTTGTCTCATATTCATAGCATTCTGATGTATCTTTTTCATATGTGCTACTGTCTAATCTTTATCCAGAAGCTTATCTGCTTTTACAAAAATGAGTTATAGCATGCATTTACTATTTTTCTTTTAACTTATTTTGATATTTCAAATTTACAGAACTTTTCAAGAACAAAACAAAGAATTTATGTATACCCTTTATCCAGTAAAAGTTAGCATTTTATCATATTTCTCTCTGTAGCCCCCTCCCCAAAACTGTTTGAGAACAAATTGAGAATTCAACAGTAAAATTGACGACACATAAAAAAATTGAGAATATTCTCTTAAATATAACCAGTGCAGGCATTAAAATTAGGAAATTAATATTGATAACATGCTGTTTTCAATATAGACCTTATTCAGATTTTGCCAATTGTTTTGATGTCTCTTATTGTAAAATTAATTTTTAAATATATGTTGCATTCAATTACTATACCTCTTTAGTGTACAATGTAGAATAACTTCTTGGCCTACCTTTGATGTTAATGTCTTGATATTGGAGAATTATTTTATGAAATGATGCTCAATTTGAGTTTGTATGGTTTTTTCATGATTCATTTCAGAGTCTGGATTATGTTCTCTGAGTACCTCACATCAGGAGTTATATAATATTGGTTTGCACCATTTCTGGCGATGCTAACTATGATCACTTTTTTTAGGGCTGTCGTAGTCTGGGTTCTCTAGAGAAGTAAAACTAGTGTAGCTTAGCTAAGTGTGGTTTATATCAATTAAATGGCAGACAAATTCTGTTAGATCTCTCTCATGGGAGAAATACACCTCCGTCCTTGGCTTCGTGTGAGAAAGAATTCACTCCAAAGCCTGGATTGTGATCCAAGTGAATTTTATAAAGGATAGAAGAAGCTTCTGGTTTACACAGGTACCTCAGGGCCCTTCACACCTGCACATGGAGTCCCGAGGCCAGAGGAAATCGCTGCACAGCCTTGGAGGAGCAGCTTGAGAAGCAGGAGGGTGCAAGGCTCTGGATTCTGGCTTTCGAGGTCCTCCGCTGGGAGCCATGGTCGAGATCCTGGTCGAATCCTATTGGCTGAATTGAATTCACCTGGCCCAGATGGGCCAGCTAGGTGTAATGCCCACCTAGGTGTACCACCCCTTCCTGTCTGGAACCTTGAACCTGTAAGCATGCCCAATGGACACCCCAGTCCCTGTGTTAGCTACCTAACAGTTTCAAGTCCTTTTTGTAGTTCTCAGGGCTAATGAAACTAAGATGGGCAGGTGGAGTCAGGCTTGTGGCCACAGAAGAGAATGAATTCAAGGTTGGCAGGTCAAATGGTAGGTTACTGATTACTCCCAGGATTAGCAGGCAATATGGCATACCTTAGCTCAATCCACAGAGCTGGGGGTTTGAGGACGAGCCAGATTCAGGGTCCTGGTCCAGTAAAAAGCAAGCAAACTTTTCCACCACATTCACTTATATTGGAAGCAGGCCACATCTCCAAGGAAACTTCCTTCCAGTAGATTGAATGAGGGGTGGGATTTGAGTAAGAACACAGCATCCCAATCTAGTCTTACAACAGATTGACTTCACGTAGCTGATTTGATTTTGGAGGTGATTACATGGTGTAAGGTTACGACATGGGAATTACGAGGCCATGACTGCCAAACCACTGAGAATGCTGGCTAACTCAAGTTGACACAGTCCTTCATTATCACAGGTTGTATTTACCATGTTTTTCCACTGTTAATGATTATTCTCCTTTGTAATTAAAAAATCAATACCATACATGTATTTAAAGTTCACACATACATGTGTTCAATACTTTTTATTAAAGTATTACTTATATGCCATAAAATTTACCCTTCTTCCCTGGGTGGCATAGTGGTTCTGCATTGGGCTGCTAACTGAAAACTTGTCCCCCCCCCTTTTTATATATATAGATCATTTTATTGGGGGCTCCTACAGCTCTTATAACAATCCATATATTAATTATATCAAGCACATTTGTACATATGTTGCCATCATCATTTTCAAAATATTTTCTTTCTACTTGAGCCCTGGTATCAGCTCCTCTCCCGCTTCTCATCCTCGTGAACCCTTGAGAAATGACAAATTGTTTTCATATCTTACATCATCCGCTGTTTCCCTTCACCCACGTTTCTGTTGTTTGTCCATCCTGGGGTGGGGAGGGGGTCATATGTTGATCCTTAAGATCAAGAGCCCCCTTTTCCCCGCACCTTCCCCCATCCTCGTGATATCTCCCATTACTGTTCCTGGGGGGTTTATATGTCTGGGAGTCTGTGTTGAGAGCTGTTATCTGTACCAGTAAATTTACCCAATTTGTGTACAATTAAATGACTTATTTGTGCAGTCATTATAATAATCCACTTTAAAAACTTTGTTATTATGCCCCAAAAGTCTAATTTGTAATCAATTCTCATTTCTGCTTTCAACCCAAGGTTATCACTGGTTTACTTTGTATCCATAGATTTAACTTTTTTATACATTTCATTAACATGCGATCTTACAGTATGTGACATTTTATATCTCACTTTGTTCCACTTAAGTTTGAAGTTGATCAAACATGATGTGTCCATGATTACTGTTTGGAATGCAAAAGCTGAAATGTAGAAGGATCAAGTAGTTTAAAAATATGGTCTTGGTGAGACAAAAGACCCCAGAGATTGCATGATAAAATTTTTCAAGACCTGCCACGTAGTCATTAAAAACACCTTTTTCCAATAGCATAAACATCAACTATACATGTGGACTTTCCTAGAAGGAATGCACCAGAATTAAAGCAGTTACAGCTATAGAAAGAGGTGACAGAGAAGCTCCATATCATCTGTCAGAACAAGTTTGAGCTCAACAGCAGAACAGACTACCAATTAGTCATATACAAGTTCAAGTTGAAGCTGAAAATGTTAAAACAAGTTCACTAGAGGTAAAATATGACCTTAAGTATATCCCATTTGGATTTAGAGGCCATCTCAAGACTAAATTGAATGCATTGAACACTAATGACTGAAGACCAGATGAGATGAGCTGTGGGATGGCGTCAAGAGCATCATGCATGATGACAACAAAAGGTCATTATAAAGACAGGAAAGAATAGACCAAAATGAGTGTCAGAAGAAAATGAAACCTGCTCTTATATAGAGAGCAGTTAAAATAAATGGAAGGATTGATGAGATATAATGATTGAACACAAGCTGTCTAATAGCTGTTCAGGAAGACAAAGGAAAGTATTACAATGAAATGTGCAAAGACATTGAGTTAGAAAAGCAAAAGATAAGAAGAACATTTCTCAAGCTGAAGAAAAAAATTCAAGCCTCGAGTTGTAATACTCAAAGATTTTATGGGCAAAGTATTGAACAATGAATAAATAATCAAAAGGAGATAGAAACAATATACATCCATCACTGTGCCAACAATGATTTGGTCCATGTTCAGCCATATCAGGCAGGAGGTAGCATGTGATCAAGAATTGATAATATTGAAGGAAGAAGTCCAAGCAGCATAAAAAGCATTGGCAAAAAAAGGAATTCAGGAATTGACAGAATGCCAATTTAGATATTTCAACAAATGAATGCCACACTGGAACTGCTCACTCATCTATGCCAAGCAATGCGGGAGACAGCTACCTGGCCAATGGTCTGGTAAAGATCTTTATTGTCGTAGACTAGAGAAACAAAATTCATTGACATATATGTTTAAGAAAGAGCTTTATATAAAGAGTAATTGTAGACTAAGAAAACATCCCAACCCAGTCCAGATCAAGTCCATAAGCCTGATATTAGCTATGTGCCTGATACCAGTCTATAAACTGCTCTTCAGACTCATGCAACACATGCAATGATGCTGAATGCAAGAAGATCACAGGTCAGTGAGTGAAATTTTGATACAGATTGCATTAAATCTATAGATCAATTTAAGGAGAATTGCTGTCTTGATAAAGTCTTCCACTTCATGTGCATGGAAAATTTACATTTATTTAGATTTTCTCTAGTTTCCTACTGCAAGTCTTACACTTGTTAAATTTACTCCTCAGTTTTTTTTTAATGTTCTTGTGGAGTTTATTTCACAATTTCATTTTTGGATTGTTTAATACTATAAAGTATAAAGAAATAAAAAATTTTGTACACTGGTTTTGTATCTTGCAACATTGATGGTAAGTAAAAATGCATTGCTCTTAGGATTCAAGTTCATATCTGCATGTGTTGATTCTTAACAAAACACGTTTAAGTATGTCTCTGCAATTAGATGCATTTGAATTGTGGTGGTGGCAAAGAATAGTGAAGGTGCCACGGGCTGCTAAAAGAACAAACTGATCTGCCTTGGAAGAAGTGTGGCCAGAGTGTTCTTAGAGGCAAGGATGGCAAGACATCATCTTACATACATTGAACATGTTGTCAGGAGAGACCAATCCCTGAAGAAGGACGTCCTGCTCAGTCAAGTGGAGGGGGGTTAAAAAGAGGAAGGCCCTCAAAGAGCTGGATGGACACAGAGGCTGCAAGAATGGGCTCAGGCATAGGAGCAATTGTGATGGTGGCGCAGGACTGCATAGTGGTTCATTCTGTTGTGCATAGCATCACTATGGGTGGGAACAACAACAACTCTAATCAGTAGATGACTGCAGGCAAGTTTGTACAGTAATACAACTGTTAGTCTTATTCAGGTGGCTTCAAAGTAAAGGTCTGATCAAAACTGTGGCTGTGGCAGTTACCTAATCTACTGTCAACTTGAGTGAAGGGATGGAGTCTAGCCTGTCAGTCAGGTCATAGCCAATGAGGCCTCTGTGTGGGCATGGTCTTCTCCTGAGGATTCTGGGATCTCCTGTCTTTCCCCATGGAGGTGGGACACACACTCTCTGTTTCACATTCCTGTTGACAAGCCACATGGAGACACTGATCGAATGTGGAGCCCTAGAGCTGGAAGAGCCACATGGAGACTCAGGCCAGCACTGAGATGCTTCCACTGCCATTGGATGTACAAGACTTTACACCCATTGGCCTGTGATATTCCTGTATTCGGCATCATTGCATGGCTTTGTGAGTCTAACAAGGAATTTATGGACTAGTATCAGACATATGGGCTAATATTAGACTTAGGGATTTGATCTGGACTGGGCTGGGATGTTTTCTTAATATACAATTAGTCTTTGATAGAAAGTTTTCTCTTACACATATATGAGTGTCAATGAATTTGTTTCTCTAGTCAACCCGGACTAACAGAGTGACTTTGGAGGGCATCTGCTGGCGAAATTCAAGGCGAGAGGTCAGCTGTGAAGGTTATGGCAACTTTTTTTTTCTCCATTTTTTTTTCACGTTTTAACTTGTTTATTTTATTTATTTTTTAAACATTTTATTAGGGACTCATACAACTCTTATCAAAATCCATATATACATCAATTGTATAAAGCACATCTGTACATTCTTTGCCCTCATCATTTTCAAAGCATTTGCTCTCCACTTAAGCCCTTTGCATCAAGTCCTCTTTTTCCCCCTCCTTCATGAACCCTTGATAATTTATAAATTATTATTTTGTCATATCTTGCCCTGTCTGGTGTTTCTCTTCACCCCCCTTTCTGTTGTCTGTCCCGAAGGGAGGAGGCCACATGTAGATCCCTGTAATCGGTTCCCTTTCCAACCCACCTACCCTCTACCTTCCCAGTATCACCCCTCACACCCCTGATCCTGAAGGTATCATCCACCCTGGATTCCCTGTGCCTCCAGCTCCTATCTGCACCAGTGTACATCCTCTGGTCTATCCAGACTTGCAAGGTAGAATTCAGATCATGGTAGTTGGGGGTGGTGGTGGAGGAAGCACTTAGGAACTGAAGGAGAGCTGTATTCTTCATTGGTGATACATCACACTCTGACTCATCTCCTCCCCGAGACCCCTCTGCAAGGGGATCTCCCGTGGCCGACAAATGGGCTTTGGGTCTCCACTCTGCACTTCCCCCTTCATTCACTATGTAAGATTCTTTTTTTTTTTCTGATGATGCCTTATACCTGATCCCTTTGGCACCTCGTGATCGCACAGGCTGGTGTGCTTCTTCCATGTGGGCTTTGTTGCTTCTGAGCTAGATGGCTGCTTGTTTACCTTCAAGCCTTTAAGACCCCAGACACTATCTCTTTTGATAGCTGGGCACCATCAGCTTTCTTTGCCACATTTGCTTATGCACCCATTTGTCCTTGGCGATTGTTTCATGGAGGTGTGCAGCCAATATGATTTTTTGTTTTTTGATGCCTGATAACTTATCCCTTCAGAACCATGTGATCACACAGGCTGGTGTACTTCTTCCATGTAGGCTTTGTTGCTTCTGAGCTAGATGGCCGCTTGTTTACCTTCAAGCCTTTAAGACCCCAGACACTATCTCTTTTGATAGCTGGACACCATCAACTTTCTTCACCACATTTGCTTGTTCACCCACTTTGGCTTCAGTGATTGTGTCGGGAGGGTGAGCATCATAGAATGCCAATTTAATAGAAGAAAGTATTCATGCATTGAGGGAGTGCTTGAGTAGAGGCCCAAGGTCCTTCTGCCACCTTTTAATACTAAACCTATAAATATAGGCACATAGATCTATTTCCCCATCCTCATATCTATATTTGCATATGCACATGTCTTCGTCTAGACCTCTATAAATGCCCTTTGCCTCCTAGCTCTTTCCTCTATTTCCCTTGACTTTCCTCCTGTCCCAGTATCATGCTCCATCCCCACCTGGGTTACAGCTATACCTCTTCATTACTTTACCCTTGATCATTCCCTACCAGGCATGCCACTCCCACCTCACCACCAATTTGGATCCCTTGTTGTTCCCTTGTCCCTGGGTTTGTTAACACCACTTCCTTATCGCCCACCTCTCCCTATCCCATGTCCCCCTGGAACTGTTGGTCCCGTTGTTTTTCCTCCAGATAGTTCATCTAGTTTATCTTATTTAGACAGACCTGTGGAGATAATAACATGCACAAAAACAAGACAGAGGAAAACAAAGCAACAGTATACAACAAAACAACAACAAACCACCGACAAAGAAAAAAACAACACATCAAGAAAGAAAAGCTTGTAGCTAGTTCCAGGATTGTTTGTGGGCCTTTAGGGGTGTTTTCCAGTCCAGTCTGTTGGGGCACCATGCCCTGGCCCCAAAGTGCACTTTCAGCATTCCCTGGGGACCTTGCTGCTCCATTCCCTTGCTGTTCTACTGCACACCCCCCAGTGCTTTGCCTCGGTGTGGTGGGATCGGGTCGGGCGCAATTCCCGCACTGTGTCTCCGAACTGTTTGTTTTTCAATCTAAAGAAGTAATTTTTTTGTAGTCAAGCAGTGATTTTCATTGCTCAAGTACATACACAAATGTATGCAACCAGGGCAGAGGCGATAGATGGTTCATATTTCCAATTAGGAGGGAGGACTCTCTTCGTTTTGTAGTAGCGAGCCAATCGGTGGATTCAACTCTCACTCAGAATCAGCCAGAATTTGGCGTCCTTATCCTTTCTGTTCCTCTCCAGATGCTTCCGAACAGCGACAGTCTTCTTAATCAAATAGCAGAGATCCTCAGGCAGATCAGGACAAATCCTTTGGACTTCAGGGTCCTCAGGATTTTAGTGCCTGTCACAAATCACACTTGTGTGAACGCCATTTGAATCTCTTAAGATCACACCGAATTTGGAAGGAGTCAGGCCCTTCTTGGCCAATTTATAGATCTGCCTCTTCACGTCTTGGCCAATTTATAGATCTGCCTCAGACGTCAACTTCAGCCAGGTAGGGACGCTGCGACTATGGTAGGGCAGAGCCAACTGGGACAGGCCCTTCCCAGGAGCATGCATGTGACCCACGATGGCGGCCGTCAAGCAGTGAAAAAGATAAAGACGTTATCTTGATAGATTTTTTTTGGAAGGACATAGGATGATCATGTACCCTTATGAAAATGCTTTAAGAAAATGGGAAACTGCATTGGTGAGAAAAAGGCCAAGAAAGTTGCGCTGAGAAATCCCTGCCTCCCCACCCCCACCCCTTATAACAATGCACCTGCTCATTCTTTAAGGGTCACAAGGACTGTCCAAGGTGAATTTCTTTGGGAAACCTTACCTGTGTCCACTACAGTCCTGATTGTGGCTCTTCAGACTTCTTTTTGTTCTCCAAACACAGAGAGCATTTAAAGGGAACGTGATTTCAGTTCCTGGGAAAGCAACATGCCAAATGTGTTGCTTTGACATGGTGTATGTTTCCTTGAGGTGAGCACAGACTTTTCCACAGGAGGGCTTAGAGATAGAAACTCCCCCTCTGGGAGTGGGTAGACCTAAATGGAGGATATGTCAAGCAGCAATCTCTTCTTCACATTTGGATCTTTTTTTTTTTTTTTTAAATTTCTACATTGTAATTTATTTTTAATCATTTTATTGGGGGCTCATGCAACTCTTATCACAATCCATACATCCATGGTGTCAAGCACATTTGTACATTCATTGCCCTCATCATTCTCAAAACATTTGCTTTCCACTTGAGCCCTTGGTATCAGCTCTTCATTTTTCCCCTCCTTCCCCACTCCCCCTTCTCTCATGAACCCTTGATAATTTATAAATTACTATTTTGTCATATCTTACACTGTCTTGATGTCTGACTTCACCCACTTTTCTGTTGTCCATCCCCCAGGAAGGTTATATGTAGATCTTTGTAATTAGTTCTCCCTTTCCACCCCACCTTCCCTCTACCCTCCCAGTATCGCCACCCTCAGCACTGGTCCTGAAGGGATCATCTGTCCTGGATTCCCCACATTTGGATTGTTTTGTCTAATTGAGGTTTATAGGCTTTCCTAGGAATAGTTTTTAAAAAAATAATTTTATTGGGGGCTCCTACAACTCTTATAACAATCCATACAACCATCCATTGTGTCAAGCACTTTTGTATATTTGTTTCCCTCATTCTCAAAACATTTGCTTTCTGCTTGAGCCCTTATCAGCTCCTGTTTTTCCCCCTCTCTCCATGCTCCCATGAACCCATAATTTATAAATTATTACTATTTTTTCATATTTTACACTATCCGAGGTTGCCCTTCACCCAGTTCTCCACTGTCCGTGTCCCCAGGAGGAGGTTATATGTGGATACTTGTAATGTTAGGAACAGTTTTGACTTACCTTTATATGCACTTTTGTGTTCCTCTCTCTTTGGTTAACATTACATAAACCCACTTGGAAGAGGGAGTAGGACATACTGTAATTGCGTCTAACATCTGCTTTAGTTATTTGCCGATGTTGCTTACAAGGGTTAAAGAAGGACACTGATTAGTGACTGAGATGAGGAATGTGTTAAAAAATGCAGAAATCAGGGGGTTGGTTGAAGTGGTTAGCTACATCTTTTCATTTGTATAAGCATTCTCAGCCTTCAGAACCCCCAGAAGCTCTTCCAGGGGTTAAATGACGTTCCTGATTGAATTCACTCAAGTAAACTGTGTTTCGGAGTTCTCCCGTGTCACCTTTCAACTCTGTGTCCCGAGCTCCTAGTAGGGTAACTGGCATACAGCATAAAGTGAGTCGATTACATTAGTTAGAAGAACAAAGATGAAAGGGATTTGGAAACTGGATTGTGGATTCAGATGAGCCATGTAGCACACATCAGTTAAAAACTGTCAGCCTCCTAGTTAGCTAATCAGATTGCATGCTTCAATTGATCCCGGCTTAGCTGAGTTTACTGTGGAAAAGGTGGATATTAAGCTTGATGGGCTAGGAAAAGGGGGGCAGCTGGAGTATAAATGGGAACGTGCACAGGTGGGTTTCAGAGGCAAAGCAGCACGCTCAGAAAGGCCTATCATTACTGATTGTTTTGTGCTTCACTGATAATCAGTGGTGGCTTTCTTCATTATATTGGACTGTGCCTAGGGTACACCTCATACAACATGGCCCAATTCATATAGACATCTATCTGTGTTTTAAGGAGCATAACACATCTTTGCTGTTCTAATCATCAAACCATAAAAGAAACAGGTTTTTCCAATTCAAGCTACAGGAGGAAGTTACTGAGCCTACAAACCATAGTGTCCAAATAGCCTTCACATTACACTTCAACATCTTTTAGTTCTATCTCCATAGAGCTATCACCCCCTTTCTTTTATTTTTACCTTATTAATAGTGTAGCCTTTCAGCTGAAATCTACCAAGTTGGGCAAGGTTTACCACAGCAGGGGTGTGCGTGTGTGGATGTGGGCCCAAGTGAGAGATCTCGACTCTTGCAGGGGGATGTGTCAGCAGCCTCAGGGTCACATAAAAAACTATGTCTTTGACAAATATCCTTTGAATTTATGCTCAGCTTTTCAAAAGGAGTGATTTTAAAAATCAGGTCAGTTTAATGGTATGAGGAATATAACTATATCTGCACAACTTCGCCTATTGGTATCTATGCATCCCGTCCATTCTAAAGCCCTGTGCTCTCACAAGCGCTTCTCCACACAGTACTTACTTATTAGAATTGGTTTGGCAGAGATCTTAACTTTCCTTCATCTAATATATATATTTGTTATATATATATATACATTTTCCAAGGTACTTAAGGACATAATGGAACTCTCACAGCTTGTAGTTAGACTTTAGACATGGGAGGTTTTCTATTTCATTTTCAGCTGTGCTACTAACTGTTTGGACCAGATCACTCTGTGGTTTGAGGCAAGGGGCGTCCTGCCTGTGCAGCCTCGCTCATCCCTAAGCACTGGATGCCAGCAGGACCCCTACTGTGACATGTTACCACCACCAATGTCTCTGTTGATGAATATCCCCTGAAGAGCAATCCCCACCCCTCCCCTCCCCCCAGGAAGAACCAGTGGCTTAAACGAACAAACACTACAGATAAGAGTGTTTGGTGTTACCAGTCTCTATGGACAAATAAAATCTTATTTGAAGTGTTGACAACTACTCTTGTTATATTTGAAACCCAAGTATGAAACCAAAGCAAACACGTCCTGCCATGGAGTTGATTCTGACTCATAGTGAGCCTATAGGGCAGGGGAGACCTGCCCATGAGTTTTTGAGACTAACTCCTATGGGAGTAGAAAGCTGAGTCCATCTCCTTTATTGTTGCAGATGGTTTTGAACTGCCGACCTTTTGGACTAGTCAGATGTGTAACCCCTATACCACAGGGCTCCTATAAGTATGGAATGAGAGAAGCTCCATTAAAAAGGTAATCTCAGGAGTTAAGCGAACCTTTTTGGATTAAGCGGGCCCATTTTTAATTACTGTAGAAGAAAACTCAGCCGTGCATCCCTTCTTTCGAGCATAAATTCATCTCACCTGGAAGGAAAATGAACTCCTTCAGTCCATTTCAATACAGCCAAGGATAAGGGAATGGATTTAACTGCAGATTTTTCATAAGGCAATAACACAATGTAATGTTGAAACTGCTATTGCTGGAAAAGTTTATTAAAGAAAGTCCTGTATTGCTTTGCGTAGTATTGGGTTTGTACTGTTAGGGACTCTCAAAGTTGGGTAGGAATGTTGTGGAATTGGGCTGATTTTTCTAAAGCCACCCTCCACGTTTCTTGTGGAACAAAGCTCATGTGTTGGCTTTTGTTGCCCTTCCTCTTATAAATGGCTGAAATAAGGGGGAAACAAAACCAAACCCAACTGATTATTCTTCTTTTTTGATTACTTAAAAAAAAACCTCTAATCATTTTATTGGGGGCTTGTACAACTCTTATCACAATCCATATATCCATCCATTGTCTCAAGCACATTTTTTGCTATCATAATTTTCAAAACATTTTCTTTCTAGTTGAGCCCTTGGTATCAACTTCTCATTTTTTCCTCCTCACTCTCCCACCCTCCCTCCCTCATGAATCCTTGATAAGTTATAAATTATTATTTTTCATTTCTCACACTGACCAATGTCTCCCTTTAGCCACTTTTGTGTTGTCCATCCCCTGGGAGAGGGTTATTGATAGGTCCTTGTGATCGGTTCCTCCTTTCTCTCCCCACTTTCTCCTTATCCTGGTATGATCCTGGATTCCCTTTGTTTCCAGCTCTTACCTGTACCCGTGTATGTGCGCTGGTCTAGCCAGATTTGTAAGGCAGAATTGGGGTCATGACAGTGGGGAGGGGGGAATGGAAGCATTAAAGAACTAGAGGAAAGTTGTATGTTTAATTGGTGCTATACTTCACCCTGACCGGCTGTAAGGGGATGTCCAATTGCCTAAAGATGGGCTTTGGGTCTCCACTCCACACTTACCCTCATTCACAATGATATAATATTTTGTTCTGGGCTTTTGATGCCTGAGACCTGATCCTATCAACACCTCATGATCACACAGGCTGGTGTGCTTCTTCCATATGGGCTTTGTTGCTTCTCAACTAGGTGGCCACTGTCTCCAGTGTTGTTCCCAGTAGTGCTATGGGTCAATGAGGGACGACGTCATGTCTTGTAGTGGGGCTGGCCCTATGGTCCCATGTGTTGGCTGCTCTGAGCGGGAATATTGTCCTCAGGGCTTGGTGGGCCAGGATGTGCTCCTCTCTCTTCCTCCCCCTTTGTTTGTTCCTGTGTGCTCTGATCATTCATGTCCCTCTCCCTGAGCTGTAGCTTCAGTGCTGTCCTCTGAAGTGAATTCTTCTGTGGGTAGGGGGAGCTGTCCACGTAGTTGGGATTGGGGTCGGCCCCTCAGACCTCAACCCAACTGATTTTGTCTGCTGTCTCATAGCTACGCTGTGGACTGACTTAGTTGCTCAAGTAGCTGGGTTAGAACTGTCACTGGAGCAGAACCAGGGCAGCCAGACGAGGCACAGGCTGAACCATCTGTAGGAACGAGTTCATGCTCGGCTTACTGTTTAGGTTCCATTTCTTTCCCTCTTTTTAAGAATTTGTTTTATTGGCACAGGATGCACATATCAGACCATTGAATAGTTCAAGCATATTAAAAACCGTTGTGTGATCATCATAATAAATTTCTGACCATTCCTTCCTTCTCATACTCGTTAGTTCCTCATCTCCAGTGTCTCTCCTCCTGCCCCACCCACTGGTCCTGTCACGCCCCTAGAGAATTTTCCGATGGTTCCTACAGGGCAGTGGCAACTCCCCAACAGAACTCTCGCTTCCCTTGGTAAAACAAGTTATTAAGATAGCTAAGCTTTTACAGCACATTAAGGATTAGCAATTGGCTACAAGCCTTATCTAAAATCAATCTTTTAAATATATCATTTTGGGATAAATTAAAACCACAAGAAAAGACGTCTCTCTGTGTCAGTGACTCACCTGGTTATTGCATGATTTTTAATGTGTGTAACTCAAAGCCTTTGAAGAAGCACATCACTCTGGAAACACTAGCTGTTAGCAAGTTGTATGAGCTGGGTCTGTGCCCTGCTGTGAGCACACAGGTTGACTCCGGCTCATAATCGCGAGCTAACTTTTGAAAGCAGCAGCTAACCTTGAGTTGATAAAACGGGAAGTCCTGGGGATTATGCTGAATGCCAGGGTGATATAGGACCACCAGTCTCCACCGAGGCCTACTGAGGCAGAAAAATGGCAGTGTGAGTATACCCTGTGGTCTCCAAGAGTCCAGGTGACACCAGCAGACGTTTCTAGAGTGTGCCCAGCAACAGAGACAATACAGCCGAGTTCCCAGATAACCAGCCTGGACTATACCTGAAGCTCATGCCTTTGGTCATAATACTCGATACTTGTGGCTTTTAATTTTACAAACTACTTTCCTAAGGCTTTAAAAAATGATGACCTCTAAGGGACATGTTCAAACTAGAAAGAAAAAAACAACTTATCACTTACCCTCAAGAAGCATGTCTGACTGCTTCTAGTTACACAAGGGGACCGAGAATCCAATGTCACGCCAGCCCAAGGATGATTTTTTTAAAAACATTTATTATTGAGTTAATACATACATATGTCATATCATTCCATAGTCTAATTACGCCAAGCAGAATTGTACCACTGCTACCACAACCAGTTTCTAAACATTCTTTTTCTTCCTGACTCCTTGACATCATCTCCCTTTTTAAACCCCTCCCCCACAACGTACCCCCCAATCCTTATTCTACTTGCTGTTCCTATAGGTTCATCAATCCTGGGTTTCATATACTGAAAAACAGAAACACATATAACACAACTTCAAGAGGGTGACCTCCAATGATATAACCCCTCTGAGATACATCCTAATATGAACAAAAACAAAAATACAGAAAATGTTGAAAAACAGATCAGGCCCAGCATGCATCAAATGACAAAGCTTTAACTGTTCAAATGTATGCCTTTGGTCTTCTGTACCTGTCTTCCCAATGCCTTCTGCTTAGTAACCACTTTCTTCCCAGCCCTCAACTGTGGCTAGAGGGAGTTCACCCGAGGCTTAATCCTTACTTAATTCCACAAATGAATGTTGGGTTTGATAATCCACTGCAGCGGCTACACAGAACTTACAGATAATACTTAGGGGGTTTCTTAGGGAAGTTAACAGGTTATGAGTTGGCAACAAAAATGTTAAGGATACAGTTCTTTTATCAGCATTTCTTAGCCATGCCAGTAGGCACATCTCTCTGCATGAAGCCGCGTGGCTTCTGCCTTGCTTGGGCAGGCATTACGAAGCCCCTTTAACATTGATAAACAGAGGACACCCTATTCTGCTGCTGGTGTCTTGCCCAAAGGCACTCAACTTCACTTGTTCCACAAGCCAGGAATTCCACTGCTCTGTCTCATGGTCTCCGCTGCTGCTGCTTCTCTGTGGAGGGATATTTGATGTGCTCCACGCCTGACTCTTCCTTCTTGGTTATGGGACAGTCTCCCTTCCTGCCTCGAGTTCCCACATTTTAAAACCAGTAAAACAACAAAACTGACCAATCACCTCATTAGAGTCCTCTACACTTTATTTGCATGTTTTCACCCAGTTAGTGAGAGTTACAAAGACAAGTGGATAGAAGAACCACACCGAGGGACTGCATTGCATGGAACGCTCTGTCTGAGAGCCCTCGTGCTTTAGTGGGCTACATGAGTTGGGCTGCTAACCACAAGGCCAGTCGTTCAAAACCACTAGTTTCTCTGCAGAGAGAGAGGAGGCATTCTTCTCCCATAAAGATTTAGTCTTGGACCACAGGGGCAATTCTACTCTGTCCTATAGTGTTGCTGTGAGTCAGAAGTGTCTCCATGGCAGAGAGTTTGAGGTTTTCTTAGAACCCTGTGTCTACCGCTTACACACTGGGTCCAGGTCTATTACTTATATTTAGACCTCTCAGATAACAGAATGAGAGGAGAAAGACCAAAGTTCATTCCTTTCCAGAGTTTGAATTGTAATCATCAGATCTGGGACTGATGGCAGAAGACAAAGCTGCTTTGTCAACCTGGACCACTGTGATAAGAATGTGTCTGTTCTCATTTCTTCAGGCCTTTCCAGAGATTAGACATAGTACAAAGTAACAGTGGAGACTAATTTAGTACCAAGTACTTTATTAACACTGTTCCCTAGCTAGATCGCAATAGAACAAATGCTTATTTTGAAGAAGCCATTTACTATCTAGCGTTCCATAAAATGCCGGGAATTGAGAACCATCTTGTTGGCTGCCTCCTGTACGTACTGACCAAGCAGTGCTCATTGTTCAATCGAAGGAAGCTCAGCTGGAAGGTTCCATTTCCATTTGCTGTGTGCACTTTCTTCCTCACTGCCAGCCGTCAAAGCTTCCCGCCCTTTTCACATCGGCACTTCTGGAACGTGGTGGAAGTATGTGGCTGGAAGTGACCAGCCCAATAATTGGCGTCCAGGGAGCGGTTTCTTGGCATTCTGCATGAGCCTCGTGTGCTCATCTGCAGACGTGGGTTAAAGCCGCAGGTGCCCTTGGGCAGCTGGCAGGCTCTGGCCCGGGCAGTGAGTGCTGCACCGTAGCACCAGGAGTCAAAACTCTTAAACAAAACCAAATCCTCTTTTCGAGGGACAATTCTGATTTCTTCCTTTATTTCTCCTGAAGGTCGGGCTGTGGGTCCTCACTTAATCCGTTCCGTGCCTTCTTCCCGGAACAAGTCCGGGCCTGGTTGCTGTCTGTGTGTGTGTGTGTGTGTGTGTGTGTGCAAATGTGCTCTAACACCTTAAAGGGATGGCATGAATCGACACTTCGAAAACACTTAAAGAGTCTAAGCTCGCTGACAAGGACCAGGCCTCAGACACACTAGAAGGCTCCTGGAAATGGCAACCCCCTTCACTGAGGTGTTCTGTTGAAGGATTCGCACGCAGTCTGGACTGAGTAGAGACCATACTGGAGGGCTAGACAAACACAGGGATCTGTGTTTCTACTCTGCTCTTTGGGATCTTCCCTGGCCACCCTGATGACTGTTCGGGGAAATATGAATGCACTGTATTTTTTCAAAATGTTCAACTAAAAAGCCAGCAGCCCTCTGGTGACCCTGTGTTTGGTGACCCTGTGTTTGTCGGAGTACAATGTGTTCCAGAGGGTTTCGATGACTGATGTTTTGGAAGCTGATCACTGGACCTTTACACTGGTACTTCTGGGTGGAACTCAAATCGACAACCTTCCAGCTACATGCCAGGCGAAATACTATTGCCCATTAACCTAAGCTCCGGCTGAAAATCAGTGGACCCGGGGAGGCATTGTTATGTGGATGCAAATCTGATACTAGCATAACCACCTTTTTCCTTGTCCACCCAGCTGCTCCAACTCCGCCCTGTGGGTGAAGTGAAATCTAGCCACTGTGAGTCTGCAAGAGAGGGTACAACTACCTAAATGAGGCACCGCCAATGAAGACATGCCGCTGGCCCTGCTTCGGAGGAGAGACCAGCCGGCAGTAAGATACCGCAACACAACTCCAATGTGTTGCTTTTAGGCTAATCTTTAAGGAATCACAATGAAAGTCCTTCCCAAATAAAGTCTGCTTGGGAGCAAACAGCCTAACCATGGGATTTTTCTTCTTCTTGCTCACATGATTTGTGTAGAGAGGGCCAGTTTCTTCCTCGGTTCTGACTTCTCCTGTTTGAGGCTTTCCGCCAATACAACAGCAGGTTTTTCCCTAGACCCGTTACCTCAGTGAAAAGCAGGAGAATATAACACAGAGAGAAAACAGAAGTGTACTAAGCGTTTACCTCTGTGTTAGCGGCGAAATTCTGTCTCTCCAGGGCAGGGAGAGACAGACTAGCCGGATTTACACAAGTCTCCCAATGACACTCCACCTTGTGCTGAGCATGCCCACGGTTTTGGGAGAAAGGTTGAGCCTCTGTACTTCCCTCACTGTCGGTGGTGCTTCCGAGGTGTGCTGGGCTCCTCCTCGGGTCTGGGATGGCCCAGCGCAGGCCTCGGGGCAGAGGTAGAGGTGCTGTTGTTGTTTCCCAGGCTGTGAGAAACAGATGAGTGGCGAGGATCTGCCTGAGGTGGCCCTTTACTGTGTGGTGACAAGCTTCACGATCATGCTGATGATCCGGGACCCCCGAGGGCAGGTACACAGATCGATGCTCGGATTTTTTATTTTATCCTGGAGGAGCTGGTCAAGCTCGCCACGAAGTTCCTTTACTAACTCAGCCACCTGAAAAGAAGGCCAGAATATCAGCAGTACGCAGGGTAACAGAAGAGGCAAGCTTATTAGAGAAACATTGCCCGAATGTAGCTTGTGATTATCCGAGATCTCTGGCGAGGAACCCTGGTGCTGTCGTGGCTCACACGCTGGGCTGTTAATCTCAAGGTCAGCTGTTAGAAGCCACCAGCTGCTCCACAGGAGGAAGACGGGGCTTTCAGCTGTTAAAGTTTCAGAAGCCCGCTGAGGCAGTTCTACCCTGCCCTATGGGGTCGCCATGAGTTGGAAGCGACTCAGTGGCAGTGTGTTTGAGTTCGAGCTCTCTGGTACTCGTTTTAGTTTTCAGTCTGAACGTGTACCTGCCATTCCACAATGCCACTCCGGGAAGGCTCATGCATTGGCAGATCTGCTATATGCTAAACAGGGCACACGGCAAGTCGATCGCATCTGGCAGGTCTCACTTAAGGAAAGGATGAACCCTGGAGAAGCAGCTTTTTCATTGTGCTTTCCGCAGTAGAGCCTGGTCAACCTTTATGATCTGCTCTGAGAGAGACGCAGGGCAGAGGCACATTAAACGTGTTGGCCATCACACAACTAACAAAACCTCTCTGTGGCACTGGGCTGCATTTCGGGCCTTTGGTGGGCAGCAGCTCTGCTTTTAATGGCATTTTGCTTATGTGATGCTGTAATGGGCGGTGGCTGTCTGTCCCTCCTCAGATGTGCGCCAGCCATGCCATCTGGATCCGGAGCACCTAATGCAAACAAGCTCTCACCGGGGTGAACAACGTGTGGCCTGTACTAGCTTTCCCTGTCCTAGCGAAACGGGCCAGTGGTGCTGCTGTTAGGGTTAGGGCTGCCACTGAGGCCGCTCCAAGACAGTCCCTCTCAGGGCGAGATGCTGTCGCTTGGAACCTGAGGTATGCTAGCGGATGCAAATGTCACAACAGACTTTGATTTCGTCAACGGAGCCCCAACTTCCTAAACCCATTGCTGCCAGGCTGGTCACAACTCGCAGTGATCATTACAGGCGCACTAGGCTGTGGTCTTTACAGAAGCAGCCGGCCGCGTGCTCCTCCTGAGGTGCAGCCGGGGTGAATGAACTTTCTGGGCAACAGCCTGGTGCTGCAAACACTGTTGTCAAAGGGCCCCTGTCTTCAACGCATGATCCCCCTTCAATATTGCTCATAGAAGCGCCATGCTACATAGTGAGTGAATAATGGAGATCTGAGCATAGGAAACTGAGCCTGGGATGCACACCATCACCCCTCTGTTTAATGGCAGTGGGATCAGGGTGAGTTCCTTACTTTCCCTCTTTGGTAGTTTCAGAGTGTTCTTCGTGAGTGTGTATTGCTGTGTAACGTTCACCTCACAGCTTCCAGCCGGCACTCTTCATAGTCCCTCAACAAGCATCGGGGTGTAGCCCTCGGCCCAGTGTTTGCGGCACGGGGCCTCACCTCAGAGCACTTTCTTCTCACTTGTCAGTCTAACTCGGTCGCCCCGACACCTCAAAGAATGCCCTAGACTTCCTGTCACCACAGCGCGCTGGGGCTGCGTCTCACACATTATCTCCTTACCTGAAGGGAGGCAGCAGCAAAACAGATCCAGCCATCATCCAAGGAGACCACGAACTCTCCCCTTTGACGCTGCACGTTCACTTGGCCTCCTCCGAACAGGACCAGGGGGTACACAGACACCATGCTGCAGTCCCGGATGAACACCCGGCTAGTCTTGATCTTCTCATGGTACACCAGGTACGGACTGTTGAAGTGTCTGACCTGTAACACAAAGCCGAGTGACCACTGGCACTGGGTGACAATGGCAACAGCACCTCCTGGCCTCGGGGACATACACCCTGCACATTAGTGACCCACAAGGCGCCCGCTCCAGCCTCTTCCTCGCCCCGGAGCTCCAGACACCAACACCCTCCTGGACATCTCGACTCGGACGTCTAGTGCGTACGTCACCCTTCTCAGGCTCAACAGAAAGCCTCCGTTTCCCCTCTTCTCGGCGTCTACCATCCAGTGAGCACCCGCCCACAGGTCCTTCCGGTTTGTTCCTTTCCCCGCACTGGGTTAGGCCATCCCTGAGTGTCCTCGGCTTCATTTGTAACAGACATGATGGACAAGGCATGCAAGGGGCCTCAGAGTTTGTGGGAAGCGGAAGGACAAGATCATGGCATTTTCCCACCGACGTCTGAGGCCGCGTGGCTGCTTGGGCCACGCCCTCACCATCTAGCTCAGGTGCGCTCAAGGGCGGCTGCCGTGGGTGCTCGCCTTTGGCTTTTGCACCTTTACAGTTAGTTCTTTGACACACAAGTCCAACTATGACTCAAAATCCTCCGGGAACCTCAAGTAAAATCTAAAATTTCGACTGTGGCCACCAACGCCCACCCACCCTGAAGTCCTGCCTGCATTTCTTCCTCCTTTAGGGTTAGTCCCGTCCCACTTCCGGGGCGGCTCCTTGCACTTCCTGGAGCGCGCCCAGTGTGCTCCCACCTCGCTGTTTCCTCTGCTGAAATCCCCTTTCCCGAGATTGTCCATTTCTTGCTCCTTCGCTTCATTTACGGAATTGTCTTCTCTCCAGAGGTTCCTCCTGACTGCCCCCCTCGCTGGTCACTCTATCCTCCAACCTTGCTGCACGGTTTTTTGCCGTAGTGGCCACCAACCTGGGATTTGTTTGTGGCCTGTCTTCCCCACCAGCATGTTAAGCCCCTTGATGGTGGAGATCTTGCCTGTCCAGCTAATTCTTACTCTTCGGTGGCCTACAACAGCACCTGGCACGGAGAAAGTGCGAGTATTGAATGGGCACAGGAATGATTTGCATTCTGCCACAGTAAACTCTCAAGGAGCTAATGCAGACCTCGGGTTGGTACCGACAGCTGGGAGAGGTCTAAGGAGCTTGGCCCGCAAACTCCTCTGAGCTCGTGGAGACCCCTTTCCTGCTCTGCTGACGCCAGGGTTTCCCCAGCCCTAACCCTTCCCACTCTTCCTCCCTTTCCCTTCCCACTGACGACTGTATGGAGCACCTGCTTTCAGGCCGGCACTGAGAATGTAAAACCGAATGAAGTTCAATTCTTGTCGCTCAGGCCTTCACACTCCTATGCGGTCCACAGATCATAACCCGTGAAAGAAAGTGCTCAGTGCAATGATGGACACACACATTCCAGAGTGTGGCAGTACAGTAGAGGAACAGCCTGGAGCGAGGAGACATGGAGAAAGGGTTTCTAATGGAAGCCAGGAGAAGGAAGAGCCGCCTGGGGAATGAGACTGTCATTTTGGGCAGAGTCCAATGGTATACAGCATTTGGGGACCCACCTGGCCGTCAGTCTGGCATGGCTGGGCAGACAGACTGACCAAGAGGTGTGGGGGCAGAGTCTGGGCAAGGGTCAAGTGCATGCTGTGTAGCCGTAATTCTGGCAGCAGTAGTGCAGAATGACGAGAGCAAACACCAGAAGTAAGACTGTCACTGTTACTTATCTTAGGTCAGGAAAGGCTAGTGGACACAAGAGCGGAGCCAAATCTGAGAGATGTCCAAAGAGCAGAACTGCTGGGGTTCGGTGAGTAATTGGATTGAGGTCAGCAGAAAAAGCAGTTGGTTATATACCCGAGTTCAGATTGGGAGGCAGCCATCAACCAGGACAAAACCCTAGGAGGAGAAGGGGACCTGGGAGACAGTGAGTGGCATTTGCTGGAAAGCCTCGAGCAGCGGGCGCAGGGCCAACCCAGGTCCGGAGGCCGAGAAGTAGGGAGCAGTGCCCGGGTGGAGGAGGTGGAGGAAACATGAGGGTGTGCCTCTGGTGCTTCCAGAGTGCAGGGATGCTAGAGTGAGAGAATAGGATTAAGGACAGAACCAGGACTTCTGGGAAAAGTCAGAGACGCTGGCAAAGGACTGTGGGATGATCCGAGAGAGCGCAAAGTGATAGTCCGGAAAAAGAAAGATCAGAGACAGTTCCAAAGGCAGGGAGAGAAGCAGTGTCAGACATCACGTGGAAGTCAAGTCTGATGCACAGCAGGGGATGTCCATTAGATGTGACCACTAGGAAGTGACCTGTGACCAAAGTATCACAGCAACAGCGGAGGGAAAAGAAGAGCTGAGCAAATGCCATCTGCAAGTGCAGGCCCCTCATGGCTCCGTGTCCCCCTTCCCCGAGTTCTGTTTTGTGTTCTATAAAAGTATTTAACGTTAACATTTGACAATTTATTATTTTGCATGTACACTCAACTGTCAACTCACTGTAACAAATGGGACAGAATCAAATGGTCCTTGTGGGTTTCTGAGGCTGTAATTTTTTTGTTTTTTGTCTTTTAATCATTTTATTGGGGGCTCGTACAACTCATCACAATCCATACATATATCTATTGTGTCAGGCATGTTTGTATGTTTGTTGCCATCATCATTCTCAAAACATTTTCTTTCTACTTGAGCCCCTTGGTATCAGCTAATTTTTCCCTCCCTTCCGAACCCTTGATAATTTAAAATTATTTTTTCACGTCTTACTCTCCGACGTCTCCCTTCATCCACATTTCTGTTGTCTGTCCCCCAGGTAGGGGGTTATTTATAGATCATTGTGATGGATTCCCAATTCCTCCGCCAATTTCCCCTTCCCCTCCTGGTATGGCTACTCTCATTATTGGCCCTGAGGGGTTTATCTGTCCTGGATTCCCTGTGTTTCCAGCTCTTATCTGCAGTGTACATGCTCTGGTCTAGCTCCATTTGTAAGGTAGAATTGGGATGATGATAGTGGGGGGAGGAAGCATTAAAGAACTAGAGGGAAATTGTATGTTTCATTGGTGCTGTACTGCATCCTGACTGGCTTGTCTCCTCCCAGAGACCCTTCTGTAAGGGGATGTCCAGTTGCCTATAGATGGGCTTTGGGTCTCCACTCTGCAATCAACCTCATTCACAGTGATGTGATTTTTTTGTTCTTTGATGCCTGAGACCTGATCCTATTGACACCTCGTGATTGCACAGGCTGGTGTACTTCTTCCATGTGGGCTTTGTTGCTTCTCAGCTAGATGGCTGCTTATTTATCTTCAAGCCTTTAAGACCCCAGATGCTGTATCTTTTGATGGCCGGGCACCATCAGTTTTCTTCACATTTGCTTATGCACCTGCTTTGTCTTCAGTGATCGTGTTGGGAAGGTGAGCATCATGGAATGCCAGTTTAATAGAACAAAGTGTTCTTGCATTGAGGGAGTACTTTTGTGGAGGCCCAATGTCCATCTGCTACCTTCATACTAAACCTTTACATATATGCACACAGATCTATTTCCCCATCATCATATATAAATATATGTATATATGTACATGTCTGTATTCAGACCTGTAAAAATGCCCTTTGCCTCCTAGTTTTTCCCTCTATTTCCTTTTACTTTCCTCTTGTCCCTCTATCATGTTCAGCCTTCATTTGGGTGTCAGTAATTCCTCTCGGTTACAGTGCCTCTCATCAAGCCCTGCCAGGAAGCTGCACATTCTTATGAGACAGAAAGCCCCATCTTTCTCCAGCTCGTGGGTTCTAGCTGCTGACATTCCAACGAGTAGCCACGTGAAAGCCACTACCCACTGGGGCTCTGTGCACAAGTTAGTGGCGTTCATTACTGTAGTCACGTTGTGCGACCATCTCCAGTACCTGCCTGTTGCCCACTTTCCATCACCATAAACAGAAACTGCTTCCTACATGATGCCTCCCTCTCCCCCTCGGTCCTGCTTGGTAACCTCTGGTCTCTGCACATGTGCTTAGTCTAGCTATTTCAAATAGGGTCTCACACTCCCCGTTCCAGGTACAGAATCAGCGGGAAATACCATCATGACTTCTCAACTTACCACTGCAAAGAAACAACTGGTACCTGAAAGCAGGCTTGAGCATTATTTCACACTCCATGGGATTTCCTTGAAGCAGACATACGTGATGTCCAGTCTGCTTCTGTTTACCCAGCCCAAGTTGTGATGCTGTCAGGGACAGCAAGTGACAGAACAGTCTGCCTCAACGACAAAAGCCCTATGTAAACGTGCAGGCACATGGCCCTCCGACCTGGTAGTTGACGGATGAAGGGTGAATGTGCACGTAGCCATCGTTCTTGGTGACAAACTTCAACTCTTCTGATTTTGGTTTTATCCTCACAGCTCCGATACTGGTCTTCTGAAATTTCCCTTCTGGGCTTTTCACCTACACAACAGGCATTTGTGGACACAGACACATGAGCATAATATGTCCTGCATCAAGCATTTGTGGACACAGACACATGAGCATAATATGTCCTGCATCAGGCATTTGTGGACACAGACACATGAGCATAATATGTCCTGCATCAGGCATTTGTGGACACAGACACATGAGCATAATATGTCCTGCATCAGGCATTTGTGGACACAGACACATGAGCATAATATGTCCTGCATCAGGCATTTGTGGACACAGACACATGAGCATAATATGTACTGTATCAGGCATTTGTGGACACAAACACCTGAGCATAATATGTCCTGCATCAGGCATTTGTGGACACAGACACATGAGCATAATATGTACTGTATCTACAGAGCGCTCCTTGGTACTAAAGCCATTCTTTGCTCAAGGACATTGCTGTTTCTTCATTTACTCATGTACTTGGTTCCTTTTAAAAACAGCCCCGCATCCTGCCACTCAGACACGTGGGTGTAGGGAAGCAGCTCTGAGCGAGCGTGGGGAGGAGGGAATACGCTGCTGCTCCCCTGGGTCTGCACCGACTGTCGGGTGCAGCTGAGCTCCAGTGAGCAGCGCTGGGCGAGGGACTGGCTGACACTCTACCCCAATTCCAACACAACATTTCCACTTACATGTCTTTAAACACACAACCACTTCTATGAATAAACATGATTTCATTTGAAAACATTAGTGAAATCTTCCACGTATACATGAATTGTATACCTATTATCTTTTCAAAGATGGTAAATACATGCTTTATGTAGCAAATACATTTTAGGAATAAAGGTGAAAAAAAGATGTAAACCCATGATCGGGAAATACCTAGTATTAATACTTGATCAATAGAATTTTTGTTTCCTTTGCTAAGTAAGTTTATAGATATAACCATACACATGTGCTATAAAAATATTGTATATATTCACAATAAAACCGGGTAATTCTTTTTTACAAACCTACTTTTAAAACTACCATTTCCCAAGCTGTAAACAATTTTCTGATGACAAAGTCTTTAATACCTACATGGTACCTGTTTAAACAACAGATTTCCTATCACTGGAAATTCAGATCACCTACAAGTAGGTGGAGGGGCACTCAAACATTCTTCTTGTGGTGTCTTCGTCTACGCACGTGTTATTTCCTAGTAATAAATCCCTAGGCATGAAACTGCTCTCTAGAGAGGGTGGATCTGTTTATATTCCCACCATGAGTCACACCACATTTTTGAGGCCCATGAAAGCTCATTTAAAAATTATAATTAAAAAAACATTCTTTCTTTTTTGGAAAGTGTTATTTCTATTTTTAGAAGGTAACGCGCTATTTCTTTGCTGTTCTAACTTGCGTCCCTTCATCCTAGGAACAACACATCGTTTCTGTGTGCGTACTGCGTGCTTGCTCGCGTCCCAGTTGTACGTTCTTACACCCATAGCCTGACATTTTCACTCTTGGCTCAGTGTCAAAATCATTAGTTATCTTTACACCGCACTGATGGCTTGCATTTCTACATTTCAGGTCTCCGTATTTTTTTCCTGCCACTTTTCCGTTTCTTCAAATCTTTTTATTTTGAAATAATTATAGATTCATAGAAGGTACACATTTAGAGTCCCTGCACCCTTCCCTTCCTCCAGTGGTAACACCTTAAGTAACCACAGTAAATGATCAAAGCCAACAACTGATACCCAAATTATTTTTGAAAGTACATTTCAAACACATGTAAGTGCTATGTTGAAAGGGAACCACAATGTAAGCACAATATAATTGATGCTAAGTGAGAATTTTTTTAAAATGAAGGCCTTGAGAAATGATTTAGTACTCTGCCCAATTCAAATTCTCCCCTGGTTTGAAATGGATCCTTGTTAGGACTGAACATCCAAACTCAGGGAAAAGTCCGAGAGTACACTTAGGCAAGATACCTCTCCAGAGGACGGCCGCGCCCTGATTGGTCAGAATGGAGGGAATCTGGGGAAACGGAAATGGTGGTAGACTCAACCTTATGTCTAAGTGAGAAGGTCAGTTAGGCAAACGCTGGCGGACCGAGTGGCCTTCAGGTCCTTCTTAATTTCTGGCATGTCCTAAAACGGCAGAAGGATTTCGAAGGCATTTCGTTTGATATGAAGAACGTGCTAGGGAATGGCACATCAGGCTGCTGCGGG
Organism: Tenrec ecaudatus; assembly: GCF_050624435.1. NCBI lineage: Eukaryota > Metazoa > Chordata > Mammalia > Afrosoricida > Tenrecidae > Tenrec > Tenrec ecaudatus. The sequence goes on from NC_134546.1 coordinate 30,535,701, forward strand.
CGAAAGGAAGGAGGGGAAATGAGCGCTGATGAGGTGCGACGAGGCAGGCAGGCCTGTACGTGTGCTTCTTTTTCTGTTGATTAGCCTGAAAGTGTCAACCTACAGCCCTTGCCCACAAGTCAACAAGAAATGGGAGGATCCAGCAAAAAATGTTTTGTTACCTGCACTACATTTGGATACAGAGCAGCACACAGAATTGCTGATATCAGCTTGGGGTTCTCAGCATTGGAGTTTGCCTGTAAGAGAAAACAGCATTCACCTCAGCAGTCGTTTTGTCAAGTCATGTGGCTACTTCTGTCTGTGTCCTGGGATTCACCAGTGTATGTCAGTTGATCTCTAACTTAACAAACATAAAAGGACAGTGGTTCCTACCATTTTTACTAGAAACAATGATTTCTTTCTAAGTAAACAATACGTTACTGGGCCACGTCCACACAAGATTCCCTCCAAAGTGCGAGGGATCCAGAACGAGTTTCCGAGGTCTAGGTCTCGGAAAAGCAGCTACAAAAGTAGGCTTGCTAAGGGTCAGAGAAGTGCTAACTGCACTTAGAACAGGAGCACCAGGGCCACTCTGCAGAAGGGGTCTTCCTTCAGCTTACAGAATACATCCTGGCTGGAACAAGCTAGGGCTGATTGGAGAACACGTTATTTGGAGACTTGTTCCTACTTCCTGTGGATTTATCAAGAACCAGAATGACAATAAAAATACAAAAATTGTAACAACAAAAAAATGCTTCTGTTTGTATGAGTGATAGTTTGCACTTAATTGTAGAAAGATGATCAAGATGACCCCCAGGCCTTAAGTGACATCGGAATGCTCACGTGCTGATGAGAGACAGACAGACAAAGATCTGCTGGGGAAAACCTTTAGGAGCTGCTCCACTCGGCAGCACATGAGGCCCCCAGTGGGGCAGGGCCACTGTTGCTTGTGTGAGACACACCCTTTACCTCTTCTCCTGTGGTGTCCAACACACCATCTCCTTCGAGAGCCCTCTTCTCCACGTCCCGTGCTCTGAGCCCCTCCTTCACAAACCCTATATCTGATAACAGCTCAGTGAATTGTCGTTTGAGGCTGGCCATTTCCTGAAAGAGGAGAGCTCTTTAAGGAGGGGCATCCATTTCTTAATGAAGGTAAATGTAGTCTCCCCAGTGAGGGACGAGAGAAACATCAGTGCCGTGGACAGCAACATCAATAGATCGGGGAAGACCTTGATGGTTATTTCCCAACGGGCAGTTTTCATTTAGACACACCATCAGCATGAAACGTTTATACACAACTTCAAATATGGCAGATGATTCTATAACTCTAGGTTACGCTTTTTCACACTTTGATTTGATTATGGCTCAGTCTGATTTCCCGGGAATTTCCTAGGAGTTAAGCTTATTTGGTTTGGAAACCTAACTTAAAGAAAGTGCTGCACCTTTCCGCCCCATTCCTTCCTGGGGCCCTGGAGTGGGAGGGACCGGCCCTCCCCAGCAGGCACAGCACACTCCCCTGGCTCTTACCTTCTCTAGGCGCAGGGCCGCAGGCAAAGGTTTCGATGTAAACACCCTTTACGTAGCTGAAGGAGCACTGGGGGCACAGGGGTCAAGCGCTTGGCTGTGGGCCTGAAGGTTGGCGCTGTCAACCCACCCCGACTCTTGGGAGAAAGCTGGGCAGTCTGTTCTCATAAAGATTCCAGTCTTGGAATCCTTGAACCGGAATCAACTCAGCAGTATTTTTATTGCCTTTCCCCATTTTTTTTACCCCATAGCTGGGCACAAATACAGGAAGTCCAAAGCTTTCTCTTCTGGCTTCTGCTCGAATACAGGCTGAATATTAGACCACAGGGACGGAGATGATAACTGAACTGAAATTAAGCAGCACCTTCCTATCTCTCTTCAGGAGCCCTGGTGGTGTAGTAGTGAGTTACGACTTGGGCTGCTAGCCACAAGGTCAGCAGTTTGAAACCACCAGCCCCTCCGCAGGAAAAGGTCAAGTTTTCTACTCCATAAAGATTTTATAGGCTTGGAAACCTACACAGTCAGTTCTATCGTGTCTTACAGGGTCATTAAGAGTCAGTGTCAACTCGATGATGGTGAGGTTTCTTTTGCTTTTGAGACCTATCTTGACAATAATTTAAATATTTTCTTGTCATGTCACCCATATACATGGAAAACGCAGCAAATATAATAGGAATTAAAGGTAGAAGTATTTTTATTTGATGACAGGGAGACGTTGTGATTTTTTTTAAGCCTATAATCTGAGCTGGAGTTTAGTGGAAAGAGGGAACAGTTTGGTGAACCTCAGAGTTTACCTCAAATCTACACATCCTGAGTAAAAAGAATAAATCCATTTCTGAGGAACTGTGCGTAAGGCATTGAGCTGTTAAACAACAAGGACCACAGTTCAAAGACATTTAACCATTCTTTCAGAGAAACCTGAGGCTGTCTGTGACGTACAGTCTCAGGATATAGGATCACTATGGGATTCTGGGATTCTATCATAATTGTACTTTAAAAATTGTAATGACTTGGGCAAATATTTATGACTGCACCCTACACTTAAGATACTTAAGATCAAAGGTTCTCCACCGACTGCAGATTCAAATCACTTGGTGGACTCAACAGCAGCAGCAGCAGCAGCAGCAGCAGCAGCAGCAGCAGCAGCAGCAGCAGCAGCAGCAGCAGCTGCCAGATCCCTCAGTCCACCCGAGACCAGACTGAACTGGCGTGGGGTGGAACCTCGCCATTCTTACTGGTTTTAAAAGCCTCCCCAAGGGACTCCAATGCTCGGCCAGGGTTGAATCTATGCTTCTCAATGGACTGAGCACGATGCCACAGCTGCTCTCTCCTCAAATGTCTCACGGAGCCTTCCTAATGGCAGAGGAATGTGAGGCAAACAACGGGGTGGGTTTGAGGTATTTTATTTGTGTATGTATAAAAAATATATAAACATACACACAATTTTCTAATATGGCCTATACAAAATTTTTTTTAGACTAATGCATCTCAAGTCTTAACATTCTATGAATCTCTGGGGATTCTCATTTGGTTCTATCACTGAGTTATTACCGATCATAGAGACCCTATTAAACAGAGAACTGGCCCCTGTGAGTTTTTGAGACTGTTTCTTTGAGTAGAAAGCCTCTTCTTTCTCTTGAGGAGCAGCTGGTGGTTTCAAACTGCTGACCTTGAGGTTAGGAGCCCAACTCACAACCCACTATGCCAATTAAGGGTCCACTTGGGTGGTCTTACTTTGCCTTAAATAACTAAATTCACTTATTCATGTATTTATTCCATGAACCTTAATGACTACCAACCACATGACAGAGTTCTAGGCACTGGGGATCGGTTGTGAATAGAAGCAAGCTTTTGCTCTGATCTGATTTATAAAATGGAGAGAGATAAATAGGTATCAGGTACTAACTACTAAGAATGTTCATGTTTCAGCACTGCACAAGATACCAATGTTTTAATATGAAAATAAAGTTCATCTCCTCCCCTAGCCCTGAGATCCTTGAGTGAAACGTATCTTTTGCTAATCTGCACAGCATGCTTACTTGGTGTCTACTAGCAGTTTGTAAACAACATGATTACAAGAGACAGAAGCCCTGTCCACTTTGATGCAGAAGATAGTAAACCTTTGTCTCTCCTGTAGACTCATTAATGGATCTGCAGTAGCTTCTGACACACCTAAGAATCATTAACAAAGAAACTCTGGTTCAGTAGTTCTTAGTTCTTTGGTTTCTGGGAAAAGAGGTAGTAGGGGATGGCATAAAACTCTGTGAGGTCTGATGAAAGCTGTGTGCCTTCTCCGTAATTATGTACACACCTATACAATACAGCTCTGTATACACTTTGTAGGGCTTACACACCCGGGTTAAGAATAACGCCTGGCAGAACTATAGAAACATGTGACTTTCAGGGGGCCTCTCCTCCTTTTCAGTAGACACAATTCCCCAGATAAGAGGACAAATGGGATCAGCTGATGACTCCCGACAGAAGGCTTGCTCTCAGACGAGGAGCCCGTTGTCTAAGTCCCGCAAATAACGTTCTCAGTGCAGACAGGACAAGTGAGACAGAGTGGCAATGCCCCCTTGCCCGCCCCCGAGCATCTACAAAAGAAAAGGAATGAAAACCACCTGCCGCAGAATGACTCACCTGGAGCACCCTTCCGGACAAGAAGTTTTGTCTGCAGTAATTATAACTCGCCCGCATACCTTCTTTTGTACTTAGCTGCCATCCCTAGATTTTGGAGAAAACCAAACAGAACTTACTCAGTTTTCAGATCCAAGTTCAGCAATAGACCTCAGTGATTAGGTTGTGGACTCACTTTATATGCTCGGAGAAGGGCCAGGTAATCACTGTTTGAGAAGGCAAATTCCAGCTTTTTCTGGTTAGCTTCCTCTTTCTTGTCCCAGGGAGACACCTGAACAAGGAAAGGCAGAATTGAAGGCCACCTGGGGCCCTCAGCTCACACGGCCGTTCTCCTGGGGTCGTGGGGCGCAAGCATTTCATGTGTCACCAGAGTCCTCAGAGTGGGGCTGAGTAAAGACATCTTATAATCTGACGAGACCAAAGTGGCCCTCTCTTTAAAGGCTGATCTGAAATTTGAAGGGCCGGATCTGTCAGTAACAGATTTTTGTTTGTCTTTCATACTGAGCCCCCTGCTTCTGTACTCACTACTACGCTTTCCTCCTTTTCCCAAATGTTTGTGGCCCCTTTTCCTAACACCTCCCCACCCCCACCCCCACTCGATGCCACCACACTGGATCGCTTCCTTCTGACGCTTCTCTGCTCCCTCGGCCTCTGAGGACTCCAGCATGAAGTGCAATATAGCTCTTACAGCTAAACCAGCACCCTGCCTGTTAACACCATCTGTAAGGTTTCTACCCGATTTCCTTTGCTGGAATAACTCAAAGGTAACATAGCAACAACCTACTGCCTTACTAAGTTGACCAGATTTTAACATTGGTAAAGTGCGACACCAGCAGGACACCATTGATAAAACTCATATCCTGGCTAAATAGCCACATGGCAGCCAAAAACTGTATACCCTCGTTTGTCGTGAATTCTTTCCAAAAATCGGGACTTTTTAAAAAGGCCACAGGTTGTGGGAAAAACTGTTAAAAATAGGACTGTCCTGCCAAAAGCAGGACATCTGGTCACCTAATTCTATACACAGAAGTAACGCTTATTTCTTCGACAGAAGGCCAGCAGGGAAGGGACTCCGTCTGGGAGATGAGTATTACGTTGACAGGGCTCAGAATGACCTCGGCGTTTCTAAGGAAGTCGCCCAGTTTTCCAGAGAAGAGGACGAGGCGAGCTGAGAAACGGACGAGGTGAGGTCCTGCTCTTACACTGATACCATCGCCCGCCTTCAGGACCTTGGGTTTCTGCTCTGTTGTTCAGCGAGGGAGCTGGACTAAGGCCTCTTTTCTGCAGACCTGAGAGTTTACAATTCTATGAAGCAAAAACATCAGCAGTAAAGAAAAACAGTTACACGCATATATATCCATAGTGAAGGTGCCTTCGTAGCTGCAGTGGTTAAAGCAAAAGTGTGGTGGTTCAAAGCCACCAAGCGGCTCCTGGGGTGAGAAGACTTGGAGCCCTGTGTCCGTAAAGATTGTACCCCAGGGAACATGGAGGGGCAGTTATGCTTTGTCACAGGGCTGGGATGGAAGTCGCTAGCAGTAAGAATCTTCTTCACATTACAAGAGGCTTCTCTACCCATGGAGAGAAGCCATGGTAAAATGAAGGCAGGATAGTCCCAGGGTGTATAAAATGGATTGATCATGTCCCCTGTCCCCCGGATTCAAATAAACTCTCTTATCTATGGCAGCAGAGCAGAATGACCCTTTCACAGGGGTCACCTAAGACCATCAGAAAACACATCTTTCCGATGGTCTTCGGAACCGAGACACCAGTCCTCTATCGGTCTCCAGGCGGGTCCGCCCACATGCAGATACACCCGCATCCGAGTACCCGAGTACCCAGAGTGATGACATCATCGCACCAATCCCGTCACATACACCCCGTACAAACACAGGTGTATGTGACAGGGTTGGTGCCATAATGTACTTATGCGGAGCAGTCACATGAGTAGCGAGCAGCTACTGTGTAGAGCAGCAGTACTGGAGGTAAGATGACACTTCATGAATTATAATTACTGTGTAAATGTTAATCATCAACTACTGCAAAAATAAATCTGAACCATGGGAACGTAATCTGGATGCTGATTGGTCTTTTTATATTCCGCTGTGGTTGATGTGAATATTGCCCCCTTGTGATAGTTATGGAGTAGCAACGAAAATAATTTTATGTCAACCAGAAAACACTTCCAAAGGTCACAAACAGACCTTGAACTAGTGACAGGCCTTTCTTTTTTTGTCGTTGGTTTTTTGTTTTGTTTTCTTTAGTTGCTTTGTTTAGCTCTGTCTTGTTTTTTGTGCATATTATCATCTCTGCAGGTCTATCTAGATAAGATAGGCGGGATAATAAACAATCTGGAAGAGAAAACAATGGGACCAACGGTTCAGAGGGGACATGGAAGAGGGAGAGATGGGGGTGGGGGGGTAGGGGGAAGGAAGTGGGTGTTAACAAACCCAAGGACAAGGGAACAGTGATCCAAAATTGGTGGTGAAGAGGGTGTAAGAGGCCTGGTAGGGCTTGATCAAAGTTAATGTAACCGAGAGGAATTACTGAGAGGGAGTGCAGAGTGGGGACCCAAAGTCCATTTGTAGGCAACTGGACCTCCCTGTACAGAAGGGAGTCAGGGTGCAGTATAGCACTGATGAAACATACAACTTTCCTCTAGTCTTTAATGCTTTCTCCTCCCCACTATCCTGATACCAATTCTACCTTACCAGAGGATGTACACTGGTACAGATAGGAACTAGAAAGATATAGAGAATCCAGGACAGATGATCCCTACAAGATCAGTGGTGAGAGTGGCAATACCAAGAGAGTGGAGGGAGGGTAGGGTAGAAAGGGGGAACTGATTACAAGGATCTACATATAACCTCCTCCCTGTGGGGCGGTCAACAGAAAAGTGGGTGAAGGGAGACATTGGACAGGGAAAGATATGACAAAATAATAATTTATAAATTATCAAGGGTTCATGAGGTAGAGGGAAGCGGGAGGGAGGGAAAACAAGCTGATGCCAGGGGCTTAGGTGGAGAGCAAATGTTTTGAGAATGATGAGGGTAACGAATGTACAAATGTGCTTTATACAACTGATGTATGTATGGATTGTGATAAGAGTTGTATGAGCCCCCAATAAAATGATTAAAAACAAAAAAACCCTCAGGGTCAATAGTGAGAGTAGTGATACCAGGAGGGTAAGGGAAGGTGGGGGAGGAAGTGGAAACCAAACACAATGATCTACATAAAACCCTCTCCCTGGGGGATGGACAACAGAAAAGGGGTGAAAGGAGGCATCGGATAGTGTAAGTCATAACAAAATAATAATTTATAAATTATCAAAGGTTTGGGAGGGAGTGAGGGAGGGTGGAGGAGGGAGTTAAAATGAGGAGCTCATACCAAGGGGCTCAAGTAGAAAACAAATGTTTTGAGAATGATGATGGCAACAAATGTGCACGACACAATGGATGGATGGATGGACTGTGATAAGAGTTGTATGAGCCCCCAATAAAATGATTTAAAAAATAATAATTTTATGGTTGGGGTCACAACATGAGGAACTGTATTAAAAGGCCGCGGCATTAGGAAGGTTGAGAACCACTGATCTAAGGGGCAAATGCCATCCATGCTAGCTTTTGCTCGGCATTGGAGCAAGTGGATGAATTCCAGGATTCCTGTCTTGCTGGAAAGTGAATTGGGAAAACAGAAGCAGAAGGGGAGAAGAGGGGAAGATGCAGCTAATCGATGGCACTGGGAGCACGGACTGCGGCACTCAGGCAGTGCGGAAGCCAGGAGAGGTGACCTGCACTGCTTCCTTTTCACTAGCTAACGTGACCACGTCTAGCTGGTTAGTGGGACACTAGCAGATCCCCAGTACTTTTTATTAGTCCTTCGGGGTCCCCACAAGCAGTTCTCTTTGTTTGGATTTATACATTTCCTTTCTTTTCTTGCTTCTTTCTTACTCCGGCTGCTCTTTTGCTTTTTAATCCCGCACGTCTCCTTGAAGTCAACACATTTAGCTGGCTTGAATCAAGATTTAAAAAAACAAATCAGGTCATCAAGTTTCAGGTGAAATCACATAGCAGAGAACATGCCCATTTACACAAATTGCTCAATGACACTGGTTAGTTTTCACAATGTGTCACCATTCTTTGATGGATCTGGCTCCCCTCCCTCCCCCTCTGTCTTCTCATCTTTGCAGCTGTTTGGTCTCACGTTATGTAAGGGCGCACGTTACTCGTGGGTGATGTTATTTATCAGCCATCTTATTATGTGGCTGTGAAAAGTGACACCCAGAGATGGCAAGAGTTCCAAGTTCAAAGGTTATCTAAGATAGTCTCAGGGGCTCTTCTAGTTTCTACTGATTCAGTAAGTTTCTTGCTTTTTAAAGCCATGCTGGGGCATCTTTTGCTCATTTGCATCTTCTGATTTTTCTAGAGCGAGCAAATATCATATAGAAAGAATATTTAGATCATTTTAATCATGTAGATGCTGGTTCTTCATCTTTATTTGGGATGTGGACCTCTTTGAAGACCAGATGAAAGTTATGTACAGTCTGCCCTGAAAAATCCACAGAAAGCTAGGAGAACATTTTTTAAGGGGCTCACACACCACTTAGAGACCCAGGTTTAGATGAAAGCTGTTTACTTACAAAAGGAGACTTAAAGGCCAAACTGGCAGCAATGGTGAGAGCAGGATCCAGACAGCGGAAGATGGACCCAAACAGCATCAGTTTGCCGATCCTCACATCCACGGGCAGAGAGGCCAAGTGGTACCCCAGCGGGGTCAACTTTTCATCTTGGGTCAGTGCTCCCAAGTCTCGCAACCGCATTTTGGAGGCTCGGAGGGACTCGGCATGTGGAGGTTCAATGAGCCGGGCGAACACAGACTGGAGGGGATGGGCACTAAACATCTCTAAAATTTTAATTCTGAACAAAGAAAACACCAGAAATAATGTGCTAGTCTTATTTTGAGGGAAGTGACACAGAAGAGCAAGACAGGATTTTTCGTGAATGAAAATTAACTCCCCAGACACATGATTTTATAAACTGACAGTGCTAGTATGAGTATTTTTAAATGTCTGAGGCCGAGGGCAATGTGCAAGTGTGCTTGACACAACGGACGTATGTATGAAGTGCAATGAGAGTTGCACGAGCCCCACGAAAACGATAAAAAGGAAATCGTCCTGTGCCATCCAGGTCTCCTAGCAACAAACTACTGACACACAGATTCCGAGAATTGTCCAAGCTCAGAATAAAACCTTCTCTTTAACCTTGCAAAATGGTTCCTTTCATACCCAGACGAACCAAAAAGCTGAGCCCAGTCCCATTGTGTTGAGTCTCTGGGCGCCTCTACCCAGGGCTTCTGAGGCTGTGAATCGTTACAGGGGCAGATTTTCTCCTGCAGCAGTGGGTTCAACTTATGAACTAAAACTCAAATGACTCAGTTACTGTTTCCCAGCTGCACTTCCCGCTATTGCTCACAAAATGAATCTGCTTCCTGTCTTGTGCTAGCTCTTGATAACTACTGTTTGAAATTATGACTTTAAGCATCATTTCAGAAGAGGAAAAAATTAGCACGCATACAGTGAAGCCTGTGCAAGCCAGAGTTCCACGGGACCACCCTGATTTTCCAAACTCCAGAAGCTGCCTGCCTTTGACGAGACAGAAATCTTTTCTATTGTTTGTTTTGGTAGAAATTATTTAGTGGGAGATATTTGAGTTTTCTTGCTGACAGGTTTCTGTCTTACACAACTTCCAGCTTTTGCAGATGTTACTGTATAAAATTTTATTTGAGTTATTTCGTTTTTTAGATGTCGACCTTGGTACATGCTGTGGGCGTTGGACTGCTACCCACAGCCTCTGGTTTGAACCCACCAGCCGCTCTCTGAAGGAGCAGGATGCGACCATCTATTTCCATGAAGAGCTGCAGCCTCGACAGCCACAGGGGCGCATCTACTAGTCTGCACTTTCACTAAGAACTGGAACCAACTCGATGGTACTGAGGCTTATTTTTTTTAAGTATTTCTATTCAAAATTTTGAGTATTTCTTTTAGTTTTGATTACTTTCCTGATTTACTTTGTATTTTTTTCTCAACAGTTTTATTGGCATCGAATTTACCTATCACAGAAGTCAACCACTGAATCACAGTAAGAAGAGTTGTACAATCACATACATATACTCTTCAGCTCGACTGCAGGGCCACCCTCTGCAATGCAAGCAGTCTCTAGAGGGAAAGGCTAGCAAGAACAGGGAAGACAACCCCGAGGACTTTCTGCTCGTGAATAAAGGGTTTTATCCGTCGCCACACTCAACATCTTGATTACGTCAAAGAGAAACCTGCGACCTGATAGGGTGGGGACCAAAGGCACATGTACCTCAGACACAGCTGTTCCAAGGGCACTCTCTGTATTTCGGGCAGCTGCTGCTTTAGCAGTTGGTGGCTGTAGTGATGGCTGGTGAATAAATGGAAGCAGACCCCAGAAGCAACACGGCCAGCTCGGCCTTTCCTTTGCAGGGCATTAGCCTGAGACACAAAAGTGTCCTCTAGACTCTCCATACCTTTGCTTGCATCATATCTAGAAAGAGATAAAAAAATGTGGAAAAGAGAGTTATTTTACAAATAGGTGTCCAAGCCTCTATCTGACATGGGCAGAAGAGAACCACCACCAGGAAGGCATAGGCCCTGGGTGTCCTGGGATCCTGGAGCTGTGGGGAGGTGCCACGTGCTGGCATTAGATGGTATCCAGTCCCAGCACAAAGTTTCTTGATTCAAATGTACTTTCTTCAAACAAGTGTGAAAGCACATGACAAAAAGAAGGAATAATTTTTTAATCATTTCATTGGGGGTTCGTACAACTTTTATCACAACCCATACATACGTCTATTATTTCAAGCACATTTGCCGCTCTTTCCACCCAAGCCCGAGGAGGAATAATTTATTGCTTTCCAGGAAAACCTTACATTTTTCACCTCCCTTTGAGTTTAAGATTCAAGGTCTTAGCTATAGAATCGCTCACACATCCACATTGAGGTCTCATACAGCACCCCCACCCTCACCCCACAGTAAGCATGGGCCTAACAGCAGCAGACACTAGCAGCGTCTTTGGCCCCGCTTCCATCAGCAAAAGAGAATACCTCTTTTCTTTCATTTTCCCACAATCGATGACATAGACCACGTCATCAATGGTTATGGATGTTTCGGCAATATTGGTGGAAATGATAATCTTAGTCACTCCGACAGGAGGCTTTACAAACACAGCCTGCTGCTCTTCGCTGGACAGAGATGAATGAAGCGGATGAATAACACATCTGGAAAGAGAGAAAAGGCACAGTCGGGGTTCTAGTACAAAGCACTGACATTGGATCTCTGTGGGTGACTTTATATTAAAATTATAAGACTGTGAAGTGTCAGCGCCTTCTCTATAACCTGAGCTCGAAGTCCCACAAATCTATTGCTGCCCTATCAATACAACTCCTCGTAACCCCACAGCACTCAGTAGAACTGACTCAATATGGTTCCCGCGGCTGCACACCTTATTCAGTGAGGTCTATGGAAACAGGCTGCCCTGTCGTCCCCCTCAGGGAGCAGCAGCTGATGGGTTTGAAGCAGCCACCTTTTGGTGTACAGGCCAATGCTTAACCCACTATGCCACAAGGGCTCCTTTCTCAAGGCTTGGCCCTTCTAAATGGGAAGACTCTTTTTTGATCTTTACAGAATATTCACTCTGTTCTCTGAAGCTACCTGGCACCAGACTTCTGGGAGACCGTGGTCTCGGGGTGCACTAGTTGCACGGCTCTCCTCTGATGCAGACGGTCGGCAGCAGCAGGTGCGAACTCACCGGCAGGGTGTTTTTGAACAACCAACAATCTCCCATCATCCTGGGAAACATATTGGTGTGTAATTCAAACAAAAGGAATACTGAGCTAAGATTCTATAAATAACAAGTCTAGAGTCAACTAACCAACAAAGAGCTATTTTTTTCTTGACCTTTCAATCCAGAGAAAGAGGTAGAGGTGGTGGTATTAACTATGAAATGACATGCTTACATTCTAGGGGCTGTTTATCCGTCAAACACTTTTCCTTTTAAGTACGAGGATATACTTAGAAGGTATTCCTACTGAAAATTTATTTCTTAAAAAATGGTAGTGATAGTTCCATGTTGTTACTAACAAGTGGCCTTCTCCACACCTCTGCAAGTGCCTGACAATTAAAATAATAAGTGAGTTTGCTGACTCGGTATGCCAAGCAGAGAGAAAATATTGCCACTTTTTTAGTGGCAAGGAAGTAAGTGATTTTCCAGGGCAAATAACGATTTCTACACCAGTGGACATAAACAAACATAATCTTGGGTCTAAAGAGGGCACTGACTGTAAGGGAAAGCTCTTGGGTCACTGCCACACGTGGAAGCAGGCAGCTTACCGAGCACTGCGCCTGTTGTTGAAAAGAGGATTTGATTGTAGCTGTTCGTAAAGCATTTTGATTTCAGCCAGTCCCGGTAAAAACACAAGTATAGCACCTGGGTACATAAGAGAAATCAAATTGAAAGAAACAAAAAGGGAAAAAAATATGTAGAAGAGAAAGATATTTCAAAATTAAAAAAAAAAACACATTAATCCGAGCATTTAAAAAAATCATTTGATTGGGGGCTCTTATAGCTTTTATAACAATCCATACATCAATCGTATCAAGCGCATTTACACATATGTTGCCAGCATCCTTTAACACATTTTCTTTCACATTTTTTATTTGAGCCCTTAGTATCAGCTGCTCATTTTTTTACCTTTCCCCCACCCTCATGAACCTTTGATAAATTATTATTTTCATATTTTACACTATGCACCCATGTTTCTGTTGTTTGTCACCCTGGTGGTAGTGGTGGGGTTATACGTTGATCGATCATCGAGATCCATTCCCCCTTTCTCCCCTCACCTTCCCCCTACCCTCATGGTATCACTATTCCCATTATTGTTTCTGAGGGGTTTATCTATCCTGGATTCCATGTGTCGAGAGCTCTTATCTGTACCAGTGTACATGCTCTGGTCTTGCTGGATTTGTAGGTAGAACTGGGGTCATGATAGTAGGGGGAGGAAGCATTAAAGAACTAGAGGAATGCTGTGTGTTTCATCAGTGCTGTACTGCACCCAGTCTGGCTCATCCTTCCTTCTGGCCCTTCTGTAAGGAGATGTCCAATTGTCTACAGATAGGCTTTGGGCCTCCACTCCACATACGTCCTCCTCATTTGCATCGATATGATTGTTTTGGTTTTCTGATGCCTGATCCTATTGACATCTCATGATCACACATGCTGGTGTGCTTATTCCATGTGGACTTTGTTGCTTCCCAGCTAGATGGCCGCTTGTTTATCTTCCGACGCCAAATCTTTTAATAGCTGGGCACCATCAACTTTCTTCACATTTGCTTATGCACCCATTTTGTTTTCAGGGATTGTGAACATCACAGAATGTCATGTTATTAGAACAAAGTGTTCTTGCGTTGAGGAAGGACTTGAGGTCCAATGTCCATGTGCTACCTTAATACTCAACATATATATACAGAAATATATGTCCCTATCATTATATATTCACATATGTATGTGCCTGTATTTATACAATGTTCTTTGCCTCCTAGTTCTTTCCTCTATTTCCTTTCCTCTTGTCCCACCATCATGTTTGACCTGCATTCGCTTTCAGTACTTTCTCTCAGGTACGTTGCACTCGATCAAACCCCACCAGGCATTCTACACCCTCCTCGCCATTGATTTTAGATCACTTGTTCCTTTGTCTGTGGGTTTGCTGGCTCCTCCCTTCCTTTCCCCCACCTCCCCTCTCCCTTGCCAGTGACTCACTGGCAGTGGGTCTGGATTTGGTTATGCGAGAAAAGGCTGGCTGCATTTTCAGAGATTTAAACAGGAGCAAAGGCATCGAGCGAAGGTAACTGTGATAAAATAGTTGTTGCCACTAGGGGTTGTGTCAATACTTTTAAAGGGAAGACAAATGGACACAGTATTAAAGGACAAGTATGAGTTTCCTTAGTTGAATTTCCCATAAAATGGGTGTTCCAATACCGGGGACTGACTACATATGGACAGAAAAATATTTTTTTGTTCAATTTTTCTGTGCCTCAATCTTCTCTGTTCTTGTGCGGTGGCTCTTCATATCAGGAATATCTTTCACATTTAAAAATGTACTCCAACTCCCTACTTACTAGAGCTACTCAGCTTTGAATTCTGGTAATTTTATGACATTTCTTTTTTGTTTGCTTCACTTGATCTTTTTCCTTTTTCTTCAACAACCCTTTCCTTCTGTGGTGAAACAAGATACTCAGTTCAGTGACAACTCATTAAACAAGAGTGGCTAGTTGACAAAAAAAGAGAAACTTTAAGGCACTTTAGTAGTTTTCATGTGTTTTACAAGTGTCTTTAAAAAGCACCACATGATGAGCCATTACTGTCTCGCATAAACACTGTACAATAAGCATAAATATGATTTGTTAAAGTTTATCATTCCATTTAATGGCTACCAAATATTGGTTATCCTTTACTCATGCAACACATTTATTCGGTCTGTTGTTCCTGGGTGTGTGGAACAGAGCAGTGAAGACGTCCCTACTCTTAGGGATCATATACTCTGCTGACGGAGGCTGTCCGTAAGCTCTGTGGCACGGTAGCAGCAGGTAACAGCAATGCTCCTATGGGGATGATGGTAAATGCATTCATGTAAGTGGAGCATCATTATTAGGGGTAGATTTACTGGGTATGAGCAAGATGTCAAAGAGCCCTCGTGGCAGAGATTATGCACTCAGCTATGAACCAAAAGGTTGGTGGTTCAAACCCACAGCTTCCTTCTGGGTGAATCATGAGCCAGTTTGCATCTGTGAAGATTTCGGCCTGGTTAACCTCATGGGCACTTCTCTGTGTGAGAGGGCCAGTATGAGTTAGAATCGACACCAGGTTGGATCTTGGGTTTGAAAATGTACGCCAGGCACTCTGCTAAGCACATTGCACATGGCTTCTTTCAATGCTTAAAATAGCTTTCTGCAAGAGATAATATTTTTATTTTACAAACAAGGAAACTAAGGCTTAGAAGAGGAAGGTCCATAGAAGGGCTGTATCCCAGGTTACACAATTCCTGGGAGGCAGAACTGCGAGGATGATCAGAGTCAAGAGACTCTGCTCTTAACCCCACAGCCTCATGGCCTCTGTGGGCAGAGTTTACATTTGATTCAACCGCTCATTACCCAACTCTCATTTATCCGGGGTTCCAATGTTGCATGTCTGGACCACTCAGGTTTCTTCCTCAAGCTTCTTTCTTTGGAGCTGTACATTGTTAATACCCCCTTTTTGCTTGAAAGGAGGTGTGTGAGTGTGCGTGCAAAAAAGGAACCATGAAAGGTAAAATTGTCCCTGAAAAGACTGTAAGCAGCTTTAGCATGGGTGGGGGCCCCAGGAGAAGAGGTTGTTCCTGCTGTGCCGATTAGGTTAGGAAGGAAGCCCCCTTCTCTCCTGCCATCATCTCTTAGGCACCCAGAGACAGATGCAGTTACCTGGCGGGTACGAGTGCTTTCCATCCACGATCCACTCCAATAAGGCCTCGATTAGTTCAAGATTAACCTTTTCAAAATCCATCAGAGACATTGTTTTGATGACTGATTTGCTAAACCCTGAAAGAAAAGTCAAAATGAGAAAGACGAGTCACACCTTATTTTTATTTTGCTTATAAAACAAAAATGTATATCGCCCAAAGTGAATGACAAGACTGTCTTGATCTGGTTGAGTCCATGGGACATCGAGTGCACCACATCAACTCTCTCCCAGTCTTTCAGAAATTACAGGCTCACCCTAAAAGAAGCACCTTTCTGCTTCAACCTCCAGGGAGGCCACATTGACTTCCCTTCCTGTTTTCCCATTTCACCCACCACACTCAGTTATTGACGGTCTACGTTCTACTACCAAAGACAGAGTCTAATAAATATGCATCAGAAACCCCTTCCAGGCTCAAGCAAATGAGTCAGAACAGACGAAAGCCCAACAACAGTAACCCACGGGAGCCGATGTACAGAGACCACAGCTTTCAGCCACCCGTCACAATAGCGACGCGTAACCTTTAGGTCCCCTGGAAAAACGATGAAGTGACATCTTACCACATGTGATCCTACTGGGTTCACCAACATCAGAATCTACCCATGGACCCTCGAGTGAAAAGTCTAGTCTCCTTCCAACCATCTGAAACCCAGTGAAAGACACACTTCTCTGGATTGTACGATACATGTCAGCTCTGTTCAAGATAAATCACACACTGGCAGGAGTGCTAGAGTGAGAGGCAGCAGAGGGACACACTGCTGTACACTGCGCCTTGCAGTGTGGTGATCTACAATCAGAGGCACAGGCAGGCTGAACAGGCGTGGGACAGAGTAGGCGTGGACTCAAGAACATGCACCTGACAGAGGACATTTGCACATGTGTCTTGACTTTTGCACCAAATATCTGAATGATAGTGGTGAAGCACCTGAGGACAAAGTTATGAAAGCTTAGCCGGAACCAAACACCTTGAGGGAATGAGTCATTGATGTTATTTTTAAAAAACACAGCTACATCTTCAAATTTCTCGAACGACCCGGAAAAGCAAGGACACCCAGGTTCCGGAGCACATGGTTACACTACCAGTCACAATTCTCCTTCACCAGAGAGCACCAATCTCCATCATTCTGGATCCGAAGCACCGCTGGGATGCGAGCACAATCGTCCGAGATGATCTGACTGTTGCTCAGCAACTGAGGCTGGAGCCGAAGCACACACCTTTAAGGACACCCCATCAGACATTTCAGCTCCCAACCCGCAAGTCCTCAGGAAGTTGGCCCTTACTACCACTGTGTGCTTCATCTTTGGTCCTGAGTAAGCTTCAGGCCAGCAAGCCAGAGCAGCGAGAAGAGGTGTGCAATGTACCACTGGGCTGGTCTTAGCAAATCCTCAGAAATATAAAGGACTCTGGCGAGATCAGAAATGGCAAACACAGTAGAAAATGTCTTTTCCTGTAATGTTGCAGATCAGTTACAGCAAACTGAACAGTGACCGTAAAGGAGAAAGTTCCGCTGGGCTCTTTCTTAGCCACAGCAGCTATGTGGAAGCAACTGCAGCTTTGATAAGAGGCGCTTTTGGGGTTTTATGTTATGATTTTGTTCACTGTACTTTGCTCTTGTTCTTAAGAATACTGAAGTAATCGGGAGTAAAACTGGAATCTTCTCCTTACTCTCAAAAAAGTCATGAAAATAAACACATATACCAAGCACACACTGCCATTCAGTCAGTGCTGACCCAGCTCCCCGTAGGGCAGAGTAGAACTGTTCCAGTGGGCATCCGAGACCGTAACTCTTTAGAAGAGCACAAACCCCTGCCTTTCTCCCTCAGGATGGCTGCTGGTTTTGAACTGCCGACTTTGCACTTAACAGCACAATCCATCACACTATGCCAGCAGCTCTTCAAAGACACACACACACGAGAAAACTATAATATAAATGAAATAAAATACTAACAAATAGTGACTTGGGACAAAGTGTGTATGAGAGTTTATTGCATATTCTTGCAAGCTTTCACAAATTTGAAATTATATCAAAATAAAACATTATAAAATCTTACAAACGCTAACATATTGTACTATTGCCCAAATTTTCTATAATGCACAATATGTGTCTTTTAAATAGAGGAGGAAACAACCTACTGGAAAAGATAGTAGCAATTACAATCTAAGATATGTTGAAACCACTACTTTTGTAAGTTTAAAGTTGGTGATACATTAAAGACAATGCAACAATGAGATAAGCGCTAACCTCTTCTTTTGTTTCACAGTAAGGAAATATACTAGAAAATTTTAGCATATTACCTCTATAGCGGGTTACCAGTTGCTTAAAATCCAACTGTTGATCGGGCACTTGATCTTGATCCTGATCCTGGAGCTGAAGGGAGAGTCGCAGGTCTTCCTCCACTTCTTCAAATGCAGTTCTGTTGCGCCTCGCTTTCAGTTTCTCCCTTGCAATCTGCTTCATGGAACGCCGATAGGGGCTCCCATCCTGTAACACGTACCTGGGGGACGAAGGTGAAAGAGAGAGAGAGAGAGAGAGAGAGAGAGAGAGAAAAGCATTCGCCTATCTTATATGCTTTTTTCAGCAGAATGTTCCGCATGCTATCCTTCCACCAGTAGTACTCTGCTGGTTGTGTCACTTCTGCTAATGAACACAAAGATGCTTTGAGTTCTGCCAGTTTATAAGGATAAGAGACCAGATAAAAATATGGGGAACCCCACCTAGGAAAAATGGCACAGACATTCATACAATAAATTCATTTGGAACCAGAGTTGTGGAAGGAGGATGAATGGGGTGGGAGGTCTTTAAGGGAAGAGGAACTAGAGCATAATTAACATTTGGAATTCATAATTAGCATACGGAACATTTAATGTGCAGTTTCACTACAGGAGCGCATTGTAGGCCTTGGCTACTAGGCCAACATGGCAAATATCAGCACTAACAGAAATTCATGACAAATGTGATCATCATTTTACACTAGCAGCATCACTGAGAGGTTTGCTCTCAAGTTCAGAAAAGACAGCTCTCATTGGACTACTGCCTCGTCTCTGGCTGGAGGCCTTTTCACATGGACACAGTTACAGTTGATCAGTGGTTAAATGCTGCTCTTGCATTTAACAGTTCCTTGGGGGAAATGCTTCCTTGCTTCCCTTACTTCAAGGGTCAAGCTGCTGTTTAAGTCTAGAACACTTGTCACCTTTAACCTCACCTTTTTCCCCCTTGTTTATTTATTTATTTTCCCCAACAGTTTTATTGGCACACACTTTACATACGCTACAACTGAGGAGTTAAATTGTTCAATTTTATCAAGGGGAATTAGACAATCACCACCACATCTATCTTAGAGCATTCCCCACCTCCATGGTTAAATCACCTTCAAAACGAGTTGTGTAATTACAATCAGTTCTAGTGCTGTCTCCGCCCTCTCCCCTCATTATCCACTCTGGGAATCCCTTTGTCTATTGCCCATCCCCCCATCCCTGCAACACCTTGTATCAGTGATTATCATTATGCATCCACTCCTGTGCTTCACAGCTGGGAAACCCAACAGAAGACAATGAAAAACAAATCGCACTCAGGTGGTAAGGATAAGATCATATTAGTATAAAGATAACAATAGAAACAATGCACGAGAGGGAGAAGACCCCATCAACATTCAAGAAGCCAGGGAAGAAATTTTTGTCATGCAACAACTAAGAGATATCTGCACCCAGAACCATTTCAGATCGTGTCTTTAGGCAGGTCAACTGGCCGAGTGCCTTGTTCGATCCAGCATACTCAAGAGCCCAATGGTCTCTGCCAGATAGTAAGGCTAGCGTGGATCTGCCAGTGACTCAGTCTGACTAGATACTCTGCAGGTGGGCTCTCACTGGCCTCCACAGCCTTCCTTGACACTGCAGGACCATGGGACCCTGCCATCTCTCTAACGATGCACTCTCTCGCTGCTCTCCTTCTGGCAGCTTCGTCAGCATAAGGGATCCTTCTGGTTACCTCCTCAGTTAGCATCCCTACTCACTTCATTGTCTTCTTTGGTAATATCATCCTCTCCCACAGTTCCAACTGCCAGGCACACGCCGCACACTGCTTTGCTGCACCTGTTTTAGACCTAAAGGTTCTGTTGTTGGCTAAACATCTCTGTAGGACTGTCCTTAACCCGCTTCAAAACGCAATTCTGATTCACAGTGACTCTAGAATAGTGTAGAACTGCCTGTGGGGTTTCAGAGATTAACTCTGTTACAGGAGTAGAAAGCGTCACCTTTCTCCCTTGAAGGGCCTGATGGTTTTGAACTGCTGACCGTACAGTTAGGAATCCCAAGCGTGACTCGCTGCGCCACCAGGGATCCCCTATCATTAGATCTGCTCAAAACAAAACAAACATGACTAGACTCAACTTGAATTCCAGGTTTAAAGGGCTTTGTTTCCTCATCTTTCAGGGATTTGGCCTTAGGAAAGTGGTTTGGAACAATTTTTCCTGGAGCACCAGAGGTTCCTCAGAGCCTTGGGATAGTAAAAGATGCAAACGCAGCCAAGATGCGGAGCTCTATCCTCTTTTCCACCATTTTCAGGTGGACCACTCCTCTAGCTCTCCTATTTCTAAGATTTCATTTGAAGAAAGTGTACTAAAGAATTACCTATGATTCTTTATCTTTGAGTTTATGAAACACCTCCCCCTCTATCTCAAACTATCATATCCAACATTTATTTGCTCATTAAACATTTGCTTAATGACTAGTGTGTGCGAGGGGCCATGGGGATGGCATACAAAAATGAATACACCTTTCAGGGACTCACCTAATGGGAGAAGCTGGACCAAGCAAGGCACAAAAAGTGCCCCAGAACTTCTGGATAAAGAAGCGACTCATTTCTACTAGGAGAAAAAGGGGATTTCATGCAGGTGGCACACGAGCTGGGTGTGGAAAAAGTAGAGAAAGAGGAAGAGAGAGAAAGTTATAACGTCAAGATGGTAACATGGCATGTTTGAGAATTAGTAGTCTGAGAGTGCCCACCTCTGTGTGGGTGGCAGAGTTAAAGTAGGAAAAGAGGTAAATGTAGCTGAGATCAGATGAAGTGAGTCATTCACACCCACAAAGAGAGGGAAATGCAGAGCCAATGACAGATTTTAAGGAGAGGAGGGACATGATCAGTAATATGTTTTAAAGAGAACTCTGGCGGCAATGAGTTAGAAAAAGATAAATTAATAAACAAACAAATAAATAAATGAGGTCAAAGATGATCCATCTCTCCAGAGGTTCATATTCAACGGGAATGGGGTAAAGTGCAGAAATTAACATTTTTCACAAGCTATTCAAGTATTCCTATAACACCCTAAATTCTAAGGTCACTGTTCTTCGAATTTTACCTTGAAAATATTGTAATATCAAATAATTAAGAAATTAGCAAAGAGGCTTACTAGGAATAGAAGCAAGAGAAAAAGACAGAAAAAGCAATCATAACTCTCACATAATACTGCAAATTCCTTAAAGGTGGGATGAAAATGCCCATTTAAATAGGAAGAAACTAAAGCAAGAGTCTAAAGTTAGCATGTGGAGGGCTTTAATTAATCCCAGGTCTGTCTCCAGGGTTGGTACTCTCAATCAAAATGTGATATTGTCTGTGATTTGCAAATCATTCATGTAGTACATATTTGCTGAAATAAAGGGGAAACAAAGTGTTCAAATAGAAAAATCCTAAGACGAACATTTTCATTCACATCCTGACACACCCAGTGTACAACAATGCTGTTGTCAATGAGCCTTAATTATGATCTTCCTCACCTTGTTACAGCAATTGCATCTTCCAAAAAAAACTGATCAACAGGAAATGTACGACCTAAAGAAAACCCCAAGAAAATAGAAAAAGTTTCAGAAGACCCGTCAAACTCTATGAAATGGTTTGCATCAGTAACATTCTCTTTAAAAAGTGCTTGACACAATGAAGTGCTATTTGTTGTATGGTCCTAAAACAACCACAGATTATTTTTGTTCCGTTCAATATTCTTATTTCTTTTTTTAAAATCATTTTATTAGGGGCTCATACAACTCTTATCACAATCCATACATACATCAATTGTGTAAAGCACATTTGTGCATTTGTTACCTTCACAGATTATTTTTAATGACAAAAACTGGTTAGTCAAGAAACAAAAGTTTCTTTTGTGTATAGGTGAAGAAAATGATCATTTGCTAAGAAGATTTTCCTCCCTATAAACTTGTTATTCTCTTTTCGTCCCACAAGGGACCATTTAACACTCAATTATATTCTAAAGGCATAGTTTGTTTGCTTTTTAGATTCTAGTATTGTCAACACCCTCTACAAGTAGAACAAGTACTACTATTATTCTTGGAAGCAATGCTTCCAAGTTGTCCCTTCAGGAATCAGATGCTGAAGGATAAACCAAAGCCAAGGGAGGGGGAATAATTGCACAAGACTAGGAGAACACCTACAGAAAACAGACACTCTAGCTTCATATTTTACCCAAATTCTGAACTCTAGCACAATTTAGCAATGAACAGAGACACTATGCAGAAATACCACATTCCACTACACACCCACTTTTTAATGGTTAAATACGAGGGGATGGGAGAAATAACTGAAATTTATGAAAAAGAAATCACATACAAAATTGAATTCCCCTGGCAAGTAGCTATGTGGTATGATTTTGTTATAATCATTTCTAGATATAGGTGTACATACTTGTTCATTTATATCACAAATGAACCTTAAACTAATTATCTTCGTTTATAAGAACAATACGTATTTAATGATACATTTTAGTTACCTGGTATAGTAATCACTGGGCAGAAGTTGAAATATTCTGAGAAGAGCTCGGCGTTTAAGGTAGCACTCATTAGAATCACGTGGAGAGTTGGCCTCTGCACCAAAATGTCCTTCAAAACTAGCAGCAAGAAGTCACTAAAAGCACGAAAACAGACGTGAGGGTCCAAGAAACTCAACACATGAACAACTACACATATTTTGATCCAGGAATGCAGTTATATATTATATTCCTGGATATGATGACTAAATATTATAAAGATAGCAGTGTTTTTGTTTTACTTCCAAATAAATTCTACATCGAGTAATACCAAAAGGATTAAGCGTTATATTTGAGAATTCTTAGTATCTACAAAGAGGCATATGCAAAGCTTTTCATTATAATACTGCTTTAAATAGTACAACAGAAACAACCTGTCCATCAACAGCCCTATTTATCATTTTGAACAAGAGTAAAAATAAAGGGGGCAGAGGACACACTGTGGAACAATATAGTGTCAAATAGCAATGGTCAAACTAGCCTCTTTGCTTTAGCTCTTGCCTCTCTGCGATGTTCTCAATATAACAGCACCAAACCTCTTCAGTTAAAGAGCAAGAATGTTATTTTGAGGAATAGGGTACACCTGACCCATCAGTGTATTTTCAATCAGCTCATATGCAAATGAAAGCCGGACAATGAATAAGGAAAACTGAGTCAGAATCGATGCATTCAAATAAAGGTGCTGGCGAAGAATACTAAATATGCCATGGCCTGCCAAAGAATGGGCAAACTGTCTTAGTAAAGTACAGCCAGAGTGATCCTTAAAAGCAAGACTGGAAAGACTTCATCTCATTTACTTTAGACATGTTTAGAGGGACGAGTCTCTAGAGAATGACATCATGCTTAGTAAAGCAGAAGGTCTATAAGAAAGAGCAAGACCCTCAATGAGATACATTGACGGTGGTTTCAACAATGGGCTCACATGCAGGACTATCTGTGAGATGGCACAGGACCAAGCAGTGTTTGTTCTGTTGTACACTGAGTCTCTGTAAGTCAAAACTGAATCAACACCACCCAACCAGACGACAACAACAACACTGTGCTATGGACTGAATCGTGTTCCCCACTGGCCCCTAAATATGTGTCAACATGACCAGGCTGTACAATTATCTTCAGTTTTTGTGAGATGAAGTCATGATCCTGTGTTGTAAATCCACACCTCTATGACGTTAATGAGCTAAGATTATAGGCAGTTGTGTTAACAGGTAGGATGTAATCTATAAGAATAGGCTGTATCTATAGACAATCTATTTTTAAGACATAAAAACAATAAAATGCAAGCGAGTTTAGAGGGTCCTACAAAAACAACAAAACACAAGAACCAGAGCAG
This sequence comes from Tenrec ecaudatus, assembly GCF_050624435.1. NCBI lineage: Eukaryota > Metazoa > Chordata > Mammalia > Afrosoricida > Tenrecidae > Tenrec > Tenrec ecaudatus. Next base: position 30,559,548 of record NC_134546.1, read on the forward strand.
TGTACATCCTTGGGATGCAGGCTCACTACACTAGGAACCTCCTAGACCTAGGGGAAGCCTGGTACCAAATTATATGAAGATGTGCAAAGGAAAAACACCATAGATCTGAAAGGACACTAGGGCCTTCCTCTGAACCTGTGAGTTAACACAGAGAGAACGCTTTCCCTAGACTTGGTGTTATGCATTCTAGTTTCTAGAACTGTGAGAGAATAAATTTCTATTTGTTAAAGCTATTCATGGTGGTATTTCTGTCACGGCAACATTAGATAATAAGACACTATTATACTATCGTGAAAAGAAGAAAGGACGTCTAAGTAAACCTGGCGGACTGTCCAAAGAGGGGAAAGTACCGGTAGCTAGCAGACAAAGGACCTTCTAGGGGAAGTTCCTTGTTTCCTTCTGCTTCTTTTTTGGTTGTTGTCGAGGCTTTAAAATGTTTATTAATCAATTTATTGGGGGCTTGTACAACTCTTATAACAACCCATACATCCATCTACTGTGTCAAGCACATTTGTACATTTGTTGCCACCATCATTCTCAAAACATTTACTTTCTACTTGAGCCCCTGGTATCAGCTCATTTTCCCCCTCCCTCGTGAACCCTTGATAATTTATAAATTATTTTGTCATATCTTACACTGTCCAATGTCTCCCTTCACCTACTTTTCTGTTGTCCATCCCCCACAGAGGGGGGGGATGTAGATCCTTGTAATTGCTTCCCCCTTTCTACCCCACCCACCCTCCCTCCACCCTCTTGGTATCATCACTCTCACCACTGGTTCTGAAGGGGTAATCTGCCCTGGATTCCCTGTGTTTCCAGTTGCTATCTGTACCAGTGTACATCCTCTGGTCTAGCCAGATTTGTAAGAAAAAATTGGGATCATGATAGTGAGTGGGGAGGAAGCATTTAGGAACTAGAGGAAAGCTGTATCGCACCCAGACTGGCTCATCTCTTCCCTGTGACCCTTCTGTAAGGGGATGTCCAGTTGTCTACAGATGGATCTTGCATCCCCAATCTGCACTCCCGCCCCTTTCACAATGATCTGATTTTTGTTCTTTGATGCCCGATACCTGATCCCTTCAACACCTCATGATCACAGTTTCCTTTCACTCTCTGTGGGGCCAGCACTCCTTAAGGATCCCTGTGTGCCTTGATTCGTCTTTGTTACGGCGAGGTTCCTCTCTTCTCAGCTAGCTTTCCTCCCCTTTAATTCCTTGTAAAACAGAAAGTTTAACTCAAGCAAGCATGTGTGATTTGAGTCATGCCCCCTTGTAAGGTAGGGACTTAAGGTACAGCCCACACAAATCCTGACAGGTTAGGATTTACAACACATAGAATCACACGATCCTGGAAATCATGATTGAGACAGTTCAGGGGGCACAATTCAACCTGTGGCATGTTCCCTTTGTTGTTAGTGAGTCAGCTCACTCATAGTCATCCTGCACAGTCCTGTGCCATCTTCTTGGTTGTGACATTAGAGGCTGCACTTTTGCAGCCCCTGTGGCAAGCTTCCTTTCTCTCATTGCCCTCTACTGTGGCTAAGCGTGATGCTCTTTCCCAGGGACCAGTACCTCCTGATAACATAGCCATAGGACATGCTACGTAGTCTCACCATCTTCACTTCCTGGGAAACATTCTTTTCCAAGATAGATTTGTTCATTCTCCTGGCAGCTCATAGAATATTCAGTATTCTCTACCAACACCATAATTTAAATGTATCAACTCTTATTAAGTCTTTCTTATTCATCATCCAACTTTTACATGCATATGAAGCTACTGAAAAAAAGCAAGGATTGAGTTAGGCACGCCTTAGTCTTCAAAATGACATTTTTTATTTTTAACACTTTCAAGATGTCATGACTCAAAGCAATAAGTCATTTGATTACTTGATTGCTGCTTCTGTGAACAATAATTATAGACCTAAGTAAAATTAAATCCTTGACATCTTCAACTTTCACCTCATTTATTATGATGTTGGCTATTAGTTCAGTTGTGAGGATTTCTGTTTTCTTTATATTGAATTGTATTCCACACCTAAGGCTGTATGAGTGATTTTCATTAGCAAGTGCTTCAAGTTCTCACTTTCAGCAGTAGGTTGTGTTGTCTGTATTGTAGGTTTTTCATGAGCCTTCCTCCACTTCTGCCTCCTTCTTATACAGTCCATCTCGCAGATGACTTGTTCAACAGACAGACTGATGGTAGGATATAAACCTGATACATACTTTGCTTGATTTCAATCCACACAGTATTCCCTTGTTCTCTTGGAAAGACTGCCTCCTGGTCTATGTGCAATTTCTGAGTTAGCACAGATAAGTGCGCTGGAATTCCCATTCTTCTTAATGTTACCCACAATTTGTTATGACCCATACAGTTGGAAGATCTTGGCTTTTAGTCAAGATCCACTGAACATCAGCAATGGTATCTAACTCCTCTTCTGAATCCAGCTTGAATTCCTGGCAGCTCCCTGTTGATTTACTCTCTGGCTCCCCCAAATCCATGTCCTTGTCACACATGAAACACATTCAACACATCATATCTTCTCAAAAGCTTTAAATAAACTTTAAGTCTAACCTTAGCTTCTGAATCATCTAAATCAAGTATGCCTGAGACTTTAGGCCTATTTCATCCTGGGACAAGAGTCCACTTCATTTGTGAACCTATGAAATCTATGTTGCAAGTTATCTGTTTCCAAAGTACAAGGATGCAACAGGTACATGGCAGACATCTCTTACAGATGGGAGACACAGCAGGGAAAGAAGAGATGACGACAAGCATCAAGGAAGTCTAAAAGCCAGCAGAACAATTTACACAAGAGCTCAGGCTTGAAAAGAACCCTTTCTTCTCGGAGACCATCCAGGCTCGAGCCCTGCTCTCCAGCTTCTGGGTGTCGGCCAGCTCTGGATTCTGGAGGTCTCTCGGTGCTCCACCTCCAGGCCAACTAGGGTCAACCATGTGGCTCATTTAAGATCATGCTTAAAAAGCTCATCAGTCAAATATGTAAGTTAAACACAAGTTATACTTTCTACTAACCATCTGAATGTAATCTGGGCAAGTTCTTGGCCATGGTCTAGAAAGTATTTTCTTTCTTCCACTGTTCAGCTATATGTTCTTTATTTTCTTTTAAAGCCTCATTAGAAGTGCATTTAATGACCACATTCATTTCTAGCAACCTTCTGTTGCTGGTGTCACAGGAACTCTCTCTAGCTCTCCTCCTTGACTTCTTCGAAGCTCTCACAGAGTTGCCCCTGATATCCATAATTCAAGTCCACATAAGCTTCTACTATTACCCACTGCCAAACCGATGCTGAATCATAGTGCCTCTATCTGATAAACTAGAATGGCTCTCCATAGGGTTTCAGAAACTGTAAATCTTAATGGGAATAGACAAACTTATCTCTCTCTCTCTGATGAAGTGGCGGGTAGATTTGAACTGCTGACCTTGTGGTTAACCTACTGCACCAGTGTCTATTCATTACCCAATTCCAAAACGGCTTCTATATTTTAGCTATCTGTTGGAGTAGTATCCTACTGCTGGTACCAAATTCTGACTTAGGTATCTAATGCTGCTATGACCAATACTACAAATGGATGGGTCTAATAAACAGGAGAGACCAGTCCCTTGAGAAGGACATCATGTTTGGTCAAGTGGAGGGGTGGTGAACAAGTGGAAGGCCCTGAGGGAGATGGTTTGCCACAGTGGCTGCACTACTGCGCTCAGGCACAGGAATAATTGCGACGATGCCAGAGCAGGCGGTGTTTCGTTCTGCTGTGCACAAGGTCACTATGGGTCAGAACCAACTTGATGGTACCTAACAATAGCATTTTCTCACATATTTAGGAGGCTAGAAGTCCAAATTCAAGAAGGCACCAGTTGTCGGGGAAGGCTTTCTCTGTGTCAATTCTGGGGGAAGGAAGGTCCTTGTCTCCATTCACTTTCTGTGGGTCTGGTGTGCCTTGGTAATCTCCATGTCAGCGCTTCCGTTTTCCTTTGGGTCTAAGAGGTTCTCCGCGCAGGCACCCCACGTCCAAACACAGCACTTTGATCCTGGCTCTTCTTTCTTTTTTAAAAAATTCATTTCAGTGGGGGCTCTTACAACTCTTATCACCATCCATCCATCCATCCATTGTGGCAGCACATTTGTACATATGTTGCCATCATCTTCTCAAAACATTTTCTTTCTACTTGAGCCCCTGGTATCAGCTCACTGTTTTCCCTCCTTCCCCAACTCTCCCTTCCTCATGAACCCTTGATAAATGATAAATCATTATTATTTTTATATCTCACACAGTGCGCTGTCTCCCTTCACCCACGTTTCTGTTGTTCGTCACCCTGGGTGGGGGTGGGGGTGAGGGTGGGTTACACGTCAATCAATGAGATTGGTTCCTCCTTTCTCTCCTCACCTTCCCCCTACTCTCATGGCATCGCTACTCCCATTATTGTTCCTGAGGGGGTTTTCTGTGCTAGATCCCGTGTGCGTTGCACAGGTGTAGCCGGCTTTGTCAGGTAGCACTGGGGTCATCAGAACCGGGGGGGGGGGGGGGCGAGGGAGGGGAGGAGGAAGCATTCAAGAACTAGAGGAACGTTGTATGTTTCATCGGTGCTGTACTGCACCCTGGCTGGCTCGTCCCTCCTTATAATCCTTCTGCAATGGGATAGCCAATTGTCCACAGATAGGCTTTGGGCCTCCATTGCCCCTCCCTTCATTCACATCGATAGGACTATTTTGGTCTTCTGATACTTGATAACTGATCCTGTCACACCTCGTGATTAAACAGGCTGGTGTGCTTATTGCATGTGGGCTTTGTTGCTTCCCAGCTAGATGACCGCCTGTTTATCTTCAGATGCAATATCTTTTAATAGGCAGGCACCAACAGCTTTCTTCACCACATTGGCTTATGCACCCATTTTGTCTTCAGCAATCGTGTCAGGAAGGTGAGCATCACAGAATGCCAGGTTATTAGAACAAAGTGCTCTTGAATTGAGGGAGGACTTGAGCAGAGGCCCAATGTCCATCTGCCACTTTAATACTTAACAAATACCGTATATACTTCAGTATAAGCTGACCCAAATATCAGCCAAGGCACCGAATTTTACCACAAAAACTGCATTAAAAATGTGCTGAAAAACTCAGCTTATACACGAGTATATAGGTAAATAGAAGTACATAGATCTATGTTCCTAACATTATATATAAATATATTTGCATCTATACATGCCTATATTTATACCTCTATATATGGTATATATTTTCCTCTTATCCCACATCATGTTCAACCTTCATTTGGCTTTCAGTAATACCTCTTGGCTACAATGCACTTGATCAAACCCAACCAGGCATTCTACGCCCTCCTCGCCAATGATTTTAGATCACTTGTTCCCTTGTCCCTGGGTTTGTTGGCTCCTTCCTTTCCTCCCCCTCCTCCTCCCCTCTCCTCTGTTCCACCCGTGCCCCTACCCCCGGGAACCATCAGTCCTGTTGTTTTCTCCTGGGACTTGTTTATCCTGCCTATCTTATGTAGGTAGCCACGCAATGCCGGAATGTTTCTTTTTCTCTAGTTTTACAGTAAAAGGTGTGACTCGAGCAAGGTGGGTGACTAAAATACAGGTGCAACTTGAATCACAGCCTCTTAAGATTATAGCTCAAGATGAAAGGCGGCTTCAAGGATTCAAGGAGAAATGCTATTACTTTTTAGTTCCATTTCTAAACTTTCTGAAGCCCCCTTGCACACCCAAGACTAATACTGATGAATGTTAGCATTTACAACATACACAACCACTCAATATGGGGAGGCTGGCCTACACAAATAGTATAGTACTTTTGGGGGAAAATTGTAATTTTTCCCTGGATTATGATTCTCCATCGACAATTTTTAACTGTTCTAGTACCAATAACCCACATGACAAAAACTCTCATCAATGTCCTTCATTACCGTGCAACTTCCTTTTAAAATACCGAGACTTTCGCTGTGATGCCTTTACCCTTTAACAACTTCCCATGGTGCACACGGCTCAGGAAGACCTAGCTCTTGCTTCTTTCTCCGCCTGCCATGGGCTGCGCGCCGCCCCTACCACCCGCCCTGCCCTCCCCCCCACCATCTGCACCAGCCTTTCTCCTTCCTTCAGTCTCTGCCCTCATGCAGCCCGACCCCACCACAGAATCTGTGCACGCTATTCCCACTGTATTTCACGTCGGATTCCTTCTCATGCTCTGCTTCTCAATTTAAATGTCATCTCTCCACCCCCTAGTCCCCCGAGATATGATCTCTGGCTTTTCTTTTAATGTTTCTATTTATTTATTCTTTCATAGTACTTACTCCATTATAATTACTTCTTTGATCCTTTGCTTATTCAGTATCTGTTTCCCACCAGACTGTAAGAGATGAGGGGGACCGTATATGCTTGTGCACAGCTGTATCCCAGGACTCAGGAGAGGCCCAGTCAATGTACAAATGTGCACTGTTAGTCAATGTGCCTGTTAGGACTGCATAACGGACCAAATGGACACCAAAGGAAGCATGATCACGACCGACTAGCAGCAGTCTCTGGTATTCCTAGTCAGGCAGCACCCAGCTGAGCTTCACGCGGAGCTTCAAAGGGTGCTAAGCATCGCCTCCTAGGAGGTGTCCTCTTGCTCACAGGGTGCTTGTGCTCTCCTAGCACTCGTGCCACAGAACTTGGAGGTCAAGAAAGCAGGTCCTCCTCCTCCCTAACCCACTATCGCAGTACCAGTCCTCTGAAGCAGAACTGGAAGCAGGACGCAATTCTTTCAGTTCTGACTTCATCTGATGTGAGGTTTTACCTTTCTTCTGTCCTCTCGTGGACTTCATCCACAATGATGTGTGTCACCCCTTGCAGAGTAGCGTCTCCTTCCAGCCTTCTCAACAGCACTCCTGTGGTGCAGTATAACAGTCTTGTGGATGACGACTGAGCATGTAAAAGGCAAAAGGAGGCACATATGAAATTTCTGGACAACGAAACATTTTACTGCCAAGCCATTCTGAATGGGTGGACCTAGAGGATATGTAACACATCAATAGTTCTATTTAATATGAAACCATACGAAATGCAGTTTCTTGCTGCCTATGCCAATGGAAACGGTTCTATTTCATGTCACGATTCTAAGTATCAGACTGGCAGCAAACGCCTTGAGCTCACTACAAACCATACAAAAACCCTGAGTGATGACATCGACTCTGAATTTGCTTGCTCCTTACTTACTTAGATGGGCTAGCAAGAAGAGCGGGCAGCATCTACAAGACCACTCTGCCACTAAAAGCTGCCTTTGTAGAAGAAAGCCAGTTCAACCAAGTAAGAGCTCTTACACCAAAATATTTCAGGTTTACTGCAGGAAGTCACAGATTTAAACTGATCTTAAAGTAATTGAGGGGGGTTTAAGAAGTTCACAGAACATTTGCATTAACTGATCATGGAGTTTTGCTCATATGTCCTAAGTTTTTCATGAATCCCTAGACCTGAAGAACTTTTTACCCTTGAACACTGCACATTTCTGCTGCTAGGAAATATGCAGAGCATACATACTTTGACGCTCTCCAACCGGATCTGGTATCCTACGGTCATGCCCACCCTCTCTGCTCTTTCTTTAGCAACATGCTCAGCGACAGAGATGGCAGAGATGCGTCGGGGCTGGGTACAGATGATGTTAGCCACCTTCTCAGGTGGCCCCTTCAGAGACTCATCCAGAATAAACTGCGGGATCTGTGTCGTTTTTCCACATCTGTATATCACAACAAAACAAAACGAGTCTTTAAGTGCTAACGAATGAGCATAGACAATGAGAAAATGTAAGTTATTGAAGTTGTTCAGCTCACATGTCTTCCAAGTTACCATACCCTTGGCATCAAGGGGATAACTCACAGGGCCTTAGAGGACAAAGCAGACGGCTCTGAAAGGCTGCCAAGGTTATTTCATTTTGGGGGGTGGAGGGATTCAGACTGTCACATCTTTCTCCTGCAAAGCGGCTAGTGGGTTTAGACCAATGACCTTAGGGTTAACAGCTGATCACTTAACCACTGTGCCACTAGGTCTCCTTCTGAAAGCACTTATAACTAATGAGAAATTCTAGGAATTTACACAGAGCCTAATGGGACAATGCCATGATACTTTAGTATCACTTGTATAATTGGAACTATTGGACAGACAGCAGGCGAAAGTTTGTAAATGCCTCTAAGAATGTAAATTTCTCTATGTAAAAATTCTGAAGAAATAGGAATATTAGCTTATGGTTGTTAAAAGACTCTATATGTTTCTCTAATGTCTACTGAATTAGATATACATGTATTGAAGTAAAAAAGGTAAGAAACTGGGAGAATACAAGGTTACTACAACATCAGTGACTCTGGGTACAGATAGGATTATTCAATTGTATACCTTTAGATAATTAAGCCTGAAACTTGTTCTTGCTAAATGAGTCTGCATAACATATAAAACCCTAAGTATGCATAACAAACACTCAGAAAACTGACATTTTCTATCTAAACCTCCTGGGACCACACTTCAGTCTTCAGAGGGATATGCTAAGAATTGTGAGTTGGGCCCCTGGCCTTAAAGCAGAGCTAGGAAAGATACGAGTCCTGGTGGTGCATCAGTTAAGCAGGTGACCAGACGTCCCGCTTTTGGTGGGACAGTCCCGATTTTTAACAATTTTTCTCACGTCCCACGGCGTTTTAAAAAAGTCCCGATTTTTGGAAAGAATGCATGACAAGCTAGGGTATATGGTTTTCAGCTGCCATGTGGCTATTTCGCCAGGATATGAGTTTTATCAATGGTATCCCGCTTTACCAATGTAAAAATCTGGTTACCTTAGCTAAGCACTCAGTGACAAACTGAAAAACTGGCTGAACTGCCAACTCTGAAGCAACGTACTCAGTGGCTACTCAAGAGAAAAAAATGCTGCGATCTGCTCCCATGAAAGTTACCACCTAGAAAACCCCGTGGGCGATTCAACTGTGTCACACCAGGTCATCATGGTCGAAACTGACTGAACAATGCCTACCAACAACAATATACCAAATCTTTCAATTCTCAGATGAATTTCTGATTTTTTCCCTCTCTTTTTAATAGCATGTGCTACTCTTGGCTCTGAGGGTTAAAAGAAAATACTAGCATCTATAATATTATTTAATACTTGACAGGAAAAATCACAGATAACCTAGTTACTGTTTTTTTTTAAACAGAAGAACCACGGCACACGGACTGATAGAGAGCTGCATTAGAAGTAAATCGCATTCTTACCCAGTCATACCACTTATGACAAGCACTTGGTGCTTGCTCAACAAATTAAGGATCGTTTCTCTTTCTTCCCAGGCAGGGAGGGAATGTCTGTCTTGCAGGACTGACTGGAACTGTCTGGAAGTCTAATAAAATCAAAGACAGGGCATTGGTCAGGCTGCTTTCACCAACTCTTACAGAGCTCCGAATCTGGAAGCCATCCGGAGACCCACCCTTCTTGCTCTTTCTTTTAAAACTCGTTCAGAGACGGCGACTGAGACTCTTGTTGGGACTGGACCCAGTCGGCCTTCGAGCACTGTTAGGAGAATCAGACAGAACAAAGTGCTGGTTCTGTGCGGTTTCCCTACATCTCGACAGTGCTCTTCCTAGCAAGAGTCTCTGGACCAGCACGTCCCACACAGCGCCCCATGTGGAGCCAGTCTTCCCCATCTAAGCTGCCCAGTAGAGCAGCTCCTACTGGACGTGGCTCTGGAACACTCAAAGGGTGGCTGATGCAATCACATCAGTGCCCCTTTAGTTTGAACAGCCACATACGGCAGGAACTCGCATACTGGCCAGAACAGCTCAATATTTTATCAGATCTTGACCCAAATCAGTAATAGTAAGAGTATTCCCAAGAAGGTTCTTTTCAGTCCATCACCAAACAAACCTACGTAACTCAATCTGATATCCAATGGCCAATGTGACACTGTCTATACATTCAACTATAGCTCTATTTTTAATTAGAAATTTATACTTACATAATTTCCTTCAGATAATTTTACCATCTAAATTCATTACCTTGAAACACACTGATCAAATATAATGCATTTCGGCTCCTACCATTTTATAGTGTAATTTTCACATGTTCTAGATATACAACATGAATTGTATTATAGATGTGATAGTGCTATACTGTATCAAATTTCAGAATAACAGAACATTACAATCAGAAGATTAGACAGCTTCTAGTTTAATCCCCACGTGATTAAGCAGGTGTCTTTGTCCTATATCCTACTTTGCCTTCACTGTTGACTTTAAAAGCAACCTTCTTTAAAATAATCTTCATGTGAATAATGTAGATAGCTGGGATTTGGGAACAGAAAGAAATTGGTGTGGACTTCTATGTTGCCACCTACTAGTTACGCATTGTTGGACTAGTTCTTTATCCTCTGAGCCTGTGATAAGAGTCCCTTCTGCTATTCAATTTGACACACAGAGTTTTTAAAATATAAATACTACTATGCATGCCCACATATTAGAGTATTATAGTACCAAAGCCACCTGATTCTGAGAATAGTTTCTTGTGTGTATGTGTGTACGTACATTTTTTTATTCACCAGCCATTAGATTTTCTAATACCATCTAGAACATGCAACCAAATTTGTCTGGCATGCAGAAACTTTGGCCATTCAGGGTGAAAGAGACCCGAGCGTATCAATGGTGGGAAGGGTAGCCAAAGCGTCCTCATTCCTAACCCTTCATCCATACCTTAGGGAGGCAACGCTAGCCATTCTCTCAGCATCTCCTACCTGTTTTATTTGGAACTGCTTGCAGATTTTAGCATTTTCAGCATGTACTGATTTTGCCTGCCAGTCATATCTTTTGGAAATCTTTTTCTTAAGGTTCACATAGCTTTCATTCTCCACTCTAACTGGTGCAGGGCCTTCATCCTCATCTGCCTCCTCCTCAGGCTCTGATTCCTGTTCAACTTGAAGGGACAAAAGGAGACATTTCCGTATGGCCCCCTTTCTTTAGCAAAGGGGGAAAGTCACTGCCTAACAAAACAGCATCATCACAATCCAGAGAAAGAGTTACAGCTTGAAGAAAGCAGATGCGTTCATTTCAATGCCTTTGGCTAAAGAACTGAAAATGCATCTGTAAGAAACTTTACTCCAGTGTCAGTGGTTACCATTAGATCACAAACCCAAAACAAAGTGGTGAAAACAGTGGCATGCCTTATGGCGTGCCACACTCTGCACTCGAGAAAGTCAAAGTCTCCACTACTTGCACGTGTCTCTAAAACAGATGACACACATCAACTCAAATGTTCAGCAAGAGGCGACTGGATCACCAGAATAGGGAATATTAGTTAGTAATACAAGGAATGTAGTAACTGGCACATGCTACCTACTGGATAAACTTTGAAAACATCCTGGGGAATGAAAGAAGCCAGACACAAAAGGCCAACACAGTGTATGACTGTATTTCTAGGAAATGTCCCAGACGGGCAACTCCACCGTCAGCAGGAGGGGTTGCCAGCTTGCGGAGAGGGAGATAAGGGGAATGAGTGCTTGTGGGGGTGGAGTTTCTTTTCAGGGGTGATGAAATGTTCTGGGTTAGACAGTGGGATGGTTGCACAAGCCTGTGGACGATCCACATGAAAACGATGAACTTGATGGCATGTGAGTGATAGCCCTATAAAGCTGTTATTTTTTTAACACAGAATTTGCCGTTTCCTAAGGGACACAGTTGAATCTCATGTGCTAGATGGTGGCCTGTGGGAGTGAGCCAGGTGGTCAGAATGAGCCCAGCTAACAATCTCGGGGAAGTTTCGCTTTAGTTTCTAGTGACCTCTCCCCAGGAACTTTCAGTGTGAAATAATCAGTACTTCTGTTCCGCTGGGGGAGGGCAAACAAGTCTGAGCGAATTCCTGGATGAGAGCCGGGCAACTGGTTTTCTTGTGGCATTGAAACTTGTGCAGCAGATCTGAGTCTGGACAAAGCCAGAGGCCTGCACAAATATGTCTTTATTTAAGGATTTAGGGCTTAATATAGTCCCACTCTTACTAACTACAGAGATCCGGTGTCTTAAAAGCAGTGGTATCAAGAGAAGCATTTCTCAGGACTCATTTGAAAGCTAATTTCATGTAGAGTATCAGAAGTAAACATGTGAGACCAAAGGAGTTAAATAAAAGGTTTTCTGGGATGGAGTGTCAAGGTCCTGCCAACGCTGAGATTCTGTGTTGCTAAAATAAATAGTATTTTTTTAATTCACTCTTCTAATTCACAGGACCCGAGCACAGTGGCACTCGCTAGCCTCACAATGAAAAAGCTTCGCTACTAGAGTAAGGCTGTAGTCTAGTGGATGTTCCTTCCCCTTTGCTGAACCACGGTACCGGGGAGAAGTTGCTCAAGATCACTAGGAGACGCTAGGACAGCCGTCAGAAGCTTGGGGTTTTAAATTCATGATTGTTGCATGCCCTCCACAATGCCCCCCCACCCCCCCGATCAGTGTGCGTTACATACCTTCAGCAATCTGATTTGGAATGAAAGCATTATTAGGGATCACTGGTTTACGATAGGCAAGATGATTCATCCTTGTCGCAGAGGGTGTGGGTAAACAGTTCACAGGAGGCACACTGTACTTATGATGGGTATTTGTTAGCAGCTTGGCTATTTCTGATTCGTCTTCTAGAAGGGTCATCAAAGAATACACAACAGGTTCTGAAGTTTCAGCATATGTCAAAGCCTTGCTATAAAGGAATTCAGAAATATGCAAACGACACGCCAAAGGTAGACGTTCATTGGTGGAATAAAACGCCACAAGGGGAGCTTGGTAGGGGTATTTGTGGTTCTTAGAAAATCGAATTTCAAGTTCATATATAAAAGATGCATCTTCATTAAGGTGAGAATCATCTACCTTTTTTTCTATTCTTCCAACAATTTGATCTGGGGGTACTTCATGCTTGAATTTACATTTTGATCCAAATTTACAATTTCCTTTGAGATAAAATTTGCAGGTTTCAAGTGAAGGCTCCTGCGCATTTTTGGAAGCCCCCTTTTGTTTGGACTTGCAGAATTTACTCGCCAGGTACCCCATCTCTAATCCAATGGTCCAGACTCTGTTCTGAATTCTTTCTACAAACTTTTCTCCACAGATGGACTTGAGAGCAAATGCTTCTTCGTGCCGCTGTTCCACACATTCGTTCAAGCTAATACGGGCACATGCCTTGGGGGTCTTCATCCTTTCCCCAAACGCTTCTGAAAAACACTGGCTAAGCAGGTGCTCGAGGGATGCCCCGACATCTCCACCACAAGTCCTCAGGGCTGCCTGACAGCGCTCCGTGTTGAAACCGTACCTGTCAAGGGCAAAGTACAACAAAAATGACCGGGGGAGATGAAATCTCAAAATGGGTAATATCAAGGACCGGCCCCTGGACAAGGTCAGTCAGTGGAAAAGAGGAAGGCTGTCAAGGGGATGGACTGACACAGTGGCTGTAACAATGGGAATGACCATGACGACTGTGAGGATGGCACAGGACTGGGCAGTGTTCTGCTTCTGTTGTACACATCATGAGTCAGAACCGAATGGACGGCACCTAACAGTACTCATCAAATCCCAGAGTGGAATTCACTTAAATATACTTCTATGAACTGACGATTACATATGAGTAGGAAGCGTGTATTTTGAAAAACCATTCCTGATACTTTGAGGCTTCCTTAAACCCACTGGCCCAAAGATAGAGTATTTGGCATTTCAGTCATTGCTGGAGCTCACACAATGGGTAGGACTCATGGAAGAGTAGCTGGATTTATAAGATGATTCCAGTTCCCTTGAAGCTTCCCCAGCTCCCCTCAAATGTTGACAGCACTTACCTGGAAAGCTTCTGCACTGCGAATGAGGAGACCGCAAATTCTGAAACGCAAGGTTCGCCCAGGGCTGGGCCAGCATATTCCAAAGGACTAGGATCCAGAACGACGGATGCTTCCTGGCCAGCTGAGCAGTACTGCTCATCGTCACAGGAATCAGGCTCATCGTCCTCCTCTTCCCCAGAAATGCCTCTCCTAGCGCAGAGAACATTTGTATATAATAGTTCTCATTTCTACTTGCCTCAAAGAAATATTTAGCAAGGGTCTGGAAGAATATAATTTAATAAGCCAAAAGACACATCATTCTGGCTACTTTTCAGTTACTGAAAGGGTCCTTCATTAACCTGTAATTCATCTGTTGGCAACTAACATTTCTGGAGCATTAATCACGCACCAGGGCCTGTGAGAAGTCATCTGTATGTCCTCTCTCCAAGTTTCCCGACAGCCCGATGACGTATTACTAGACTCCCCATTTCACTAAGAAGGTTTTGTGAGCTTTACTACTGACTAACCTTACACAGGTGTCCCTGGTGCATACACAGTCACGCTCTGCGGCTAACCAAGAACATGGAGCTGCAAGTCCACCCTCTGGGAGAAAGCCTGGTGAGCTTCTACTGCAAGGACAGCAGCCAGTGAAACCCCAAGGTGCAGTTCTGTCTGTTACACACGGGGCTGCCGTAAGCTGAATCAACTCAATGGTAACTGTCTTGAGTGTTTTAATGAAAGCTACACAACAAGCAGCAAGTGGAGATTCTCGCGGAGGCCGTCGAACCCCAGGGCCTGTGTCCTTAATCACGGACGTTTGGCTTTCTCCCTCTTCTCATGATTAAAAATAACACAAAACAACAAACTCACTAATTTTATGTTTTGCTGTATAAACTCTCTTTCCTAAATCTGAGGAAAAGAAGAGATTTAAAAATAGAATGGAAATTGAACTATGCAAGACTGGCCACTCATTAATTCTGGCAAATGGAAAGGACATCACCTAAAATCACAAAGCAAATTAGCCCAATGCAATGGACAGTTGAGCGCATGAGTGCACGTGCATGCACCTGTGGGTGAAGAGGAAGGGAGTCAGACTGTGGGAAACAGAAAGATTTCTCCCAAGTTGTCTCCCCCAAATATATGCAAGACTTAGCCACTTGCTACACATGGCGAAAGACTACACACTTGGAGGTCAACAGAAGTAGGTCAGGGGCTATTCTCCCATCCAGATCAAGCAGTCACCACTGTTTATCCCATCACAAGTAGGACCCACTCCCTTCTGATAAGGACAGTAGTTGACTGTTTCCTTGTAGGAGACCCCACATGTATACCTCTAGTCCCTTCCACTCCTATGTGCACACCCTTAGCTCATCCCCTTCCTATGATGGGTATGACTATTGTACTTCCCCTTCCTGTGACCTGTGGTTACCTGTAACCACGCCCCCTAAGTAGTGATAACCTTTGGTTAGCAATAAACGGGCGAGCCGACTGCTGGGTCTCCGCCCTACCTCACCTCTGCCCACACTGTGCGGGGACCTGGCTGGTAAGATCATGGCCATCCAGGTGAGCATGCTACCACGAAATGTGTCTGACTCCATTATTTGACTCTCTCCTATAGCTCATGAATTTATGACTTCATTATAATATTTAGGTATCTCAACTGTACAATTGCGCCTAGAGAACCTGCGATTAGGTGTGGAGGGCTGGCACCTCCCCCCACATCAGACTGTTCAGCAGGGCTCTGAAGTCCTTCGAAAGAGTTCAGTCATAGTCATCAAAACAAACCAGAAGAGACCGGAACTGTCAAATGTGGGGGACAGGAATGGTAACAGAATAAAAAAATGTCAGATCAAAGATCTAGAGCAGGACAACGGGAAGGGGTGCAGTGAGCCCTGTCGGGAGCCTGATGTGGGCAATTGGATTGTTGCCCAAACATTCAATGCACCCAGTCTGCTGCCGTCTTTTAGGCTGGGAGTCACTGTTTCCCATCTGGCTGCTGTGTCAAGTGCATGCTGCCCTACAGGGGGATTATGTTTCGAGCAGGATGGTAGCCTCCAATATTTCCCTTTCTGGGTATCACTCCAATTCACCCACATTTTAAAAATCTGGGTCTGTTCTGGCATTGCTTCCTTGTGAATAACTGACTGAACCTGTCTGACACCCTGCTTTAGAATGACATCTGTTTCTCAGAAGCAGATAGTCGTGAGAAGTGTATATTTAAGACTGCATCTAATCAACTCAATATTTGCCCCTAAAACAATACTTCTCCTTGTTCACTACTGGAAGATAGTCAACAAAGCAATAACTAAATCCATACGAGTGCTGTCCTAGAAAAAAAAATTAAGATGCAAACTCATAAAGAACAGGGTTGCATAGTTAATTATAGTTAATTTCTGTCATGAAGATAAAAAAAAAAAAAACGCCTTGCTGCCATCAAGTCAATGCTGACTCAGTTACCCTCTGTGGCAGCGATTCTCAACCTAGGCTGTGACCCCTTTTTGGGGGTTAACGACCCTTTCACAGGGGTCGCTTAAGGTCATATTTCTGATAGTCTTAGGAACTGAGACACTACTCCTTTATCCATCTCCAGGCGGGTCCGTCCACATGCAGCCATACCCATATATCGGGTCACCACAATAGGAGGAACTCTATTAAAGGGTCATGGCATTAAGAAGGTTGAGAACCACTGCACTATGGGTTTCTGAGACTGGAACTATTTACAGTAGAAGAAAGCCCAATCTTTCTCCCATGGAGCTGCTGGAGGTTTTGATCTGCCGACCATGAGGATTGCAGCCGCATGGGTAACCACTTCATCACCAGGGTGCCTGGCGAAAGTTGTATATTCCACATATTTACAACAAAAGCAGAAAAAAAATAGAGCAGCTGTTGAGGACAACCAAGATCCTCATGGGACTTGGCTTCGTGGTTTGGAGGTTTGGGGTCATAGTTCCTTAGGACCTCCAGTTAATCGGCCAAATAATACGCTCAGGTTTCTGCTGAACGTCACAGTTCATTGCCGGGGGTCTTAAAAGCTTTCCAATGGCCAACCAGAGCACACTAACCAGTCTCTATTCACCTGCAACAAGAGAGGGAAAAGTTACGTCAGGAATAAGAAAGGCCACGGAGTAAGTGGCCAATTGCCTCGGTGAACACTGCCCTCTGTGCCATGAAACTCGAAGAAATGGATTACTGGAGATTTTGGTGAAAAACTCGACAGAAGGATCCTGATCAAGCTCACTGCCACTGGGCCGATTCTGGTTCATTGTACCTAGAGCAGGCCTGCTGTGTGGGTTTCTGAGACTGTAGCTCTTTATGCGGGTAGAAAGCCTCCTCTTCCTCTCGAGAAGCAGCTGGTGGTTTTAAACTGCTGACCTGTGGCTAGCAGCCCAATGTGCCACCCACTACCATCACTAGGGATCCTTCCTGATCAAAAGGGGGAATGTCAAAGTCCCATTGATTCCAGACGTCTTCTAGCCTCGAATGTTAGCAGAACCCCTGAAACTATGTCCCTGAGATACTATTTAGACCTTAAACCAAAATTATCACCTGATGTCTTCTTAAAACCAGACAGTTTAGCTGAAGTAGCAAGAAATTTCTGCCGGGAACAGTATGCTCTTTCAACAACCATCTATATTAGCTCAAATAGACTACAGCAACTTGAAAGCATAATTAGGAACTTTGGGGGCTGTGAATTTATGTTAATGAGGAATAACTCAGAAAGAAAAGGTTAGAACGGTCACACAACTCCGAATGTAACCAATGCCACTAAATGGAACTTGGAGAAACAGCTACATCGGGGTATATTTTCCTGTGTATTTTCTAAAACAACGATGAAAAATAAAAATCTACAAGAATAACTGAAAAAAAACAATTGAGAAGGTAATTTGTATCATTGTTCAAGGATGCTGCAAGATAAACACACTCTAAAACTGTTACTGAATCATTGTTCCTGTGTTTCTCTTGGCTCCTTTTTAACTAAGGATGAGGCTACAATGGGATCCGTGTTCATCCAGTGTTTCAGAATCTTGAAACCACCAACACATTTCCTTAACAATTTGCTTAAAGAATGGCTCAGATAAAATATAATTTACTCAGATCCAGCATCGGCATCCTGTTCCTGCAGGTCTCGGAGAAGAGCTTTCACTTTCTCTTGGTTCTCCGAAGTCATGTGCAGAGTCTGAAGGGGCACTTTGGCTTCTTGCCTCCGTTTGGGGCGTGCCTCTCCTTTGCTTGTGCTACTGTTGCTGGGCCTACAGAGGACAGGAGGGCAAAGTCACACAGTTACCCAGAACTGGAACTCACACTAACCTCAGAGTCCCCAAGGACACACAGCACCAACAGGATCATCAACTCTCTTACCAATGGTCACAAGGGATGTGAAGAGAATCTCCTGTGTTCTTTTTTGTTATTGTTGTTTTAACAATTTTATTGGGGGCTCACACATCTTTTCTTACCATTTTATTGGGGGCTCATACAACTCTTATCACAATCCATACATACATCAAATGTATAAAGCACATTTGCACATTCATTACGCTCATCATTCTCAAAACATTTGCTCTCCACATAAGCCCCTGGCATCAGCTCATTTCCCCTCTCTCCCGCTCCTTCCTCCCTCATAAACACTTGGTAATTTCCCAAGTGATTCAACAATATCTTTTGTAAAGATTTTTGATGCAGCACTCAATAAAAAGCGGAACTTAATTATTATGCTTTCTAATAACGCTTTGATATTTGAAGAGCTCAGGCCAACTGTCTTATAGAAATTCTTACAATTTGGATGTGCTGATCATTTCCCCGATTAGTAAAAAGAGGAGGAAAGAAGAGAGAAGAACAACTTGCATATCCTAGTCTCATCTCCAGGTTTTGAACACCATTTACTTTGCTTGTTACTATGGATGAACCATACCCAAGCCTACTGTCAATCCCCAATGTGCACACGGGTCCAGTCCCCTTCATCTCCTCAAGGAAATCACCCCTGCACTTTGCCTCCTCTCTGCACTGTCAGCGCTTAACAATCGTTCGGACAATTCCCATTAGCTTACAGACATGCTGGAGCAGCTCTACCATGTTACCAAAAAAAGTCTTCCTTGGATGAGCCCAGAGGACATTACACTGAGTGAAATTAGTCAATCACAAAAGGCCAGATATTATGTGACACTGTGATAGGAAAATCAAGAGAAAGTTTTCACACCAAAGCAAACAGACTGCTGGTTAGCAGGGGTGGGGGGAGAGGGAGAGTCATAGGCGAAAGGGCAGACAGGTGTTTACTTGGGTGAGGGCAGTCTCCAACAAGGGAACCAGGGAAAAGAGCATGGAAAACAAGGCAAGCCTGGGGTGGGGGGTGGGGGGGGGGTAAGGAAGTGGTGTTAACAAACCCAGGGACAAGGGAAAAACATGGGACCCCAAAGGGTAGAGAAGGGGGAGTGGCAGGCCTGGTGGGAAATGATCAAGGGTAAGGTTGCTTAGAGAAGAGGTATACTCTAGCCCAGGTGGCGATGAAGCATGGTAGTAGGGCAGGAGGAAGGTCAAGGGAGATGGAGGAAAGAGCTAGGAGTCAAAGGGCATTCATGGAGGTCTAGACAAAGACATGTACATGCAAATATATATAGGAGGTTGGGGAAATAGATCTTTGTGTCGATATTTATAGGTCAAGTATTAAGGTGGCGGAAGGACCTTGGGCCTCTACTCAAACACTCCCTCAATGCATGAATACCTTCTTTTATTAAATTGGAACTCTATGATGCTCACTCTCCCGACACAACAGCTGGAGCCAACATGGGTGAACAAGTAAATGTGGTGAAGAAAGCTGATGGTGCCCGGCTATCAAAAGAGATAGTGACTGGGGTCTTAAAGGCTTGAAGATAAACAAGCGGCCATCTAGCTCAGAAGCAACAAAGTCCACATGGAAGAACACACCAGCCTGTGTGATCGAGTGGTCCCAAAGGGATCAGTTACCAGGCATCAAAGAACAAAAAATCATATCATTGACTGCACACCTCCATGATAGGATCGCTGAAGACAAATGGGTGCATAAGCAAATGTGGTGAAGAAAGCTGATGGTGCCCGGCTATCAAAAGAGATAGTGTCTGGGGTCTTAAAGGCTTGAAGGTGAACAAGCGGCCATCTCGCTCAGAAACAAATAAGCCCACATGGAAGAAGCACACCGGCCAGTGCGATCACGAGGTGCCCAAGGGACCAGATATAAGGCATCATGCAAAAAAAAAAAAAAGATATAAGTGTGTGTATGTATGTGTATATATGTGTATATGTATATATGTATGTGTATATATATATTATATTAAATGAAGGGGGAAGTGCAGAGTGGAGACCCAAGGCCCAAGTGTCGGCCAATGGAGATCCCCTCATAGAGGGGCTTAGGAGAGGAGATGGGTTAACTAGGGTGTGAGGTAGTATCGATGAAGAACACAGCTTTCCCCCAGATCCTGGATGCTTCCTCCCCCCAACTACCATGATCCGAATTCTACCTTGCAGGGCTGGATAGGACAGAGGCTGTACACTGGTACATATGAGGGTTGGAGGTACAGGGAATCCAGGGTGGATGATACCTTCAGGACCAAGGGCGTGAGGAACGATGCTGGGAGAGTGGAGGGTGAGTGGGTTGGAAAGGGGGAACTGATTACAAGGAGCCACATGTGACCTCTTCCCTGGGAGAGGGACAGCAGAGAAGGGGGGAAGGGAGACCCCGAATAGGGCAAGATATGACAAAATAACGAGGTATAAATTACCAAGGGCATATGAGGGAGGGGGGAAAGGGGAGGGAGGGGGGGAAAAAAAAGAGGACCTGATGCAAGGGGCTTAAGTGGAGAGCAAATGCCTTGAGAATGATTGGGGCAGGGAATGTATGGATGTGCTTTATACAATTGATGTATGTATATGTATGGATTGTGGTAAGAGTTGTTGGAGTCCCTAATAAAATTTAAAAGAAGAAAAGAGAAAAAAAATGATTACGGCAAAGACTGTACAGATGTGCTTTATACAATTGATGTATGTATATGTATGAACTGTGAAAAGAATTGTATCAGCCCCAATAAATTGTTAAAAAAAAAAAAAAAAGAAAAGGCAAGCCATTGGGCGGTTTGAAACGCTGTTGAACACAAAAGTGATCTACTCTGCAAATGTTCACCTAGTTCACAATAAAAGTATTTTTAAAAAGTTCTTGCTTGGCTGTCCATGCTCCACCCACTTTGCCCATTTCTCTCCCTATCCTCTTTATAGAAAAATGTTAAGAGTTTTCTAAATCATTGTCTCTTTCTTTCCTAAACACAATCCAGTCGAAATGTGTTCCTCCACCCAGGTCCGTCAGCACATTTCTTGTCAAGGTTACCCAGGATGCCCACCGTTGCCACATCCAGGGGGGAATTCTCAGTGCTCATTTTCTTGATCTATCAGAAACGTTTTTAAAAAGTAATCATTCTCTCTCTTGTAAGCCACCCTTATCCTTTGGCATGTAGAAACCACAGGCAGTTTTCCTTTTACTTAACTGCAAATCCTCATTTGAGTCTCTTAATCTCTTGTCCCTTTGAAGCCTGGCATGCCAAAGGCTCAAACTCTTCACTAGCTATAGCCACTCCCTAGCAGGATCTTACCCAGGCTGACTTTAAGACTCCATTATTCCTAGAGGATGCACATGTTTACTTGTCTAACCTACATCTTTTTCCTGGACTCCAGGCATTTACACCAGTCTGTTTATCTGACATCTTCACTGGGAGAGAGCCTGGGAACTAACTTCCCTGATTCCAACCCATGTTCCCCTACAGTATATTTCCACAGAATCCACATGCAGCTTTGTGTGGGGCTATCAATGGGCAGAGGAAGGGTCACTATACTTTACACAGAGGCGTATACTGGAAACAGTAGTTCTAGCCAGAGGGACTGATTCTCAACCATTAAATGGCTCCCCATCTTATCCAAAGCCCAAGCTCAAGTCCTGATAATGAGCTACTATGTCCTACACGGCCTTGCCTCTGAACTGTCTGCATTGCCCACCCACTTCCCTGCTTCAGAGATTCAGCACTTACTTTTCCCTCTGCCCTGAATGTTGTTCTCTCAAGACAGCTGCATGGCTCACTACTTGACTTCATTCTTGTATCTATCTACTCAAATGACTCTTTATTAGAGAAGTTTCTAACCTTTCTACATAGAATGACAATTCTCTTCTGGGATTTTGTCATTTTACTCCTCCTTTACTTGTCTTCACAGTACTTACCCAGTGTAATGCCATACATTTGTTTATGGTCATGCCCTTCTATGAAAGAAGTGGCAATAGTTTACTCACTGTTGTGACCTGGTGCTACTTGACCCTCAGTAAATATTTGCTGGAAGAATGAACAGCCAAGGCGCTGAGGTTTAAGAAATCAATGGAGTTGCATCTAACTTAGAGGTTAGGTTTTATGGTCAGGATACAAAAAATATACAATTTTAAGCGATACTGCACAAAGTATACAACACTGCACACGATTTTCTGGGGTAATTTTAAGCTATACTGCACCTACTACTATCCATGTAGTGTACAGTACACTACTGATGAAACACTAGGGATGATTTGGCTGATATGACTGGAAAATCTACCATTTATCAACATGAAAGTGCCTATTTAGACCTCAATTTTAATATCAACTTGCAATACCCAGCAACAATGAAAATCATTTCCATCATTTCCAATACTTACTTTCTTGGTAACACAGAGTGCACTAGTAGCCACTGTGCTTAGTTCAGAGGCTAGCACAGTTACCTTCAGATTTCAGCCTACCCAAGGAACCCGCCACACCCAAGCTGGGCTTTATCATCACACCTTCAGAAGAGGCTACCAGGGAGGAATACCAAGCTTTACAATCAGAGGAACAATTAACGTGACCTTTCTTTCCCTGCCCTCGGCCACCTGCTGCACCACACGTTACAGATGGATCGAGTCTCCACATGTGAACATTTAAAGGGTTCAATGACCTGGATGGATGCCGTGATTCCCCGAAGACACAAAAGTCATCTTCATCATCCCAAATCCAAATCGAGGCCTTTTTGTTGCTGCCGCCACCGCTGCTGCCACCGCCATGGGATTTACTGCTGTGACTCCGGCCTCCTTTGCCTCCTCTAGAAGACCCCTTGCCACTTCCTTTGCCCGTTTTCCCTTTTCTTCTTGCTGAAGAGCTCATTTTCACCTGAAAGAGAAAAACAGTTATCACAAAACCAGAATATAATAATTCACGTGTGTCAAAGTTACAGAGCAAACCTACTTTATTCTTTTATTTATTATTTTAAAAATTATTTAATTGGGGACTCGTACAACTTTTATCACAATCCATCCATCCAAATCCATCCATCCATTGTGTCAAGCACATTTGTACATTTGTTGTCACCATCATTCTCAAAAACATTTTCTTTCTACTTGAGCCCTTGGTATCAGCTCATTATACCCTCCTCCATTCCCATGCCCCCTCCCTCATGAACCCTTGATAATTTATAAATTATTGTTTTGTCATCTCTTACACTGTCTGACGTCTCCTTTACCCACTTCTCTGTTGTCTGTCGGTTATAGATACATCATTGATTGGTTCCCCCTTTCTACCCCACCTTCCCCTTATCCTCTTGGTATCACTACTCTCATTATTGGTCCTGAGGGGTTTATATGTCCTGGATTCCCTGTGTTTCCAACTCTTATCTGTACCCATGTACACATTCTCTGGTCTAGCTGGATTTGTAAGGTAGAATTGGGATCATGATAGTGGGGGGGAGGGGAGGGACATTAAAGAACTAGAGGAAAAGTTATGTTTCATCGGTGCTACACTGCACCCTGACTGGCTCATCTCCTTCCTGCGACCCTTCTGTAAGGGGATGTCCAGTTGCCTACAGATGGGCTTTGGGTCTACACTCTGCACTCCCTCTCATTCACAAGGATATGATTTTTTTGTCCTTTGATGCCTGATACCTGATCCCATCGACACCTCATGCTCACACAGGCTGGTGTGCTTCTTCCCTGCGGGCTTTGTTGCTTTTCAGCTACATGGCCACTCGATTATCTTCAATCCTTTAAGACCCAGGACACTTTTTGGTAGCCGGGCACCATCATCTTTCTTCACATTTGCTTATGCACCCAATTTGTCTTCAGCTATTGTGCCAGGAAGGTGAGCATCATGGTATGCCAGGTTAAGAGAACAATGTGTTCTTGTTTTGAGGGAGTACTTGAGTGGAGGCCCAATGTCCATCTGCTACCTTAACACTAAACCTATAAATATATGCACATAGATCTGTTTCCCCACCATCACATATAGATATATTTACATGTGTACATGCCTGTATTTAGAATTCTATAAATGCCCTTTGCCTCCTAGTTCTTTTCTTTATTTCCTTTTACTTTTACTCCTGTCCCACTATCATGCTCAGATTCATTTGTGTTTCAGTAATTATTCCTGGTTACATTTCCCTTGATCAAGCCCTACGAGGCCTCCTACACCTTTCTTTTTTTCTTTTAACAATTTATTGGGGCTCATACAATTCTTATCACAGTTCATACATATACATACATCAATTGTATAAAGCACATCCATACATTCCCTGCCCCAATCATTCTCAAGGCATTTGCTCTCCACTTAAACCCTTTGCATCAGGTCCTCTTTTATTTTCCCCCTCCCTCCCCGCTACCCCCTCCCTCATGTGCCCTTGGTAATTTATACATTGTTATTTTGTCATATCTTGCCCTATCCGGAGTCTCCCTTCCCCTCTTCTCTGCTGTCCCTCTCCCAGGGAAGAGGTCACATGTGGATCCTTGTAATCAGTTCCCCTCCTACACCTTTCTTGCCATCATTTTTGGATCACTTGTTCCCTTGTCCCTGGGTTTGTTAATACCCACTTTCTTCCCCATCCCCTCTCCCCTCTCTCTCATGTCCCCTTGGAATCATTGGTTCCATTGTTTTCTCCTCCAGATTGTTTATACTGCCTATCTTACCTAGAGCTGGAAACACAGGGAATCCGGGACAGATAAACCCCTCAGGACCAATAATGAGAGCAGCTATTTCCTATCCCGCGGGACATCAAGAATGTGGACACCTGAAAGAGGGACTGGGAATGAAGATGGGCAAGGGCGCGAGAAATGGAGGCAAGACAGGAATCTGATCAAGCCTCATTTATTGAGTTGAGAGCAGAGGTTTAAAGAGCCAGCGAGGGGTTGGCACCATTATGTCACATGTAAAATAAGGTACAGCTGAGGTAGCCAATAGTCATGCATCTCCAAACAAGGAAGGAATGACGGGCAACTGATCAAACAGGTAAGTATGCTAATGAAGCATTCCTGGTGAGCCTGGGGGGGAGATGCCATCAGACATGTATTGACCAATGAGCATAGCAGCTGCTAGTGAAAGATCACCAATCCTAGCAAGGGTCAGGGCAGCCAACCTCTGGCGGGAAAGGAACAAAGGGCAGAAAAACCTCTGGGCAGTTTGCATGGCGCGAGTAGATTCATGGCTAAAATCCAGGGTGGGGAGACACGCAGCTCCCTACAAGCAATACTACCATCTCAGGAGGTAGCATATGAGCAAGAACCAAGGAAGAAAGAAGTTCAAGCTGCACTGAGAGCATTAGCCAAAAAGAAGGCTCCAGGAATTGATGGACTAGCCATTAGAATGTATCAACAGGCCGATGAAGCACTGAAAGCACTTACTTGTCTATTCCAGGACATTTGGACGACAACTACTCGGTCAACTGACTAGAAGAGATCCACATTTGTGCCCATTCTAAAGAAAGGTGACCCAACCGAATGCTCAAATTATAGAGCAGTATCAATGTTATCACATGCAAGTAAAATTTTGTTGAGTATCATTCAACAATTATAGCAGTATATTACAGAGAGCTGCCAGAGGTTCAGGCCAGATTCAGAAGAGGACATGGAACAAAAGATATCATTGCTGATGTCAGATGGATCTGGGCTGAAAGTAGACAATATCAGAAAAATGTTAACTTGTGTTTTATTGACTATACCACAACAATTGACTCTATGGATTAAAACAAACCAGAGAAGAGCAAATGCCTTGAGAATGATTGGGGCAGGGAATGTATGGATGTGCTTTATACAATTGATGTATGTATATGTATGGATTGTGGTAAGAGTTGTATGAGTCCCTAATAAAATGTAAAAGAAGAAAAGAGAAAAAAATGATTAGGGCAAAGACTGTACAGATGTGCTTTATACAATTGATGTATGTATATGTATGAACTGTGAAAAGAATTGTATGAGCCCCAATAAATTGTTAAAAAAAACAAACAAACAAACAAACAAAAAAACAAACCAGAGAAAGCCTTCGGAAGGATGGAAGCCCAGAGACTATTGTGCTCATGCAGAACCTGTACATGGATCAAGAGGCAACTGTATGAAAAGAACAAGGGAACACTGAACAGCGTAACATCAGGAAAGGTGTGTGACAGGTTGTATCCTCTCACCGCACGTATTCAAATTGTATGCTGAGCAGATCATCAGAGAAGCTGGTTCATATGAAGAAGAAAATATGGCACCAGGCGTATCCACAACCTGCAGATGACACAATCGTGCTGGCTGAAAGTGAGGAGGACTTGAAGCACTTGCTGATGAAGATCAACGGTTGAAGTCATCGGTATGGATTACTACTCAATATAAAGAAGACCACAATCCTTACAACTGGACCACCATGATCAATGGAGAGAAGGTGAAAGTTGTCAAGGATTTTGTCTTGCTGGGTCCCATCAGTGCTCATGCAAGCAGCAGAGATCAAAAGCAGTGTGGCGTGAAGTAAGTCTGTCTGACAGCAGGAGACCTTTTGACAGTGTGGAAAGGTAGCATGTTACCACGAGAACTACAGTGTGTCTAACAGCAGGAGAGGTGAAAACTAGGTTTCTTTCAGTTATTTCTCTAACAAGTAATGCAAATGTTATTTTCTCTATTTTACAGGGGGAAGCTGCCAGTTCAGTGGTTAAAGAGCTCAGTTGCTAACCGAAAGGTAAAGAGAGCTGGAAACCACAAGCAAGCCGGCTGCTCTCAGGACAAAGATGAGGCTTTCTACTCCCGTAGAGTTATAGTCTCGGAAACCCACAGGGGCAGTTCTACCCTGTCCTATCGGGTCTCTATTGAGTCAGCATTGATTTTTGAGCAGCTTCTCAGGAGAAAGAAGTGGCAATCTACCTTCCATACAGATGACATTTTGGAAATCCCATTGGACAGTTCTCTGTTCTCTAGGGTGACTTATAAGGAAAACTGGCACTAATTGTTTATACAGCTTATGCAGTTTCCCCAACTACAGAAGCAGTATAGTCGGGTTTCAATCAATCATGCTTCGACTCCAAAGCTGAGTTTCTTTCTACCCTCTGTCTTCCTTACATATACATAAATCTTGTATATTCATTTTGAGTTTTAAAATAAACAGGCCCCTCTCCCAACCCAAATTAAACAAACAAACAACACACCCATCAGCACACATTTCCACTGGCTCCAGCTCTACTCTAGGTAAGAAAGGTATGAGGAAAACATCACACTAACTCAATTCTGCAAAAACAGAAGTATATATGCACATATTAAAACGATGGGGCTTTGCATCAATAATCACCTATGATTTATAAAACTGAGGAAGAAAGCAAAGGCTACGAATTGGCCAGGTAGATCAGAGCATCATTTTAAAAAAAACCACCCAGCTCAGTTAAGTTTGATTCTTAAAAAGAAAAAAAGTGGCTCAGACTGGGAGGAAAAACGGCAAGACATATCAGACAAGGGACTAATTTCTAAACTCTATCAAAAACTTGAGCAGCTCAACAAGAAAAAGATAAATAATCTGATTGAAAAATGGGCAGAGGTCCTGAACAGACAGTTCCACCAAGCATATGTATAAATAAATGCTTTTGATCATTAGCCCTTCAAGAGATTCAAATCAAAACAATGACGAGATACATTGCTGCTGTTGTTGTCAGGTGCCATCAAGTCAGCTCTGACCCATAGCGCCCTGATGCACAATAGAATGAAACACTGCGCAGTTCTGTGCCATCCTTGCAAGTGCTCCTATGTCTGAGCCCATTGATGCAGCCACTGTGTCAATCCATCTCATTGAGGGCCTTCTTTTTCACCGCCCTTCCACTTTACTGAGAATGATGTCCTTCTCCAGGGACTGCTCTCTCCTGACAATAGGTACAAAGTATGCAAGACAAAATCTTGCCATCCTTGCCTCTAAGGAGCACTCTGGCTTTACTTCTTCCAATACTGAGATCAGTTTGTCCTTTTAGGAATTCATGGTATGTTCAATATTCTTCTGTAGAATCACAATTCAGATGTATCAGTTCTTCTATGGTCTTTCCTTATTCAATGTCCAACTTTCACGTTCATCTATGAAACAATGGAGAATGTCATCGCTCGGATCAGGCGCACCTTAGTCCTCAGAGTAACATCCTTGATCTTCAACACTCTAAAGAGGTCTTGTGCAGCAGATTTACCTAATGCAATACATCTGTTGATCTCTTGATTGCTGCTTTCTTTTCTTTTTAAAAAAATCATTTTATTGGGGGCTTGTACAACTCTTATCACAATCCATACATGCATCCATTGTGTCAAGCACATTTGTTGCCATCTTCATTTTCAAAACATTTTCTTTCTACTTGGTATCAGCTTCTCATTTTCCCCTCCCTCCCCCACCTTCCCTCCCTCATGCACCCTTGATAATTTATAAATTATTTTTTCATGTCTTACATTGACCAATGTCTCCCTTCACCCACTTTTCTGTTGTCCATTCCCCGAGGAGGGGGTTATAGATAGATCAGTGTGATCGGTTTCCCCCCTTTCCCCCCACCTTCCCCTTCCCCTCCTGGTATGGCTAATCTCAACATTGATCCTGAGGGGTTTATCTGTTCCGGATTCCGTGTGTTTCCAGCTCTTATCTGTACCTGTGTACATGCTGTGGTCTAGCCAGATTTGTAAGGCAGAACTGAGGTCACGATAGCGGGGGAGAGGAACCATTAAAGGAATTAGAGGAAAGTTGTATCTTTCTTCAATGCTATATTGCACCCTGACTGGCTCATCTCTTCCCTGCGACCTTTCTGTAAGGGGATGTCCAATTGCCTACAGATGGGCTTTGTGTCTCCACTGTGCTCTCCTCATTCACAATGATATGATTTTTGTTCTGGCTCTTTGATGCCTGATACCTGATCCCATCAATACCTCATGAGCACACAAGCTGATGTGCTTCTTCCATGTGGGCTTTGTTGCTTTTCAGTTAGATGGCCACTTATTTATCTTCAAGTCTTTAAGATCCCAGACACTATATCTTTTGATAGCCAGGCACTATCAGCTTTCTTCATCACACTTGCTTATGCACCCATTTGTCTTCAGTGATAGTGTTGGGAAGGTGAGCATCATGGAATGCCAGGTTAATAGAACAAAGTGTTCTTGCATTGAGGGAGTACTTGAACAGAAGCCCAATGTCCATCTGCTACCTTAATACTAAACCTATAAATATATGTACATAGCTCTATTTCCCCACCATCATACATATTTACATATGCACATGCCTGTA
Source organism: Tenrec ecaudatus (assembly GCF_050624435.1). Lineage (NCBI taxonomy): Eukaryota > Metazoa > Chordata > Mammalia > Afrosoricida > Tenrecidae > Tenrec > Tenrec ecaudatus. Next base: position 30,588,890 of record NC_134546.1, read on the forward strand.
TTCAGACTTCTATAAATGCTCTTTGCCTCCTAGTTCTTTCCTCTATTTCCTTTTACTTACTTCTTGTCCCACTATCATGTTCACCCTTCAGTTGGGGTTCAGTAATTCCTCTTGGATACATTGCCCTTGATCAAGAGCTACCAGGCCTCCTACACCCTTCTCGCCATTGATTTTGGATTACTTGTTGTTCCCTTGTCCCTGGGTTTGTTAACACCTACTTCCTTTCCCCCCACCTTCTCCTCTCCTGTGTACCCTGAGAACTATAAGTCCGTTGTTTTCTCCTCCGGATTATTTATCCCACCTATCTTATCTAGATAGACATGCATAAAAATAAGACAGAGCAAAGCAAAGCAACAAAAGAAAACAAACCAACAACAAAAAGGCAACTACAAAAAAAGAAAAGCCTATAAATAATTCAAGGTCTGTGTGTTGACCTTTAGCAATGTTCTCTGGTCAAGTGTGATGGGGTGCCATGTCCTGACCCCACACTGCTGCTTTCATGAGCAATGATTGTGGATCCAAGTAAGACAAAATCCTTCATAAAACTTTTCTCCATTTATCATGATGTTATATATTGGTCCAGTTGGGAGGAATTTGGGCTTCTTTACATTGAGTTGTAATCCACACAGAAGGCTACAATCCTTGATGTCCATCAGGGAGCACAGTGTAAATGCATCAGTAAGTGCTTCAAGTCCTCCTCACTTTCAGCAAGCAAAGTGTGTCATCTGCATACCACAGGTTAACAAGCCATCCTCCAATCTTGATGCCACATTCTTCTTCAGAGATTGAACAAGTACGGTGAGAGGGCCCAAACCTGACGCACAACTTTCCTGATTTTAAACCATGCAGTAGTCCCTCTTGAACCATGCACAAGTTCCGAATGAGCACAATAAAGTGTTCTGAACTTCTCATTCTTCTCAAGGGTATCCACAGTTTATTATGGTCCACATAATCGAATGTGTTTACATAGTTAATAAAACACAAGTAAACATCTTTCTGGTGTTCTCTACTTGCAGCCAAGATCCATCTGACATCAGCATCTCTTGTTCCACATCCTCTTCTGAATTGGACCCAAACTTGTGCACAGACAGGAATGCACACACACTGCTGGTGGGAGTACAACACAGTGCAACCATTGTGGAAAGAGGTCTGGCATTTCCTCAAAAAATCTGGGGACAGAAATAATATTTTGGCCCAACTATCCCTCTACTTGGCATATACCCTCGAGAAGTAAGAACTGGAGCGTGGACAGCTATATGTACACCCATGGTCATTGCAGGACAACTCACAATGGCTAGAGGATGAAAAAAACCTACATGTTCACCAGTGGAAGAATGGATAAAAAAATTTTGGTACATACAAACAATCGAATACTAAGAAACGGTAAAGAAAAATGGGCAATCAGTAAAATATTTCATGACATGAATGGCACTGGAAGACATTATGCTGAATTAAATAAGTCAGTCACAAAAGGGCAAATACTGCACAAAATCACTGTTATATAAAACAAAAATTAAGAAAAGGCTTTCACACCCAAAGAACAATACTTTAACAGTAAGCAGGGGTGATCGGGAAAGGCGGAGAAGAGGAATCAGTAGGCCTCACCTAATTCACAATAAAAGTTAGGAGTGGCGAGCCAACCAGACCTAACCACAGCTAGTTTGTCTAAAGTGATGTGCACGGGAGTACAAAGGATACACTCTGGGACCAGAGCATGGCACCCCATTGGATTTGACTGGAGGACATGCCTAGAGTTCAAAGATCATACCTTGATCTACTGACAGGGTTTTCTTTCTTTAAAAAAATTTTTTCCTTTTAATTAATTTATTCTTTTATGGGTCATTGGTTTTCGTTTTTGTTGTCATTGCTGTGTTCTCATTCGCTGCCTGTCTTCCTATGCCTTTTTTTTTTGTTATGTAGGATTATCTCTACAGATCTATCTAGATAAGATAGGTTGACAGTCTGGAGGAGAAAACAATGGGACCAATGGTTCCCGGGGGACATGAGAGGGGGGGGGGGAGTCAGGGGTAAGGAAGTGGTGTTGATCAACCCAGGGACAGGGGAGCAACAACTGATCCAAAATTAGTGGCAAGGAAGGTGTGAGAGGCCTGGTAGGGATTCAGCAAGGGCAATGTAACTGAGAGAAATTACTGACACCCAAATGAAGGCTGAGCATGATACTGGGGCAAGATTAAAGTAAAAGGAAATAGAGGCAAGAACTAGGAGACAAAGGGTATTTATAGAGGTCTAAATACAGGCATGTACATATATAAACATATTTATATAAGATGGTGGGGAAATAGATCTACATGCATATATTTATAGGTTTAGTATTAAGGCAGCAGATGGACATTGGGCCTCCACTCAAGTACTTAATGCAGGAACACGCTATTCTATTAAATTGGCATTCCATGATGCACACCTTCCTGACACGATCGCTGAAGACAAATGGGTGCATAAGCAAATGTGGTGAAGAAAGCTGATGGTTCCCAGCTATCAAAAGATCTATAGCATCTGGGGTCTTAAAGGCTTGAAGATAAACAAGCAGCCATCTAGCTCAGAAGCAACAAAGCCCACATGGAAGAAGCACATCAGCCTGTGTGACCACCAGGTGTATAAAGGACCAGGTATCAGACATCAAAGAACAAAAAAATCATTATCAGTGGGGGCCCACCTTCCCGATATGATCACTGAAGACAAATGTGTACATAAACCAATGTGGTGATGAAAGCTGATGTTACCTGGCTATCAAAAGATATACCATCTGGGGGTCTTAAAGGCTTGAAGATAAAACAAGCGGCCATCTAGCTCAGAAGCAACAAAGCACACATGGAAAAGCACACCAGCCTGTGCGATCACGAGGTGTCGAAAGGATCAGGTATTAGGCATCAAAGAACAAAAAAATCTTATCATTGTAAATGAGAGTAAGTGCAGAGTCGAGACTCAAAGCCCATCTGTAGGCAATTGGACACCCCCTTACTGAAGGGTTGTGGTGAGGAGATGAGCCAGTCAGGGTGCAGGGTAGCAACGATGAAGCATATAACTTTCCTCTAGTTCTTAAATGCTTCCCCCCACCCCACTATCATGATCCCAATTCTATCTTACAAATCTGGCTAGACCAGAGGACATACATAGGTACAGAGAGCAACTGGAAACACAGGGAATCCAGGACAGATGACTCCTTCAGGACCAGTGGTGAGAGTGGTGATACTGGGAGAGTGGAGGGAGGGTGGGGTGGAAAGGGGGAAATGAAGACAAGGATCTATATAACCTCCTCCCTGGGGGGCGGACAAGAGACAGTTAGGTGAAGGGAGATGTGGGAGTGTGTAAGATATGACTAAATAATAATTTATGAATTATGAAGGGTTCATGAGGGAGGGGGTTAAATTAGGAGCTGATATTAAGGGCTCAAGTAAAAAGCAATGCTTGACACAATGGATGGATGTATGGATTGTGCTAAGAGTTGTACGAGCCCCTAATAAATGATTAAAAAGCGATATGTAACTTTTCTCAGGTCAACCCAGAAAATGCTACATGACTTGAGCTCTCCACTCAACATTTTGAATGGTGACTTACCGTTGTGCCCAACAACTGTCCAATCCACCCTTTATACGCTTTCCAAGAACTACCTTGTTTAATCCACACGGGCCGGCCTCATTATTCTATCCGCCCAGTTTAGCAAGATTCCAACTCCCTTTCCTTCTACCGTGCACAAAGCCTTAAGACCATCAGTATCCTCGCTGCACACCCAAGCTCGGCTCCCAGGAACACAATCGCTAAGGAGAGCACGGGAAAAACGGACCACACGTCACTTCCCTCCTGCGGGTACTGACTGATCCCGAACTACGCAGTTCCATCCATCCACATACCTAGGCCTCGTATTTCTTCTATCGGTGACGAACCCTCTTCCCGGATCGCCAGTCTCTCCGTCCCCTCCTTCCTTCCTTTCTTTCTCTCTCTCTCCCTCCCTCCCTCCCTCCCTCCCTCCCTCCCTCTCTCTCTCTCTCTCTCTCTCTTTCTCTCTCTCTCTCTCTCTCACACACACACACAATGGCGCCTGAGCCCCCCCCCCCCCCAGTCCAATCCTATCTGTTACTCCTCTCCTGTGGGGCGGACAGACTGGGACCGCCCTGGCCGGGATTCCTCGGCCCTGGACCAGTCCTGGAGCAGCGAGGAGGACGCCACAGCCCCACCCTGACGAGCAGAGCGACGCCGGCCACGCACACGCACATCCCTCATCCCGGGGAGAGAGAGAGGCCGTACCCCGCTCGCAGCGCTGCTTCCCCGGACGGCTGGCGGAGGGGCGTCCACAGCGAGCGGGCTCCCGACGGGCCTCCGCCGCCCAGCGGATCCCAAGCGCGAGAGCTCCGCCGCCGCCCAGCAGCAGCAGCTCGACCCCCGGCCCGGCGTCTTCTGATTGGCTCGTCCTCGGCGCCTGCAAATGCACTTCCGGGTGAGAGGGGCCCGGTCTCCTTAGCAACCAAATCGCGCCTGGCACCCGGCGAAACGCGCCGCCGTGTGGCTCCCGCAAAGCCGCCGAGCTGGCGGCCTCGAAGGGATTGCGAAGTCCCGAAAGCCTCTCCAACACTCGCCTGTCAAGTGAGTGTCCCTCCTCTCGACGGCCCGGGCCCTGCAGACTGTTGAGTGTGACATAGTTCCTCAGCGTCCGCAGGTCCGAAGGTGGTGGGGGGGTCAGAGGGGGGGGGGACGGCATTCTTGATACCCGGATTCTAGCAGTGCTTCGTGGTGTTCCGTTGGGCTGCCATCCGCACGGTCGGCAGTACGAAACCACCCACAGCTCCCCCGGTGAATGACTGCGCTTTCCACTCCCATAAAGGTTGCAGCCTCGGAAACCCACCTGGGGACGGGGACGTTAAGCGTCAGCAGTTTGGTTTTTCGGTGATCCTTTCGGCAAATGCCCACCTCTCTGACTCTCAATTTCCTCTGTGGAAGATCGCCGAGGCTCTGATCTCGATTTCGAATGTGGAGCCTTGTAAGGACGATAGAATGCAATCACATTTCTGAATGATTCACCTTTTGTGCTTCCCCAGAGCCGTTAAAGCCCACTAGACTTTCAGGTCTTCCTTCCGATGAATCACTCAGCTGGACAGCACAATGAGAAACGAGATGCTGAACCCACCATGACTGCCCTGGGCCCCCCAGATAGGATTTACATTTCACAGAGCCCTGCTGTCTACTGGATTCCTTGAATGTTGAGAACCGTTAAGAACAGAGTTACTACCAACCAGAAGATTCCATATTGAAATTCACCCAGAGGCACTTCAGAAGAACGGCCTGGCAATCTACTTCCACAAGGTCACAGCCATAAAAAACCCGACGGAGCACGCTCCTTCTGTGATACTCAGCGGTGTCAGATATGACTAAGGACTAACTTGAGGACCGAGTGTGAAGTGGTTATGGGAGAAAGTACCTGGATTAAAGCTGGACTACAAGAAAAAAGGTAGCTGACATATACAAGGAGCTGCTAGTGGTTCAGGCCAGAAGAGGACGTTGGAAGAGGGATTCATTGCTGATGTCAGATGGATCTTAGCTCAAATTTGAGAATACCAGAAAGATGTTTATTTGTGTTTTATTGACTATACAAAGGCGTTCAATGTGGATCATGCAAACTATGGATAACCCTGAGAAGAATTGGAATCCTAGAAAGCTTCGTTGTGCTCATGCAGAATCTGTACGTGAATCAAGAGGCAGTTGTATGAACAGAACAAGGGAATAGGACATAGCTTAAAGTCAGGAAAGGTATGCATCAAGGGTGTATCCTCTCACCATACGTACTCAATCTGTATGCTCAGCAAATGATGAGAGAAGCTGGATTACATGAAGAATGCAACATTGGGATTGGAGGGTTATTAACAATCTGCTATATGCAGATGGTAGCCTTTCTTGCTGAAAGTAAAGTGGAAACAGTAAGCAGAGATCTCACTACCCACAAAAAAGAAATACCAGGAGTGGTGCATGTTCTTTGGATCTAAGATTCCCATGTGCCGAACCTCTTTGATCCAGGAGACAAAAGCCTATGGAGATACCAGGAGAGTAGAAGAAGGACAGCAGAACCAAAAGCCCAAGAACGAGCGGTGGGCTCACCAGCCCCCTGAGAGAGTACAGCTCAGTGTTTTCGCTGTTTTCTCAGGCAGCAGCCCCCTTTCAGAATGGGGTCCCTCCAGACCCTGTATGGGGAAACTAAGCTTACTGATTTGTGCATTTAAACTGAGCACCTTTGGGCCGAGAATTACGCAGAGTACCTGCCTTTTGGACATGGATCAGATCATTTAAAAGAGCTCTGTAACATTGCCCAAGCAGGGCGGAGGCCAGTGGGCTGCATGGCTGAAGGCCAAGCACCAGAGATAAGCTTGCCTGTGGGCATGGCTAAGAAGAGACTTTTTTTTGCCTTCTCTTGGCTTGTTTGCCTAAGAGTCATATATGCTTAAATAATCCTTAGTGATTGAGGCAAAAGAGACTATCTTGACCAAAGTACTGTGTCCTAAGCATTTCTTTTCTTTTAATCATTTTATTGGGAGTTCTTGCAGATATAGCAGTCCATAATTCAATTAGATCAAGCATAATTGTACAGTTGCTACCACCATCAGTTTCAAAACACTTTCTTCTTGAACTCTTTGATATCAGTCCCCCTTTAACCTTTCCTACCCCCCAGGGAACCTTTATTTTTATATATCATTAGTTATATACATTATTGCTATATATACATATATATATGTCTGCCATTTCTTACACCATCCAGTGTTCACCTGCAATTCTGTTATTCATTCCCCTCTAGTCATCATTGCTATGGGCTCCTCCTCCCCCCGACCACTTTTGATCCTGACTTGTACATTTCTCTAATAAAGTCTACAGTCATGAGTACTGTCCTTGAGTTCTGTGTGGCCACTGCAGTGAAGTCAACCTAGCAGAGAAGTAGAGTGCTGTGGGAAGGATGCCCACTCTCCCTTTTCTTAGTGGAAAATTGATTACTTGTGGGGAACTCACATGCATGGCCCTCCTCTGCTGTTTTGTCAAAATTTTTCTGTTGTCCCCCAAAGTGCTCCTTTTACCTCTCACCACGCTGGAGCGGTGCTGAGCACACAGTGTGCACTCAGTAGACTCACACATTCATTGACTGGTAGACCCATTGCTGAGATGGCATCAACAGAGAAAGTACTTGTTAGAAAAATATTTCAAAATTATTATTGCTACATAAGTCCATAGACACCTTCTTAGGAGGTCCTTTTAGTATTTCCTGTCCTCAAGCTGGTCACCTGTCTCCCTACAGGCCAGTCACCTATCTCCCTACTTGACTATAAACATTAATCTCACTCAACCCACTTGCCTCTGACTTTCCAGATACCTAGGCATAGATTGTGTGTGTGTGCGTGCGTGCGTGCGTGTGTATGTGTATAAAGTTGGGACTTCTTTCTAAGGAGATACATTGACTGGTGATGTTCAATAGGAAAGCCAAATGTGGCATTAAACACTTGAAATGTGGCTGCCTGAAATGAGATATGCTATAATGTACACAAGGAGTCCCAGTAGCTCATTGAGTTAAAAGTGGGCTGCTTATCACAAGTGTGACAGTTCATACCTACCAGCTGCTTCCTGGGACAGAAGATGAGGCTGTCTGCTCCTGTAAAGCTTCACAGTCTCCATAAACCATATAGACGAGTTCTCCTCTGTCCTTTGGGTCACTATGAATAGGAATCGACTCAAAGACATTGGGTTATATCTTTAAAATGATTGATTCAAAAATACACTCTAATCCTACTTTATTAACATAACAAAGACATATACCCAAATGGGAGTAAGGTCACCAGCATAAGAGAGAGGACTTAAAACACATTTTCGGGAGGCACAATTCAAACTAGAACATTCAGCAATTTCCCCCACCCCCTAACTCATGTATTTGCCACTTGCCCCTACCCTCCAACTCCTGTATCTGCCACATGCAAGACACATTGACCATGTCACATCATCTCAAAAGTCTTAAATCAACTCCAGCCCCAAACGTGCCTTCTAATTATCTAAATCATAATGGGCGATGCTATAGTTTATTGTGTCAGCCTGGCCGATAAACACAAGTAGGATTAACTGAAGGGCAGAGGGATCAATGGCTCGGTGAGCCTCACCTTGGTTGTTCTGTGCCTCAGTTTAAAGGGGTACACTACCTGTGGGATGCCTAGCCTGTGGACTGTGTCGCTGTAAGTTGACTTTAGACACATTCTATCCTGGGGCAAATTCCTTGTTATCTATTAACCTCTGAAATCTAGATTGCACATTACCTACTTCAAAATGACAAATGGGAGAAATGCACCAAGCAAGTCCAGAATACTGCAAAAACAGTTTACATTCCCTCTTCTGAGACCATCTAGGCAAGTGTGTGAGTATGGATCTTCCTCTGTAGACTCTGGATAGAGGCCACTCTGCCCTGGGCTTCAGCTCTGCCTGCAGGCCCATTGGTACTACAACTCTGCTCCCTAAATTCTGGGGGACACATTTTCCTAGTTTGTCTCTTTGGCAGCCCTACTCCCTTGGCTCCAACTGCCCCATTTATTTGCCTCTTGGGCATCGAAATTCTACCTCCTCCAGGTTGCCTGCCTGGTACACCATAATGGCAGCGCCACACTCTGGAACTGAGTTGATTAAGATCCAACTCTTTGAAACCTATAAAGCAGTGGCTCCACCTTTTGAAATCCAGGAGACCATGCCTGCCATTTGAAACTGAGAAGACCCTGCTTCCCCCATTTCTTCCAATAGTTTTGTTGATAGCCAAGCTGTTACAGGGATGGTTTTTGCCTTTTGGGGCCTATTCATTTTCCATAAAACTTAGTGAGGCAGACAGTGTTGGTGTGTGTGTGTGTGTGTGTGTGTGTGTGTGTTTCCCTTTTGTTCTTTCTCTGACCTTTTTAATCTAAGCTTACTATCAACAGTCTCTTCAACGCAACTAGGATTTTACTGTTGGGAAACTTAAAAATTCCAGCTTCTACCCATTACTTAATTTCAAAATTGCTTCCATATTTTAGGTATCTGTTAGAACAGCACCCTACTCTTAGTCCCAAATTTTGTCTTAGCTATCTATTGCTGCTATAACAGGTACCAACAAGTGGGTGGCTTTAGAAACATTTATTTTCTAACAGTTCAGGAGTCTAGAAAAACAAATTCAGGTTGCCTGAGTTAGAAGACTCTCTGTTGGCCCTGGAGGAAACCCCTGCCTCTTCTGAGCTTTTGCTGCTGGGCATCCTTCCTGTGATGTGGCATGTATCTTCCCCCATATTTGCTACCTTGCTTAACCTCATGCATCTCAAGAGATATTGACTCACGAACATTCGACACGAATCCTATTTTACAGCGATACCAAAGATAACTCATCGATAACTGGTATTTTAGCCAGAGGCATCCAGGCTCAGATTTACAACAAAATTGGCGATTTCGGCGGGCTACAATTCAACCATAACACACGTTACTATTAGTTGCCAGAAAGTCAGCTTCTGCCCATGGTGACCCCGGGTGTGTCAGGGTAAAACTGCCCTCCAGAGGACTTTTGCTGGCTGACGTTTCAGAAGTACTTATCAGGCCCCTCTGCCACAGGACCTCTGCGTGGTCTTGGATCTCCAATCTTCCGGTCACCAGCCATGTGTACTTAACTGCTTGTCCCACCCAGGGACTCCAATAGATTAGTATTCAGCAACAAGAAGGGATGAAGTACTACAACATGAATAAACATTGAAAACATCATGCTAAGTGAAAGAAGCCAGTCACTAAAGACTATATATGGTATGAATCCATTTATGTGAAATGTCCAGAAAAATCACAGAGACAGGAAGTAGATCAGTAGTTGCCCGGGGCTGGAGGTGGGGGGGTGGGGGAGAGAGCTGTCAGAGGGAGGACAGAAGGAGAAGAGAGAGTGACACCTAGTGGATACAGAGTTTCTCTTGGGGTGATGAAAATAATCTAAGAATATGGTGATGGTTCTACAATTCTGAATATTCTAAAAACATTGACTTGTACATTTTTATAGTATGCGAATGTTATCTTAATAAAGCTGTAACAGTAAAAAATAAAATAGATCATCTAAGCAGAATTATTTCTTTCTCCCAAGACCCTATATTAGAAGGCCAGGAAATCATGATGTGCTTGTGATCATGTGAAGTGAGTTTATTCAATAGCTCTGAAACCATGTTTGTTAAGTCTTATGACCTAAAATAACCCAAACTTAAGTGACTTTTCTTACATCTTTTAAAACAGCCTCAGAAGTATATAAGATAAACTTTATCTTTCCAAATGGAGACAAGTATGGTAAGAATATATTTCAATTACTTTTTCTATACAGACTAAAATTAAGTGTCATTAAGAGTAAAAACCAACAACAAAACCTCATTTTATTAAAACTACTAACAAGATATTAAATCTTTTAGATTAACTTAGAAATACTAGTAGATGAACAGATTTAAAAATCCAAACTCCAATGATAAGTGCAGACAGAACATGCCTTGGAAATCTAGAGGAGCTGTCAGTTTTCCTGGTCTTTGGGTATGAATGTTATATGACCTTGAGGCCCAGGGATCTCCTCACCTGTGGTCTCATTGGTTTCTCTTCGAGGGGACCTATGAGATCCATAGGGGTGTCGGTGTGATTAGACTTAGAGATAAATCCTGCATTACTTGTCAGTGTTCCCAGATAGTATCTTCACTCCAGTGTTTCTCTCGTTAAGATGGTGACTGTACAAGAACATCTTCTGGAATCTTTGAGAGAAATGGAATAGGGATTCATACCACCCCTAATGGGATTATTTATACAGGAAGCTGGAAAGATGACAAGGTATTACTATTTTTATTATTGACAATGGATAAGTAACCATTTTCGGTGTTCCCAGATAGTTATACATTAATATTTATAGTAGAATTAATTAGTTTTTATATCTAATTTGTTTTAAATGAGTAATATTAAATTTATACAGAAAGTTCATCACCATCATTTTTCTCTCACATTTACTGAGTAAAGCTAAATCCATTATATCATTTTCCATTTAACCTTCAGATTCTCATATGTAGGAATCATTGTTGTATACTGTCCAATTGATTGAATTCAAAGCAACCCTTTACTTAATGACATTAATATTCCTTTCAAATGAGGCAATTCAGGCTCAGGGCCCTTGGCTAACTACCAAAGATCAACCAAACCCACTACAGTGGAGTCAATTCTGACTCAGTGACTTGCCTAGCTCATAATTAATAAAATTAGAATGTGCATCCAGGTCAGCATGAATCCAAATCTGCCATCTTAACAAGTACTTTGTATTGTTTCCGCCCTTTAAATTTTGAATACTCAGAGTATCTTAAGGACTACCATTATCATCTTCCTGGGCCCTCTAAATATTTAAATTTATTGAATAAGCTTCATAAGTAGATACACTTGAAGGACAATGACAAAAGTATTGTTTTGTTTTTTGGAACTCAAGGCTGATATAATGGTAGCAAAAATAATTTGTAGATGAACTCCTTGTGTTTGTAGTCCCATTTGTTTATGTTAATGAGGCAGGGTTAGTATAGAATGTGTTTTCCATCTGTGTCTTTTGAGATATAAAAGAGACTTAAACCAAAGTGAGCAGAAGAGAGCTGGGTCAGATTGGTGCACACCAAGACAGCATGGAGATCTCCAAGGAACCAGCAAGCAGAAGCGGAAGGATTTCTTGCAGAGCCCACAGATAAAAGCCCTCCCCTAGAGCTGGCACCCCGGATTTGGAAAAGAAATTCCTCTTTGTTAAAGCCATCAATGCATGATTTTTCTGCAATAGCAGCAGTAGATATTTAAGACCAAGTGTATAATAGACTTAGATATGCACGTTTTTATAAGGTTCTAGGGAAACCGGATGTTAGTTATCAAAGTCATTTCTTTTGCTACAAACAGATGAATGGCTTTGGAAGACTTGAACATTTTTCAGGAGCAGTATATGAAGGACATTTTAAGGACAATATGTTTCATGGATTGGGGACTTACATATTCCCGACTGGGGCAAAGTACACTGGAAATTTCAATGAAAATAGGTAAGCTTAAAGTAAGTCACTGAGGTTCTGAAAGAGTCATTTCAAGCATGTGGGCTTCAGTAGGATATTTGAAAGCTAAATCATCTTGAGGAAAAGATTTAGTCTCTAAGACTGGTCACATTACATCTCTGCTTTCCCACCCCCACCCCCAAGGGAAAGGGGGAGTACTATAAAAGAAGCTACAACTATTAGAAACCTCCAAAGGGAAAAAACATTCCGAGCAATAATCTCTTAGACTGTTCATTTATTTCTTCTTGACACTTTAATTCTGAAGAACGTTTTGAGTCAGCCTTAAAAAGTTAATTTTTTTCTTCTCTTTTCTCATTGTTTGTTTAGATGCAAGGCCAAGGCCTGGCTCTTTGAGAACCAGCCTGGTCACTTGACGTGCTGTGTGACTCTCTTAGGGCCCAACCACTGTCTCTGTAAAATAGTCATTCTGCCTTGCCTTGCTCGTGAGAACATCATGATGAGCAAAGGACCATGGGAACTGATTGAGAAAAGTCAGAGAAGCCTGTCAAGAGCGATTTAAAGTAGTGAGGGATTTCTGGGTAACTTGAACAAAGAGTCTACTTTTACATCCCTGACATCCATTAGCACAACAGTAGAGGGATTCTACCCTACAGCTAATTAGTTATCTTAAAAAACGAGAATGAAACATGCAACCTTGAGAGAGTAAATAAGTGTCCTTATTTGCGGGCAACATGATCATATATGTGGAAAATCCTAATAACTCTATATAAAGAGGTATTAGAAGTAATAAATGGGTTTAACAAAGTTACAGAGGATAAAGTCCCCCCCCCATCTAATTCACAATAAAAAATTGTTAAAGGACAGTCATACAAAAAATCAGATGTATTCTATCTCCTCCTCCTCCTCCTGTTAATGCTATCAAGTCAATGCCGACTCAGCTCCCCTGTGGGTTTCCAAGACTAGCTGTCAATGGTAGCAGAAAGCCCAGTGTTTCTCCCACGGAGCTCCTGGTCCTTTTGAACTGCAGACCATGCATGCGGGTCACAGCCCAACATGTAACCACTACACCACCAGGGCACCATTCTGTATGCTAGCAAAGAACAATTATCAGTGGGATTTGAAAGCAAATATTATATACAGTAGCACCAAACATATGAAGTAGTTTAGGAATAAGGGCTTTGTTTATGCCCAAGAAACCAAGTCCAAGAAAATGGGGATCATGTTTACCTCATTTACTGTTCTATGACCTGCACACAGCACTGCACCTCAGACCTAATAGGTGGCCAATTTAAATAAATAAGCTACTTAAGCCAGATAACTAAGGTGCTTTTTCCCCCCAAAATCATTTTATTGGAAGTTCTTACAGCTCTTATCACAATCCATACATACATCCATGTGTCAAGCACATTTGTACATATGTTGCCATCATTTTCAAAACATTTTCTTTCTACTTTAGCCCTTGATAATTTTCCCCTTCTCCACCCTCATTTCCCCCTCCCCTGTCCTCTCTCCCTCATGAACCCTTGATAATTTATTAAAAAATCTTTTTATGTCTTACACCTTCTGCTGTCTTCTTTCTCCCACTTTTCTGTTGTCCCTCCCCCTAGGAAGGGGTTAGATCATTGTGATCACTCCCCTCTCTCTCCCCCACCTTCCTCTTACCCTCCTGTATCGCTACTCTCAAGTTTTGTTTTTTTGCCTGATTGTTTTGGTCTAGTGTAAACATAGCTTCTGTGATCCTGAAAAACCTTGGGCACCTAATTGTGTATAATGACAATATTTGTGTGAAATAGCCTTTTTTTGGTTGAGGATATGGCAGTACTTTGCAAGTGGAAAGGTGATGAGCATGTCATATGCTAGAGAACCTTGTAACTGGAAAACCCATTTTTGGCCTCTGTTAATGACGAAACTTATTTTTGACTCGTGCAGGGTGGAAGGTGAAGGTCAGTATACTGATACACAAGGACTAGAATGGTGCGGGAACTTTCATTTCACTGCGGCTCCCGGCCTGAAGCTGAAGCTGCTCATGTAGACCTTCAACAATGATGTGTAATGTGGTAGTTGAAGCGTATAGTTGTATTAGAGCAACCGAATCTGTCACCTGAAGTGACTTTATACAGTCCTTCTCTACCTTTCCAGCAAAACCATCACGCACTCGTGCTTTTTTCTCAACTTGGCGTTCATCATTTTATAAGTGATTTAAAATAAAATGGCATTCAATTGAGAGCGTGTTTCATTCAACACAGTCTGCTTCTAACCCCGTGCCTCAGTTTTACCATCTTCTAAAATGTATATCTATGCAACAAAGGACCTTTTCAGGAATGGGAGGAAATACTGAAAAACATCGGCTATGGGCTGTGGCTCCTGCTGGCTCAGCCGCCCCATCTGACAGAGTGGAGTTTCCTAGACTGTGATCTCAATCAAAGCAGACTGCCACATCTCTTCCACAGGAGGGTTGTTGGGTTTGAACCATCCACCTTTCAGTTAATAGTTGAAGGTTTTGGTTTAGTATCTAAAAATACATAAACAGCGCCTACTAAGCCATAAGACCAAAACCAAACTCACTGTCATTGAGTCCATGCCAAATCATAGTGCCCCCATCGGACAGGTAGGACTGCTCCTGTGAGTTTCCAAGGCTGGAACTCTCCAGAGTAGAAAGCCCCAGCTTTCTCGAGGAGTAGCTGGTGGTTTTAAATTGCTGACCTTGCAGTTAGCAGCCCAAAGTGCAGCCACTACATCACCAGGGGGTCCTTAACAACAGTATGAAGACAACACAATTAGAAAGTGAGCAAAGAGTTTGAATAAAACTTTCTCCACAGAAGATCTACAAATGGATAATAGGCGTATGAAAATATCTTGTAAATCAACCACCATGTAGTTCACTTCTCAACCACTGGGATAGCTATCATTTAAAAAAAATTAGTGATGTTCATGCAGATGTAGAAAAGCCAGACTCCCCAAAAGCAGCTGGTGGGGAACGTGAAACGGTGCAGCCACTGTAGAAAACGGTTCCTCACATGTTAACCATAGAATTGCACATCCCCCAGCAATTCTACATCAAAATGTCTACCCCAGATAATTTAAAACATCTTTCCAGGAATGTTCATAGCAGCATTCATAAAAGTCAAAATGTGGAACCAACCGATGTCCATCAACTAATTGATGACTAAACAAAATGTATATCTTTATGTAAAAATTCCAAACCAAAAAAACACACACCACTATCAATTCCAATTCATAGTGACCCTATAAGACCGAGTAAAACTGCCCTTGTGGGTTTCTGAGAGTGTAACTTTATGGAAGTAAGAAGCTCCGTCTTTCTTCCTCAGATTTGCACTACTGACCTTGTGGTAAGCATCCCAATTTATAACCCACTACACTGGGCTAAGGAGAAGAATCCAGTCACAAAAGATCACATATTGTGTGATTCCATTTATATGGAATGTTCTGAATAGGTGAAATAGTTACGGTCTGTTGTGCCAACCTGGCTGATAAAACACGTGGGATTAACTGATGGGAGGAGAAATAAATGACTTGGTGAGCCTCACCTTTCTAGTTCTTGGGTCTCTTGCTTTCTGACAGTCAGACCAGGATGCAACTGCCTTAGCCAGTTCCCTGCTTCAGCTGGCAAGGCTCACTTCCTGCAAGACATCCCTGAGAACAAGCCACATGAACTTACCCTGATGCAGCCTTGGGTGCTGGAGAAGCTGTGTGGAGACCCCTGCCAGTGCTGAGATGCTTACATTGCCACTAGATTCACAGACTTTCTACCGACTGGCCTGTGATCCTCCTGCATTCAGCATCATTGTTTGTGTGTGTGTGTGTGTGTGTGTGTGTGTGTGTGTGTGGTGAGTTTGAGGAGGACTTTGTAGATTGGTGTCCGATATATGGATTAAGTCAGATTTATGGGCTTGAATTGAACTGGGTGGGAATGCTTTCTGAATGCACACTTAACCTATACATAAAACTCTCCCTTATAAATTTATGTTTCATTGAGATTACAGTCTAGGAAACTACACTCTGTCAAATGGGATGGTTGAGCTAGGACTAACCACAGCCCTTTATCAGATATTTTTAGTATTTCCTCCAATAAACACATGGGGTTAATTGAAGGGCAGAGAGATAAATGGTTCAGTGAGCCTCACCTTTCTAGTTCTCGGGTCTCTTGCTTTCTGATGGTCGGACCAAGGTGCAGCTGCCTTAGCCAGTTCCCTGCCTCGGCTGGCAAGGCTCACTTCCTGCGAGACATCCCTGAGGAGAAGCCACATGGACCTACCCCCATGCAGCCCTGGGTGCTGGAGCAGCCGTGTGGAGACCTCTGCCAGCGCTGAGATGCTTATACGCTCACTGACTCGACTTTCCTCCTGCAGTTGGCATCATTGTGTGTGTGTTTTGAGATTGAGGAGGACTTTGTGGATCAGTTTCAGACATATGGGCTAGCGTTGGACTTGTGGGCTTGGACAGTGCTGGGTTGGGATGCTTTCTTAATGTACACTTAGCCTTTATATAAAACTCTCTCTTATATCCATATGAGTTTCTGTGGATTTGTTTCCCCAGTTTGCCCAGACTAACACACAGTAGGCAAATGTATAGACACAGAAAGCAGATTAGTGGCTGGGGGTGGGGTAAGATGGAGGGGGAGGTTTGGGAGGTGGGGAAAGTGAGGAGAGGTACTAAGGTTTGGGTAAGGAAGCCGGGTAACACAATTTAACTTAGCCATTGAGCTACTAACTGCAAGGATAATGATGATGTATGTACAATCTTGTGAATGTCCTAAACATCTCTATATCATGTACTTCAACAGGGTGAACTTTACAGTATTCAAGCTGTATAGACACTGATCTATATGTCTGCATCTGTATCTCAATTTCTGGAAAAGTCCATCTCCGTGTCTTCACACATCCAATGTTCAGAAAGCTGCTTTGCTTTTTTGATAAAATAATAACGTATCAGAACACTGCCTAGCAACTACATTTAAAGAGTTAGAATAAAGACCCAACTTTTTGTTGAGACTGTTTTCCAAAGCTGACAGAGTCGTTAGGTTACATAATCTGTCCTATTTCTCTACTCAAAATATGAGTATTTGTAACTCGAATATTTTTATTGTAATTTAAAAAATTGTATAACTGTAAATTGGTTCAGATATCTTTTTAAAATGCTTAAATAAAATTTCATTTTTCTTAGTTTTTCGTTTCAATAGCTTTGTGTTTTATTTCAAAAGATCCTGTTTATAAGTGAAGATACATTTTAAAAATCAGACATTCTTAAATGTGTTGCTTTTTGTTAGGTGGTCTGGTTTTAGTATGAAGTATTTATTATGCTTTCCTGGAATCTATGAGGTGTTAAATACTGGTCAGGTAAGATAAGGGGAGAGAATGTTTTCAAGTATCAAGACATCCAACCAGAAAACCAAACAGCTAGAAAATACTTGATAAAAATACCTGTTTTACTGTCAAATTACTAGGGAACTCCCCAATAATATTTTTCCTCAAACAAAATATTTAAGGTAAAGTATGAGTTTTACTTTTAAAACCTAACTTTCTATTGCTCTTAAAAAATCAGTTTTCAATGATAAACTTCCAAAGTCATTCTTCTTAAATCATTTTTTTCCCTTTTTATTCCTTGAAACTACAGGGGATTCAGTTATTTGATTAGTGGGTGCTAGAATTTGACCTGGAGCTGACATAATTAGCAGAGATGTTAGTTTTAGCCATTTAAAGGCCTGGTTAGCATATGACGAGCCCTTTCCAGGGGAAGTCGAATCAGCTACCTCTGTACTGCTGCATTTTCCTTTAATTCAGAACTCATCTGAGCCTGGATCTGAGCATGACTTAAACACGGCAAGCGCCATGGGGTAAGTGTCTGCTTTTGTGATTTGTTTTTTGAGAGATATTGATGAGGGAAATAGTTTCTTAAGAGAAGAGAACCCATGCATGCATCCTTTTCATGTTACTGATTTAGGTTCATAACCTAACACTTATTTAAGGCAGGCATTCCAAGGGACAACTTTTCATTCAAGAGTTACACCAATTTATAAAACATTCATTTATTTTTAGATTCTGCTGGATTCGTATTTAATGTTTAGATTCCGTCTTAAATCTCTCGGCTAATGAAAAAGAGTCTTGCAAATTTACATCTTTATTTGAAGTCCGATTTTGAGAGCAGTCTTACAGAAAGGATGGTAGAATTCTTAATTTACCAAGTGACTTAATTCCAACCTGAACATGCCTCTTTGGGACTATGTATAATTAAAGGATGAAAAAGATTAGAAGTGGAGAGATATTGATTTAAGCCTTTTGTAAAACAGGAAAACGATAGGTTATTTTGTCACCGCTCAAGCCAGTATGTATAGAAAATGTACGCTGATTACTTATACAGGAGCATTTATTAATAACATTTAGACATTTTGTTGGGTTTGGCGGGCATGAGATATTACTAGGTTTCACTGAAATGTTTTCTGTGAGAATAGGGTTCCAGAATAGTTAGTCTTGAAATTAAGTATTTTAGATTTAAAACTAGACTAAATGTGCTGTGAATATATAGAATGTCACTCTTGTATCTCTTTTTTCTTCTTTTTTTTCTTTAAAAAATAGTCCCTTTCACGACACTATATTGCCATAAATGGGTTTGCCTCTTTCCTTGAATTCTCCATCGGAAGAACCCGTCTTAAATGATCGGACACTTATGCTAGAGAAATATCCTTTTGACCCATATTTGTTCTAAACAGCTTTCACAAGGTTAATTGTTAACATCTAAATTTTTGTTGTTAATATGGGTTCTGAAAATGCAGCCCAAATTAGTTTGAAAACTCAGAAGCTTTGGGAAGAAAGATGAGCAGGCTAGAGTTGACTTTTAATACAAATATAAACTGTGTTTAAAGTAAAAAGTCAAGGGTCACGTGTCTTGTACATATTCCACATGGGTTGGTTTGATTTGAGAGAAAGGTGGTAGGACACCTGGGTTCTCTGTCTCCCCTCCTTTTCTTCCCATTCTTTGCACCAACAGAGCTAGCTCCTAGTAACCCAAGCCATGGGCATTCCAAGAGCTGCTTTCTTTGCCCTTTCTTTTTAGGGCAGTGCTTCTTAACCTTTTATTGGGTCAAGGAGCCCTCTGAGAGATTTTCGAAATCAGTTCACCCCCTTGGCAAAAATTAAAATTACACTAAATTTTGCATGCAATGTTAGGAGACTTACATGTGCCCTGAATCAAACTATGGGTCCCAGCTTAGAAATCTTTGAATTTTAGATTTAGAACCATTTGTAAGTGGTTCAGTTTTTCCCCTCTTAATTTCTAGAAATTAAAAAATGTAAGAATCTTTAATAATTTATGATAAGCATCGCACAGAGCAATGTTGATTCTCCGGATCACTCCCACTCCCTCCACAACCCTCCCCCACTTTATATGAAAATTAAGCAGTTTAATTAATATCGATAGTTTTGGCAATAAAATGGTTGCTGTCCCTCTCTAATGACTTGGCTAATCATTTGTTCCTTTCTAAACCACCCAAGGAATCACCTTGGGAGTTTCAGAATAAAAAAAAAATTATTTGGAACGCACTTTCAGTGCCCTAAATAAGATGAACTAAACAAAGCATAAATTGCTAAATATTTTACAGGATACACAGGTTGCCCTTCTGATTGGTGGATTGATGGGGTTTTTTTGGTGTCTGTTCCTGACCTGCTGAGGTTGAAACTGAGCTTTTATTGATAAAAGAGAAGTTAGTAGATATTAATAAAGCCCTGGTGGCGGAGTGGGTTAAGCATGGGGCTGCTAACTGCAAGGTCTGCAGTTCAAACCCACCAGCTGCTCGAGGGCGAAAGGTGACGCTGTCTGCTCCCATACAGATTTACAGTCTCAGAAACCCTTCTGCCCTATAGGTCACTGTGAGTCGGAATCCATTCAATGGCACTGGGTTAGTAGCTATTAGTACTTGTTTAAAACCTTCCTACACAATCTGAAAATGACAAGTAGTGTCTCAAATTGCCCATACGTCGAACTCCCTAGATTTAACTCCTGGGTGCCATGCTCACGATGTGCTGCTGGCACGAACACTGGAGGCTTGTGTCCACACCTCAGGGCCCCTCAAAGCAAAGGCCTGCCCAGCTACTTGCCAAATCCCAGTCATGGAAAACCCTGCCTAGTGCAGCTCTGCTTTGTGACACACAGTATCACCATGATCCGGAATGGATAAGCTGGCAAGGAATCACCTGAAGGTTATTTGAAGACAGAATGCCCTTATGTGGCTACACGGCCTTTCCCGTGCCTCCAGGCTCTGCTGGAGTAGCAAGTATGAGAAAGTCCTCATGCTCTCTAGCACGCTGTCGCCTCTCGAATTTTCATGGGGTTTTCTTATGGAGGGTGTGGTGGATAAAAGGATAACTGGGAGACACAAAATTACCTCCCCAAACACACCCAGAGCCAACCTCTTTGCCATTAAGTTGATTCCACTTCACAGCAACACCTGCTGCTTGCAGCAGCAGCTGAGCAGAGGTGAGCCCTGGCAAGGTGGTGCCGCTTCAGCACTATCAGAGCCAGTCAGTGAACACTGCAAACGCTGCCATCCAGCTGACCCCATAGGAGAGGGGGAATGGTCCCTGTGGATTCCTGATGGGAGCAGAAAACCCCGCTTTTCTCCTGCTGTGTGGGCTGGTGGTTTTGAACTGCTGACCTTGAGGATCTCTGCTCAAAAATGTAACCTCTATGCTACCAGGTCTCCTAGACCTGCCAGGGCATCCCCTCAATTGACATCTGGGGAAAAGAAAACTTGAGGCTCTGGTAAGATTGTCAAACCCCAAAGCTTCCTTATTACAGCATATTTATCTGCCTTTTAGTTTTCCAGTTAAAAAGATATTCAAGGTTTGGGTTTTTTTAATGCTTTTTTTTTTTTTTTTGACAGATCTTTCACTTCTAAGTCTGGGAATTACAATCTAACTTTTTCTTTGGCAAAACATTCACTTATCTCATGCAATAAATAACCTTGAGAGTACTGCTCCTCTCTATTCCCTCCTTTCCTTTCTGATGGTCGTCATTTTCCTATTTAGGCCATCATCCCGCCCCCCGCCTGCCCCCCCCCCCCCCAACTACTAAAGGCTCCCACTCAGGGGCCTTATTAAGCAGCAGTACTTCCTGTAGAGTGGCCTGGGAGTCAACCAATCACAGGGGACATGTGCTTGTGTTAACCCCTGCTGAGTCCATGGTCTTGATGATGCAACACAGGCTCCAAAGAAGAGAAGCATGGCCCGCCCCCTGCCCCCAACCTACCTGCCTCGCCTCACCTCACCTCGCACTCTGCCCTCCATCCTACCGGATTCCTTCCTCCACCTACGCTTTGTAATTTTCTACTTCGGTTCCTCTCCTGATTCTCTTGTTAGCATTTCTACACCTTGTCCAACTCATATGCTATTTTCTCCATGAAACTTTCTGCAATCCCCACAAGTGGGAACTCAGCTTTTCTCCTCTAAAAGTTTGAGGCACTTTATATTTTTCCTCTTGCACTAATCTATCCTGTGCTATATATACTTATTTGTGTCTTATCATTTTCTGAATATACTGTATACTTCTTGAAGCCGGGATGACGTCATCTCTGTATTTCTCTTAGCCCCTTGTACAATATGTGTGATACATGCTTAACAAAGACATGTTGGGTTCAGATAAACATGTATTTTTTCCCCCTGAAAGCCACACAAAAGCTGAAAACTGCTCTTTTAGCCAAACCTCTCTTCTTGTTGTCCTAATTGAATGGCCCCATTTTTAAAGGTTTGTATTTGAAACCCAAATAAATAATGGCCGTAGTATGATTCATGCAAAGAGAAAGGATAACAACAAGAGCTATAGTGACGCATTTAGAGGCTTCTTTCTGAGAAGAAAGACTGCTAGTGAATAGAAACCACATATAGGCTCAAAGGAAATATGAAAACCTTCAAGAATGAAAAAATGGCTCTTTAATTCTAGGCAGGCTCCTAGAGGGCCAATTTATCAGTAAGGATTGGATTTATCATTATGTGTTGTGTTTTTTAAAAGTTTATTCTTCTCTTAAAAAGACAAACACACACCAACAAATGAAAACATACAGAGTTAGGCAATAAAGAATTGTTAGAACTCTTCCTGGGTGTCAGGGACCCCAGGTCCTTATAACCTGCTCTTCTGCCCTCCCTAGTGTGTCACCTCCAGGTCCAAGCAGGTGGCTCGGGCTTTGTCTCTCTCACTGATGTCCAGCCAGCAAAAAGGAGGGCTGAGAGGAAATGGTGTGCTCTTTCTCTGAAGACAACTTCCACAGGGCACTCACAGGATTTCCATCGATAGCTCCTGGGTTGAAATCACCCTTGGGGGCTACATGGAGCTGTGAGAGAATGAGCGAGATAGTCGTTGGAGGGTTGGGTGGGTGGTGGTGACAGGCGATGACTAAATAAGTAATGGGTGACAATCAGCCATATGTGACAAAGCCAGCACGTGTCGAGCCTTACATAGCTTCTTATCTTCCTTTCAAGGCAAAGTATGGCATTAGATATAAGAGAAAATGTAAAGTCTATGAAAAATTTGCTGTAAAGGTATGGAGGGAAGAAAAAGAACAAAACAAACTGGGAATAAATAGGTTCACCTGGATTAAATACAGAGTTCCTCACAAACTGACAAGGACGACTAAGTAAGCCTTTAGGTTCCACTTGGCTCTTCCCGGAGTCCAATGCTCCTTCCAGACCCCCAGGTGTCATCTCCCTCAATCCCCTTATCTGCCCAGCGAGCTGAGGGTTATTACGAAGGCAATTATACAGATCAGTCACCAACACTCAGAAGGATTCAGGGACTTGACTAAATTTCCTGCCTTACTGCCCAGGAGACTACAGAGAACGAAAAACAAATAAAGCAGGCTCGGAACTTACAATCTTGTTGGGGGAAATGTACATATCAATCATAGGCTATGCTTCAGATGGATTTTTGCTTAATTTTGAATGCAGATCACCTCAATTAACCCCTACAGAAAATATGATGACAAGTTTTCACTTGTGGATTGATGTAGGTGGTTTCATTTAATTTAGAATGCTTAGGGAAAATTGTGGCTCTCAACATTTTAGGGTCAGATGACATGCTTTGAAAACTTTTGATTTTGCAAAGCCACCCCTCGTCCTAAGCCATCTTGTAGATCAACTATGTTTTTTAAATACCTAGGAATTGATTTTTATGAGTCCCACTACTCACAAACACTATGGTGACAAACACAAGGGATTTCCAAATGAAAGGACTGGACTTTTTATTTTATGCATGTCTGAATGCTTTTAAATGGTTAATAATGATAATGAATTACATATAATTAAACTTTTAAAGTACAGAAAAAAAAGGAGCATGGTTTTTAATACAAGGTGCATGTCATTATCAATGGCATTTTGTTTTTTATAGACCACTAGAAATATCAGGAAGAACACCTCATAAAACATGATGTGATATCTCCTGTTGGGGACAGGCCACAAGGTGAGTGGAAATTGACAAGAACTTATTCTAAACAGGACACAAATAACCTGAGACCTTTAATATAAACCAGTGGTTATTCTCAATGTATAAATATTACCAGTTGCTTTGAAGAATTTGCATAGCCTTCGTTTGTTTAAAAACAAAAACATAAAGAACAAATTACGGGATTCATTTATTACTTAGCAGTCAGTTGGCTTATAAACGAGCGATGTTACATCAGATTGCACAGTATTGCCAGTGTACTTTTCACTGTATTGCCTTTCTTTTCGGCTTAAACAAATTCATGATTCTGATATGTTGAATGGATGATATACTGTGTATGCTTATTAGCACAAACAGGTACCTTTAACTGATATAACTGAACATCCATTGCATGAACATCAATTCAAAGAAGACTGGAGCTCACGCTGTGGCTCCTGGGAACGCCTGATCTAGTGCAGTGGTTCTTCATTTATTTTGAGAGAGTAATTCTGGACTCCTTTGAGAGTTTGACGGGAGTGCTGAACTCTCTCCCTGGAGAAAATGAACCTACATAAGACTTTGTCCACAATTCAAGGGGTTCATGGACAACTTAATGGAGGATGGACCCTGCTCTTATTGAAGTGGAAGACTTAAACATAATGTAATATAAGCATTATAAGAGAAGTGTGGGTAAGATGCTGTGGCAACACAGAAAAGCAATGGCTTAACTCTTACGGGACCAGAAAGTCAGGAGAGTATGACACTTCCATCCTGGGGTCATGGAAGAAAACTCTGGATGAGAGAAAGATGTCCAGATGAGGAAGTAGCATTTGTCAAGTTCAAAGGCTAGAAAGAAGAGGAAGTCACACATTTTTCTTTGTGATTAGAGCCCAGTGTTTGTTTGCTTTTAACACAGAGAAGCTTCTGTCCAAAAGAAAGCAGAAAAAAAACCTTGAAAAAGTTAAAAATGGTTCAAAAGGAAAAAAAATGGTAAGACCTTAACTTTTAAGCTAATGATACCTTCAGTAATCCATTTTGTCCCCCAATGAACTCTAACTGTTCAATATATCTGGTCAGTGGTTCAAGGGAATTCAGTGGAGATTTGGAGGCTTTCACTGTCATCCATAACCTTCTGGAAACTGGGTGTTCAGAATTTAAACTCTAATACAATTCCCTCCTCAAGTCTTTG
This sequence comes from Tenrec ecaudatus, assembly GCF_050624435.1. Lineage (NCBI taxonomy): Eukaryota > Metazoa > Chordata > Mammalia > Afrosoricida > Tenrecidae > Tenrec > Tenrec ecaudatus. The sequence continues at coordinate 30,613,526 of NC_134546.1, forward strand.
ACTTTATTATTTCCAATCTTCAGCTCACACGTCGAACCCAGTGTATTTTGAAGCGATTAGAGATGAGTTTGCTGAGCTAGGCAGAGACCAGATTATGAAGAGGTTGCTTTTTTGTGTTAGGACTCTTGAACTTTAAGAGTCACGGAAGGTTTTACACTTGATCTTAGCCGAAAGGCTGAGATGTGATAGAGTCACGGAAGGTTTTAATCAAGATTTTTGTAGGTAGATAAAAATCTGTGATTAATGAATGATTACATGATCAGAGAAATACTCATTTGGATGCTGGAATAAGATTAAAATAAGAAGCCTGCACCATTTAATTTAGATCTCTTGGGGGAATCATTGACGACAGGTTTTAAAGAAGAGAACCCACGGAAAATCAAATAGAATTGATCATAAGTTTATTGCATGTCTTATACATTTTTTCTTAATACAAGGAGGCATTTGATCTTTGCCAAAGGGTAGTGCTCTGAAAGATTTCTCAGTATTACGCATGTCTAGATAGTGAGCTCTTTTTAAAATACAATGTATAGTCTAATCTGTATACCCCGGATTTTACTATTTCTTTCTTTCTTTCTTTTTTTTTTTTTTTTTAAGAAATTAGCCCTCCTTGCTATCAGAACAAAGTTCTGTATTGTTTTCTTTGGGAAAAAAATCACAAAGCACAAACATCATGGGATTCAGCCTCACTGGACAAACTTGTATTAATTGTCCACCTCAAAAAGTTCTTTAACTTTTTAGTAGGTCAGAGCAACTCAAATATGTGTTATAAGCTGATTTCTTTTGAAAACGCAAGTTGATTTTGTACCCCTTTCTGTAAGATATCAGAGAAGTTAAGGTGATAATATTTTAAACTGCTTACTGTTGAGTAAAAAACATCTATCAGGAGATGTTGATCTTGAAGTTTGAAGCCCAGCACTTTAATAAGTATCTGGTTTGTGTCAGGTGCTATAGGATAGGAATAAGAAATCGTGTCTTCTCTGGTGGCATTTCAAGTGTCTTGGACTGAGCCTTGAAGAAGTAGTGCTTTACTGGTTGAGAAAAGCTATTTGAGACATGGAGGCCAAGAGAAGCAAAGCACAGAGCAATGAGAGTGCTTGGAATGACCGAAATCACAGACTATCAGCATCTGCAACAAGTATCACGTACATAATAATTGTCACCAAATATGGTAAACTTCGTTTGACATACTCAGCCAGTGTAGTCATTAGTTCTTAAGAGTAGCATAATCCTATCAACTGATGTCAAGCTGGCTGTCCTAACACAAGGTCAGCTCCAGCACAGGCTGTCCTAACACAGGCAGCCTCTCCAGAGTCAGGGTCAGGGTCAGGGCCAGGTTGGAAGGAATGCCTAAGAGGATAGGCGTGGTAGTGGTTTGCAGAGTAGATGGTGAGATGAGGTTGAAATGTTAGGTTCCATAAGAAGAGCTGGATCTAGGTAGCTGGATATACATGACAGGCTCAAAATACAAAACAAAACAACACTGATATTTGTTGGAATGGAGTTTCTTTTGATGCCCGGGATTTGGATAGAGGAAAAGCTGATCCTTACATGGAGGAAAGCCTCTCTGATAGAATTTCAGGCCTCACACTGACTGTACCATTCAGCAGAAGAAAACCAGACTTGCTTTTCTTAGAAGGGTTTCTTGTGATTGTCCATTTTCACTCAAGTCTGCCTTTAGGATGCTTAAACTCAAGCCCCCCTTCCCACCCCCGACACATGCACTCAAGGAGATGCATAGCATTTCTTTCAATCATAGAAGATCCTTTCCTTGAGAAAAGTCCTGGTACACCATCATTACATGCCCAGGGAGGCTTTAGAACTGCTGTATGGGCCGCTTCTTGACCCAGCTCTAACCCCTTCTCCTGGTCACGGGTGTCAAGCAACTGATTGCACGAAGTTGTGTTGAAAGGTTATGGACAGACACTCACTGCTATTGAGTCTATACTGACTCATAGCAACCCTATAGGACAGAGTAAAACTGCCCTTGTGGATTTCCAAGATTGTAAATCTTCACAGGAACAGAAACCTCACCTTTCTCCTGAAGTGCAGCTAGTGGATTTGAACCACTGACCTTGTGGTTGGCAGCAGAATTCATAATCCACTCTGCCACCTGAGCTTCTTTGTTATGGACACAAGCTCTCATTTCTAGCTCCTGCAGTGATGAACCAGCTCCTGGTTGGGGCTTACCTCTGAGCAAGATGCTGCAGACCACAGATGCCTAACACATGGCTATGAATTTTGAGGACCATTACATCTACATAGATCCCAAGCCCAGCCCCAACCAACTTTTCATCATTATTGATTCCTGGTGAGAGCTGAGCTTCCAATCATGTCCTAGACAAAAAAAAAAATCCAAAGATTGTCATAATAATGACTGTTGATAATACCAGAAGCTATTTCTATTTTCTACTTCCCAAAGACACTCAGACTCTTTCACAGGTTAAGTAATTTTCCCAAGATGAAACAACTGTTTAGACCACAGAGCTGAGATTTGAATCCAGATCTTCCATTTATTAAAGCTCAGATTCTCCATCCCACCCAACTCCCATCTCCTTTCGGCACCTAGCATTGCTCTCAAGTGGCCAAGGTGTTAACTGATAACTGAACAGGGTGCATTAAAAAATTCATTCCCCTATGTCAAAGAAATAGTTTTAGTAGTTGTAAGAGGCAATGAAGTTGATATATTTGACAACTGTTTTACTCCATTTATTGATGAGGTGAACCTTGCTGAGATTAGAGCAGTATTATCAAAATGTATAATCTTACCATATCTGTACCAGACATTGAGTCTATTAGTGAGCCATTATTTTATATCTTTTCTGGGTGGTGGGGGGAGGGTGGTCAGCACAGAGAATTTTACTGAGAGTCTCTCAGGGAGAGAGAAACAGCCCCACCAGTCAGCATGACTGACTCTGGTGCTTCCGTCCATTATGTTATTTCTGTCCAAACAGGGTAACCTCTATGTCCCAAGAAGGACAAAGATAGCAAGATCCTATGACTTAGCCAAGTTCCTAAACTCCTCTGGCCTTCTTTCCGTATTTGTAAAGTAACAAGGTTGGACTTGCTGATCTTAGTGGATTAGATCCCCTTAACATTGTTTCTCCAAACTATGAAGATGGTTTATTGATTTATTCAAGATCTGGCACTATCAAGGAAGCGCTGGACTGCCAACTTTAAGGTTCATGGTTCTAACCACCCAGCTGCTCTGTGGCAGAAAGATGAGGTTTCCTGCTCTTGTGAAAGTTGATCTCGCCCAAGGAACCTCATGTAGGGTCAGTATGAGTTGGGATCAACCCAATGGCAGTTTTGTTTTGTATTTTGCTGTATTCTAGAAGCTGTTTTAGACCTAGGGAAAGACATTGAACAAATCATCCAAGCCCTCTTGAGGTGTCGGCAGGCAGAGATGGGCAATGGATAAATAAATATATGACATTGTCATTTGGTGATAAATAACTTGAAGAAAAATAAAGCCATGAAAGCTAAGTAGGGCATCAGAGGGTGGGGTCACACATCCTTAGTTTTTGTTCTGGTTGAAATCCACAGGTATTCTGTGACAAGAGAGTTTGTTTCCTATTGGATTAAAGGGAGAATGTCCCAGAGAGGAAATGGGCCCTGAGGTCAACTTTATGGAATGAGTAAGGATTTGAGACGAGAAGGCCAAAGAGGGTGAACTCGGGAGGACAGCAGGGGAAGGGAGAGGCAAAGTAGGGAGAGAGGCGAATGTCAAAGAAAATCAAGGAGGCCGGAATATCCCCTCCATGTTGAAGACAAGGCTGGAGGCGGCGGTGGAAGACATGGATGGCCTTGAGATGTGTGTTTTATTGTAGAGAGAAGAGTTTTGCTTTGTTTTGAGCAGGAACAAGAGATAATCAGGACTATTTAGAGAAAGCAATTGAGAAGCAGTGTCGAGGGTTGATCAACTACCTGGCATGCTCCTACAGAAGTTGACAAGGGAAGTAGTCAGGGTTAAACCGAAGAGATGGTGATGAGAAGGCAAAGGAGAAATCTCAAGAACCCTCATGAAGAGAGAATGCAAGGGTTTCCATGCAGAAGGACCGCAGGATGAGAAGAAGGTCACTGTGAGGTCTTGAGCATGGTCAGTGGTGGGGACAGGATCGATCATCTCTGAAAGGGCAGCCTGGATAGGCTAGTGATGGCCAATGCGATTTAAACACGTTGAGTTTGGAGTGGCAAATAACAGCGAAGTAAAATTTTCATTAGAAAGAAATATGATTGCAACCAGGAATATTCATTTTAGCAGAAACGAAAGTCAGAAGAAAAGCCAAAAGAGGCCAGCGTGTGCAAAGTGAGTGCAAACTGCAGTGTGGTTAGTTGCTAACAAAGGGACACAGACGCATAGTGCCTCGTGTATAAGACAATGAGCGGTTGCCAGGTCCACTGCCATCTTCATCCTTGGCATAGGAAAGAATTAGGAGTAGGAAATGGTGAACGGTTTGGCATAGCTTTGCTGTTTGGGGAAGAATGGTTTTTAAATTTATCTATCTATCTATCTATCTATCTATCTATCTATCTATCTATCTATCTATCTATCTCTTTATTTATTTATTTAAATCGTTTTATTAGGGAGTCATACATCTCATCACAATCCATATGTACATCAATTGTGTAAAGCACATCTGTACATTCATTGCCTTCATCATTCCCAAAACATTTGCTTTCTACTTAAGCCCCTGGCACCAGGTCCTCACCCTCCCTCCCCTCTCCCCCCTCCTTCATGAACCCTTGATAATTTATAAATTATTATTTTGTCATATCTTGCCCTGTCTGACATCTCCCTTTACCCACTCTTCTGTTTTCTGTCCCCCAGGGAGGAGGTTAAAACTTTTTAATTTCCAACTCCTGGACTCTTTGTTTACTAGGAAGTAGTAAGATATTTCCAGTCAATCTCCAGATTGGATTGTACTCTGTTTGCCTTTCTAGCAGTTTCTAAATCTACTCCCCAATCTTTGCAAACAAGTTGGGTGTCATTTCATCTTAACTATTAAAACAAAAAAATTCTAAGAGGCATCAGTAACCCAATTTCCCCTCTAACCTAAAGTTAGGCTTGGTGACTGGGGGTCTGCTTCATAGGTTACTAACTCAGCCACCTGCTTCAGCCCCTGGTGAGTCCCACAACCACCTTAGCCTCAGAGGAAGGGCATCTCCTGTGGACTGTGGACTAGTCAATGTGTTAGCATCTTAATATGTCCCTCTGCAATTAGGGTAATTACTGGCCCAGAGGGTGTTCTTTCTCTCCACAGTTCTCCCAGGTGCCTCTCTTGCCCAGTGAGGACTGACCTTGGGAAAACATGGACTACTTCATTGTCTGTTTACCTTGTATAGGGGCAACGCTGTACACTCACAGGCTTTTACACAATGTCTCGGAGAGGTTCTCAACTCCTACACCAGTGAATCCCGGAAGGGAACTGATTTGAAAGGCTGGGATTAAGTAGGGTCAAGATGAAGGGAGAGCGGACCCATGTGTTGGACCTCATACCCACTGTGCGCCTCAGTCCAGGCCACCGCACGTTCAAGGTCACAGCTTGGGCTCTGACACAGCCGGGAGTGTCAGCAAGATGAGTCAGACGAGGCCCTGGGAGTAATATGCTCTGAAGCCTTTAATATGCCCTTTTGTGCCTTAACAGAAACATTCTTAAAATAATCATTTCTAGCCAGTGAGATGGTTCACGTGGGCCATAGGATGCAAGTGGCTTTTGTTTTGTTTTTTTCCTGGTTGATGTTGACACAATGAACTCAACCAAACCACTCCATCAGTCGGCGGTGTGGGTCACAGGAGGCTCTCTGTCATTCCCCATGCTGAGGTAGAGTCTTCAGTGTGCTCCCGAGCTGGGGGGCACCCAGGGACTGCCCCCTGCCTGTTCTTCTCCCTAGCTTTTCAGTAGCTCTGGGCATTTGGGGGCTGCTGGCAGCTGGGGAGCATGTTAGTTTGGGTTTGGGATCCTTCATTAGACAATCTCCTGGTTCTCCAACCCCAGTGGTGGGAATGGGTGGCAGGTCCTCTTTGTAAATGTTAGGTGTTCGGTGCAAGTGTACACAGCAAATAGGTTCCCATTCAACAGTTTCTTCACACATTGTCCGGTGCCGCTGATTATTCTTCAACATTCTCCTGATTTTCATTCTACTGGTTTTATTTCCATTAACCAAGTCTTACTATTCTCAACGTTTTCATCTATTCTGTAGAGTATCTGTGGTCCATCTGGTCTTCTAGAGATGATATTTTTTTAAGGAGAGCAGTACTCAAGACTCAATACATAATGAACGAACCCGTGTGTAGCGAAAATGTGATTGCAGGTTTCTGTTCAAGGTTTGGGGTATCTCTGGACCCTAGTCTCCGTATTCCTCCAGTCTCAATTGATCCAGGAGCCTGGGCTTTTTGAGAATTTGACATTATGTTCCATGTCTTTCTCTATGTCTGTCAGGCTCTCTTATTGGGGTCCTCATCAGAATGTTCTGTCATGGTACCCAGGCACCATCTAGCTCCTCTGGTCTCAGGTAGATAATTAGTCCTATGATAAGGTGACCAGACGTTCTGCTTTTGGCGAGACAGTCCCGATTTTTAACAATTTTCCCCACGTCCCGTGACATTTTTTAAAAGTCCCGATTTTTGGAAAGAATACACGACAACCTAGGGTGTACGGTTTTCAGCTGCCATGTGGCTATTTCACCAGGATATGAGTTTTCTCAATGGTGTCCTGCTTTACCAATATTAAAATCTGGTCACCTTATCCTGTAGACCAGTTCCTTCTCTGAATCTTGGGTTTTCACAAGGGATATAATTTTGACTGTGAAATATAATACAATGATAAAACAGACTGCAGTAATATAATACAATAGGATGTTGTTTTCCCCTAACAAAAATGATTTCCAGACTAAACTGACTTCTATTATTTATTTGAGGAGTACCCCTGCCCAGCAGAGGACGAGGGGCTAGGAATGAAAAAATAAAGAGCCATCTACTCTGTCCTTTGGTTGCTCAATCTGGTGAGGACATTGTCCTTTAGAAAACTAACAGGGTGACAGTGGTAGCCTCAGGCCCCGGTTCAGGAGCAGAGGCCACCCTGTTTGAGAAAAAGCCAGGTAGCAGCTGACTGGAGGAGCCTTTTCCATAGGCACTGACTGTTTGGGATGTTGGTGCTAGCACCCCATTTTGATTCTATTGTAATTGCCTTTGCCACTTTAAGTTGGTATGTATTCAAGGATGACTTGATTATGTATGTGTTTTTGGAAGTGAGTATAAACAGGTGACATTATCATGAAGTTATCCTCATTTTAAACACTTGCACACTTACATATTGTGAAATTTATCTTCTGTCTTTGTCATTTATCTCCTGAGGATCACATTATACACTCTTTGCTTTATTGCATTGTGTTGCTTAACCAATTATGCTAATATTAGGGGGTTCTCAAAACACCCTGGAATTGTGCTGGGTGAAGCAGAGCTTTTGTAATATGAATTTTCTCCACTAGGCAATCATCAAGCAACTCACTCTGAGTTAGTGCAACCAGTGGCATCACCTGGGAAGGTTCTCTCTGGTCACGGTGAATTTTTCGTAAAAGCAGTTTCACTCTGACCTCCTTTTTCAATTTAAGGGAACTGTAAGCAGCTGTGAAATTTTGTTTCTTGCTGCAGAAAAATGTCTCAGAAACAGCTGTGATGCTGAACACAGCTTACAAAGACAGCATTATGGGAAACACTCTTGTCTGTGAGCGGTTTACTCATTTCAAAAAAGGTGAAATTAGGGGGAAGAAATGGAGAGCTGATATCAGGGCTCAAGTGGGAAGAGAATGCTTTGAAAATGATGACGGCAGCATCTGTGCAAATGTGCTTGATACACTGGATGAATGTATGCATTGTGATGTAAAAGCCCCCAGTAAAGTTATTTAATTAAAAATATACAAATATAAATAAAACAAAATTAGAAAAAAGGTGAAATGTCGATTGATGACAAACCTTGTTCAGGACATCTGTCAACTTCCCAAATGGATGAAAATGTCGACATGCAGTGCATTTAGAGTTCATTCCACCGGGTCAGACTGTTAATAAAACTTTCTATTTAGAGGTTCTGAAAAGATTGCATAACAGTGTGCCACAAAGAAGGGCTGATCTGTAGCAGACAGGTGACTGATTTTACTACCACAACAATGCACCTGCTCTTGCAGCCATCTCAGTACTCCAGATTTTGGCAAAAAACTGCCCCTGTACATGACTCATCTACCTTGCTCTGTATGACTTCTTTTTGTTTCCATAAATGAAGAGGGACATGAAAGGACATCGATTTGATGATGTAGAAGAGGTCAAGAAAAAAACGAGGGCGGTGCTGTCAGCCATCCAAACAGATGAGTTTGAAAAATGATTCCAAGAGTGGAATCACAGATTGTCAAACACATTAAGTGTAATGGAGAGTACTTTGAATTTGATAAGGTTGTTTTGTAAAAAAATGTAAAGACATTGCTTTGGGAGGAAAAAAATCTGATTTTTTTTGGGGGGGGTACCCCCTAGTAGATTTAGCAGCATCAAACCATTTTTTATATTCTAGAATATACTGTCCTGGTCATTGTGCTGTGTTTTGTTTCCCATGGTCTTGTTTGGACTGTTTGCATATCTTTGACTATCCTAGAGTAATTTAAGGAACCATGGTGGGGCAATGGTTAAGTACTTGGTGATGCTGAGAAAAGGCCTGGTGATTACTCCTGTAAAACTTTCAGCCTGAGAAACCCTAGGAGACAGTTCTCCGGTGGCACATGGGGTTGTATGAGTCAGAGTCGACTCCACCATGCCAAATTACAACCATGTGTGTTGGGGATCAGAATCTCACAGGATGGACTCAGCATGTTTACATGTAGTAAATGCTCTAATAGAGATCACTGTTGTTCATAGGTCTTTCCTGTGACACAATCTGGGGCTATTTTTATTAAGGGGTAGATAGTTAACCTTCCTTTCTTCATTAGATTGTTTTCTAATCAGCTTTTCTACAGAACTTTAGTAACTTACGTTTTCCTACAAAATTGTTCATTTATTGTAGTTTCCAAAACTACTGGTAAGAAGTTGCACAAACCATTTTAAAAACAATGTTTAATGGCCTTTGAATTTGTGGCATTCTTTCTCTCATTCTTTCTACTCTTTGTGTGTGTGTTTCTTTTGTTTATCAATTTCTCATCAGCCTTGCCAGCATTTATCTCATTTAAAAATTATCGATCTATTCAGTCTGTATTCTCAAATAATAAAAGCCCACCCCCCCCCACCGAACTTTATGCTTCAGTTTATTCCCATCTACTCTTTTATTTTTGCCATGAGTTATATTTTTTATTAAATACTTTTATTGGGGGCTCTTACAGCTCTTAACACAATCCATACATGCATCCATGTGTCAAGCACATTTGTCCATATCTTGCCATCATTCTTTTCATAGCATTTTCTTTATACTTGAACCCTTGATATCAGCTCCTCATTATCCCCTCCCCCACTCCCTCATGAATCCTTGATAAATTATTATTTGCATATCTTACATCATCTCCTGTCTATAAGTACCTTTTTTATGACAGCAAAAGTAGCTTGTCCTTCCAGTGCTTTGGCATCCTGTGGCATGACTGTTCATTAACGGACAGAGAATTGGAATAGTGGGTTTACCTGGTGCTGGTGCTGCTGACTGGGTAGCTTTGGGAAAACTAAACTGTTTGGAACCACAGTTCCCTTCAGCATGAACCAGTGGTCAGCGTGTCCTCCCACTGCCCAGCATGCGTGTGATGACCAGGTGTGGAAATGCATGTGGGAGCCCTTCAAAGCCTGTGGAGTGTGTCAGAACCGGGGTACTGTCACAACATACGCATGGTATTTAGGCTGTCTACCAAAGCAGCAGCAGCAGCAGCAGCAGCAGCAGCAGCAGCAGCAGCAGCAGCAGCAGCAGCAGCAGCAGCAGCAGCAGCAGCAGCAACAAAACCCCTTCGAAGAAACCATTTTAAAAAAGCATTTATCTACATGACAAAGATCACTTAGACTTTCATCTCTAAAACAGTTGCAGACTTTGCCCAGATGAATTACATTAGGTTTTTTTTTGGGGGGGTGGTGGTGGTGGTATAATGATTTCCCTATTACCCTTCCCCCAACATAAAAATCCCTCTTTGGACTAAATTAGAAATCTGCACCGAAGGTCCATTCAATAAAGGACACTGAAATGGAAATTAACTCAAGTCTGCTTTCAATTAATTCTAATCCCCCAAAGAGCCATGCTTTCCTTTTCGGTCACAGCAGTAATTGGAAAGTAATAGACCATCCCAAATTTGTGTGTGTGAGTGGAGGGGTACATCTAGGTCAGTCTGGGGGAGGGCTCAGAGATTTTTCCGGTATTCATTAGGTTCCTGTTAACTTTATTCAAATAATTTAATTAATGCTAGAAAGGTATCAGTATACCTTTTTAGGTAAAAGTTTCAACATTCATGAATAATGTTGGAATTGTTGTTTTTAAATAGCAGAAGCCAGTCTGGAAATGAAATACTTTCCTAAAAGCTGCTACATTGAGGAGCGGATGCCAAGGGCCCAAGTAGAAAGCAACTGTTTTGAGAATGATGAGGGCAACAAATACACAATTGTGCTTGATGCAATGGATGGATGGATTGTGATAAGAGTTGTATGAGCCCCCAATAAAATGATTTAAGAAAGAAAGAAAGAGAGCAACCCTAAATGCTGCAACTTATAAAGTCAAGAGCAGAGAGACTAGTTGAAGAGGATGGAAGGCGGGGCCCAGAAACCCAGAACTTGGATGACTTCCTCTCTGCTCCAAGTTTGACTCAGAAAAGTTTGAGTGTGCCTAATCGTGTAGGTTGAAATCTGTTGTCCCATAAAATGACCAGGATGGGTTAGAGGCCAAAAGCCTTTTACTAAAGATGTAGTAAGCATCTCCCAAAGCTTCTGCCAAGTCCCAAATGGACATTTTCAGAGGCTTGTTGTTTTTTGCTGTTAGGTGCCAGCGAGTCACACTAAGGTGACGAGAGGAATGTGGCTGCATCTGCTATTTATTCAAAGGAAAGCAAGTTATTCTAGGGTGACCAGTGGAGTAGAGGATCACAGGGCTCAGAGATGGAGAGATTAACAGTACAAAATAGAGAGCAGACTAACAGTGAGCTGTCTAAGAACGTAAAGTTACGTTACATCCCCGTGCTATCCTATTATTCTCCCTTCTGAAGATGAACTCTTCAACATGTAGCCCCATTAATGTGATCACACTCTTCAAGGAAGTGTTCCCAAAGAAAATGTCCTAATATTTCTTATCTATGTATATAAATTCCTTTGTATATTCATTTATGAGAGTGAAAAACAAAATGCTATCCTAATGCTCCATAACTAAGGGAGGATTAAGAAAGCAATGGGGTCTCTGAATGGTACCAATGTGTAGTGTGCTCAGCTTCTAACAGAAATATGGGAGGTTCAAGTTCATATAGAGGTGCCCTGGAAGAAAGGCCTGGTAATCTACATCTGAAAAATCAGCCCTGAAAACTCTGTGGAGCACCATTCTCTTCGGACACACATGGGGTCAACTTGATGGCAAACTTAGTAGGAGATGACAAAAACTGATAAAAGCACCGGCTCTGAAATGACACAGAACTGGTTTCTAACTATGGCTTCCGAGTGGATGATCCTGGACATGTTACCTCATGTTCCTGAGCCTCTGTGTTCTCCTCTGTAAACGAGGGATAGTGATCCGTACCCTTCACGATTCATGTGAGTACTTAGTAAAATGTGACACTATAAGTCCAATCTAGTGCATGGCACATAGGAATTGTTTAATAAAGGTGAGTTCCTTCATCTTTCCATCGGTATCAACATGGAAAAGAATACATGTGCTCTGGCTACTGATTTAACGAGCTTAAGGATAAATGAAAAATGATTCCTTAGGAAAATACAAGTTAAAAATTAATTTAAAAATTGACTGGGCCAATTACTTTTGGAGGAATGTTAAAATACTTAAAAATGTGTACACTTAAAATTACATATGCGATTTCAAAGCTACATTATCTTTTAAAGACCAGATCATTGCAATATGATTCAAACTTTTCTTCTAGGTTATAAAAAAAGGTGGAAAAACTTACTAATTTATTTTAAGAAACCAGCAAACATTAGTGCCAAAATCAAATAGAGTTTTAAAAGTAAAAAACAAACAAACCCACCACTGATTAAATTCATTGATTTAATATGTTGTAAAATATAAAAATTTGTAAATATTATCAAAATCTAACAGTATATAAAAGAACTGCATTTTATGACCTACTAAATTTATTCCAGGAATATAAGGATGGTTGAGAATCAAGATATCAGTATAATCTATTACAGCAATAAATAAATTAATTAATTAAAAGAGAAAATATTTTTTTACTAATAGGTGCTGAAAGAAATTCAGCATCCATCCCTAATAAGAATTTTTAGTGAAATAGGACAAAAAAGAGATTGTTCAGGGAAGATATAGATAATATATGCAAGATAGAAAATGTCATTCTTATGGCTCTAAGATAAAATCGTATGTCCAAAGCAATAAATGCTAAAGTACATTAAATTCAGAAAATGGATGTGTACCACCAGCATTATTTGTAACAAACTTACTCTTTTTTTTTAGATTTTCATGGTATGAATGAAAATATTTGAATGAAAATGACTCCATAAAATTTCTTCCCAATGTATTACAGTTGGTTAATCATAACTCTTACTTGTTTTTTCCCCCATTTTTAAAAATGGTTTTATTAGGGGCTCATACAACTCTTATCACAATCCATACATACATCAATTGTGTAAAACACATTTGTACATTCATTGCCCTCATCATTCTCAAAACATTTGCCCTCCATTTAAGCTAAGATTTTAACATTGGTAAAGCAGAACACCATTGACAGGGGAAGGGGAGTTTTTGATTAAAAATTTGACCTATATGGAGCAACAAAAATTTTCATAGAATGAAAAAATAGTATTGTAATATTTTTAAAATTTCAAAATAAGTACAATTTACAAATATAATACATTAAAATTGTGTATAGTATTATTTTATTCTTTAGCATATTTCTCATTTGAGTGATTTTTTTTAGTACATTGCTGTTGTTGTTTAAAAGGTCATGAAATTTTTCAAAAGAATTCGTTAAATTATATTTCACACATAAAAATGGCTTTCAAAGTCTCAACACTTAATTGTGATTTTTCTGATGTCCACACTTTATTTACTGTAGGAAGAACACGTTCAGTCGCAGCATTAGTTCCTGGTAAGGACAGCGTGTATTCCACAATTTTTAGTGCATTATTGTATGGAACATGGTTTTTTTTCCAAAATGAGGAAATATTTCTATTGTGATTTTTGCTGATGCCCAAGATTTATCCTTTTCCTTATCAACATATATTTTTAATAATGATACCTAATTTTAAAGATCATTTTTGGAAATATTCCTATATGGGAAAATTTGAGTAATATGATCAAATTATTTTTGCACATCATTCCATTAAGTTCTTGTTTTAATATAACCCAATGAAAATGTTCAATATCATTGTAATGTACCGTCCACTCTTCTAAATAATCTATGCAGTTACTATAGAACTTTTAAATGTGATTCATATTCATGATAGCTGCATGATTTATTGCACCTTGTTCTTTAGCTGGCTTATACTATTACGGATAGTTAACGGAAGAAAATTATTTTCTAACTGCTTTTGACACTGAAATTTTAAATTATCAACTTCACTTGCTACTTTGGTGACCGAAATTTTGTCACCTTCAATAAGTTTTATAGCATTTTGAAAAAGAGCTGCTTGATTGTGTACAAACTCTAGCCAAATTTTTGAAGATTCCTTTTCAAAAAACTCTTCTAAAATTCTAGGACATTTATCCTGTGATAGAAAGTAGGATTTCAAAGGATTGTATATTTTCAAAATTCTTTCGACAGCTGGCAAAAGAGCTAACCAGTGCATTTTACTGTATCTGATATTTTCTGATATTCTACTTCCACTGTTTCACAAAATTCTTTAAGCATTTCAACACACACAGTGTATATATAGAAATAAGAATATATTTTAATAACAATATTTTTCAAATCTGTGGGCAACAAATCAGCAGCTGTTTGAATGGCATTATGTATTATGTGCACTGCACAACCAACACCAATAATGTTTTGATTAAGGTTTTTATTTAATTTATAAAAAATATTATTTGTACCTCTTTTCGCTTTTCCTCCAAAATTTGCATTCGTGTTGTCTGCACAATATGCAATCATTTTATGTTTTAAATTGGCTTTTTCCAAAATTTTAATAATGAACTTGAAAATTATTTCAGAAGTTTCGCCGGGCACAGAAACTAAATCTAAAATTCTAATTTTTATTCCAGTTTCTGAATCAAAAAATCAAATAATGGTTGGAAATAACTTTATATCCTTATGATTAGATGTGTCTGAATATATGGATATAAAATTAATTTTTTATAGATTTTTGTTTAATTCTGAAAATGCATATGGGGAAAGCACATTACACACAATTGCCTCGGATTTTGTTCTAGCACAGGAAAATTTTTTGTTGATTAACTTTTTGACAACTTGTGATGTACAGTCCATAGATCTAAAGAAATGATTGTAATTAATATCATAAAAAGACATGAGTCCTTCTGCTAATGCTAATTTCTTTTCTTTGTCTCCATAAGTTGTTTTCCAAAAAAATTCCTGTATTTTGGGGGAAGGTGTAGCAGTGTGTAAATATATTTTATGTTTCTGTGTCTCCAAGTGCTTTGAAATATCATTCTTCCTGCTGTGTGAAATAGGAAATTCACCATTACATTTCTCACATTTTACCATGTAATCGCTTTTGGTCTATTTATTTATTTATTTTAATAAAAGGAAACTCACTTCTTAGATCATCGTTGAATTTGCATCCTCTTTTCTTGCCCATTATGTTAAAAATCTAAAAAAAATTAAAATTATATTATAAATTATTATATACATATTGCTTAAAAACACAGAAAGTAAGTACATAATTACATGAACATAATCCATTGTTAGTTTATAAATTAAATTAATTTGATTGTTATAAAGTAATTATATTAAAATTTATTTTAATTTTAAACCTACATTTCTTTCTAAATAATAACAATACTAACTTGTATTATTTTTTCTCTAAATTTGCCGTAACGTAAGTCATAAGTGTCACTTTCAAGAGCGGCACTAGACTTTTCGCTGCCACTATAAAATATAAATAATATGAGTACTGTCTGCTAAATTCAAGAAAATTTATGTATTTATGAAATAAATAAATTACATACCTAAATGATCTGAGTAGCTGATTTGTTGACATCACTTGTTTAACTAGCACTAGCCCGCAGTAAGATGTGGATCGTCTGAGAGACAGTTACAAAATGTTTTCATCATTGCCAATGCCAAAATATGCCATTGTTCATTAAGGCCAAACATTGGTGGTCAAATTGTAACAAGTGATCAACATCGTGAACTTTGATAAGCAGTTCTCGATAATCAGTTCTCAACAATTACTTGTTATTATTAAAGTTTAACATTATAAAATTAACAAAAGTAATATAAAACTCATATCCTGGCGAAATAGCCACTTGGCAGCCAAAACCGTATATTCCTTCCTGTTCTCCAACCGTTCCCTAGCTTGTCGTGCATTTTTTCCAAAAATCCGGACTTTTTAAAAACACCGTGGGATGCGGGACAAATTGTTAAAAATCAGGACTGTCCCGCCAAAAGCAGGATGTCTGGTCACTTTAACTTAAGCCCCTGGCATCCCCTCCCTTCCCATTCCCTACTCCCTCATGAACCCTTGATAATTTATAAATTATTATGTTGTCTTTTTTGTTGTCCATCCCCAGGTTTTTTTTTTACATTTATTTTCCCATATAAACAAATGAATTCCAAGACCATTTTATCCATTCATAAATAATTGATAGTATCATTAAAATTGCATTAGAGTTATCTAACACATTTGGGACAAGCGATACTTTTCTCACACCAAATCTTGCCATCCAGAACAATATGGTTCTTTCCATTTTTCTAGATTTTAAGTCCTTCAATCAGACTTTATCCTTTAAAATGTGTAAGCATTTATATTGTATTCTTCTATAAAATGTATTCTTAATTTTTTTCATTTAATCTTTGTTGCTATTGTGATTGGTACCTTTCTCCCATTTCCATTAGCTGGCTTTAATGTTTATTTTGTATCTAGCCACTTTATGAATTTTTTTACTAATTATGGAAATTTTTAATGAGTATTTCTTGGGTATTCTACTTAATGCTATCCCCATAGTCAAACACTCTTATTAATTATTTCACTATTTTATTGTATCTTCTAGAGATCCAAAAGTAAGTTTGTTCACAGGAAATCCAGGGTGGATGATCCATTCAGGACCAGTGGTGTGAGTCGCAATACTGGGACGGTAAAGGGAGGGTGGGTTGGAAAGGGGGAACCGATTACAAGGATCTGCATGTGACCTCCTTCCTGGAGGACGGACAACTGAAAAGTGGGTGAAGGGATACGTCAGACAGGGCAAGATATGACAAAATAATAATTTATAAATTATCAACGGTTCATGAGGGAGGGAAGAGAAGAGAGGGAGGGGAAAAATGAGGAGTTGATGCCAGGGGCTTAGGTGGATAGCAAATGTTTTGAGAATGATGAGGGCAGTGAATGTACACATGAGCTTTACACAATTGATGTATGTATGGATTGTGATAAGAGTTGTATGAGCCCCTAATAAAATGATTTAAAAATAAATAAATAATATTGACAAATAAAACCCAAGTATGAAAAAGAATAACAATTGAATGCCTTACCAGCGGGATAACTTTTAAAATATTTAAGAGTAAATCTGTGGTTTAGATGATTGCTGTTGGGGGTCATATTATTGGCTTCCACTCATAATGATCCAATATGCAGCAGAATGGGCCTGTCTGATCCTGACCCACCCTCACAATATGCAGCAGAATGGGCCTGCCTGATCCTCACAACATACAGCAGAATGGGCCTGCCTGATCCTCACAACATACAGCAGAATGGGCCTGCCTGATCCTCACAACATACAGCAGAGTGGGCCTGCCTGATCCTCACAATATACAGCAGAGTGGGCCTGCCTGATCCTCACAATATACAGCAGAGTGGGCCTGCCTGATGCCGACCCACCCTCACAATATGCAGCAGAATGGGCCTGTCTGATCCTCACAATATACAGCAGAGTGGGCCTGCTTGATGCCGACCCATCCTCACAGTGTTGCATTGCTTGAACTCAGTGTTGCAGCAACTGTGGTCTTCTTTCTCACTGCCTCTCTACATGTTCTTTTCCTAGGGATTGGTCTCTCCCAATAACATGTCTAAAGCATGTGAGACAAATTACTGCCATCTTCAATTCTAAGGAACATTCTGGTTATTGATACTTCTTCCAAAAACAGATTGTTTGCTCTCTGGCAGTATATGGCACTTTCATTGTTCTTCAGCAGCCCCATAATTCAAATGCATCCGTTCTTCCTTACTCCTGGTCCAACTTTCACATGCAGATGAGGTGATTGACAAGACATGGCATGGGTCAGTCATACCTTAGGCATCAGTGGCATACTTGCTCTTCGACGCTTTCAAGAGGTGCAGCAAATGTACCCAATGCCGTAGGTGGCTTGCTTTCGTGACTGTGGCTTTCACGAGTGTTGACTGTGGCTCATGAAAGTGAATCCTTGACAACTTGGATCCATTCCTCAAAAGAGATTAGGAGTAGATAAATCAGAATGGAATAAAGAGCCCATAATAGCTTGATTTTCCATTGTAATTTAATACGTAAGAAAGTTGGTATTTCAATACCATGAGAGAAAAAGATGGTCATTTATTAAGTGCTTCAGGTAGCTAGCCTGAAGATAAAGATACCTTCAAGATAAAGAAGTGAACACTTCCTTACCTCACATACAAAAACAAATTCCAGGTGAATTTTAAAAAAGAATAAATCCTTAGAAGAAAATTTAGGCCAATAAATGAATAACCTTGGTGTTTCAGAGAGCTTTTAAGTTATTCAAGGAACTTAGAGTTGACTAAGGAATAAGAAAGCTGTATTTAATTCCATAAAATTAAATGTTTTAATAACACAGTGACCAAAGATTAAAAGATAAAAGTCAAAATATCTGACAGATAGTTAGTAACTATCATACTAAAGCTCTTGCTAATTGATAAGAAAGAGGCATATAACCCAATAGAAATATAAGCAAAAAAGAATAAGTATAATTCAGAAAAGAGAAAATTTAAATGTTTAATAGTTTTTTTTACTACCAATAAAACTAACAATGAAATGTCACTTGTCACTCACCTGGCACAAATTTTTTAAAAGTTAGTATTCCTTGTTGGCTGGGATGCCGGAGAAAAGGTGTTCATTTAATGATGCTGATGGAAATGGGAACATTCTTTAAAATTATTTATTTTTTAATTTTATTTCATTTATTATTATTTTTAAAACTTTTTATTGGGGGCTTGTACACTGCCTATGAAAATCCATACATCCATCCATTGTGTCAAGCACATTTGTTGCATCATCATTCTTAAAACATCTGCTTTCCACTTGAGCCCCTGACATCAGCTCCTCATTTTTCCCCTCTCTCCCTGGTCCCCCCTCCTTCATGAACCCTTGATAATTTATAAGTCATTATTATTTTGTAATATCTGACCCTGTCCAACATCTCCCTTCACCCACTTTTCTCTTTCTGTCCCCCAGAGAGAAAGTTATATGTAGATGCTTGTAATTGGTTCCGCTTTCTACCCCATCTTCCCTCCACCCTCCCAGTATCACCACTGGAGCTGGAGGGTTCATCTGTCCTGTATTCTCTGTGTTTCCAGTTCCCATCTGTACCAGTGTACATCCTCCGGTCCAGCTGGATTTGCAGGCGTATCGATTAAAACCTCAGAGAAATAAAAAGACCTATATGTAAAGATCTGAATACCAAGGTTTTGTTGATGCAGTGAAAACAACACAAAGCCAAATGTGGAGTAAAAGGAATGTTCACCAATACAGGAATGGTCCTCTGTATTATGGAATATTATGCAGCCGTTAAAAATAATTGGGTAGAGTTTTAAGACTCAACTTGCAGAGATTGCCGCAATGTGTTATTAGTAATCGATAGAGGCAAGATGCAGGGACGTAGACTATGATGCTGCAATGATAGACGCATTCCAACCAAGTGTATGTTGCTGTGTGCCATTGAGTCAGCTCAACAAAGAGTGACACAGTGGTTCCAGAGGGTTCTTTACACTGTGGTCATTACCAGAGCAGATCGATCACCAGGTCTTTTTTCCGTGGAGCCACTGGCTATGTTTGAACTGCCAACCTCTCGGTTAGCAGTCAAATGCTTAGTCACTACACCACCAGGGCTCCTTTGTAGATGGATATCCTGCATATACACGGGTAAGTCAGAAAGTATCGCTACTAGGGTTCCAGTTCACACATGTTACTTGAAACAAAACATGTTTAAACATGCCTCAGTGATCAGTAGATGAGTAAAGACAGGTTTCCTCCGTGGTACAGCCATCTTAGCTTCTCTGATGTTGTTGTTAGGGCCCAATAGGCCAAGGCCTATGCCATCTTCACAATTGCTATGTTTGAGTCCATTGTTGTAGGCTCGGTGTCAGTCCATCTCACTGAGGGTCTTTCTCTGTTCCTCTGACTGGGGGGGCCTCCCGAAAAGTTCCAATCAAAACAGTGGCTTCCAAAGGGATCTGGTGGGCCAGTTACATTCAAGGCAGAGAGCTTAGCTTAGAAGATTACAGTGACTGCCCATGCCACTATTTATTTATTTATTAGATCATTTCATTGAGGGCTTATAGTGACTGTTTTGTGTGACTTCAAAGAGACAATCTGGAGAGATTTTTTTTTAATAAACAGAATTGTTATAGCAGCTTATCAGGAAGAAGTTTTAAGAAAATATAAAACTTCATTGGTGAGAAAAGGCAAAAAAATTTTGCCCCCAAGTTTTTTTCCATCACAACCTTGTATCTGCTCATTCCTTAAGGGCACAGAGAAATGCCCTATGAGAATTTCCTTGGGAAATGTTACCCATCTACTGGATAACTATAATCTTGCTTCTTCAGATTTCTTTTTGTTCCCCAAACTCAAAAATCATTGAAAAGGAACAAGATTGGAGTCTCTTGGGGATGCCAAAAACTGCTATATTTGACATGGTATAAATGGAAAGTGCAGAAATCCTTGTGGAAGGGTCAGAGATACGGAACTACCACCTGCAGAAATGTATAGACCTATCGAGAGGATTTGTCAAGACAATAATGTCACATTTTGATTTTTTGTTTCATAAAGGTTTCTATACTTTTGTAGCAATTTTTGACACACTGTTGCATGTGATTCTATGAGGACAGTGAAAAGAATGGAAGAAGCCATCAAATTGTTAACATTGATTGAGCTCAAGGAGGTAACCCTCCAGCATTCACCACAGTGCAACAGTCACAGCATGAACGACAATGATTTAACTTTTAAAAGAAGGTAAAATTTATTTTCATGATTATCATATAGGTGAAAAGGCAGCAATAATATTATAGATAGAGTCCACTAAAAGAGGTAATTGTACTCAATCCCTTAAGAGAAAAATGACTAGATAGTAATAAATGATCATAGTCATCATTTGTATGTTATATATATAATCATTATGGTTATGAGATGGCTTACTGTGCCAGCCTACGTATAGGAACTAAACATAGGACTACACGTGTTTTCTCTGCATTTCCAAAATTTTCTCTAGTCCAATTGTGTTACTTTTGTAATGAAATAAATAAGATCTCTAGTTTTGTTTGTAGCAGTCATGAAGTTTTGATTCTGTCTTAAAGTCAGTGACTACATGATACCAACGTGGGCTTGAGGCGGCCCTCCCTCTGACAGCGTGCACCCTCTCATCTTCCCGACGGTAGACTACACATTCTCTTGTTCTCAATTAGTTGTACATTAGATAAATCCCTTGGGAACTCTCTGGAAAAAATCTCATGAGAAAATAGCATGTCATATTTCAATATTTTTCTTCAAATTTAGCAGAAACCATGTCTAACAATAGTTTTAAAAGTTGGATGGCCTCAGGAAGACCACTTACCTGCTCCAGACCTCAGTTATACTTTTTTTCACCTACAAATGATGTTGGACAAGATAACTGTCTCCGAGCCTTTTCAACTCTGGGGTATAATAAAAAGTAATTCAGCAAACACGTGCTTATATTAACTATGGCAAGAGACTCAGCTAGTTAGGGAAGAGAATCTAATGGACATAACTTCCACGTTCACAAGAAATGTGGAAAAATCCCAATAGTGTATGACCTTGGCTTGGACTTTTGTAAAACTCCTCATGTATGACTGTTTATAATTTCTTCATCCGTGGGCACCTTCCCACCCTTGCTAACTGATGACTTTGCTTCATAGGCCTCAGGACATGTCCAAAATGTTTTCAGTTGGTTTTATTGTCTTTCTGGAGGTACAATTTACACAAGGTTAAACATACTCAGTTATAATAGTTAAGATTTATTGTGCCAACCCGGCCAATAAACACATGTGGAATTAACTGAAGGAAGGAGAAATAAATGGCTCAGTAAGCCTTACCTTTCTAGTTCTCGCGTCTCTTGCTTTCTGATGGTCGGACCAGGGTGCAGTTGTCTTAGCCAGTTCCCTGCTTCAGCTGACAAGGCTTACCTCTTACGAGACATTCTTAAGGAGAAGCCGCATGGACCTACCCCAATGCAGCCCTGGGTGTTGGAACAGCCGTGTGGAGACCCCTGCCAGGGCTGAGATGCTTACATGTTCACTGACTCGGCTTTCCTCCTGTGCAGTCGTGTCATTATGTGTGTTTTGTGAGATGGAGGAGGACTTTGTAGATTGCTGTCAGACATATGGGCTAATGTTGGATTTATGGGCTTGAACTGGACTGGGTTGGGATGCTTTCTTAAAGTGCACTTACCTTTTATATAAAACTCTTTCTTATATATCTATAAGTTTTTGTGGATTTGTTTCTCTAGTCCACCCAGACTAACACATAGAGTATGTGTTTGATAAGTTTTGACAAATTTGTTCAGTACAATTAAGCAACAGAAACAACATCACCCCCAAAGTTCCGTGTTTCGTTGTAGTCAGCCCCTTCTCCCAGCCTGGGTAACTACTGCTTTTGTCACTAGAGTCATGACAAAGTTTTAACATATTGTCTCAATCTTGAAGAGTGTGGTTACATCCTGTTTTAGTCAGGGTTTTAAGTTGAAAGCAACAGAAACAAACTGCCTGATTTCAGTAGCAGAGGAATTTGTTGAAAGTGTGGGGCAGCCCACAGAATCACTGGAAGCCTGGAGAACCAGGTATGGACCTCCAGTCACAGAGTGCAGCTATTCTGGCAAAAAAGACCCTAAATGCTACAGCTGAGCCCCCTTCACTGCCTGTAACAGGGAGTGTTCACCATCAGTAAGCTTGCTGACACCACTATTATTTCAAAAATAGAAAGTATGTCAAGTATATCTGCCTTGGGAATTCTTTCTGCAACTCTCAGTGTCAATTGAGGTGAATGCAACTGAGTGGTAGATCCTAGATCTTGTTTCCATTCGGCCTTAGCACTTTCCGTGTCTTTAATGGGAGGTGGCTGGTCAAGACTCTCAAAGTGGGAGCATTCTCCAGTGATAGCACAGGGTTAAAATGCTGCTTGGCCCCCCTCCAAAAGAGAGAGCCAATAACAACAACCCTGGCTGGCACTATTTGATTGGTAGACTGCATTGTGAATTCGCAGCTTCCCGTCTAATGGCCATGACAGCCGGGTCATATCTGAGAAGCATCTCCTGCATACAGAGAAGTGTACCAGTACTGAAAGTGGGGACCAGGCCATCAAAGAACTTGCTGTTCAGTGAAATAGAAAGGGATATACTTGATCAACTTTTTTTTTTTTTTTTGGAGAATTCTGGGCTGCTGATAAAATCAGTAGATCTAAATTAATTGATTTGACCTGAAAGAGAATATATATAGAATATATAGAGAGAGATATTTTGAACTATCACCTTAAGTAATGACTTCCATATTTACAAAATACTTAAGTTAAAAGCAAAACGTTTACTCAACTTAGTATTCTTACTCTACTGAAAAAATCACCCTAAAAGTAAAAAAAGAGAGAGAAAAAGAAAAAAAAAACACCCAAACCTCAAGTGGCCTCTAATAGCTGTGTTCCAGGTTACACATCAAAGAAGTCCAGGGGCCTTGCTGATTCCACGTGCTACTCCTCTTGATTTCAATTGGCAGGTCCAGGGAAGACGGGGTGGCCTGATCCAGAGACAGTGATGATGAGATGTTGAGGAATAAGCCGGAGGAGAGAAGCAACAGGCACCATGGAAAAAAACAAAGCAAAGCAAGGTTTGATTTCTTTTCTGTCTTATCTTGGGTTTGCTATGAGTTGGAATCGACTTGCTGGCAGTGGGTTTGCTTTTTTGTTTGCTCCCTTAGGGTTCAAGATTCAAGGAATGCACGCTTTAGAAATGTAGGTCTTGTCACTGTCTCAACCATGACCGTGGCTTAGCTGGACTGTCTTACTTCCCTATCACGTGGTGACTTTGAAGAACACAGTCAGTGCTGTAGGACTAGGAGATGCTATCTATCTAATTTGATCTGAATAGTTACTTTATTTTCCTTAGAGATTATCTCATGTAATCCAAGATTCGACTTTAACTCATAAACATTACACATCTACTAGGATGGCGTATTTCACAAGAGCTTTCTCTTTTAATCTCTACAAGAATCGCTTATAAGCAGGTCCTGTTGTGATTTCCATTTTACAGATGAGGAAACAGAGATATAAATTTAGATCTGGGAGGCTGGTCTCTGCTACGTCCTGACTTTTTCCACTACACAAGTGTTAAAAGGGTTAAACACTTAAACTCGTGCAAAGAATTTCGGTGATGCCAAACCGTCTAGATTGTATAAGGACAGGCTTCTATGCGTGTAAGTTCTGGGCCAACATTCCAGTATGATGTATTATTTATGAACTCAACATACTGAGGCTGGTTCCTCTAAGGAAGAGTTTCTTGTACTAGCCTGACTTAGGAGAGACAGAGTCACAGCCAAATGTTTGCGACCAGAGCTTTCAGCTATAAGTTGCTTGATCACACAGAAGTAGCGGACTGAATGAGCAACAAGCTGAATATTTTACTTGAGGTCCTGTCTTCATGGGCAATTGCTGTGGAAAAGGCCCATTGTAGAGCAGCCTTCGTCTCTCAATCTTCACTGTTGCCAGTACTGTTTCCCTCCTGCCCACATCATTCCCAGAACATCTCCGCTGGGAATCCCATTTTTCCTGTAGTCTGGCCCAGAGGATAATAAGATTTCCTTAGCTAATTTTGGTAGTGACCAGAGTGCAGAGTTCAGATGTTTGGAAAGGATCAGAGGTAGGAACAGTTTATGCAGACTTCCTGAGAACAATAGGGTGAAAATAGGACAGCTTTTCTGACCCTCTAGAATTTTCCCTCCAGGCAAACTGTGGTCAGTCCCAAGAATAAGAGATACTTCATGTCTGTTTAATGACCACCAATCATTCGGTTTGATTGAGAGAGTTTCCTACTGTGGTAGAACATGTTGGGTTTTTTACTACAAGAGTTATTTCAAGTAATTATGGTTTAGTCACTAAGATGTGAATATAAAAGCTATCTATACCATATTAGATGAAGCACTGGTGGCATAGTGGGTTACATGTTGGGCTGCTAACAGCAAGGTCAGCAGTTCAAAACCACCAGCTACACTGAGGGAGAAAGAAGAGGCTTTCTACTCCAGTAAAGAGCTATAGTCTTGGAAATCTACAGAGGCAGATCTACCCTCTCCTATAGCATCAATATGAGTCAAAAATGATTCAATGGCCATTGTTTTTTGTTACACCATATTAAAAGGAGTTTGGCACTGAATTATATATGTAGAAGTTGTTGAATTGTTGAATGTTTTGTTGTGTATGTTTTTGCCAAAATTGAAAAAAAAATCATGAATAACAATGAATATAGGGAAAAATAAAATGTTCTAAAATTGATTGTGGTAAAGATGGTACAAATCTTCTTGATATGGTTGAAATATTGAATTGTGTATGTGGATGAAGTGCCAATAAAACTTGTTTTAAAAAGAAGCATGCGTGTCATAGTGAGTTAAGCACTGGACTGCTAACTGCAAGGTTGGTGGTTCAAACCCCCAATCTCAGAAACCCTACGGAGCAGTTCTACTCTGCCCTAGAAGTTACCATGGGCAGTATGCCATGTTCTTTTGGGATCAGTTGTTTCCTGTCACACAGGAAAACACAGAATCCTATAGATCTCCTTATTCCCTGCATGTATCTGAAGAGGACAGGGACCGATTGAGTCATGCTAAGTGAACACATCTCTTTCTCTCTACAGGGGAGAATGAGCATATGCCAGTGAATAATCCTTCCACCCAAATCTACCAGGTAAAGTCACAGAGATTGCTTTGAATGCTCCAATGGATAATAATGATGCTATTTTTTCTGCAGAGTTGTTTACAACTCCCAGGTGTTTCCACGTGTGTCACTGCATTAAGACTGAGCAAGGCAGAGCAGCGAGCACTGTTCACACTGGACTTTTGAGGAAGCTGAAGGACAAGTTATCCCGTTTATAAAGTGGACCCTCCCCGCTTCAAACTCTGCTTTTTGTGTGTGTGTGTGCATGTTATCGCTGTTATTTCTAGGAGTTCTGGTGGCCTAGGGGTTGCTCATTGAGCTACTAACTGCAGGGTCAGCAGTTTGAAACCACCAGCCACTCCAAGGGAGAAAGACTGTGCTTTCTACTCCCATAAGGAGTTACAGTCTCAGGGTTGTCCTATAGCTTTCCTATGAGTTGGCATTGACTCAATGGCAGTGAGTGTGGTTTTTTTGGTTTATCTTTGTTACTATGGCCAATACATTGCACCATAAAATTCCTATCAGAGTACAAAACCCGCTTTTCCTGTTTTAGCTGAGAGAATTGAGAATTTCAAGGGGATAACATTGGAAATGTTCAAATAAGGTGACAGAAAAAATCCTTAAAGTACCTATTTAAGCAATGGAATTAATTTAACTTACAAGGAAGATAAAAGGTCTGGCAAACATTACATAATATCTTTACTATAAGGATCACATCAGATTGTTTTGACTCTCAGTATAGTACTTACTTTCTACTGTAAATTTTTATTTCTGTCCTTAAGAATCATAGACATTCATTATTATACTATATGTTATTGTATAATAACTGATAGTATAAAAATAGCCTGTATAGGGAAACTCATATGTCTCTATGGAATGAATATGGTGTCATCTGGAATAAACGAGAAGGAAGAAAGAATTTTTGAAGGTTGGTGGAGGTGGAGACTGGGAGAAAGGGTGACTTCAAAGTTGGCTCTATGTTTTGAACTCTGATAACTAGAAAAGAGTGCAGTCTCTTGAATGAAAATAGAGTAATTCAGAGGATCAAATAATGTGTAGGAAATGTTTAGGCATTAAAAAATTATATGGAAATCCAGTGGAAATAACAGTTACCTGAAATATCATAATACAGATTGTGGCTATGGGCTCAATTAGGGCAAGCCAGTTCAGGATTCTGAACATTTTTTAACTTTACAGCTTCTAGACCAGAGGTTCTCAACCTGGGGGTCGAACGACCCTTTCACAGGGGTCGCCTGATTCATAACAGTAGCAAAATGACAGTGATGAAGTAGCATTGAAAATAGTTTTATGATTGGGGGTGGGTCACCACCACATGAGGCACTGCATTAAAGGGTCGCAGCATTAGGAAGGTTGAGAACCACTGTTGTAGACTCAGACTAACACTGGAGCATCATGGATAGGGAAAGCGGTCTCATTAAAATCAATCTCACGTTTATTGAGCTACTACTATGAGTTACTACTAAGACCTGCTTGGACTAATGGGAGATGAAATAGCTGGAATAGACATTCTCATTTTTATAATACATAGAACCTGGGAAACACATGTACTAAGTAGCTTTTAGACCATTGAAAGAATGATAATAAAAAGATTGAACAGATCTATCCGATGTGGAGAAGGATCTATTGAAGTACTATCAAAAGGAGGGCTGGAACCTGGCATTTAAGGACAAGCTGGACATTTGGTAGGTGGCTATGGGGGAAGGATATTTCCCACAGAAGGACCAGCTTCAGCAGTGCTCTGGAAGCACAGTGCTTACTGAATGCCTACCTAGTCCCAAACCTCCAAATGCCCTTCTTGTCCACTGCACCTGTTTATGTCTCACCTGCGTGTGGCATTTGATGAGTATGAGAACATCTTTAAACTCGGGTATGGTTTCAAAGCCTGTTAAAGATTTTATGTAGGTCACTGCCTGAACGTGGGCTAAATATAGCCCCCAGAAGGCGGCCTCATTACGTTATTATAACACAAATCCAAAAGATGCCCGCGTTCACAGTGGAACAAATGAAGCAGGGCGATGAAGTGGGCCTGTAGGCCCTCTGGGGCACTGTGCTCATAACCGCCCATGCTTTCCAAGGTGCTTCCTGAGCCCCAGTGTGTTTACTCGGCAACAGCCAGCCAAATGAAGGAAGAGAACAAGAAAAAAAGAAGAGGAAGGAGGAGGGAAATGTGAAGAGGCTAGCTATTATAATAGGATTTAATTTACAGTATAAGGGAAAGTTTGTGGAGCAACTATGAAATTTCAGCCGTCCTCGGTCTCTTTAATTCCTGGATAAAAACTCCTCTTCTCTGACATTATAGTCTACATTAGCTTGTTTGTTTTCCTGTTGTCCATCTCCTGCACTAGAATGCAAGCTCCAAGGGCAGGGATTGAGTTCATTTTGTTCTCTGTTATGCTCTCAGCAGAAGATATAGTGTCAGGCATAAATATATATATATATATATATATATATATATATATATATATATACATACATATACACACCATATATATTCAATACACATTAACTGAATGCATGTACAGCTGCAAGATGCATACACTGCCTACACAGAGTCAAGAAGTTTGACGGAGTCAATCTGGTGCCAGAAGGTTTGGGAAACTTGCCTAGTTTTGCTTTCTTGGGGGCAGGAATAGGAGGGAGGGAAGAGATCTTCATTTCATACACTCATCAAAATATCATGGATTAAAAAGCTAAGTCAGTGAAGCAATCTCTGGTCTTCGGAAAAACACTAACTTTTGCATTCATGTGAGTGATCTTAGCCTCTTTAATCAGGCCTTTGGACTTAGAGTTGAGGAACTTTCCTTTGAACTTCCCCAGCACCATCCATAGTAGTGTGGATTGTTCGACTATACACAGTCCTGGGGAGAGTAAATAGCAAGTGTGGATGAAGGTCAAACCTTGTCACTTGCCGAGAAAACCAGAAGCCTGCTATCAACACTGCTTGCCAGCACTTGCTTCTGTGGAGTTTGGTATCCAACCAATGCCTGACAAAGGATGGGGCTAAAACTATCATGTAATGGACAGGCTGTGTGGGTGAAGATAAGTCATGGAAAGTACTCTAGTAAAGTTGTGTCACTGCAATGGATAGGAGCTGGTCAAAAAACCCCCAAAACACACAAACAAACCCCTAAGTCAGGTGAGCCAATAACAACAGTGACAGGGGAATTGTAAGGGCTCTAAAATTCACAGTGAAGGGGGTGTAGCATTCCTGGTTGTGTTTGATCAATTGAAATGTATCCAAGAGGAATTACTGAGAGGTGAGTGATGGGTAAATATGGTAGTGGGGCAGGAGGAAAGAACAAAGAAAAAGAGGAAAGAGCAGGAAAGTAAAAATTCGGTGGTGAGAGGGTGTAGGAGACCTGGTAGGGTGTGAGTAAGGGTAATGTAACTGAGAGAAATTACGGAAACCCAAATGAAGGCTGAGCATGATAGTGGGACAAAAGGAAATAGAGGAAAGAACTAGGAGAAAAAGGCCATTTATAGAGGTCTAAATACAGGCATGTACATCTGTAAATATATTTATATATGATGATGGGGAAATAGATCTATGTGCATATATTTATAGGTTTAGTATTAAGGTTGCAGATGGACATTGGCCCTTCACTCAAGTACTCCCTCAATGCAAGAATATTTTGTTCTAGTAAACTGGCATTCCATGATGTTCATCTTCCCGACATGATCGCTGAAGACAGGGAGGATGCATAAGCAAATGTGGTGAAGAAAGCTGATAGTGCCTGTCTATTAAAAGATATAGCTTCTGGGGTCTTAAAGGCTTGGAGTTAAACAAGCATTCATCTAGCATGGAAGCAAAAAGTCCACATGGAAGAAGCACACCAGCCTGTGTGATCATGAGGTGTTGATGAGAATAGGTATCAAATGTTCACAAACAAGCAATCAAATTGACCTGGAGTGTAGACAAAGTGGAGACACAAAACCCACCTGTAAGATAACTGGGCAGTCCCTCACAGTAGGGCCACACAAAAGGGATAAGGATTACATGTCCAGGCTGTGGTATAGCACTGAGGAAACACATAACTATCCTATAGTTTTTTAATATTTCTTCCCCTTACTATTATTATCTTTGTTTTACCTCAATAATCTTGTTAAACATACATATATTCATTTGTATAAGTAAGATCATTAGATGCATGAAAGCCAAGATAGATAACCCTTCAGAAACAGTAAAAGGAATAATGATTCCCTGAGGGTGCGGGAAGAGAGGCGGGGGGTGGGGGTGGGGGGTGGGGGGCGGGGAAGAGTTGATAGCAAGGGTGACTGTATAACCCCACTGAAGGGGGAAAATAACAGAATTGCAGGTGAATGGATGTATTGAATGGTGTAAGATAAGGCAAAATAATAATATATAAATAATGTGACTACCATATATACTCATGTCTAAGCAGTTTTTCAGCACATTTTTAGTGCAGTTTTGTGGTAAAATTAGGTGCCTTGGCTGATATTCGGGTTGGCTTACATTCAAGTCTATATGGTAGAAGGGTTACTGAGGGGTAGGGTGGGGGAGGGAGGAGATTAAAAGGAGCTTATAACACGAAGTTAAAGAAGAAAGAAAATGTGTTGAACCTGAGGATGACAACAATTGTATAATTATGCTTGATGTAATTGAATTATGGACGGTTATAATATCTGTTAAGAGTTCCCAATTTTAAAAAAAGCTAAATCAAAACCCCGGACGTTTAAAATCACTGAGTTTTTTGTTTTTATCCTTGGATGTAATATCTTTTTAAGCAATTGAACAGTGGAATAAACCACAAAGGAAGCCTAGCTCTACCCTCTTTCAGTTGGTTCTAGTCAGGATGACCACCATAACAGGTGAATCAGCACAGATATACCAGCTACCCGCTAGGCTTGCAGGCTCAGATGCATTTGAATTATGATGCTGGTAAAGAATACGGAGGGTCCTGTGAACTGCCAAGAGCACAAACAGCCAGAAGTACAACCAGAACACACCTTAAAAGCAACGGCGAGACTTCATCTCAGCACTTTGGGCATGTATTTA
This sequence comes from Tenrec ecaudatus, assembly GCF_050624435.1. NCBI lineage: Eukaryota > Metazoa > Chordata > Mammalia > Afrosoricida > Tenrecidae > Tenrec > Tenrec ecaudatus. The sequence continues at coordinate 30,643,985 of NC_134546.1, forward strand.
GGAGAAACCAGTCTTTGGGAAAATATTTGGTAAGTTAGAGGAGCAGAGAAAAAGATAACATGGCTTGACACAATGGCGCAACAATGGTTTCAAGCTTAACAGTTGTGAGGATGGTGCAGGACCAGATAGTGTTTTCTTCTGTTGTTCATGGGGCTGATATGAGTAGGAAATGATTCAATGGTACCTCGCAACAACATATGCCCTTTTATTTGATCTTTAACTTCTTCCCTTGTTCTCTCACCCCTGGTTGGCCTCAAATACCCATCTCTTAGTCCACTTCGACCTCTTTTTCAAAGTCAGATTGTGTTACTTCAGCCTTGATTACTTCATTTCCATATAGGTTGTTTAAAAAAATTATGATTCCATCACTATGAAAAAGGGCCGCCACAACTAAGGAACGAAGGCGATAATTGTACAATTCATTCGTTGGCCAAGCCTCATACTAATGACCTGAACCCCAACCATGCTTTTGGCTCACTCGGGGTCTTAAGATTCTAAACCCAGTGGCTTCCTCTACTTTCATGATTTATGTTTTCTATAGTGTGTTACCCAAGGCATATTTTTCTAGATCTAGTGATTTAGCACATTTCATGTCATGCACAGTGTTTCCAAAATGAAACAACTCGATTATTACAACTTTTCAAACCTGGTGGTCAAAATACATTTTGTGTTACTTGAATACATTGCCTCCATCGAATATAATACCTTTCCCTTTGGGGAGATACTATCTAACATCCTCTGATTTAGTAATTTCATATTTAGCAAATACTTGTAAATGTATACAAATCTTTAAGTAAAAAACCTTATATCACAGCAGTTTTTATAATATTGAAAAATTGTAAGCATTATTAATTGCCAACAAAACCCCAAACCTAGGTAGATTCAGACACACCACAGGGTGGAATATTAGATAACTGTTGAAACAGATATTTTAAAAACATTTAGAAGGGGACTGGAAAAGGCTTATGAGAATGTTAGACCATAGAAAAGGAGGACAGAATAGAAATGTGTACACAGAGTGACTCTGTGTGACAGTGTGACTCTGACCATGTAAAGATCCACATTCATATACACAGAACAAAACAGAATAAAGTACACCAGGTGTTAATAATAGTCATGTTGAACGAATGAGATTTAAGATGATTCTGTTTCCTACTCTCTTTTTCTCTGGAATTAAAATTGAAAAATAAACCACAGAAAAAATGTTCTACTTGAAAAATTATGAGCACCAGAGAAACCAGTACTAGGTTTCATCATCAAAACTGCCCTGGAAAGTTTTCTAGGATTTTAATGTCCTGTTTCAATCTTACTCTCCCTCTGGCCCTGATGAATATTCTTCTAATGCCAAAGAAGTTAGCTCTTTCAGGATAAGCTAGATCCTCAGCACATCAAACCTCACATCAGCTTCTCTAGGGCCCTGTAAGAATGTCATTCAAGTCAACTTCTGGAGGTGGTGTAAACTAATGCATTTGGGAAATTTATACTTGACTCTCCAAATTACTTGCTGTTTTTAATCATTACATCTCTGGGGATTAATACAGATACTTAAAATTAGGAAGCTGGCAGCTGGCAGAAGGATCACGTTTCTTCTGGACTGGCCATTGTCAGGGGAAGTCAGAGCAACGACGCCAGCATCCTTGCTGTGTCTGTTTCAAAGCACCGGAGTGTTCGCTCCCATGGAGGCATTGGTCAAGTGTTGTGGGAATATGGCTTCCCGTGGGGAAGTTTCCCAAAGATTGATGCTTATGATTTTGCAGAATTCCAGAGCCACAGGCTTCATACCAGCTTCCTAGCATTAGGCATGGGAAACAAAGGAAGGGAGACTGTCTTAAGAGCAAGTTGGAATATAGGAAAATTTCATTTGAGACTTTTGGTGAAAAACAGAGCAGAAGACATTGACTAAAATTCATCTTCAGAAGAGAGAAGAAGCCAAGAAAGCAAAGAAAACTGAGAAACAAGTTAAAAACAGGAAATAGGAAGAATTTGAACCCTCTCCTTTAATTCTTTGAGCCTCAGATGGCCTCTGTGGTGCCCTAGGCTGAAAAGGGCAAGTCTCCCCTGAATCGACCTCCAACAGAGCCCTCTTGCAGCAGCAGGATGGAGGGTCATAACCTCTCCAAAGCAGCTTCATGGGGAATATCAACAAGATGGACATTTCACCTTGTTGGAGAGCAAAGTAGGCACCTGTCTCTAACGCTGGGGTGGCTGTGGACAGCCAAGAGAAAGTTTACAGAAGTGTTAAGGCCATTATCTTCGGAGTAGTCCTTATTCACAAGGGAGAAGCCAGGTGTATATTGGACAGCCATTGTAGCAGCTAACGATGTTAAGAGACTTGCTTCTTATAACTGACATATTTCAGACGTGCGATGGTCCTCACAATGGCTTCTCCTCCCTGACTGGTCAGTCACTGATGGTGAAGCTACTTGAAACAATAGTGTTACTTCAATGGCAGACCAGCAAGGGGCTCAAACTGATATTTAAGAAGGAAATGGTCTCCTAGCTCAAGCACTTTCCACGTTCTCAGTGACTCTAGCTTAGGTGTTAAGAAAAGAGAGAAAACAAGCAAACGCTGCATCCACAGTTCTTAATTCTGCGTGGTGGAGTTCTGAAGGGTGAAGCAAAGTCCTTTCCTTTAAGACCCTGCTGTTACCATTTGTTCTCTGGGGGAAGCTCCCCACAGCCACACAAGGGAGCTGAGATGCTAGTGAAGTACCGGCAATTTGCATCATGCACATCACCAGACCAAAAAGCAGCAGATCTGGTGATAGTCCACCGTGAAGACGGAATCCAGCTCAAATCCACCACTACGATGAATGAAAACAACAGTGGAGGGACTGGAAACCAGGTGGCGTACGTGGTCTCTGACTTCAAACCCCAAGCACTTGACAGGACTGGCCTTTTTTCTCAGTATGACTCTTGGTTCCTTGTGTTTCTCCTTACTCCTAACCCCAGAAGGAGATCATTTGTAGAGGAAACAAAGCAAGAAATAATTGTGAAGCACAGTGAGCCGCAATATTCTATGTTTTGTTTGTTTGTTTATTTTTTTAAAAGGCGATGTGGGAGGCTGAGTGATTTTTTTTTTAATGGAAGATGTCATTGCAAGTTGGGCGCATTTAGATGACCAGACCAGAGGTGATGTTTAGAAATACGCATTTGAAGTGCTTGTTGTTAATGACCTTAGTTTTCATTCCTTTCAAGCAAAGATACTTGCCGAATGTTTTCAAGAAGAAACCTTCTACAAAGCTCTGTCGGAAATGAGAGATCTAGAGCTAGTAGGAGGTAAAATAGATGTTGGGAAAGATTAATGTCATTATTATCTTTTGTTTCTAATTTCCTGTCTGGAAAATACTTCATTCATTTGATCAATCAATAAGATAAGTTTAGAAGTTCTCCATTTTCTTCACATTTTAATTTGTGCTTAACTTTTTGATTTGCTACTTAAGCAAGGGAGAGAACATGGAAATTTCTTCAACACCTCCTATGTATTATGCATGCACTGTGTCAGCAGGCCCCTGACCTATAGTTACTCATTCAATTCTCATGACAATCCTGTGAAATACATGTTACTCTAGTTATTCTACAGATGAGAAAGCTGTTTCAAAGAGGCTAGCGAACTTGTCTGACGTCACAGTGCGTGATGGAGGGAAGCAGGATTTGAACCTTGGTTTGTCTGCCTCCCAAATTGACACCCTTTCCTGGTGTGGAGGTTGGCAACTTGTGCACTCCTGCACTGCTGGGCGTGGCGACCGAAGATGACTTCCATCATTATCAACAACACATTGAGCATTTGCCGTTGTAGACATTTCCATGCCAGACTTTTGGGTTGAAGGCCACTGGTGCTGAAAAGGAGCTTTGGTGGTGTAGCGGTTACGCACTGGACTGCTAACTGCAAGGCCAGCAGTTTGAAACCAGCAGCTATTCCATGGGAGAAAACGGAGGCTTTTTACTCCTGCAAAGAGTTACAATCTTGGAAACCCACAGGGGCAGTTCTACCCTGTCCTACAGGGTCACTGAGTTGGCATCGACCCAGTGGCAGTGAGTTTTTAGGTTTTGATATAGAAAATGCCATTCTCTCATTGTCTGTGGTGCTGGCCAAGAATATAATAAAATCGCCTCCTTTTCAAAGGCACGCTGTTATATGCTTAGCCAGCACTCTGATTTTTAAATTTTCAAGGAACCAAGGCCTGAATTTCTCCATCCTCTCATAAGACCCCGAGAGAGCACAAGCCATACCGTCCCTTCGTCTTTCACAGAATCAAAGAGTTCCAGTGTCAAGACAGTCTTTCACATGCATATGTTGCTTTTCAAGTAAATCTCATTTTAATGAAAGGTTTTAGATGAAATAATAGCTGGCAGAAGCACTTGTAAATGCAATTAATTGCTTTCTTTTTGTTCTTATCAATGTGTGGTATAAAGAAGACTCCCTAGATGAATGGGGTCAAGGTTGCCTTAAATGTCCATCTTTTAGTATACCATTAAATCAGGTCTGTAGATTTCCCAAGAACCTGGTTTCTGAAACAAAAGAAAAGTTACAGGGGCCAGTGGTGTCTTTTATGATCATTTTCAGCAAAGTGAATTTCTTCTTCTTGCACTGTTTAGTTACAGGCGCTAGCCTCTGAACTACAAACGGGTTTCACAGAAGCAATGCAGGAACTGACAAGAATTCAGCATGGAGAATATGCTTTGGAAGAGAAGGTTAAGAGTTGCAAGTGCTCAATGGAAGAAAAAGTTACTGAGATGAAGAACTCATTAAACTATTTCAAGGTAGCTTTCTTTTCCCTTTTCCTGCTGGCCACAGGTGGTTGGTCTTAGTTACGCAAGTACAAATATTGACCTTTTCCTATAAAGGCCAAAATGTAAGACTTTCCCCTTTGCTCATTCATGAGCTATGAAGTAAATATGTATATATACATATATATATATATATTCACAGTCAGGTAGATAAACAAACAAAACAATAAAATAAACATAAATGATAATATATTACATTTGCATTTTTATTTATTTATATATCTTCCTATTTCATGTTTTTCTTCATTGGAGTTTTATGTTCAAATTAGGAGCTTTGGTGGCTTAATGATTACAAGTTGGGCTGTTGTCCATAAGATCTGAAGTTCCAAGCTACCTGTGGCTCTAAGGGAGAAAGACAAAAATTACTACTCCTTTAAACAGTGACAGACTCAGAAACTCACAGCAGGTAGTTCTACCCTGTCCTACAGGGTTGGATCACTATGTGGTAGCACCGACTCAATGGCAGTGAGTTTGGTTTTTGGTTTGGTATTCACATTAGAAGCCACAATTGAAGTAGCTATCTCTCATCCATTCATTCGTTTGTTTATTCCAGTGGTTCTCAACCTTCCTCATGCCATGACCCTTTAATACAGTTCCTCATGTTGTGGTGACCCCCCAAACATAAAATTATTTTTGCTGCTACTTCATAACTGTAATTTTGCTATTATTATGAATTGGGCGATCCTTGTGAAAGGGTCGATTCAACCCCCCAAAGGGGTCATGACCCACAGGCTGAGAACCACTGGGCTGTGTATTGAAAGCCTACTATGTACCAAATGTTATGCTATGTGCTTTTACTCCATGTATTTGTTTAAATGCATACACCTATTCTTAATTTTAGGAAGAGCTGAGCAATGCAATGTCGATGATCCAGGCCATCACTTCAAAACAAGAAGAAATGCAGCAGAAAATCGAACAGCTTCAACAGGAGAAACGAAGAGAATCTCGAAAAGTTAAAGCCAAGTGAGTATCTTACCCAAAAAGTTCACCAGGGACAAACTTGTAGACAACAGCTTATCCCGTGCTCCAGGAGGGAGGCTACAGAGCCATAAAAGGTGGTTAATACAATTAAGTGGCAATTGTGTGATAACATTCATTTACTAATTAAATTAAAATTAAATGATATAAAATGGTACTTTAAATACAGTTGTAAAAACATATAATGCCTCCAAAATTCACTATTGTCAAGTCAATTCCAATTCATAGCGACCCTTTATAGAATTTCTTATTTTATAAATCTTTACAACAGAAAACCTCATCTGTCTCCCTGGGAGTGGCTAGTGGGTTCAAACTGCTGACCGTGTGGTTAGCAGCCCAACAAGCAACCTAATACACCACCAGGGCTCCTTAAATAGCAAAGAGAAAGATATATTTAAAAGAATGATTATTGGTTCACGATAGTGGGATGATCAGTAGAGGTGTTTTTTTAAAATTTGTTTTCTCAAGTGTTTCTCATACTACTAGTATTTTACTTCTGTAATTGAAAATCAGTCCCAACCAAATGGAATCAAGTAGAGTTTCACTATTAAAATCACATAATCTTTACTATGCTTTAATATGATAAAACTTGAAATATGGGCATAATACCAGAGGAATTAAAGATGTCATGGAGAATTCCATTATCTTTAATTCTGCTTGTCCATCGCACTCTGCGGCCCTGGGGAACGGGTGTGGTTTTCATGTGAAGAGTTGTTGCTTCCTGGGAAGTTTCAGTTGCTCTATTAAATGAATGTACACCCTCACAGGCAGGCCGTGACCTCTGAAAGCTCCCCCAGACAAAGGAGAATTGTAGCGATTATGATTAGAAAGTACTGTCTGGATATGAAAGTTTGTTTTTCTCCCAGAATAGATGAAAGATACTATTGGCCCACATGGATTGTTTCTGTTGGGTCATTTTGAATGTACAGAAATGGTAATCAGTTCAAAGGAGTGTTCTTTTGAGTTGTTCTGAACGGAACCTCCTCCTAACCCATAAAAGTTCTAAGACCCTTACTGGTCCTGTCTTGGTTACCCTTCTTCAGGAAAACTCAAAAAGACGAACATGCGCCCCAGTCCGGGCCTGCGCAAACACAAGGCAGTCCTTTCCGATCCATCAACATCCCGGAACCTGTGCTTCCAAGCGACGACTACACAAACCTTTTACCTTCTCAGGCCTATGACAAAGGTATGGTTCAGTTCGCAAATCACAGTCAATTAGGCAAGCATTTCCTCCTCAATTCTTGAAGCTTGAGTAACAGTAAGAATGGGCCCCCTTATTAGAGGAGAATGGTATATTACCCAGATTTTCCCTCTTGTATCTGGAAAATACATTCAGAGTATCTAATAGACCAGGAGAGTCTGTCCGATTTCTGTCTGTCCGATTTCTGTCTGTCGATTAAACGCTTTCTTCCTTCCTTCCGTTCTTTCCTGCTGCCCTCCCTCTTTCTTGCCCTCATTTCTTTTTATGCCAATCTAGACATTTTCAAAATGCAAATGAATTAATAATCACGTATTACACAGCTCTATACCAACCATCTGAGGAAAAAGGTCAAAATGATTCACTCAAATAAATGGCTTGTATTTTCCATAATCCTTCTCACTCTGCATCCCTGTGAGTGTCCATTTTCAAGAGCTGTATTCTTAGTACAGATAAGATTGTATGTTCTGATTTTCTCCCCCAACTCTGTAGCCTTCTACTCTCTGGAAGAGCAGAGCTGCTGCTGTCCAGGGGCTGAAACATTCATAAGTCACGCCCTTACCTGAGAATACAGTTGCTATCAAACAGCATACTATGGAAGCAACTGACTTTCTGAGGACTGTTTGGGGCTTGGTGACCTGTGATCCACTCAATTAAAAAAAAACAAAACCAAGCAAAAACATTGCTATCTTCCTGTATCCCCCCAACAATGTCAAGCAATACCACTGTATGCACAGGAGAATAAATAGCTATTAAGTTATTTAGATGAATTTTCTTGCTTTTTGTTGATCTCAGGCAACATAGAGGCTGCTTGAGGCAGCAATTGGAAGCTTCTCCTGTGCTTCCCATATTCACCAACACTAAATGTATTTGGAACAACTGAATGAAAAATATAAACCGAATGGCTTTTTATTGCTCTAATTTTAAAGTACAGATTTGCTCCTTAGCTTGAGTGTTTTGTTCATTAGAGGAGTTAATTTAGAGGCTGAGGAGCACAGTCGAGTGAACGATCCATCGGGGAGAGGGCTCGTTGAAGACGTCTGAGTCTTCTCGGTCCCATGGCACGGGGAGCAAGGCAGGAAAGAGGAGCATGTTGGAGAAAGGACAGCATGGGCTTGGAGAGTGGCAACCGATCAATGACAGCTAAACACATTCAACAGCAAAAGGATGAAAAATGGTGGCAGTTGTGAAGCAGAGCATTACATTTGTTGGTATCAGAGTCTTACATCATTAGCCCAGGGAGAGGAACCATCGCAAGCTGTGTCAACTCCATTGAAGACACTGGCCTGGGTGACTCCAGTGCCCAAATGGGTTTCAGTGAGCTGCGTTGTGGCCCATGAGCTCTTTCATCCTCTCCTCTGTTCAGAAACGGCCGTAGCTCATTCTACTGAGTTGTTGCAGGACTTTGGGAAATAAGGTGTGGATATGAAACCTTCTGGATATGATTGTTAGTAGTGTATCTTCAAACTTATGGTTCACGGTGCCAAACTTTCAGAAAGTGTGATCTTACCCAGTGTTAAGGATAAAATGGTGCGTTAGTTTCCTATGAGCGCCATGACAAACGACTACTGACTTGGCTTGAACGCACTGTCATTTCTTCTTGCACACATCTGCAGGCCAGAGGTCTGAAACCACAGTGTTGGCAAGTTCTCGCACACATCTGCAGGCCAGAGGTCTGAAACCGCAGTGTTGGCAAGTTCTTGCACACATCTGCAGGCCAGAGGTCTGAAACCTCAGTGTTGGTAAGTTCTCGCACACATCTGCAGGCCAGAGGTCTGAAACCGCAGTGTTGGCAAGGCCCTCTGACACGTCAGGGGCTCGCATCCCTCTGAATGGTCTAGGAGGGAATCCATCAGTCCCTGGTGGCTCGAGACATTCCTGGGCCATGTGGCTGCACAATTTAAGTCTCTGCCTTGGTCTTCTCCTGGCCGTCTCTTCTCCTCTGTCTCTTGTAAGGAGCCTTGTCATTGGGTTTGAGGGTTCCCCTGGGTCATTCAAAATGATTTCATCTGGAAATCCTTAACCTCATGACATTTCCAAAGGTCCTTTTCCCAAATAAGGTCACATTCACAGAATCCAGGGATTAGTATATGCACTGATATTCGGTCGATGCTGACTCATAGCAACCCCCAAAAGGCAAAGACCAACTGCTCTATAGGGTTTCCAAGACTGTAATCTTTATAGAAGGAAACTGCCTCATCTTTTGACTGTAGGGAGGCTGGTCAGTTAGGACTTCTGATCTTTCAGTTAGCAGTCCAACTATAACCCACTTTGAACCAGGTGTGGGGATGGGACCTGGTCAAACTTTCTGAGGACCACCATTCAACCCACTGCACTGCTGAGCCTTATGTTTTAGAAACTTCACATGGGAAAGACCATGAAGGATTTTAAGAGAAAAAGAGGAGGTAATTCATGCAATCCAGGGTTGGAGAATGTGTTCATCCTCTCGCCGGGATAAACAAGACCCTAGGAATAGCTAAAAAAAGAGTCTGATGAAGAGTTATAAAGCGAAGGAAGCGAAGACCTACGCCGGCTTTCCTCTGCGGTTCCTTGCCTTGCCTTTCTTTCTTCAACCGAAGCTCGAGCATGTCGCCCGCCAGCCTAGCAGCGTGTTCACCATGGCCCTCAGCGATGTCGACGTGCAGAAGCTGATCAAGCACATGATGGCTTTCATTGAGCTAGAAGCCAAAGGGAAGACAGAAGAAATAGATGCAAAGGCAGAAGAAGGGTTCAACATTGAGAAAGGTCGCCTGGTGCAAACCCAGAGACGGAAGATCATGGAGTACTATGAGAAGAAGGAGAAGCAGATTGAGCAGCAGAAGAAAATCCAAATGTCCAATTTGATGAAGCAAGCACGACTAACGCTTCTCAGAGCGAGAGATGACCTTATCATGGACCTGCTCAGTGAAGCCAAGCAGAGACTCAGCAAGGTGGTGAAAGATACGACCAGGTACCAAGTGCTGCTGGACAGACTGGTCCTCCAGGGTTTGGACCAGCTACTGGAGCCCCGGGTGATTGTTGGCTGCAGGAAACAGGATTTCCCTCTGGTGAAGGTTGCGGTGCAAAAAGCAATCCCAGTGTACAAAATTGCCACCAAAAAAAGATGTGGATGTCCAAATTGATCGGGAGGCCTACCTGCCTGCGGACAAAGCTGTTGGCGTTAAGACCTGTAACGGGGACCATAAGATGAAGGTCTCCAACACCCTCCAGAGCCAGCTGGACCTCATCGCCCAGAAGATGATGCCCGAGGTCCAGGGAGCCTTGTTTGGTGCTAATACCAACAGGAAGTTTTTGGACTAAGCCTTCTGAAGGTGGAATTCACTCCTCCATGGATACCAGCTAGAAGTGTCCAATATTTGAAGAACCAAGATTATCTGTGTAACCTCTCTGCTGTTCTAATGTTCGGTATCAATGGGATTCCCCTACTGTAGCTAATGCCCTTGGCCTGATTGTTCCCAATAGGTGTAAGCTTCACTTAAAATGATGGGAAACCAGTCCATCCAGAAGCCACGCGCTCTCCCCTGGCTCCGCAGTGGGAGGATGGGGGTCAGATGACAGCTGCGTGGACTCCACCGGGCCCCCTGCTCCCTCCAAATCCCCGTCTCCTGTAGAGGGTGGTATGCTGTGTCCTCTTCCTGCAGGTCTGTGTACGTTCAGGCTAAAATGCACGTGAGGCATGCATTCCTTCACCTGTAGCAGCTTCACTGTGTGACCTAGTCGGGCCTAGATGTTGTCCCCATTTGTAAATGTGACTTAAAAGCTAACCCACAAATATGCTTTATTTATTAAAAGGTTTATGTGGAAAAAACACAAAAGAGTCTGAAGATGCTCAGACTGTCTGGGAATGCTCACTGCCCCACAGGAAACCCCTACCTCCACCCAGAGGAGTGATAGTCTAACTTGGATTTTATTCGGATCATTTCTGATTGTGATCATTTCTACCATCACCATGACGACAAACACTCTGAGAGTAAAATAGTAACTTAGCATTTTGGTGTGTCAGGAAGGCACCATGGATGAGAGGTGGGCTTACCAACTAAATGGTGGTTTACACTCACCCCTCTGAGGTAGCAAATGAGGCCTTCTGGTTCCATAAATACTTACAGTCTTGGAAACCCGATGAAACCGTTCTACTCCATCCGTACAGTCACAAAAACTTGGAATCATTTGAACAGCAGTGGGTTTGCATTCACTTTGCTTTTGTTGGCTTTGTGTGGCAAGGACCATTTAAGTGTTACTGTCTTTCTTAGGTGCTAGTGAGTTTGCTCCAAACTCGATGGAGCTTGAATTTCTGCAGATGTTTTTGAATGAACTTCAGGAAAACCTTGCTTGCATGTGATACTAACTATAGTTTGTTTTTGTTTGTTTTAGCATTTTGTTTGGATGCTTTTCTTTGGAATGGGCATGGATACAGATCTCTTCCAGATGGCTGGGCACGTTCTTGTCTTTCAAATTTCTTGGCCTACAGAAGTGACTGTTTCCAGTGCTGCTTCAGTTTTTTGAAACATTTCAATTACTATTCTGTCAATTCCTGGAGCCTTGTTTTACATTAGGATTTCAGTCTAGCTTGGAGTTCTTCCTTCAGTACTATTGGCTCTTGATCACATGATATCTCTTGAAATATTGTATATCAACCAATTACTTTGGATGCAGTGACTGTATTCCTGCACCATTCAGTATTTCCCCACAGAATCTTTCAGTATTGTAACTTGATGTGAACTTAGCTGACGTCTCACTTAGATGGCTGCTTGTTTGAATACAAGCGTTTAAGACCCCAGACACTCTGACAATGGATAATCAGGCACCGTCTGCTTTCTCCTCTACTCTTTGCCATGCATAGTCGGGAAGATCTGCTGAAACCTGCTGCTCTCTTTGGGTAGCCCGGGTGATATTGGGAATACTGATAGCATAGTTTTCAGCCTCACAGGAGCAGGCAAGCCGCCAACATATCACAAACTGACAGAAAAGTAGTAACCATTTTAATTAGTTTACATGTATTAGCTGATTGAATTTCTACAATAATCATGAGGTAAATTCCACATTTACAAATGGCAATATGGCATTTTTCTCCTTCTTCTTTTATTTACTGCTCTGTCTTCCCTCACCGAATTATGAAGTCTGTGAGCCTTTCACTAGTGTCTGGCACCTAGAAGATTCAGCCCACGCTAATGGAATGAACACTGAAACGGTTTCCTTTCTCTACAGCTCAAGAGTCCAGATCCATTCATGTAGGAGACAGTAACATGAAGGGGATGATGGGCCCTGGTAAGTGGATCTTCTATGAATTTTCTTTTCTTCCAGCAATTCTACCCATTCTCTCCTTTAACCTTCCCTGCTTCTCTGTTCTCAGTCCCAAAGCATGTATGACAGAACTAAGGCAAAGTGAAGCCTTAGAGTTATTGAGATTCCAAGATGTGTACTGGAGTAGGTCAGTTACTAAGCCCATGTAGAAAGAAGCATTTGGAAAGTCTGAGACAAAACCAGTATTCTTGGTTTCTTCTGACTCATTTAAAACACCAGCCTTGAAAAGGAAACAGGAAGATCTAGGAATCAAAGCTATGGATAGAGGTATAAACATAAGTGTGTACATATGAAAATATATTAATTCATAAAAATATAGGTGTTTGCCTATTACATATATTTACATGACAATACATTGAGGAAGTGGATGGACTTTGCTCAAACCCTCCTTCAATGCAAGAACACTTTGTTCTAACAACCTGGAATTCTGTGATGCTCACCCTCCCTGTCACCATTGCTGAAGACAAAATGGTGCACAAGCAAATGTGGTGAAGACAGCTGATGGTGCCCGGCTATCAAAAGATAGTGTCTGGAGTATTAAAGGCTTGAAGTGAAACAAGTGGTCATATAGCAGAGAAGCACAGCAAGCCCATGTGGAAGAAGCACACCAGCCTGTGCAATTATGAGTTGTCGGCAGAATTGGGTAACAAGCATAAGAAAACAAAAACATATTCTTGAGAATGAGGTGGGTCAGAGCAGAGACCCCAAACCCAACTGTAAACAATGGAACATCCCCTCACAGAAGGGTCACAAGGAAGGGATGAGTCAACCAGGGAGCAGTATAGAACTGATGAAACATGTAATATTCCTCTGGTTCCTTGAGGCTTCCTCATCCCCCACTATCATGACCCCAGTCCTGCCTTTCACTGCAGGCTACACCAGAGCAGGTGCACAGGTACAGATAAGAGCTCATGACACACAGAATCCAGGTCAGATAAACCCCTTGGGAACAGAAATGGGAGTAGCAATATCAGGAGGATAGGGAGAGGTGGGAAGAGGAGGGGAGGAAGGGGAAACCAATAAAAATGATCAACACATATGAACAACAGAAACCATGGGGGAAGGGAGCTAGTGGTAGGTATAAGACATGAAAATAATAATAATAATTTAAATTGTATCAAGGACTCACAAGGGTGGGAGGGTGGGGGGTAGGGAGAAAGAGGAGCTGATACCAAGGGCTCAAATAGAAAGTAAATGTTTAAAAATAATGATGGCAACATATGTACAAATCTGCTCGACACAATTGATCTACGATTGTTATAAGAGCTGTAAAAGCCCCCAATAAAATGGTCTTTAAAAACAACAGAAAAGTGAGTGAACGAAGATATTGGACAGTGTAAGATATGGCAAAATAATAATAATTTATAAATTTTCACAGGTTCATGAGGGAGAGGTGAATGGGGAGGGAGGGGAAAAATGAGAAAATGTTTTGAGAATGATGAGGGCAACACATGTACAAATGTCCTTGACACAATGGATATATGTATGGATTGTGATAAGAGTTGTACGAGCCCCCAATAAAATGATCTAAAAAAATTATATGTATCCAAAATATATACACATGAGTTGGATACAATTGATGTATGGATTGTTATAAGAGCTGTAAGATCCCCCAATAAAATGATTTATTAATATAAATAAAACATAAATAAAAAACCAGCCTGGCAAGTTTTCCACAGGTCGCACATTTTAAAATTTATTTAATTAAAAAGTTATTTACTTAGTAGACAATTCATCTGAAGGTTACAATTTATTTCATGATTACTTCCTCTTTTTATTCCCTTTCTTCAAATTAGGATACTAAGGGTCAAGAAGGACACGTTGCAAAAGAAGATTTGGTTTCAGCACCCTTTCTTCTCTTTCTGTCCTTTCTTTCTAATAGTTCTCTGAGCTGCTCCTGCATCCCCTGAAAGGAAACAGAAATGAGGAGTCAGTACATATTACCATAAATTAGTTATATTATTTTCTGTTTATTTTTGAAAACCTTGCCTATACAGGTATAGCAGTAAAGGATATATTTTGTTGTTGTTAGCTACCATCGAGTTAATTGGGCCCTAATTCATGGTGACTTCAAACATAAAGAGGAATGGACGGTTGTGATCCATAGGAGTAATCAGTGGCGGATTTGGAGAAGTGGGTTATCAGGCCTTTCTTCTTGGTCCACCAGAGTTAGGAAGTTCTGCTGAAATCTTTTCAGCAAAGTCTTCACTGACAGATAGGTAGTGGTTACCTATAAGGTGCCCTAGCCAGGAATCAAACCTGGGCTTCTCTAATAAAAACACACTACCATCAAGTCGACGGTGACTCATAGTGACCCTACAGGACAGGATAGAACTGCCCCTGTGAGTTTCTGAGATGGTAACTGTTTTTGTTGTAGTTTTTAATTCGTTTTATTGGGGGCTTGTACAACTCTTATCACAATCCATCCATCCATCCATCCATTGTGTCAGAGATGGGAATTGTTTAAAGGAGTAGAAAGTTCAGTCTTTCTCCTGAAGAGTAGCTGGTGGATTTGAACTGTTGACCTTGCAGTTAGCAGCCCAATGCATAATCACTGTCACCAGAGCTCCTTAACTTCTCTAGTAGAAGGAGAAAATTCTACGACTGAACCACCATGGTCCCCTAAAGGGCATATTGTTTTTGTTGTTGTTGTTAGGGGGCCATAGTGACCTGACCCTGTATATAACAGAACAAAGCACTGCCTGGTCCTCCCAGCCTCACAACAATCATGTTTGCAGTCACTGTGTCAATACATCTTGTCAAGGGCCTTTCTCTTTTTCACTGCCCCGCTACTTTACCAATCATGATGTCCTTCTCCAGGGACTGGTCACTTCTGATAACACGTCCAAAGCATGTGAGACAGAGTCATGCCATCTTCGATGCCAAGGAGAATTCTGGCTTTACTTCTTCCAAAAATACCAGTTTGTTCTTCGGGCAGTGCGTGTCGCTCTCATTATCCGTCAGCAGCCCCCAGTTCAATGCATCAGTTCTTCTGTAGTCTTCAGTGAGGCCGCTGAAAAACCATGAGTGGGGTCCGGTGCAGCTCAGTCCTCACAAAAACATCCTTGCTTTTCAACTCTCCAAAGAGACCTTGTGCAGCAGACTTACCCGATGCAATGTGTCATTTAATATCTTGGCCACTGCTTCCATGAGCAGTGGTTGTAGATCCAAGCAAGACAAAATCCTTTACTATTTCAATCTTACCTTCATTTAGCACGTTGTTTAATTGGTCTAATTGAGAGGATTTCGGTCTTTTTTACATTGATTTGTAATCTGTACAGAAGGCTGCAATCCTTGATTATCAGCAAGTGCCTCAAGTCCTCTTCACCAGATAATATACTCCACTATCCTTAGCTATGCAAACAGTTAATGCTTACTAGGGCTATTTGGGAAAGGCTACTATTAATCTTTAATGGACAGCTGTACCCAAACAGGCATATAATGGTAAAGATTTGGTAACAAAATCTCCCCTCCAAAGTAAGAAAGAATTCGTGCTGAAGCCTGGTTGGTGATCCAAGTTTTTATAAAGGATAGAAGAAATTTCAGGCGTTCGAGTAAACTGAACATGAGAGAGAGAGAGAGAGAGAGAGAGAGAGAGAGAGAGAGAGAGAGAGAGAGAGAGAGAGAGAGAGAGAGAGAGAGAGAGAGAGAGAGAGTTAGTTGGTGGCACAGTGGCCCGGCCTCACTGGGCTGTGTCTGAGCTGCTGGGAAAGAGTGTGGTCTCAAAGTCTCTGGCTTTTTCAGGCTCCCCACCCCCACCCCTATTGGGAGGTGTGGTCAATGATACTGGTTAACCCCGTTGGCTGAATTAAGCCCACCTGGCCTGGATCGAGACCCTAGGTGTACTGGCTTCCCATCTCAAAGACCTGAATGGGCGCATGCCCTCTAGCCCTAAGCAGCTTCCAAGTTCCTGTAAGGCTGTAAGGGGGGGAAGCTTGGGCACGTAGAGGGGCAGCCCCTAGTTCTGCCTCTAGCTCCCTCACCGAAGCAGTTGCTATTTTTCAGGAATGAACCAGACAACTCCAGAAGCAGAAGAAAATCTGAAGTCTTGCATCTCATCTGATATCCAATCCAAGAGCCATCTCCCATCTGGTGCGTGGAGGCAGCCTAAGGATGGTAAAGAATGGGGCGAGGAATATGTTACGAAAGACCACCCAGACAAACTCAAAGAAGCTAGCCAGGGCAGACACAGCTCCTTGGAAAACGTTTTATGTGAAACTTCTTTAGCTGGTAAGTACCCAAGGGGAATGCAGGCTGCAGAACGCACTAGGGCTCTAGAATCCATTCCCTCCTTTTTCATATCATATCACAACATGAACATATACTGTCAGTTGATGAACAACTATTTGGGGGAGGTAATTTTCTAACATAATTTTAATTTTTATTATAAATATATGGAAGCTCTGGTGGCATAGTGGGCTGAACTTTTTGTCAATGTATACAAAATTAAGTAGTACTAAAGAGTTGATTATGAATGATAGTAACAACCACTTAAAAAGCTCTTTGAGAGTTCCTTTAGGTACTTGCTTTCACATTTTAAAAAGTATGGCACTGTTTTGTTAACAGTACTTAACTGAGAGTTAATTGACATAGAATAAAATGCACATAGCTCCAGTTTAAGCTCTTTACTTTGCTTTTTTACATATGAAGCTAATTGTAGGGTCAGTGATTTGAACACCCCCAACCCTTATTCTACTTGGCTTCTTGTTCCTATAGATTCATCAGTCCTGGTTTTCATATGCTGAAAAACAGAAAAACATGTCACACAGCTTCAAGGTGACTCCCAGTGACATAGTACCTCTGATATGAATTCTAATATGAACAAACAAAAAAACAAAGTAAAACACAACAAAATTACAGAAAATGTTGAAAACCAGATCAAGTCCAGTGTGCATCCGAGGGGGATATTATGTAGTTTTAAAGTGCCCTATTACTAATGACATTGAATGCTTTTTCATGTGCTTATTGGTAATTTTGCCTGTCTTTTGTATGAAGTCTTTATATAATTTGCCCAATTAAAAAAATTGGGTTATTTGTAATTTTATCAGTGATTTGTAGGACCTCCTAATATATTCTTGGAATTTTATTTCAGTCTGTAACTTGACTTGTCACTTTGTTTGTTTTTGACGTGCCACTTTCTTAATAGCTTTTGCTGAACGGAGCCTTAAGTCCAACCTATCGATTAACCTCTTTTTTTCATGTCAGAACATAGCTTGTGACTTCTGTATCCCTTCAAGACATTTTTTCCTCACCCAATGTTAGGAAGATATTTTTGCATACTTTCTTCTAAAATCTTCAGATTTAACTTGTTCATTTGGTTCATGATCCATTTTGAATTAATTTTTATTTAGGAGGTAAGGGTCCCAGTTAGTTGTCTACGTATCTGCACATTTTCCAGTACTATTTATTGAAGATAGTTTCCACTTTCCATTGAATTACAAGAGGAAAGCAAAATAACCACATGTCGATGTTGTTAGGCGCCACCTAGTCAGTTCCTGTCCTTAGTGGACCTGTGCACAACAGAACAAAACACTGCCCAGTCCCGCACCATCTTCATCGTTGTTCTTGTACTGAGCCTACTGTTGCAGCCACTGTGTCCATCCATCTCACTAAGGGGCTTCCTCTCTTTTTGCTGCCTCTGTTTTACCAAGCATGAGGTCCTTCTCCGGGGTCTGGACTCTCCTGACACATGTCCAAAGTGTGTAAGAGGAAGTCTCGCCATACTCGCCTCTAAGGAGCGCACTGGGTCATACTTCTTCGAAAGCAGATTTGTTTGCTCTTTTGGCAATATGTGACACTTTAAATATTCTTTGCCTGCACCACAATTCATTGCTTCTTCTTCAGTCTTCTTTATTCAAAGTGCAGCTTTCCCATGCATATGAGGCAATTAAGTGGCTTGGGTTAGGTGCGCCTTCATCCTCAGAGTGACATCCTTGCTTTCCAACACCTGTGTAGCAGATTTACCTAATACAGTACAACTTTTGATCTCCTGACTGTTGCTTCCATGAGATTCAGGCAAGACAAAATCTTTGGTAACTTCAATCTTTTCTCCATACATCATGACGTTACTTATTGTTCCAGTTATGGCGTTTTTTGTGTGTTTTCTTTTGTCTTCTTAACATTGAGTTCTCATCCATACTGAAGGCTGAAATCTTTTGATCTTCATCAGCAAGTGCTTCAAATCCTTTTTACTTTCATCAAACAAGGTTGTGTCATCTGTAGGCCACACATTAAGCCTTCCTCCCATCCCATCTCTTCACATCATCCAGCTTCTCTGATGATCTGCTCAGCATGCAGATTGAGTAAGTATGGTGAGAGGCTCCACTCGACATGCACTTTCTTGATTTTAAACCATGCAGTATTTCCTTGTTCTCTTTGCACAACTGATGTGTTTCACCTGCGCTACACTGCACCTTGGGTGAATGATCCCTTCCTATGACCCTTCTGTGGGGGAGGTCCAATTGTCTACGTAGGCTTTGGATCTCCACTCCAACCCCCTTCACTTGCGTTGATATAGTTGTTTGTTTAGGATCTTTTGATACCTGACCCCGTATACACCTCATGATCACATAGGTTGCTGTGCTTCCCATGTGGGCTTATTTGTTTCCCGGCTAAATGGCTACTTGTTTAACTTCAGGCCTTTTTTTTTTCATTGTGTTGTATATGAAATTTTACAAAGCAAATTAAGTGCCCCTTAACAGTTTTCACACAAATTATTCGTTGCCACTGGTTAGGATTTTTACATGTCAGCATTCCCATTATTTTCAATGTGTTTGCTCTGTTTCCATTGATTTATCTTCCCTTCTTCTACCTGCTTTCTTATCTGGCTTTTGGGTCGATGTTGACTCTTTGGTCTCGTATAGTTAATTGTTTAAGGGACACTTTTTGTTGTTGCTGTTAGGTGCCACTGAGTCAGTTCTGACCCACTTCAGCCCTCTCTACTACAGAATGAAACAGCGCCCAGTCCTGCGCCATCCTGATGATTGCTCCTATGTTTGAGCCCATTGCTATGCACTGTGTCCATCCATCTCATCCAGGGTCTTCTTTTTGCTGTCCCTCTATTTAACCAAGCATGATGTCCTTTTCCAGGGGTTAGTCTCTCCTGATCACATGTCCAAAGGGACATATTACTCATGGACAATATTATTTATTTTATAAGGCAATTTATTCTTTTACTGAAAGGCGGCTTCAAGAAATAACTTCAATTCTAAGTATCAAGGGTATCTTAAAGTGTCTCCAGGGATCCTCTAGTTTTGGTATGGCCTTAAAAAAATTTTTTTTCTCTCCCTCCCATCTTATCTAGCACTTTCTGTTTTCTATTGTCTTTGCTTAGAATGGTAAGTAGTGGTAGCCAGGCACCCTAGAGTTCGGTTCTCAGATTATGGGTCATTATTCAAATAGACGAAATTTTTGCTTTGAGCCTTCATTCTATTTTGCTCCGTGTGAATCAAGACTGATAGATGTCTGCTTGCAAACTTTTAAGACACCAGATGCTACTCACCCAACTAGACTGTAGAGCATTACATGTGCATGCGGACCACAGTATGCCCCAGTTGTTCCCAAGACTATGGTCCTGAATTTGTTGGTCCCATGAATATCTTCTTCGGTGAAGTCTTTGTTCATATCATTTGCTGATCTTTAAATTGGACTGTTTGTCTTTTTGCTGTTGAGGTGTTGAAGTTTTCTCTCCAGAGCTTACACCTGTATTCTCTATGTGGTTGCCAAAAATTTCAATCTAGCCTGCAAGTTCTCTTTTTACTCTCTTGAGAGTTTTTGAGGAGCATAAGGATTTCATTTTTAGTAGATCATTTGTTCAAGAGACTACTTCTCCTCCCATTGAATGGATTTTGACCCTTTGTCGACGATCAGCTGCCCACGGCTGCTGAGTTTACTTCTGCAGCCATAATTCTGCCCCATCAGTCTATATGTTCTTCCTTTTGGATTTGACTCTCTATTCTAGCCTTTTAATTTCACTTCATAAAAACGTTAACACAGGCTTTTTCTGCTGTCATTGTGAAATAGCTTGAATATTTTCTAATATCTCTTTGAGGATGTTGATTATTAGATTTTGAAAAAACTTTTGTTTCTTGTATTATCTCTTTCTTCAGGCCTTTTTACTATTTAAAAAAAACAGATGTGTATATGTTCTTTCTTCTCTTTCACATTGAAAACTTTCTTCAACTGCCTGAGGGTCCTTGGTTCTAATTTTTTATATGCGAGAGGAGATGTTAAATATACATACATACATGAAAATTCTGTATTAGCCAGGCTTGTCAATGTATAGGCTCCATTGTGGGCTATCAAGTGGCAAAGTAACTATGTGATAAATGACCTCTTTACATCAGTGTGTGGTGGTCTTCCCACCCCACCCCTGGAAGTTGTTAGGTGAAAGTATCCCAGTCTCCTGTCCAACAAGAGCAAACCTGGCTGCCAGCAGTCCAGGATATGCAGGGGAATGGGAGAGAAGGGAGTTGAAATGTTCAATGTGCAGGCTTCCTTCGAGTTGTCTTGTTTTTATTCTGGTTTCTCAACTCTGATCCCCACTTTGTCTGATACATTTAGCCTAGATCCCAGAGACGAACATTTCTCTAGTTTAATCTTCCCATTTCCCATGAGGAGGGAGTGAGTCAGGTGCTGTGTGTTAGTCTGGGTACTTGAGAGAAATAAATCCACAGAAACTCATGTATAAGAGAGAGTTTTATATAGAGGCTAAGTGCACACCAAGAAAACATCCCAACCCAGTGCTGCCCAAGCCCACAAGTCCAACATTAACCCATATATCCGACAGCAATCCACAAAGTCCTCCTCCATCTCACAAAACACACACTGTGATGCTGACCTGACTGCAGGAGGAAAGTTGAATCAGTGAATGTGTAAGCATCTCAGCACTGGCAGGGGTCTCCACACGGTTGCTCCAGCACCCAGGGCTGCATTGGGTAGGTCCATGTGGCTTCTCCTTGCAGGATGTCTTGCAGGAAGTGAGCCTTGCAAGCTGAAGCAGGGAACTGCTAAGGCAGCTGCACCCTGGTGCGACCATCAGAAAGCAAGAGACCTGAGAACTAGAAAGGCAAGGCTCACCAAGCCATTTCTCCCTCAGCCCTTCAATTAACCCCACATATGTTTATCGGCCAGGTTGGCACAATAAACCAACTAACTCATACTGGCATGCGGTGGAGGTGAAAACCAGGAAGTGCTATTGTACTCATGCACAATGTTTTCAGGATTGCCCTTATTTGTACTTTCGGCAGTATCTGTTGCTTCCATCCTTGAGCCTTTCTGTTTCTTGGCAGGTGCACGACTTGCAAATGAAAGCTCCGAGGTTTTGTGCCTTTTGGTCAGCTGAATCAATTACCGTGCCTCTATTTTTCTTTCCATTTACCAAAATCTTACTGACATCTTTTATTTTTATTATTGCTTTCATTATCTTTTCATTGACTCATTATTGTCTTCATTTTGTAGGGTTTGGGGTTAACACAGTTTCCCTCCTTGGTTTGTTTTTCAAGCTAAAAGGCAGACTGTGGCTCTAGAACTCCTGGAATCGGAAAGAAAATATGTGATTAATATCTCTCTGATCCTGAAGATAAAGGCAACATTCCAGGGCTCAGATGGGAAGAGGAATACCAAAGAGAGAAGGTATCCACAAATTCATTGCCTTTAGTTTTCCGATTGATTAAGATTTAAGGTAAGTTGTTTCTTGTTTCCATTTTGGGGCTTTTGGGCTTTTACAAAGTTCTAGAAATAGTCGTTGAAAAGAAACTGGTTCCTGGGGCAGATAACCGGTGGTAAGTGTCAAACACAGGTGTTCAGCAGGTTAGGAAATGAATCTAGTCCCCTGTGCCTTCAGAGGCCGTGGAGTGTCTCTAAGAACCTGGGCAGCAGCAACTGCCCTGGAGTTGGCGACAAGGAACCCACGTGGTCAGAGAGGCACCGTGTTTCCTAGCTTTTCAATGTCTGATTTCTCAGTAGTCCACCACAAAGCCCGAGTGTAAGCCTCTAACCTTACCGCTAGCACCCAAGAGCAAGAACCATTTGCCCAACAAGGGGACAAATGCTACAAGACAGGCATCGCTTTCTGTGCTGTGTCCGCGTGGGAGAGCACTGTGCAATGGCTGTTGTGGAGGTCTGAAGCACCACCCGGCCATTAGAAAAATGTCACAGTACTGACACAGCTCTAGGATTAGATGGTTCTTTTTTTTTTTTTTTCAGGAGATTCCCTATTATTTGTTCAGGCGATTTGTCGAAATCCAAAACAAACCCAATGTTGCTGAGTTGATCTAATCCAGAGTGAGCCACCTGACAGGAAAGAACTACCCTCTAGGGGGCCCAGTGCTACACACCTTTAAAAAGCAGACTGCTACATCTTTCTCCCGACGAGCACGAGCAACTAACTAGTGGGTTCACACCACTGACCTTTTGCTCAGCAGCCAGGCTCTCAGCCACTGCTCCAGACACTTCATATGACTTGTTTAAGTGATCCCGTAGTACTGGGTAACGTGTGAGTGTGCACACACGTGGTGTGGGCAGTATGGTCGTCCAATTCAAAGAGGCCAATGCCAGTGCGTTTCAGCTCATGAATGCCTAGGATATTGATCTTTAGGAGTTTGATTTAATTTTTTACAATTTCTAATTTTCCTAAATTCATACTTTGTAGTTCCATTTTGAGTTATTAATGGATGTTTGCAGCTGTTCTTTCTTATTTAATTCTACAAGCTCTACTCCGTGCATGTTATTAAGGCCAAGTACTTGGGGCATTGGCATTGAAGACTAATAACAGAAGACCTGAAGAGACTGATTGATGTACAGCAGCTAAAACACATGGAAGAAATGATGAAGTAAAAGCTAGAAATAAAATTTCAAAGGACAACTGGAGAAGAGAAAGTTGAGCATTATAATGAAATATGCAAAGACCCGGAGTTAGAAAGCCACAAAGGAAGAATGTGCTCAGCACGCCCAAGTTGAAAGAGTTGAAGAAACATTCACGCCTTGAGTTGCAATATGGAATTCCAGTGGGAAAATATTGAAAGCTGCAGGAATCATCAAAAGAAGATGGAGACAATGCAGAGTCACTGGACCACAAGGAAGTGGCCGACATTCAACCATTTCATAGGAGCAAGAGCCAGTAGAGCTGAAGGAAGAAGTCCAAGCCACACTGAAGACAGTAGCAAAACAGGAAAGCTCTAGACATGGTCAGAATTCCAATGACTATATCTCAACAAGTTGCAGAAGCACTGGAAACACTCATTCATCTTCATCAATGCCAGGACATTTGGAGGACAAGCGACCTGGTCAACCAGCTTGATGGCACCTAACAACAACAACAACAACTACTCCTTTGAGGAGACACTTCTCCAGCCTCATTTTAAGTGCCTTCAAACCTGAGGGGCTACTCTTCTGGCAATGTATCAGACAGCCTTCTGCTGCCGTTGACGGTGTTTTGAGCAGTGGGCTTTTCAGATTTGGATGGCGTGTTCCTTGTCTGTAGTTTGTTCTTAGTCCGGAAGCTCTGCTGAAGCCCACTCGCCGCGGGTGATCGGCTTCTGTTTGAAGCACCAGTGGCAGAGCTTTTGAGCATCACAAGCCACCACCGTAGGACAAGCTGATGGGTGACTGGGAAAATGACATACGGCTCTGGCCAAATTTTCTGTGAAAGGTCTCCCTTGAAGTTTTCAAAAGCAAAAATATCAGTTTGAAGACTAAAGTTCATGCGACCATAGCCAGGGTATTTTCAATGGCCTCGGATACGCGCCCAAGCTGGGCACTGAATAAAGAAGACTGGAGAAGTTGTGTTATTTGGGGACAACTCAAGAATATACCATGGGCTGCCAGAAGAACAAACAAATCTGTCTGGAAAGAAGTGCAGCCAAAATGCTTTTTAGAAGCAAGTAGGGAGAAAATTTGTCTCTTGTGCTTTGGATATGTTATCAGGAGTGATTAGTCTCTGGAGAAGGGCATCATGTTGTGTACAGTAGAAAATTAGCAAAACAAGAGGAAGACCCTCCAGGAGATGGACCAACAGAAGCCGCAATCATGAACTCAGATGTAGCAAAGATTGTGAGGATGGTGGAGGGCCCAGTAGTGTTTCTTTCTCTTTTTTGAAGGCCCTACTTACAAAGGGGATTCAAAAAGTTTGTGGAAAAATTAAAAGATAATACAAAGTTCTCATGAACGCCACTTTGTAGGTAGGATCACTACAAGTCTGAACAGGCCCACTGGCTCTTAACAACAACAACAACAAAAATAAAAACAAGAACAACATTTTCAAGGTTCATGCACCTGATGACATGTCAGGATTTTCACTTCTCTTTTTGGCTGAATAATATTCCACTATTTTATATGCCATATTTTGCTTATTTATGTTTTAATTGGGCATTTGGGTTGTTTCCAACCTTTGTCTCTTGTGACTAGTGCTACAGTAACATTGTTGTATTTGAATATTTGTCTAAATTAGTACTAAATATGAAGTCCCTGTTCTCAGCTTTGTAGGAATGCCATTTTTCTTTCTGACAGCTAGTCTTTTTTTATAGTGTCCCCTAATATTTTAATTTTAATAAATCATTTTACTGGGGGCTCTTCTAACTCTTATAACAGTCCATACATCAATTGTATCAAGCACATTTGTACACATGTTGCCATCAACATTTCCAAAACATTTTCTTTCTACTTGAGTCCTTGGTTTCAGGTCCTCTTTTATCCCCTCCCTCCCATCCTCGTGAACCCTTGATAATTTATAAATTATTTCTATTTTCATATTGTACACTGTCTCTGTCTCCTTTTACCATTTCTTTTTTGTCCCTTTTTGTGTGTGTGGTGGTGGTGGGGTGTTTGTACATCGATCATTGTGATTGGTTCCCCCTTTATCTCCCTTCTCCCCCACATTCCCCTTACCCTCATTATTGGTGCTGAGAGGTTTATCTGTCCTAGATTCTCTGTGTTGAGATCTCTTATCTGTATCAGTGTACATGCTCTGATCTAGCCAGATCTGTAAGGTAGAACTGGGGTCATGATAGTGGGGAGAAGGAAATATTGAAGAACCAGAAGAATGTTGTATGTTTCATTGGTGCTACACTGCACCCTGGCTGGCTTGTCCCTTCCTTGTGACGCTTCTGTAAGAGGATGTCAAATTGTCTACAGATGGGCTTTGGGTCTCCATTCTGACCCCCCTAGTTCACATCAAAATAGTTGATCAGGTTGATACCTGATCCCATCGACACCTTGTGATGTGGACTTTGTTGCTTCCCTGCTAGATGGCCACTTGTTTAACTTCAAGACTTTAAGACCCCAGACACTATATCTTACAATAGCTGGACACCATCAACGTTCTTCACATTTGCTTATGCACCCATTTTGTCTTCAGTGACAGTGTCGGGAAGGTGAGCGTCACAGAATATCAGGTTATCAAAACAAAATGTTGTGTTGAGGGAGGACTTGAGTGGAGGCCTAATGTTCACCTGCTACCTTAATACTTAACCTACAAATATATGTACATAGACCTATATCTCTATCACTATATATTAGTATATTTACATATGTCCATGCCTATGTTTATACTCCTATAAATGTCTTTTATCTCCTAGTTCTTTCCTCTATTTCCTTTTATGTACTTTCCTCCTGTCCCACTATCATGTTTGACCTTCTTTAGGCTCTCTGTACTTCCTCTCAGAAGTACAGATTGAACCCCACCAGGCATTCTATACCCTCCTCACCATCGATTTTATATTTCTTGTTGTTCCCTTGTCCCTGGGTTTGTTGGCTCTGCCCTCCCTTTCCCCCTCTCCCCCACCCCTGGAACCATTAGTCCTATTATTTTCTCGGATTGTTTATCCTGCCTATCTTATATAGACAGACATGAAAAAAAAGAAACAAAAATAGCTTATGAATAGTTCTTGGTCTGTCTCCTGATCCTTATGAATGTTTTCTGATCAGGTCTGATGCAGTGCCAAGCCCTGCCCCCAAGTCCGAAGTCTATTTTCAGAATTCCTCCAGGACTTTGTGGCTTTGAAATGAGGAGACCTCATTTCTCATGGTGAGGCCACCCTACAGTCCTCTGTGTATTGGCAGCTCTGAGCAGATTGTCGTCCGCAAATCTTGGTGGGCCAGGATGCTGTCCTCTCTCTCTCTCTCTCTTTCCCTTTTAGTTTGATCCTGTGCGGCCTGGGCAGACCTGCCACTCTCCTCGGGCTTTATCTTCAGTGCTGACAGCTAGACTTTCATTACCATTCTTTACTCACTATATTTTTCTTTGAGATTTTCTAAAATCTCTGTATATATTTCAAATAGAGCTATAGAACAAAACGAGATGATTCATTTTTTCTGTTAGCATTTTTCCCTGTACATAGATGAAGGTAATTTTGCTAATATTTATTGTCTTCCCATTTTGAATCTCAAACCTTCAGCCCTTTAATCCCTGTTGCAAAGCTATCTAAGAATGAAAATAATATCTACTTCACCTATACCCTTATATGGAGCCTGAGGTTGCCACATCTTCTCAAACCCATAAAAGAAACTTCTAGGTTTTCTCCTAAGGAAAAATACCCTAGTAAAGTATGCCAGTCTCAACAGCCCTGTTACCAGCCAGCTCTGCCCTGGGTGGAAAGGGCTGGAAAGCACAGGAGTGGAAGCCACAGGGCTGAAGCCTGGGTGGAATCTGTGGGCTGCTGTTAATTTGTTGGAGCGTAACAAGTGTGGGCGCTCCTGTGGGGGAACAGAAGACGCTTATACAGACATCCTGCCCGAGGGCAGTTAGTCACCAGACTACAGGGTAGGCCTGCTCCCTGCTGTGGGGGACAATAAACTATTTCTCCCTGAGGCCTGAGACCAAGCATTCACACCCTACCAGTAATGGTCTCTATCAGTTGAGCCAGGGAGCAGGCCAAACTGGCTCTGTGACATCCAAAATTAAGTTGCCATCCTAAATCTAGGATCCACCCATCTTGCAGAATGTATGCCCCCAATCCCTCCTCTCCCTATTGCATGTATGTCCCTAGACCACCCCCTCTCATTACTTTATTACCTATAGTACAACCCCTTTCTGTGACATTTGTACTCGCCTGTAATTAGGGGGCTTGCATGTCCCCAGAGAATATAAGAAGCCTGGGCTAGCATTAAAGAGCCCTCTCCCTCCACGCGGACCACCAAGCGGGGCTGAGGTGAGCATGCTGCTATGAATCGTGTCTGACTCCATTTATTTCTATCTTTCCCTTCTATCTGTCATGCTCTCTATAACTGTACTATGATCTTTACTTATTATCGCTGTACAATTGTGCCTACCGGACCCGTAATAATGTGTTAGGGGCTGGCTGCCCCTGACACGCTCCTTGCTTGTTTCCAGTCTGATTCACCCAGAAAGAGCTCTCTGCCTTGGGACTGAACAAGCCTGTCTGAATGCTTGCCACAGAGGGCCAATGATCAGCTGGACAGGATTGTGTAACAAAACAGCCTCTTAAAATAAAGTCCAGCTTCGAGTCCATGGAGAACTCAACACGCTGTATGCCACAAATCACCACCAGGTGGCACTTGCTGGATTGTCAATGCCAATTACACAGGAGTAGCTCCTGGTGCGGAGTGATTTTGGCCTTGGGGCAAGACTGGCAAGAGCTAATTTAGTTTTTTGAAATGATAACTGGATTTTCCTTGATGGCTTTGAGTTTACTTGTCCCACAGTGTGAGTACTGTGTAACTCACAGTACTGAAATAACTTCGACAGCTTTACAAAGACTAGACGGCTCTGGTGGCCATCATTTCACCCCCAGTTGAGGGAGAAGCAGAAAAGAAGCTGAGCACTTAAAATGCATGCTTTAATTGGGGGACAGAGGGGATAGGCTGCTTCTGCGAGCCAGATGTGGCTGTAGGCAAAACAGCGAAATAGCTTCCGTGTCCGTAGCTCCCTCTCCCTCTGCTCTCCATCGACATTCCTCCCTGATTGCCAATCATGCCCTTGACCAGCTGCAGCTTGTTGTCTGGGCCTTCCACGGGCAGCGGCGAGGGTCACGATGGCGGATTTCGGCGCGGAGCAGCGCAAGGAGCTGGAGGCTCTGCAGCCCCCTTTCCCCTGACCCCTTCACAGTGTTATCAGACGCTCCCCAGTGTCCCCAGTACTGTGACATGCAAGGCTGTGAACACTTCGCTCAAGTTGACACACAGCGAAAAATACCCACAATGAGATATTCTCCCAGGAAAATCTAGCAGATAATGATGTTTCAGACTCTTTACATGACTAGAATTGCAAGTAGAAGAAACCTTGGTATGGTAATGATCTTTACTCGTGTATCAGCTGTACAAGAAATTTTAAGTGAAATAGTAGACCTAATAAAAAGTAGAAGAAGAGAAGGAGCAGAAAGGAAAAGCAGCTGAAAAGCAACGATGTCGCATGGCACTCCTGTTACAATCAAGAATCCCTTAAAAAAAAAAAGAAAATTTAAGCTGGAAGGCCGAATTGATGCAGAACTCTTGGAAATGAAAAAGAAACGAATGAAAGAGGAGGAGCAAGTAGGAAAAAATATAAATGACGTGGGAAAGGACTATTCGAAACAGATCATAATCTCAATACATCTGATATCCAGTTCTTGGAGGATGCTGGAGATAATGTGGAAGTAGATGAGTCTTTGTTCCGGGAAGTGGAAGATTTGGAGCTGGAGGATGAGGAGGCTGATCCAGACTAGAATTCTGCGGGTCCAGAGAGTGACCCAGCGGACCGAAGGACCCGCCCATCTGCAGAGAGGCGTGGCTGTGCTGACAGGGCCTTGATTGCTCCTTTTTTTTCCTAAGAAAAGGGTCATTTTCAAGAGAATGTTCTTCTGATAACTTTCATCATTGAGTTAATATACTGACTATAAATTTTTAAAAAGCATACGCTTGCTAAAGTGGGCGGGGGCGGGGGATGTGGTCCGGGCGCGAAAGCCCGTTTCCAGTATTTGGCACAGGCCCATCGTAGGTCAGTGCTCTTCGCGATATTGGACGGAAGCGTTGGCCGCTCTTCCCTGCCCCTAACGTCGTCGCCGTGACCGCGGTGGGCAGTGCGGGAAGGTCCTGCGTCTCTGCAAGCACCTCTGCCTAGCCTTGCTGCGGCAGAAGGCAGCTTTCTGGCTAGAAAGGCTGGGAGGAGGAACAGCAAGAAAACCAGATAAGCTAAGACCTATCACACAAGCTGTAGTGGGCAGGTCGTTACAAAGGTCGATGGTACCAGGGAGACCCAGTATCTTTTCCTGTTCTACCCAAAGCCATTTATAAACCAGATGGGAAGAACTCTTCCACAGCGAGACCTCTTCCTCTTCAGTATGCTTCTGCGCTTCTTTCCGTCAGAGAGTTTTCTAGCCACCCCTCTGAATTTCCTTCTGATTTGGACTGGGGTTACTAGGCTCTTCCAAGCCCACACCTCTAACTATGAGCTTACATCCGAAGGCCTTTCCGCTGTTGTTTACGTGTCAGCTGGCCTTGTAACTCAGGATTCACGAGGCAGAAGGGATGGGAAATAGGAGTGCCAGGAGTCCTTGCATTCTCTCACAGAGGGTCGAGATACCCTCGTCTCTGTGGGCTGCAAGGCTTAGAGCGTCCTTTGAAAGCCAGCAACACCTACCTGCAGACTGTCAGGGCATTTTGAGTGGGAAGATGAGACCTGCGGCATGTATCTTACACGGTCTTCTGTTCGCTACACCCGGTCTGTGTGATTCTGTCCTTCTGTTTCAAGCCTCTTCCCTGGCTCCTTACGGTATCTGGTCCAGCAGCACCTGGATCTGCTTCATGCGCTGCAGGAAAGGGTTCTGAAGTGGCCACGCCAGGGAGTCCTTGGAGATTTATTCCTGAAATTGACAAATGATGAGGTAAGTTTTGGTTTCATTCTTCCATCAACTTAATTATGTGACTCTGCCGCTCACTTCTCTGCTTCTGGTTTTCTTAGTGAGAATCTAGAATTAGTGACTATCAGAGCTGGGAGAATTAGCGATCTGGTTGAAGCTCCTCATTTAATTGATGGTGGCAAGGCCCAGAGAAATGACAGGACTGCTGGAATCACCCAGCAAACTACACAGTCGTGACCTGATGCTAGAATGCAGGCCTTCTAATGTCCAGTTCATTACTTTCTTCGGTCATGTACTGCCTCTGCGGTCCCTGGGGTGGGGGCGGGGTGGTTAAAAGCTAGTGTGCTCAGTCACTAATAGGATAATCAGTTGCTAATAGAAAAGTTGGAGGTTCATGTCCAACCAAGGGTTCCTCGGGAGAAAAGCCTAAGTTCTGCTTTCAAAACGATCAGCCAGTGAAGGCCCTCTGACTCACATGGGGTTGCCATGAGTCAGAATCAACTCCAAGGCAAATAGAAGAAAGCAACCAGTTAGAGAGAGTGAAGCCCTGGCGGTGCTGCCAAGCACACGTTGGACTGCTAGCTCCAAGGTTATCAGTTCGATCTCAGGACCTGCTCCTCGGGAGAAAGATGACACCACTCCCGTGAAGATTTATAGAATTACTGTGACTCACAGTAGAGTATATATGTGTTTACATATACTATATGAAGTTTGTACATGTCCATGCATCTCCACACCCAATTTTCCCTCTTTAGAGATCTTTAAAAACGTGATGGAAAGCTATTGAATGCTTCTTTATTTTTCACTTGCACGGAGAAAGAATGCAAAGTTTTAAAATTTCTAGAATGCCTTACAAAAGGAAAATATGACCCAGGCCAAAAGCTACAAACTCAAATGCCTGTAAAACCAGACAGTGACCTAAACTGACACGATAAGCTGAGTGGAGTACAATACTCATATGTACATTGTGGACTGGGGGGAAGTGTGCCGAGGGACACACACGTTCTTGCTACGAGGAGTTACTACTCAGCTTTCTCCAATTAGCGTGTGAGACAGGCACACACATTGCCAGATCTTCTGCTATTTCAAGAGAAGCTGGAAACTAGACTGCTATATGGAGCTTACTCATTAAGAAACAACAACTCTGGGGGCCGAGTAAGACTGATATGCAAACCAGATTTTGGCTGCAATAGATCTCTGTACATCAATGATTCACAACCGTGGATAACAACTGGGTTACCGAATGCTAGATTAGAGTGGATTTAACTCTGTGTTTCCAATTTCCTTCGTACGCACTTGCATTCGGTGTGATTTCTTGAGCTGAGAATTGGTGTGCTAATATAAGTGTCTCAGGAAGCTGAGAATTGTTTCCTTGAGGGGTTACTTCCTATTTGGATTGAGAGGGGATTTATGTATGTGTGTGTATGTATATATATTTATCATTTGATAAGTGAAAATTAGCTTTTCAGCTTACATGACCCACCCCACCTCCTTTGTTGATATTATTTTTCTCTCACTGAAGTAGAGCTATTGAATTTGGGTTTCCAACCCCATAGCAACCATTATCTTACAACCAAAAAAGATTTTAAGAAATGAATTAAGACCTATGTGCATATATTTATAGGTTCAGTAGTAGGGTAGCAGGTGGACATTGGGCCTCCTCACGCACACTTCCTCAATACAATAGCACCTTGCCCAGCTAAACGGTCATTCCATGATACCTACCTTCCCGACATGATCACTGAAGACAGACGTGTGTGTAAGCAAACGTGGTGAAGAATGCTGATGGTGCCCGGTTATCAAAAAGATATGGCATCTGGGGTCTTAAAGGCTTGAAGGCAAACAAGCGGCCATCTAGCTCGGAAGCAACAAACCCCACAGAGAAGAAGCACACAGCCTAAGCGAATACAAGGTGTTGAATAGACCAGGTAGCAGACACCAAAGAACAAAAACAATCATTGTGTGATCACTTTCCTCACATAACTGCTGAAGACGAATATGTGCATAAGCAAGTGTGGTGAAGAAGGCTGATGGTGCCCGGCGTCTGGGGACTTAAAGGCTTGAAAGTAAACAAGTGGCCATCTAGCCCAGAAGCAACAAAGCCCATATGGAAGCAGCACACCAACATGTGTGATCGTAAAGGGCAGAGGGGACCAGGTCTCAAACAGCAAAGGCAGCGGGGGAAAAAACCACATCACTGTGAATGAGGGGGTGTGCGTGATGGGGACCCAGTGCCCATCTGTAGACAGCTAGACATCTTTTGCAGAGGGGTAGTGGGGAGGAGATGAGTCACTCAGGGTTCAGTGTAGCAACAATGAAACTCAAAACCTTCCTTTAGTTCTTGAACGCTTCCTCCCCTCCCAATTATCATGACCCCAATTCTACCTTGCGGACCTGGTTAGACCAGAGGATGCACAGAGGTGCAGTAGGGATCTGGAAATACAGGGAATCTAGGACGGATGAACCCCTCAGGACCAGCGGTGGGAGTGGCAACACCGGGACGGAAGGGGATGTAGAAAGGGTGAACCGATCTTGGGGATCTATGGGTAACCTCCTCTCTGGGAGATGAGCAATGGGAAGGTGGGTGAGGGGAGACGCCGGGCAGTGTACGATAAGATAAAATAATTATTTATAAACTATTAAGGGTGCAGGGGGAAGAGGGGATCAGGGAGGGAGGGGTGGGAAAAAAAATGAGCTGATTCCAGGAATCCAAGTAGAAAGCGAATTTTGAGAATGACGAGGGCAACGAATGTATAAGGGTGTTTTACTCAATTGATGTATGTATGGATTGTGATAAGAGTTGTATGAGCCCCAATAAAAAGATTTATAAAAAAGAAATGAATTCAAAGTCCCCCCAAAGTATTAATAAACATTAAATAATTGATAAACATGAAAAAGAATGGTAATAAACAATCTCTTTAAAGTACCCCTTTTGAATCTACGTGGCTCTATGAGAATGTGAGTTGTACCTTCCCTGTTCCCAGGTCTTACAATGCCTTTTTATTTTGTTTTCAAGAACAATTTCTTGGACTACTATGTTGCCTACCTGAGGGACCTGCCTGAATGCATCTCTTTGGTTCATGTTGTTGTGCTGAAGGAGGTGAGTTCACTGTGTGTATGTGCCTTTGTTTACAGCTGCATCAGCCCGATGCTGCCCATCCACTCAGCAAGCACTTTAGCTTGTTTTCCACACTGGAAGATGGAACAGATCCACGGCATCCCTATCTGGGATTAGAGGAGCCCACTAAGGGATCTGTGTGGTTGCTTTAATCTTCTCCCGCCCTTTCCAACCCTCTGTTTGGTCCCATTGGACCTACACACAAATCAGTCAGCTGTCCTAAGCAGAGATCTTCAGGGGGCAGCTTGCAAGCTATAACGTGGTTGTTTCTGTTTCTCAAGTTCAGAAGCTTGGAATTTAACTGTTAAACTCAGGTCACCCTTTGCCTGTCAGGTGATAAGATTATAAAGTAACTCCAGTCATGTTCTAGTGCTATACTAGGTGCTCAATAAACACATCTAAATATATAACAATTCTAGTTATTTTAGATCGGTTAGAATAAATATCAGAAACCCTAATGCTGAGAGTTAATTAAATTTCACAAGAAGTAAACAATTTTTTTCAATGTCATCCTATTAACCTTTCACTTCAACTCTCTTCTCATTCCCAACCCAGTACCTACCTACCACACATTGTTATTATTCTTTGTCATTGAGTTGATTCAAACTCACAGAGACCCCACGTGTGCACAGACAGTAGAACTGCTCCGTAGGGTTATTAAGACTGAGCTTTCAGGAGATGACCAGGCTTGACTTGCAAGATGCCTCCAGGTGGGTTAGGACTGCCAACCTTCTGCTTAGTAGGGAAGCACTTATTATTTGTGACATCCAGGGATTCCCTACCGTGTTGCTCACTGCTATTGTGTCACTTCTGACTCAGTAGTGACCCCATCGGGTAGAGTAAAAGTGCTTCATTGGGTTTTTGAGACTAAATCTTGATGGGAGCGGGTAGACTAATTTTCTTCCTTAGGTGTGTGTTAGGCATGGTTCTCTAGAGTAACAAAACCAGCGCGTGCACACGCACACATATGTATTTATACAGCAAGAAGGAATATCATAGCTAATTAGTCCACACAGCAGTACAGAAGGCTCAGTCCAACTTACTTCCATGGAACAGTTAATATACTGGAAGTCCTTCAACTCACAAGGGCTGCTGGTCCAAGGCCAAAGAAGCAGGCAGCAGAGTCCTCCCTCAGGCAAGGCAGGCAAAGTCTGGCCACAGGCAGCAAACAGCAGGGCTTGGGAACTTAGTGAAGCAGGCCCAATGGTATAGGGAACTCAAGCTATGCAAGGCAACGGAATCCACCTGCCTCAAGCTCAAGTGATGTATGCACCAGCAGCATAGTGAAGCAGGTCTTAAAGGAGCCTTAAGCTCACAACACTATCCACAGGCTGGCTTGGCCCACAGGTAGTGTAGCTTACAGGTTGAGGCAGAGAACTAGCTGGTCCGAACACCAGAGAGTAAGGAAGAGGGGACCGGACCTTGCAGAGTCATTTTTCTCTTTGCCCTTCAAGCAAACCGTGACCTGATTAATCCCGAATGTTCCTATTGGCCAGGTTGGCACAGTAAACCTAATTAGCACAGGGGTGGCTGGTGCATTTGAACCACCTTCCTTGAGGCTCGCAGCTCCACCTGAACCTATGGTGACACCGGAGCTCCTTAGCACTCATTAAATATTTGAGACAGAAGAGAACAGAAGGGAAGAGTCACGGAGAAAGCCCAATATTTCCTGCTGCCAATTCCAACTACTCCCACGCCCTTCCAACTTTCACGAGGCCCCAGGGACTCCTAAAGTTTATTAGTAAAGTTGTTGTAACGATTACTTGCTGGAGAGCGTTAGTAAAGTCTTTAAACTTAATCATGATTTATTGAGTGCCCACTCCTGTCTTGCACAGTTCTAAGTTGTAGCCAGTGGAGGGATTAGTTTGGAAAGTTGAAGAGATTCAAATAAGTAGAAGATGGGCCCCGCGAGGAAATGGTGTCTCCCGGAGCATGTCCTTAAACATGTCTGTGGCCTCTTCCATGAGAGACCAATGCTGCCTGACAACGTAGAAGAAAATGCTCGGCTAGTAAAAGCTTCTTATTCTCGTGGGACTGATGGCCGACTCCACTTTTCTTTCCTTCAGGGTGATGAAGAGATTAAATCTGACATCTATACACTGTTTTTTCACATAGTCCAGCGCATCCCAGAATACCTGATACATTTGCAGGTAGGCATGGCTGGGCAAGCCACCACACTGTTTTTCATATGAGACAATTATGTTTGGTGTCCAACTAAGGAACATGGTAAAATCGAGGAATTACTAATATTCCAAGAGATGTTTACATGGTGTAGATCATTATGATTACTTTGTGTCAGATCTGCGGCATGAGTGACATGTCCTTACTTTTGAAATGTTTTTTATTTTAGTGCCTAATATCTGCCTTTCAAGTTCTTCATTGCTCAGCTATTTCCACCTGTGCGGATCCAGGATCTTCCTGTAGCAGCCCCTGCTAGACTCTGAGCACTTTACTTTGGTTCTACAGTCATCTAGGAACTATCTGGCTAATCAGCCCACGTAGTTGGTGATTCCTAAAACTTTATAAACATTCCTATCACAGAGAGGTCAAACTTTCCTTTTTACCAATTCCGGCACCAGTGGACTCCCATGGCATCCTCTCCCACTCTGCTGAGTTCAATAATTCATGGCAGTGGCCAGAAGAACTGACAGGGAATACAATTATGGGTTTGTTAGGGAAGGAACAGGTTATGACTTAGGATCAGAAAGGCCTCAGGGCCTTTGATCAGGACCGCTCACAGGCAGGCCTCGGTCTCTCAGCCTCTTGGCCTGGCCTCTATTCTGCACATACAAGCCTCACAAAGCTCTTTAGCCCCACCTTGGAGGCATTCCGGTCCCCTGGGGAGCCTCACCTGAAGACTCTCAGCTCTTTGACTCTGTGAGCATTTGTCAAGTTCCAGAAGACACCCCACTCAGCTTCCTAGTGGAAGACACTCAGAAGACACAACCTCCTGCCAGTCTTCCATTACTCCAGCTGCTGCTATTTCTCTACCGCTGTTTCTCATTGTCACTTGCAGCTAGGAGGTTCTCAGAGAATCCAGGTCCAAAGGATGTTCTCTGCTCCTGTCTCTTCTTTGTGAAGTCATGTCCCCCATCTGCCTCTGCTGGGTTCCTTTTAAGCCTTAATGGGGATGACCCTTTCCTTTATTGGTTCCAAACATCTTAATTGCCTGTTCCCACCCCAGCAAGTTACCATGAACTTTATTTACATTATTAGCAAGCTGGCCAATCATCTTATTGGGGCCAAAGTATAATTTACATAGTCCCACCCATTCATCTGGTGGGAGTTAAAAAACATGGTGAGAAACTCACTGGCATGGAGTCAATACTCAGGGACCTCCTGTGGGTTTCCAAGACTGGAGACTGTAACTGTTTGCAGGAGAAGGAAGCCATTCATTTGGTGGGAGTTACAAATCCATGTTGAGAAAGTTCTCCTAAAAGCGATCTATTACAACTAGTAATTCTATTATTGTTAGGTACATCAGACTCATAGTGACTCGGTATACCATCGGAGCCTGTGCCATCTTCACAACTGTTTCATGTTTGAGTCCATTGCTGTCGCCACAAATGGCAATAGTGACTATTATTTTTTCTTGGAATAATGAATGAAAGGAGCAACAAGTCTAACCTTTCAACTAATAATTAGATGGGCATTTGCACTCAGTGTATTGATTAAAGGGCTACCATGCTTCCACAACAGATTAAAGCAATGAGCAAAACACTTTCATTCTAATGCAGTGCGGCTTCCCTTTTACCTCTATTCAGAATGTCCTGAAGTTCACGGAACAAGAGCACCCTGACTATTACTTACTTCTCGTGTGTGTTCAACGCCTCCGAGTATTCATCTCACACTACACCCTGCTGTTTCAATGCAATGAGGATTTGCTTATTCAGAAACGGAAAAAGCTCAAGAAGTAAGTTTTGATTGTGGTATTAATTTCTTCTAGAAGAATTAATGC
The DNA here is from genome assembly GCF_050624435.1 of Tenrec ecaudatus. Lineage (NCBI taxonomy): Eukaryota > Metazoa > Chordata > Mammalia > Afrosoricida > Tenrecidae > Tenrec > Tenrec ecaudatus. The sequence goes on from NC_134546.1 coordinate 30,681,121, forward strand.
CTGGCTACTCTCAAAGAGTTGGAGATTAAAGATGTTCCAAAAGGCCAACTTTTCTAAGATGCTATTGCGCTCCATCCACCCCACCTCCCACTCGCGCACCTCAAGTATATTCCTTTACGACCCTGGGCTCTGTGATTCTCTGCAACATCCCTCAGAAACTCAAGCACTTTGAGGAAAGGTCTCATGCGGCAGTGGGTTGTGCTCAGTCTCAAATCTGAAGGTCAGGTAGAGGCAAGCCAAATGCAAAGTCCCACACCAGAAGCCCCAAATGTCCAAGTCACAGCAGGTCTTCTTGCTTCTACTAAAGTGCAGTCAGGAAATAGGGGTGTGGCTTTCCAGGTGAGCAGATGTGTGTTACAAAGGAGGCTGTCTCAAGTCACACCCTCTATTAAAGTCAAAGATTTCCCCAAGGAAACAAAATGAGACAATAGCCACAGGCAATATAAAGTCCACAATTATATAAAGAGTTACGACTTGAAAGGCCATATTAGTTGACAATTTACTGATGTTGCCAAGTGGAGGGTCTATCAAGGGTTCACAGCATAATATTGTATATTAAGGAGCTGAAATGCATTGATGGGGCAGGGGCAGGGGGACAGATGAGAAGGGGGAGGGGGTAGAGGAAGGAGGTAGCCTGGCTGGGGACTACTGGGAGGAAGTTACTTTAGGAAAGTCGTCACTTTTACCTTAAATGACTATGCAGATCTGCCTCGTCTCCCACATTTCTGACCCCTCAAAAATAGTTTGGTTTCCTCAAACATGCCAAATTCAAAATTGCAGTTCACAGGCCACAATGTGGTTTCATGAATTCGGTCTATATGTATCGAGCAACTGCTCTGTACTAGGTTCTGTCTGCAAGCATTCACTATACCGCATGGAGGAAAACAGACAATAGCCACGTGGAGTTTGTTTTCCAGAGTCGATGGATAAGCAAATTAAGACAATCACTTTTGTGGGTGCTTCAGTCCAAGAAACAATGTTCTCTCCTAAGCCATGGCTTCTCTCACCTCATGTAGCCCCCAAATTCATTTTGGTCAATCTGCATCCTCTATTATGCTTATCAGCCAGCTTGCACCCTACTGTGTAGGTAACCTGGTTAAAGAAAGCCCCTGTGGAAGACTTTCAGGACTGAACTTCCTCCCAGAAGCATTATCTGTCCACATGGCATAACTTGCAGGTTCAGAGACACGTTTTCCCATTGCACATCTTGAGAATGATTGCCTCTGTTCTGTAGGTCATCCATGGCAAAGCTGTACAAAGGACTGGCTTCCCAATGTGCAAATGCTGGGCAAGACGCTTCCTCCACCACAGGTCCTGAGGCTGTCCGGGACGGTGGGATCCATTCAGAAGAGATGATGCAACCCTACCCTTCTGCTCCTAGCTCTGGCCCTGCTGTCACGTAAGCACCTATTGCTGTGGACCGGGTGATGGCAGAGTCCTCTGGCTCAGGTAGTTGGGTGGGGCCGTAGGGCAGCCTGGATCTGGCCGTTATGTAGTTGCCAATGGTTGACCCGATACCAGGTCCCAAAAAAGACACTCATGTTAAGGAGTAGGCCCAGCTGGGAGTTGCTCCCAACAATTTTACCACATGCAGCTGCTCTCCGCCTCCAGCCTGAGTCTCTTAATTTTATACAATGATAGATTTAAAGAGAGGGCTGTAAGAGAACAGGAAGGTACTTTTATAGCCCCTCAGAAATGGGGGGGGGACCACGGTAAATCCTCCAAAAGATCGAGTGGAGGGAAAGAGAAGCCTAGGTCTGAGGAAGCTTAGGTTGAGGAAAAGGTGACACGGAATGTTGCCTTGTTTTGGGTTCTCCTCTTAAGCTCCTTCAGGAAGGACAACTTCCAAAGTTCTCTTCACCAAGTCTGACTGCTTTCCTGAAAGCTCTTCTGGACAGTGTAAGGATTGCCACCTTAATGAGGTCTTTGAACACTGACAACCTTCTATCACACTAAACTAGAAGCTAGGCCAATCACTCTAGGTGTCTATCCAAGTTCTCATTCAGTAAACATCTTAGGAAGCTGTTAGATCTCTCTGGGGATAGAGGTTACACCTCAGTCCTTGGCTCCACACAAGAAAGAATTCACGCCGAAGCCTGGCTCGTGATCCAAATGAGGTTAATGAGTTAGAAGTTTCAGGTTTTACACGGCACTCATAGGATTCCACCCGACCATGCAGCCTGGCAGAGAGACTGTTCGGCGTCACGCAAAGATCTCTCTCCCAAGTTCTCCTCCAAAGTCCTGTCTCTCTCCCTCTGGGCTCCTGCCTTTTCAAGGATTCCAGGGAGAGGCGTGGTGGACGACCCAATTGACCCCATTGGCTGAATTGCATTCACCTGGCCCAGGTGGGCCGATCCAGGTTTAACGCCCACCCATGGGGGGTGGGGGGAGAACCTAGGCCTCTGAGCATGTGCAGTGTGCTGCCCTTTGTTCTCGTGCTTGGCTTTCAGGGCATGGGTCAATGGACATCCCATCCCTGCCTATCTGTCTAACAAAGCCTTAGAGTAAGGCTTTATATAACTCAAGAGCTCGTTTACCTCTAGAAATTAAGAACAAAGGCAACTCTATGGCTTTTCAAATGGGGATTTCTAGAGACTAAAAGTTCCAAATTTCCCCTTTATCAAACAGATTGTTCTCACAAACTCACTTAAGTCTGTTATTTCTGTTAGGGTCTTTATTACGTTAAGGTAAATTTAGAAGTCATGCAAGGAGTTCTTTCCCAAAATTTACTATGGAGTGACATGTAGGCGATTTGAGATGACCAACTTTTAATGACTACTGTTTTAGAATGCCAATTATAATCACTGGAAAGAACAGCTGACCAACATCTTGAAAGAAATCTATTCCCTCATCTCTTTTATAATAACCTTTATCAGAGAGATGGAGGTGAAAATATGGAGCTGGAAGAGGGAACCGGGATCATGCTGAGGTCCATGAGACTTTAAATAAATGGGCTCAGAATGATTTGCTTCCTAAAAAGAAGATTCACAGAAAAAATAGCCTTTCTGCAAAAGGTGGGGAAGACATGCAGGAAATGGGTACTTACTTTGTGGATTTCTTCAACTCCTGAGTCATTAATAAACTTTGAAGTGCAACAAATAGTTACTTACTCCCCAATGAAATCTCAGACCAAACAAGATAGCTGTCATCACATTGTATAGAGTGGTGCTCTTGCACAAACACAAAACCAAACAAAAATCCCTCAGTAATGCTCTTCCAAGTTAAAAGAATTCCATGTCAGTCAATATTTTGTTTCACTACTTTTCACATCTGTAAATGTGAGGTCTGGTTTACATTTTAAGATCACCAAAGTAAACTCTCAGTGTTGGCTTCCATATTCTCTTTATGCATTTTTTTTGTTTTACAGAATTTTAAAAATGAACTCCCAATCAAATCCATTTCGATCAGTATGCAGTTAAGGAGTCCAATTACATCTATCTGGCAACTAAATACCGGCACAGAGACTCATGTCTGAATTTATGGGTTCGTTGTGCTATTATATAAACTAGTACTAGTTATCCATGACTTAAAAAAAATGAAAAGCCTTGAGAGAGTTGGGCAGATTCAGTGATAGCGTTCACATTTTGGTAATGCTTTTGTGGGTGGCAAGTCTGAGGACAGACACGGCATGCATTTTTCATTTATCATGAAAATGCCGCATATTCAGAGTAGAGGGAACTTTATATGCCCACTGTCCAGATTCATCGGTTTTCCAGATCTTGTCACATTTACTTCCTCTGGGAACTTCACTTCCTCTGGGAACTCACAATTCATTTTACGGGTGCAAAGCCACGAACAGAACCAAAGTCGAGTTTCCATGATTTTGTAAGACTCTTTCAGGCAGCCAAGCAAGAGGAGAGAATCGAGAACAATGGTGCTTGGGACACTGACAGGTGCCCGGTGATGGGCAAGGAAGGTCACAGCTTCCACAAGGGGAGTGATGGCCGTCCTGCTTCCCAACCACCGTGACATTGGGATTAGGAGGAGGATTTAGGGCATCTGTTTGACAGACCACACACAAGCCCACTTTCCCACATGGGGGCCTGGGGCTCATGAGCATTCTTAATCGGATACGCTTTTTTTTTTTTAAGTGGCAAAGAGAGTTTATTTGCTAGGTAGAAGCTCAGCGTGCAAAAGGGAATCCCGGATACGCTTTTAGTAGCAGTGTTTCGAGCCGTGCTGGGCGTGGATCTCGGCCGTGCCCTCGGGACGAGTCCTGCAGGAGCAAACCGTAAGCACACCTGTTTTGTCTTCTGTCTCCCCTCTAAAGACATATGCTGCCCCCCGCGAAGAAAAGCCAACCACCGCAAAACCTGATGGAGAGCATGCAGCCCGGCAAGCCCAGTGACTGGGAGCTGGACGGCCGGAAGCACGAGCGGCCCGAGAGCCTGCTGGCGCCCGCGCAGTTCTGTGCCGCCGAGCAGGACGTGAAGACGCTCGCCGGGCCCCTGCAGGCCATCCCCGAGATGGACTTCGAACCCGCGCCGGCCGAGCCGCTGGGCAACGTGGAGCGCTCCCTGCGCGGCCCGGCCGAGCTGCTGCCCGACGCCCGCGGCTTCGTGCCGGCCGGCTACGAGGAGTTCGAGTACGGCGGCGAGATCTTCGCGCTGCCCACGCCCTACGACGAGGAGCCCTTCCAGGCCCCGGCCCTCTTCGAGAACTGCTCGCCGGCCTCGTCCGAGTCCAGCCTGGACATCTGCTTCCTGCGGCCCGTCAGCTTCGCCCAGGAGGCCGAGCGGCCCGAGCACGCGCTGCAGCCGCTGCCCAAGAGCGCCACGTCGCCGGCGGGCGGCGGCGGCGCGTACAAGCTGGAGGCGGCGCACGCGCAGGCGCAGGCGCAGGCGCACGGCAAGGCCAAGCCGCTGAGCCGCTCGCTCAAGGAGTTCCCGCGCGCGCCGCCCGCCGAGGCCGTGGCCCCGCGCCTCTACAGCACGCGCAGCAGCAGCGGCGGCCGCGCGCCGCTCAAGGCCGAGCGCGCCGCCGCCCCTCACGGCCCGGTCGCCGCCGCCGCCGCCGCCCGCGGCGCGCCCCGGACCTTCTTCCCCCAACAGAGGTCCCAAAGCGAAAAACAGACCTATTTGGAAGTAAGGAGGGTAAAGTAAAACCGAACCGAACCGAACCCACCGCGCAGGCACCCCGGGCCTCAGCGGCGCGATGCCCCTAGGTCGTCAGGGAGCACGGAGCACACGCAGCAGCGCAGAGGCTGGGCCGCCCCGGGCCTGTGGGGCAGGGTCTGGGGCCCGAACCCGGGGAGCCCTAGCTTCTCTCAAGGCCCAAGACCTTGTACCTAAGTCACCCTCGAAAGCGAGTCTTGGCTCCAGGAACAGCTGTGTCTTCTGTATGTATGACAGCAAAGAGGGCACGCGACTTTTCACACGCACGCACGCAAAGGATGCCACACCAGGTGCTAGCCCGGCTGTTAGGTGCGCCTCCTTGTAGACAGTGTCGAGAGAGCCACGTGATTGTTCCCATCTGCCACCAACCTTCCAGTTTAATATCATCTTAGAACTAGGCACGGGGTCACCAGGGCAACTCTTCGTGGGTTCATTTTAGGCCTGGACCGACTGCACGTGCATTGGGTACAGATAGCGCTGGCACTCAACTCTGTGAATCCTTTCCCTAGATTGGACTGTCCGGGTCCAAGATTCTGTCTGTTTTCATTTCTAGGCTAGAGGGGATTACGGGACTCCATTCTTTCATTCTCCAGCCAACACTGAACACTGGCCTTGCCCCAGGCTTTGAGCACGCCAAATTCTGAGGGTTAGGAAATCCAGCTCTGCCTTCCTGGATCACTGGTCTTAGGATGATACAGGAACACATGAATAATAAATCATGGAAGTAATAGGAGGGGTACTTACACCCTCTGAGGGTGATGGTTAAGCCCTTGTCTACTAACTGAAGGCTTGGCTGCTTGAAACCCCTGGTCTACCAATTGCTCCTTGGGAGAAAGACCTAGGGCCCCTAGATAGGTCTGGATGTCTGAATTTGGTGTCAAAATCTTCCCAGAAGTTAGCTGGGTGGAGATAGAGTTAGGGAAGCATGAAGAAAGGCCCACGGACATCAAACAACAGGGTGATGTTTTTCCTTCCAGTGGGCTGAAAAAGCCACAAGGGAACTCAAGACCTCAGGGTCCTCAGCTAGAGGCACATGAAGGGACTGATGAAGTGCCTTGGAACCTACTGATCTCTGAACCCCAGGAATACAAGTCTGTACCGACAGAGGATGTGCTGCTGGTGCCAGCTAACACTGCTGAGGGCCCCAGGGTTTCAGGCCCCTCCTGGCTCTGGTTTTCAAGCCCATGCTTTGAAATGACATTCTAGTACACAAAAATTCTCAGACAAATCCATCTTAAGTATAAGTCAGCCTTTAAAAGGCTATTCACACTGGCAGTAGAAAGGAGGTGGACGTGGCAATTCAACTGGTTTGAGATGGGTAGAAGATCGAGGAAACCCTGCCACTTAGGATAATCTGTGCTACCAACCAGGTGCTTTTTCTTTCCTCTTCTTTCCTTGTTGATATGTGGAAAATTGGGGGCTCAACAAGTGCCAGGCAAAAACCATTAACCAGAAATAACAATATAAAAATCCAATAACTCATTGCCATCAAGTCAATTCTGACTCATACAGGACAGAATAGAATTTCTCCTGTGGATTCCCGAGACTGTAACTCATTACAGGAGTAGAAAGTCTCGTCTTTCTTCAGAAGAGTGGTTCCAGGCTGCTGACCTTGCAGTGAGCAGCAGCCCACTGCATAAGACTGAAAGAAGAGATTGACACTGTGGCTGCAACAATGGGCTCAAACTTAACCATCGTGAGGATGGTGCAGGCCTGGGCGGTGCTTTGTTCTGTTGTGCATGGGGTTGCTATGAGTCTGAGTAACTTGACAGGACATAACAACCTATCAAGCAATGGAGAATATGTTTGTGTCTGTTGGTCATCTATATGAAGTAATAATAAAAAATATTTCAGGAACTGCTTACACTGTGAGTTAGGTATTGGACTGCTTTTCAGAGGAAGAAAGGTGAGGCTGCTTTTGTACAGATTTGCAGTCTCAGACCCTATCTACGTAGGGTCATTATGAGTCAGAATCCACCTGGTGGCAGTGGGTTTGGTTTGGTTCAGTAAGCACTCGAGATGGCACATTCTGTCATAAGTAGTGTCAGACATGAGTCAAGTCAGTTCAGAGAAAGACACTCAGGAAGGGCAAATGGAGGTCACTTAGAAGGAGCCTTTTGTCAATCACCTATCAGTGAATTTTTTCAAACTTGCAAACAAAGTCACATTGCCGATTTCTGACTTTGGGGAATTTTTTTCTTTCTCAAAATAAGGTCTTGGAAGCAGTTCCTTCTGGTCTGCCCCCTGCTGAGAATTTGCCTCTCCACCCCAGATAGATTGAGCTAGAATCTTCATTTTGCAAGTTCTACAAAACTTACCTGCCAGACTTGATTAAAGTATAGGTTCCGCTTTCGTGTGTCTGTGTGGAAATGCAAATCCTCATCAGAGGGTTGGAGCAGAATGGACCGATTGGAAACCCTACTCACAGTGTTGGGAGTCCTAGAGAGGTGACAGGCGGGGTGCTAGAGGGCAGCAGCTGTGTATGAATGTGTGTGTGTGTGTATGTGTTCACGCGCGTGCCCGCTGGACTGGTGGTGGTGGGTGGGATGTGAGTTACAGCTGCAAAAGATGAAATTTTCCAAAGCCCTCCCTTGAAGATAGCAGCTCTTCCCTGCCCGATGTGCGAAGCACAGTGTGTCCCATCACTCCTCTGCCCAGCGGTGCCAGTGAAGGCCTAGCCTGTTAAGATTTTCTGCCGTTACCTGTCTTTAATTGTCAAGAACAAGGTGGGGGGGGGGGGCTTCCAAGAGTTCCTGAGAAAATGGAATTCTCTTTTCATTCTATTTTAAGTTATTAACTCTTCATAGTTACAGATTTGTAGAAGTATACATGTTAACATTTCCTCTTTGGGATAATTATGGAAGGATACACTCAACGGTTATGTAATTATATAAAGATAATCTTTTAAGAATGATACAATTTCGTAATTCTCTCAATTCCATTTTCCACCAACTTTTTGATGCCACTCTCCACCCCCCACCCCAGTGTACTTGAGTGGAAAGAACACCTCAGAATGTGTCCAGGAGCTCTGGGTTCTGCTCCGGACTGTGCTGCCGAATAGCAGTGTGCTTTTGGACAATCCCCCAAGCTACTCTGTGTCTCCAGCTTCTTATCTGTAGAAAGAAGATGATATCCGTATACACTTCCCCAACTGTACACGCAGGACTGTTGTGAGGATGCCAGTGAGCTCTAGGGCCCAATGAGATACAATGTCTGAATAGGCTTTGAAACATGTGAGACACTACAAATGCAAGATGTGATCAAGAGCATGATTCCACAGCAAGATTTTCCTTAAGCCATTCATAGGGTCAGTCCCAAAATATTCCTTCAAATCCTGCTTTTCAAAATGCAGTCCTAGGGCCCATAGCAAGGGCATCCTCTGGGGGCAATGCAGCCGCCTCATGCTAAACATTTTGTTCCCATGTGTTATGCATGCCTATCTAGCTTATGTGCATATAAATACATATACACATCTGTTTTAGTTAGCATATGTTAACAATTAAAAGTAAGCTAAAGAATTCACAAAAGATAGGGCCTTGTTTTTCACAGATTTTTACTTTCAAATCCAAACACTAGGAAAAAGAATTGTAAAAACCATAGTAAAGGTATATCTGCCGGCTGGAAATACTGACAGTATTTCTAGATGGTTTCAACCTCTCCGAAACTCCTCCCTTCACTTGCGCCTCCAAGTGGAGAGCTTGGAACGCGATTTTAAAGCTAGTACCACCATCCAGCAGCTCTGGTTTTACAGGAAGGTAAACAAACCCCGTGCATCAAGGCAATAACTACGGGTTTTCCCTTGTTCCAGAATTTAGTTTCTACACTCTTTAAACATCATCAGCTCACTGCTTTTTTCTGGCTCTTTTGTTACTGTTATGTCATATAACTCGGGGCCATTTGCTTCAATACATAGAAAACACGTCTGTGTTCACTGAGCCAAACATTCCCTCTTGCTTTCAAGCACTGATTTCCTGCTTCGTCTAGGTTTGCTATAGTTGGGGTTGGGATGCTGAGGGCAAGAAAGGACAGTGACAGCTCCAAAGGGACCCTGCAGTCAGGACAGATCCTTTCTCTGGAAAAGAGTCAACACCACCCCTCTTTTGTGTTTTCAGGAGATGCATTTAGAAGACACCACCAGATTCTGTCCCAAGGAAGAGAGAGAGAGTGAACAAACATCTTTCAGCGATCAGAACCCCAGGCAAGACCAGAAAGGGGGCTTCCGCAGCTCCTTCCGGAAGCTCTTTAAAAAGAAGTGAGTAGCCTTTAGACAAGACAGCATTGTGACTCATTTCCCTGGAAGTTTTTTTTTAAATGATAAGTCTCAAGTAGCCTGGTCTCACACACCTGCTTCAAGCTCATTGCCTGAACCCTGCTGAGTGACGACGTTTCCCCAGGTAGCCTCCCAGAGTAGAACTAGGCTCACCGCTTCCCCTGCTTCCTCTGTCTTTTAGCCCTCCCGTCCTTCCCCCAAAGTCCAGTATCTGGAGAGGACTGAGCAGAGGTGCCCAGGGAAATGAGCTGGAGACAATCAGATTCCTTTTAGATTGGGAGGATTGGGATCCAGTGTGGTAAGGGGTGCTCTCTTCTGATAAGGGCATCCCAGCACTTGTGCTTATATGGATCTCTAGTGGTCCTGGCTGCTAGTTCATATATATGGGCACTTCTGCAAATGTTTTTCTTAACAGATGGCTTGGGCTCTAGTTATAAATCTCTTCAATGCTGTTTTCATACTTGGATGAGAAGCAAAAGACAAGGCATTGCCCCTTTGTGGTCTCTGAAGACTCCAACCCTTATTGTCTTATGCCACATTGCCCACCAGACATTTTGGTCAGCACTTAGCTGAACTGTCTTACCACCCAGAGTCTGTCGGAGTGAGCTGGGCGCTAGCCTTGAGCCGTAGAGGGATCCCCCAGCCAGCCCTGCCCCATGCTGCTATTGCTGACTCCAGGCCTCCTTCCCTGTCTCTCCTGGAGAGATTTTCCCCTGGTACTGAGTTGCTGTTGGCAGAGGAGGCTCTCACAGTCCGTTTTGCCCAGCAAGTCTTCCTATTTTAACACACGGAAAAGGTAAATAAAGCCCATAGATGCCCAATTACACAGGAGCTGATAAACAATGAAGCATGGGGAAATAACTTTCTTCTTAAAGGTAGAAGTCACTGGTTGATTTAGACAATGGTCTTGATGGAAGAATTGCGAGTCTGGAGTGAGGACTTTCTACCTTCTTTCCCCATGGTTTCTAGAGGTCTCCTCCCCTGGGGAACTCGGTACTGAGATGAGTGGGTTTCTGATTATTGGCCCCTAGCTGTTGCTGGTGCTGGTGGATTGAGCAGGTGTGAAGGGATAAAGGAGCGCAAAGGTCCTGCAATTAGCGGCAGCCCTACTCTGCCAAGTCCCCTTTCCCAGTGGCTAAAGCAGGCCGCAGGGTGGGTCCTCACACCACGCTCTTTATTCAAGGCACGGGGAGTTAAGAATTGCGGTCCTCTCTCTAAGTAGGATCAAAGACTTGGATCTTTTCTGGCCAGTGTCCACCTGTGATGAGTTTGCCCAAGGTGGGAGCCTAGAAGCAACTCTCTGGTTGGAGTGTGGAATATAGGTTCCTAAGTCCTTCTAAGAATTTAGAACTCCCATGGCTACTGGTGAATCCTATCTTTTATTTTTTTCTCTTAAACACAACTGCTCAGTTCCCAAAACAAAAAGCCATTCCCAATCACAGGGTACTGGGTGTTGGAAAGCACTGAGCAGTGGAACCGTCGTTGGTTCCTTCACGAATTCCCATTTACCTGAGAGATGTGGAGATGCTCAGCCACTTGCTTCCACAAGGCAGAGGCCATAGACCAGAGCAAGGGCAAAAGGAAGAACTCGCTACCAGTTTAGCTGCCTGGACCTGGAGTTGGTTGCTTCTGTAGGGAAGGGGTTTCTCCATCTAAGCAGAAGCTAGATGAACCTAGTCCTGGATGCACTGGAAAGGATTCTCACCAGATGGGAGCTCACTCAATATCCAGGATCAATTCTAGTGTTGAGATTTGCTTTATCTCTAGGTTGACTTTGTTGCAAATCAGTCTGAGTCATCGCATCTATTTTTTACCACTTGAAACCAAACATTATTATGGGACTTGGGAGCTGTAATTTAAAAAAACCCCACCATGTGGAAGACCAGGATAGTTTGATAGCCTTGAGCTCCACAAAGTCACGCTGGTTAATTGCTGTCACTCTTTTTCCTGCTTTTTGACTGCTTTTTCGATTCAGGGCCAAATGGGTCCCCGTAGTTCATGTGTTTTTCTCAGACGAGTCCCTCCCTCCCTCCTTCATCAGTAATAGTGCTGTCACCAACACTGGGCCCGTCCTTTGTATTTACATCTGAAGAGTTACCTGTTTGGAAGCAAAGGTGGTGCGCATGACTGCTTCCCCTGGAGGGCTTTCCAAGTTTTGTTGGTCTGGCCCAGGGCATGGGAACCATCAGGTGATGTCTGCTGGTGGCCTGTTGTTCTGGGTGCCACGCTGGGTACTTTAGGGAATTGCCACAGGAAGTAGCTGGAGTAGCATCTGATTATTTCACCCGAGGACTGCGGCAGGTGCACCATTGTGCTAAGGTAGCGAGCACGGGCAAGGGAGGCTCAGGTCAAGCACAGAAAGGCCAGTGGCTTTACTCAGGTGAACACACTGTTCTCATTGATTCAGCATCCTTTCTTATCTGCATGCTCTGATGTGAGGCGCTCGTGCAGGAATCATGGGTGGACAGGGTGCAGCCCATGCCGTAGGCACCTGCGGTTTGAAGTTGGGCGTGTGGACAAGTACAGGGAGGCACCAGAACTAGGCAATCAACCTATCCTCCTCCTGGGTGCTGAGAGGTCAGGCTAGCAGCGAGCCCCGAGACTCTGTTTAGTGGCTCATCCCGAGGCCTGGCCCCACCCCAGAGCTTGGCCGCAGGCCCATTGGGTGCTGGGAGAGCTGCCTGTGCTGCCAAGTCTCGGGCTCTCTTCCTGCCTTGCCGATGGCCCTCTGGCCACTCATTCCTGTCTACACTGACACACTTTTTGTATCCATAGGGGCTTGTTTGGCTGGTGGCCCCACACACCCAGAATGCTGCTTCGGGATGAAGCTAGGCATGGAGCCAGACGCAACAGAAAGGCCGAGAAAGGGTTCTCTTCCCTCTGAGGCTGGGAGGGCCGAATGCTCAGACCCACGAGGAGTCAAAAGGGAGAGCCAACTTGACATCATAAAACTAAACCTTGAAACACGCCCAGGATATGTGGGGGGGGGGGGGGGAAGGATGCCGCTCTGATTGTTTCCAGCTCAGTCACATTTGCTCTGGTCAGATGCCAGGTCACATGTCCCTGAAAGCTGCCCAGAATTGATCAGAAGGAAGACAAGACATATCTTACAGTGTGAAAATGTTAAGGGTCTTGAATGAGGAGTCTCAGAAGCCAGGAGCTAGACGAATGTGCTAGGCCGATGCTTGGCTCCATCCATATCTGCCTGCTTTGGAACAGCATGGAAGGCAAACGATCCCATTTAGCAGAATCTAGATGGAAGCTGTCCAAGGCTTACACCTGGACGAGCCTGAAGTCTGAGGCAAAAGCGACTTCATCTTTATATACAAATCTTGCACCGAGGTTCCTGAGTATTCTTAGGGGTGAGGCATGAGGCAAGAGGGTTGTGTAGACAGTTTTAGGGGGAGGGAGCAGAGATGTTTCTCACTCTTGTTTGGGGGGAGAGTGGAAAATCAAGTGTCCGGCTCCCTGATGATTAGTCCCATTTCCTTGCCCATCCTCCACCTCCTCGGCACTACTTCCTTGCACACCTCAGAGCATTCCATGCAGTCACCACGCTCTCCTTCTGCCCCACATAAAAATAGCATTAGCTTTGTAATCACACATGTCCTCCGTCATTCAGGGTCCGTGAATTCTCTTCTGGTGTCGGAGCAGTGATTTTTGCAGATGCTCAACATGAGCCATAGAACAGACCACGTACTAGAAACCAGGGCTGCTAAAACTCCATGGATAATTTTTATCCACCCTTCCCTTCTGTCTCCTTACAACCCAGCTCAAGTTCCTCAACCTGTTCTTCCCCACTTGGGGTGCTCTCTCATTTCTCCTTTCATTGCCACATCTAGCTTTAAAATGGAAAGGGGGTGGTTGAAGGGATACATAGTTATACGTAGGTTATTTATTCCTGATTCCAAATGTTTCTCCGTAGCTCATTTCAAGTCACCCAATAAGGATCTATGTATCTTTCTAGTACCCAGATTCTGTTCAGTGAAAGACATAGTGCCTACAAGTTCAGGGCCAACCTTGCAAATCGCAAGGGAATGTGGCACATAGCGACCATCTATAGCACTCAGCCAGTGGGAACCAGAGGAATGCTCCCTTGTGACCTGTGAGCAGGGCTGACTGATTTGGTTGGCTGGATGGGTAGCCCCTGCTCCCCACTTCTCCATGTGTAGGTCTCCTAAAGACCTCAGGTAGGGCAGTCTTTCCAAACACAGGAGCAGCCCTCCTTAGCTCAGAGGCATCAGTGGCCCTGCCTTCCAATCTCCTTCCTTTCCCAGCTCCACACAAGCTGGGGACTTATTTGCAGGAGATCTGTCCTTGGCTGGCCTTCGGTGTACTATTTTCTCTGTCCCTGTCAGCTGAATGGCTGCAGTTAGCAACATGACTCTTTTCCACCAAAAGCTGGGGTGACTTCGTGTCAGAGCTTACTGGCAGCCATGGTACCTTTGCCCCACCTGCCCCTTCAGTGTCCTCAGTCAGAATGGCCCCCAAAGCTCAAAAGCCCTCTCCTGCTTAAAAGAGACAGAAAAGAAAAACCAACCTACTGGCCCTTCCTCCTAGCTGGCACAGCCCATTTCCCCGTTCTGTAGATAGATGCTCTAGTTCCCTGTTTTGTAGATAGATGTTCTGCGCCTTCACCACCACCCCTTGGGAAGAGTCCACGTGTTCAGGTGGGCATGTCTTATGTAAGCACCATGCTGAGGTCAGCTCACATGCTCTTTAACGAGGAGGAAAATGAAGAATGCTAGATTCTGAAAGACCGGCGCTCATGCCTGTAGGACATTAACAGTTCCCACACAGAAATGCAGAGAAATTCAGACCCCCGGAGTCAGAGAAGGTACAGTTGGTGAGAAGAGCAGTTCAAAAGAAAAATAAATGAATAACGAAGCCGAGTTTGTGAACTTGAAAAACTAGACAGGGCGATTTTGGCATTTGTTTCAGAAATGGGAACGCACCTGGTGAAGATTTCTGTGGTCCTTGGGGCTGGTGGTGACATCAAAGCTTTCCCATTTCCAGGTAAACACCAAACAGCTGCATGTTGGAACGACCAAAGTGTGGCATGTTGGGTTTTAGAGAGTTCAGGTTTAGCTAAGAGGGGAAGCAGGTGAAAATCGGAAGTTTTGAATTAATGATTTTTGATGAGAAACTGTCATTTGGGGGAAACAATTCTGAAGAATCAGAAGTCAGATTAAAATCCTGCTCCCCAATTCCCACTCCCTATTCCGTAGGCTTTCCTAGTTTTGCAGAGTGTGAACTGGTCACGCACATTTATCATTGTAACACTTCGGGCCCAGCTGGACTAATCTGGGATGACTTGAACTGGACATAGGTGGGAGTCTTTGGGAAGGGCATATGGAGGCTGTTTCAGGGAGAGTTCAGCTTGGAGAGTGTCTCTGAAAAGGAAGAGGACTTTCAGCCCACCTCGGTGTCTGCTTATTTGGGACCAGTTGATGAGGACTCAGCCAAAGTTGGGTTGAGACCGAGAAGTTTTCCCTTTCTTCGTTGGCATCTAGTGGAAGAGTGCTCCCTACCGACTTGAAATAGAAAGCAGAGTGGCAGCTCTGGTTTTATCGGAGACATCAAATACCAAGGCCAAAAGTAAAAACACCTTGTCAGTCATCCGGTTTCCCAACACCAGGATTGTGTCTTTGGTGGATCCTACCTTTCCCCCTTGAATACTAGAAAGAGATGTTTGAATTCTTCCAATTTAGTTCCATAACTGACAGTCATAATCAACTTTGTCTAAAAACAACAGCAAGGTCCCATAGCACACCACGAAGGGAAAAGACCCAAGAGACCATTACCCTCCTTTTGTGGATGGAAAGCGTCAGAGTGGGGGAACTTGATCCGTTGTGTAGGAGCGTTGGATAGAGAACTTCTTTGTGTAGCATCACTTTCATAAATACATCAGGAGGTCTTTTGCTATTGATTCGCAGTCACCGGGCTGACTTTACCCATTCTAGCCCCAAGTCTAAGCCATCTAAGCCAGCCACCAGGCCCCAGCCCAGTTTGTCAGAGGTTATCTGCAGAAAGCCTCCTCCCCGCAGGGACTTCTGACATGAACAAACTGGAGAAAGTGCAGAGCTGGAGTGGATGGCCCACCTGGCTTGACCAAGCTAATGGAAGAATGCACCTGGGGCGGGGCGATCAGTTGGATGGAGGATTTGTGTTGTTGACACTGAGTGGGCCTGGTTTCCTTTGCGGTGATTGTGGTACTCAATCTGATGACTGTACTGATTTCTGCATCTTAACAAATGTAGCGCATCTGCGTGGTTGGCTTCAATAAATCTTTCATTTAAACACGAAAACCAACAAAAGCAAGAGTTTATAATGTAACACCCAAATTTAGTAATGCTCATTACAACCTTGGCTGAGAACAATGGATTCCATCCATTTTAATTTAAGGACCGTGGTATTTGTGGAGTAGTGACTTGGTTGAATTCAAAATAGGTTGTTGGGGTTTTGGGGGTATTTTTTCCCTTAGCTTCTGAATCTTATCCCCCATTACAGGGCCATTACACAATATGGCCAGACAGAATTATTTCCATAAAGCTTTACTCTATTTTTGTTTGCTGCAAACCTCAGATCCACATGTCCCGAGCTCTGATATCCAGGGGTAGAAAAAATGATTCCAGGTCTAGCAGGCAACTGGTTTACAAATGCAAACAATTTGGATAGATGAAATACTTGAAATCAATTAAAACCAAATCAACCTGTACTTTATCTGTGTGCTGAGATTTTAGGTCCAGTGGATCAGAATACAGGGAAAAAACTAATGAGAGCCCCTCAATGGATCCTTCACCCACCAAACAAGATTTCTTCAGAAACCGACTTGCTCTTGCAAATGACCTTGACCAAGGAACAGCTGTGTAAACACACACTTAAAGTGTTGTCAAGTGGTAAGATGAGGACACAAAGCTTGTATATAACTGTGCAGGAATATATATATATATATCAATGTATAAATAAATCCCTGAGGAGAACTAATATAAACATTTACATATGAAACGAATTCAACAGACAAGATGTTGAAGAGATGAAGATTTGTCAGTCTGTGGTTAAGAACTGGCCTTTTGAACTTCAACACTTGGGGCAAGGGAAATGAAGACTCATAGAACAATATAGACAACCACAGTGAATCTGGAGGAAAATAAACGTTTGTAAGAACAAAATCTTCCACCTCGAAGTCTTTCCCCTAGCATAATGCTGAGCATGTTTGTGTTTAGGATGGATGTGAATTTTACACTTTCGAAGGCCTGAAGCTTCTGAGTGCTTCCCCCGTGTTCTTAGCTTCACATCTTCTACATTAGGGGCCACTTCTGTCCCTCCACCTGTCTCCCAAGAGCCCCAGGGCAATACCTAACATCCCTTCAGGAGAAGGACCTGGGAACAGGACTGTGTCTCATATGTAGCAAATCTGAGTTGTGGAGAATGTTTGTCTTAAACCATGTGAACTGAAGATTCAGACTTCAGAACAGAAGGTTCAAAGCTTAAGGGCACATTGATCTCCAAACAAGAAAACAGGCTTGAGGGTAGTAATTCTTTCACTCCTGTGGTTATGGACATGAGGAAAGGGAGTCTAGAATGTGGGGGTCAAGGAAATAGATTCCCTCATGTGGGCTGTGCAGGAGGATGCAGTCCAGCACCAGCTTTCTAGAGCCCTCGGGATTCAGAGACCACTGGTGCTCCCAGGCCCCTTGGGTTGGGGGGAAAGGCACCGACTTAACCACAGCGTCTTAAAACTTTCTTCCATAAAGCTGGCAACCCTGCCGATGCTGTCCTGGCTCTCACACAGTCATTGCTACTAAAGTCAGAATGAGATCTCAGGGCTGGCAGGACCTGACTCAGCCAAAAGTCAGCTGTCAAGGCACAAAGTTCCTGCAGCGCAGAGAAAGGAATCCTCCCAGGGTGAGGATGGCCTGGCTGTGGGGTCCTAAATTGAACTCATTTTCCCACCCTCTTTGAAATGCCCAAACATCACGGGGAAGAAAAAAAACCAAAGAGTTTTAGCCATTAATCTCCATCCAGGCAGTTACTGATAATACAGCAAGGGCATTTGGTCACAGTTCATTGAAAGTCTTGGTGTTCTCAACGGACTTCACAGTGGGTTCCTCTGAGGAGCACACCATTTGATACAGCACAGAAGCTTCACTTTCAGGTGTTACAAGTTTTCTTCTACTTTCTGATGATTGGTCAGCAACTCACTCATTAGCTTTTCGAGCCACAGGTGTCTGGAAAACTTAGAGGGTCGCTGGAGTGGTTTCCAATATTAGGCTTAAGTCAAGCTTTTCATTCCACCGAAATTGACACTCATTTGAAATTCTATTTCTATTCCCAGGCCAAGAGGTTTGGGGACAGGGCTTTGAAAGCAAAATACCAGATGGATGGGACATGGAAAGGGAAATGAGAAGTCACAATCCCTTAAATAAAATGTAAAAAGCAACCAAACTCCTTTCCCCTTCCTATTCTGTTACTCTTCAAAATGAATAGTTCCTAGGGAAGATTAAAACTATCACACATCCCCCAAATTTCATCCCCCGAAAAACCCCGAGGGCACATGTGTGGCAAGCTATCTATTGGTATGACGATTTTATGAAAAGTAGTCTAAACACTAGTAAATAATCAATGCTGCCGTTCTCAGAGTCTGAAACACAGATTCCCTGAGATGCTCTGATTGTACCTCTCTGCCCTGCATCCCTCCAACACACGTGCAGCTGTTCTTTGCCTGTAGTCCAGTCCCAAACTCCTTGACCTGACATTCAAGGTTCTCCGTGTGTGGGTGTCTTAGTGATTCCAAGTCCTATACCTTTCTCAGGTTCACTCTTATCTCCTTCCTCTCAGTTCATCTTCAAGACTCGATTTAAGTCCTTGTTTGTGACCTCTGGTGGTGTACCTGGGTTAGCTTTACATGTATATGCCTTGCCTTCCTAACAAGAATGCAAGCCCCTCCTTCCTGCAAGTGCTTAGTTTAACGGCTGTGTGCTAACATGCAGTGGGGCTAGAAAACACCATTTCTATGCAAACTTGACAAAGGGCTTCACGGTTGTCACTTTTAACTCTCACACAGAAAGAATATTTTTTTAAAAAACAGTCAAGGGAAATCAAATGCAGTTATCTTAAAAAACAGGTAAAGTGTTAACAAGTGTAGACAAACTTTAGAAAACATCTAACACACACACACAATTACTACTACTTTTTGCCTGTGTTGTTCATTTCACAGTCCTTGTAGGTAGGACTGTGAATTAACCGGCAAGATAGGCACTTGCAGTGCCAACTCAATGAGCAGTTAGTTTCTGGGAGTTAGGGTTCTGAGATGAGTGACACTTAATGTAAAGCTGCTTGGAGGGGTGACGTGACGTCAGGACAGGAAGGGGCCTGGCTGCGTCTATGATTTCCAGTGCCCAAGTAAAGCACAGTTTACATAGGAGACCACAGCTGTCTCCTGGAAGAGTTTGGGTTGATAAGCAGAAAAATACTCTCGAAGAGGAAGTTGGATATTCTTACTACACAAGCCTCGGTGGCAACAGGCTTGTGACAGCCCTCTGGGCTTTACCTGCAAGACCAAGAAAGGGGAGACTGAATTTTAGGACGGAGTAAGGAATCAGTGATACTTATCTTGAGATATAGGAACACTGGTGGAACCGTGGTTAAGCACTGTGAACCTACTAGCCAAACTGAAGGAGAAAGATACGGTGGTCTGATTCCATGAAGACTCCCTAGAGCAGTGGTTGTCAACCTTCCTCACGCCGCAACCCTTTCAGACAGTTCCTCATGTGGTGCTGACCCCCAGCCATAAAGGTATTTTCATTGCTACTTCATAACTATAATTTTGCTACTGTTATGAATCGGGCGACCCCTGTAAAAGGGTCATTTGACCCCCCAATGGGGTGTCGTTTGACCCTTAATGGGGTCTCGACCCACAGGTTGAGAACCCCTGACCCAGAGCTTAGGAACCTTAGGGGAAGTTCAGTAATTTGGGATCAACTCAACACACAATCATCACATTGAGGTGTAGAAAATGGAAAACAGCAGACCAGAAACCTATGTAAATTTGTTTAAACTGACCTTCTGTAGTCTTTAGTATCATATACTTGTAAGATTTCCATTAAATAATATCTACTTACATCAGTACTCATAATAAATGGGTAAAATTGATAGGCTGTGTAGTTCCTGAGTGCAAGTTGGTAACTTGTACTTAAAAAAACCATGAAAATAATATTATGCATTAATTTGTTTGATAACATTAAATCTACTTTCAGACTAAATTTTCTTTGGAAACATCATCACTTTCTTCCTGAGTCTTAAGAAAATAATGCTTTGGGGGATGCTTGGGATTCTCATCTCCGAAAAGTGATTTAATTTAAAGATATAGGTAGAGCCCTCTTAGGGTCTGAGCATCCTATTGCTTATGGTCTATAGACCTTAAAAAACTCAAACTCACTACCACCAAGTCAATTCTCACCTACAGCGACCCTATAGGACACGGTAGACCCTATTGGTTTCTGTGTAACTCTTTTTGGGAGTAGAAAGCTTCATCTTTCTTCCACGGAGCAACTGGTGGTTTCAAACTGCTGACCTCAGGCTTATCAGGCCCATGTGTAACCACCATGCCACCAGGGCTCCCAAGCCTGTAGATCAATGAGTCTCACATTGGGGTTGGGAAAAGGAGGGGAGGAGCTGTGGAACATGGGGAGTGAGACATAGTTTCTTAAAAAGGGATATGGGTTTGAAAAAAAGGAGAGGCTGAGAAAACTCTCAGAGATATATATTTTAAGGGGAAAAATAAGATGCTGTGTGAAATTAGAGCTTAATTTTAAACATAAGGGTATGAATTAAGGCAATTCTGAAAATACCTTCAGAATTATTTTTTTTGGTGGGGAGGGTTATTAGATGTTCACCATAGTCAAGATTCTTCTCAAATCAAGTTAACATTTATTTTAGAGCATTTGTTTTATGAAATGCTCTGTGCCTGCTCTGTAGGAAGTCGTCTAACTTTGTTTCCTGTCTACGAAACAGGAATTTTAATTCCTCCATCTTGTCTAATCCCTCTAGAGATTATAGCATTGAACACTTGATTCTCAGCAGGACAGTGAACAGTGTGTTGTGTACATGAACCTGTCGTGCTGGAAGGGAAGGACCGTCGGTGCTTCCGTCTCAGCGAGTCCTTTCAGGGCGGGACTAGTTCAAGTCCCCCTCGCTTCCTTTCCATCAGCACAGTCTCCCTTTCAGCTGGGGCCAACCCTTCAACATAAGAACAAGCTCTTATTTCTTCCATCTTTAAAGCATCAAGACCCTTCCAGCTTTTTTGACATTTTTTTTGACCCAGCTGTACCCCATTTCTGTTTCCTTTTCTATAAAAACGTGAAAGGGGCCATGTCTCAGCCTCTCTCCACCAGCTCTAATGACCCTCAGGGGAGTCAGTGACGTGCCCCTGTCAGTGTCACCACTGACTTCCATGTGACTTAGCGAGTGGCCTTCCTAGTGGTGTTTTCCCGTCGGGTCGCATTTGACATGCTGATCACTCCCTCTTTACATCCTTTCCTCACTGGGCCCCAAGGACACAAGACTCTGGGCCTCCATCTTTCGTCACTGGTGGCTGCTCCCTGGTCTGTTTGCTGGTTCCTCTGTTTTCACCCCTCTTGAGGTTAGAGTGGCCCAGGGCCTCCTTGTGCTCCAACCTCTCCTCTTTCCAGTGAGTATCCATGTCCTTGGTGATGCCACGCTTGAAAATCAGCTCTTTATGGAGGTAACTCCCAATGTTCTCTCTTAAGCCAACCCTCTCTCTTCTGGACCCCAGGCTCACATACCCAACTGCCTCCTGGCATCTCTAGATGTCTAATAACGTAGCTACTGAATCGAACACTTGCAAGCCGTCTTCCACCAGCCCTGCTGCACCTCAGCCCACAGTAGCTTTATCCTTCTGGTTGCTCGGGTCAAAAACTCTGAAGTCACCCCTGACATGCTCTTTCTCCTATTCCCCACAGCTAATCTGTCAGCAAAGCCCTCCACTCTGACCTCTTTGCCCTCCCTCCACCATCGCCCAGGCTCCTCTGTCGGACCGACCTTTTACTCCCTTTTCTCCTCATTCTCACCACAGCAGCTAGCCTGCTAAAGTGCCCTTCAGCCCCTATCCCTCCTCTACTCCAGCCCCAAGGACAAGCTAAAGTCATTACAAGGGCCTAAAGCCATCTGTGACCTGGACACCGTGACACTGCTGGCATCTCCTGTTCGGGTCACTCTCTCCTCCTTGTTATATACAGCAGACTTCTTTTTTCCAGGATGTATTTCCTGTATTTTATTTTTTATTGGGGGCTTATACAGTTCTATTTTTAATTTTTATTTTACAGCAAACTTCTTAGCCCTCACGTATACCAAGTACATGCCCCACATGGGGCTTCTGAACTGGCTGCTCCCTGTCACTTGTCCTTTGCTCTTAGGCACCCTGTCTTTCTCCTAGATGCAAACTCTAACCACCCCACTTAAATGTCACCTCTTGGCCCCTCACTGACCCAGCCACCTTCCCCTGCCTTTTTGTGCAAGGTGGTTACGATGTCCCAGTATATCATCTTTATTATCTATTTGCTATGCTTATTCAATCCCTCTAGCTCTCCTTCCCATTCTAAGCCCCTCGCTGATAATGGATTTGTCCTGCTTTGCTCCTGTTTGTGTTGCTAACATCAGATCTGACCTTGCAATGCAAACTGAACATTGCCTAGTCTGAGAGACCTCCAGACCAATTTAAGTGACGTGACAATAGCCCTCAGAGGAAGCTACTTCATAAACAATCAGCTCATGAGGGCTTCAGGATGAACAGCGCTCTCTTGAAAGCTATAAGGGCAGGCAAACCTTGTCAACATCTCCGGGATGACAGGGTCGGTCTCAACTCCTGGCCGCCCCGAGTGTGTCTGAGGAGCACTGTGCACGCAGGGTCTCCAGAGGCTGACTTTTCTGAAGCAGCTCGGCAAGCCGTTCTTTGGCAGAGCTGGGGGTGACCTGGAACCTCCAGCAGCGCACATTCCCTGTGTGCGCCACCCAGAGGCCGGAGTGGCCATGACTAAGCCCCTCCTGGGGTGAGGAAGGGTGCTTTTCATATGCCACTTGCACACTGCACAGGAAGCCCACCGAGGGTCTACTCACTCTGTACCGACCAGGACTGGAGACACTGACTGGTTACACAACCCCACACACCACAGCACACCACACCAAACCGAGCTCGCTGCCACAGCGAGCCCATAGGACATGGCCCGACTGCCCCTGTGCGTTTCTGAGGCTGTAACTCTTTTATTATGGTTATTATTAAAGACTTTTATTGGGGACTTTTACATCTCACCACAATCCATCCATTCATCCGTTGTGTCAAGCACATCTGCACATATGCTGCCATCGTCATTTTCAAAGCATTTTCTTTCTACTTGATATCAGCTCATTTCCCCCCTCCTGCCCTTCCTCGTGAACCCTTGATAAGTTATAGGTTATTATTATTTTCATATTTGACATCGTCCTCTGTCGCCCTTCACGGCACAGAAAGCATCATTCTTCTCAGGAGCAGCTGGTGGTGAACACAGATGCAGCTAATTGAAAAGCACTCGCCTTGGACTCTACCCACCACATTGCTTTTTCTGCGTCACCGGGAAGAGAAACTAGCTTCTAAATGAGCTGTAGTTCATGTTTTGCTTTTTGCACCCAACGAGACTCAAGAACCTACAACATTAGACTGCCCCTACTAACTGTATGTTTGGGTTGCCGCTCAGCCCTCCTAGCCCCTAGAATCCGTGTGTGTGTGTGTGTGTGTGTGTGTGTGTGAGTGTGTGCACAGATACCCTGTGATGAGCTAAAATGTCTAAGTGAAAAAGCAAACCACCTGGTTAAAGCTTACAAGAAGTGACATTTCAGGAGAAACTCAGAATCAGGTTCAAGTGAAATGATTGTGAACGTTATTTTCCAGAGAGCTGTTGTAAAGTCTGGTGACTACTACACACATGTTCAGGTTGTCTGGTGACTACTACACACGTGTTCAGGTTGTCTGGTGACTACTACACGTGTGTTCAGGTTGTCTGGTGACTACTACACGCGTGTTCAGGTTGTCTGGTGACTACTACACGCGTGTTCAGGTTGTCTGGTAACTACTACACGCGTGTTCAGGTTGTCTGGTGACTACTACACGCGTGTTCAGGTTGTCTGGTGACTACTACATGCGTGTTCAGGTTGTCTGGTGACTACTACACACGTGTTCAGGTTGTCTGGTGACTACACACGTGTTCAGGTTGCACAGGGGCCTTTTGTAGCGACCATGGACGACTGTCTTTGAACTAGGGCAAAGACTAGCCAGTGGAAGTCAGGCTTCCCGAGGCTGTAACTGTCGGCACTGATCTTGGCCACTTGCCATTAAGGCACCGTAGCCTAGCCCCCTCATTGGCCTAGGCCTCACTTGCCTCAGTGCGTGAATTTGAGAATTAATTGGGTTCCTATAGATTCATTTCTTTCTGCCTTCTGTGGTTCACCCTGAACAACCTGACATTTGCCTAAGTCTTTACAAGCTCACAGCCATGAACTCTTCTCTCTCCCCGGCCACCTAGAAAGAATTGCCTTCTTCAGGCCAGGCGGACCTGCTCTAACAAGTGGTCCCTGCCTCCCAGGGACCTGTGAGGGCTAAAACGTTCTCTGGAATGCCAGTGGCCCCACCTTCTGACACCAAAGGCCATTTCAAATGACTCATTTTTATCCAAAGCCTCTCTCACTTCAGTGGAATATGGAATTGTTTCCATAATAACTGGACACAGGAAATGTGCTACTAGAAGCAAGACCGAGGTGAAGAGTAACATTTCTATCTGCAAAGAATGAGCGAAACGAAAATCCGAGTGGCATCCCAGACTGCCCTATAAAATAAAGACGTGCAAAGAGAATACACGTGTTTGCTATGTAAGGCATTTTTCTTTATTTTTTTCAATTTATCTTAGTAATGCCAGAAAAATAACAGCGATTGTTTTCACTTGAAATGCAAACCAAACACCGCTGCGCAGAATGCAAAGAATACCTACAAACATGGTTAGGCACACAGGCCAGGTTAGCTGAGAGACCGCCCTGGGTGCTCCCTTCAAAGTAGGACGGACAGAGCTTTGGACACTTTTTATTTTCCCCTTTGACAATCATCTCAGCAAATCGCCGTGCTGCCAAAGGCAAACGCACACATATATACACAGACACATCTCAACTAAAGTTATACACATCACTTGGACAAACAAAGGCTTCTTCTCTGGTGGGGTCACCAGATATTTGCACCCCAAAAGTCCCCTGCCCTAATCCCGCCCCCAAATGCTGACTTGATCTGAAGGAAACACCATGAGAGATGTTCTGAATTGAAGGCACATTTGGCAGCTCCGGAGAGTGGCATGCATCGGGCACAGGCGCGCTCCCTCCAGCCTCACCACGCGACTCCCATGGCATGCTTCCCACTGCCTTGAGCACTCGTCCAATGCGATACACCTTTAGCTAACTTGCTTTATAGTTCTGCAGCAATTGGCTACTTAATGCACTATTTTTATTAAAGGCAAAAGGGAAATTTGCTCACAGTTGACAGAAAATGCACTTCACGGTGTAAAAAAAATGGAAAATAAGGCGTGGAAGTTACAAAACAAGTTACAAGTGCTTTTGTTATTTAGATTTACCATATAGACTTCATGCTGCTTTTTTTTTTAACTTAACAGCTGAAAATATTTCATTGACTCAGGAGGGATTATGAAGTGATTTCTAAAGTTAGTAATGAAATGTTTCAAGGGAGAAGAATACTGACTAAATTAAGCCTTCACTTGCCCTTGTAATTTAACCGCATAATTCGGCCTAACCAGCATTAGCCTCATGACGTTTATTTGACTGGTTAAGATTTGACTGCTGCAGCCCAACAGGACCTACACTTTATAAATCACACGATACAGGTTAAGAGGGTATGTGTACCTGCAGTGGCAGATAAATGGTACAGATGGTTTCTTTTCTAAACTCAGAGGGAAAAAGGTTTCCCTCAATATTTACACGAATAAGCTGGGGTGGGGGTGTTGCTTCCTCCTATCTCTGTTGTTTGTTTTGCTGAGCCACTTAGAAATCTGGATTTAAATTGTTATATTAAAAAAGCCAAACACGATTAAAATAAACTAGAGAATCAGGACCAGATCATGATCGCAGATACCAACTCACTTTTGGTTTGTGTACGGTGATTGTGACTTTCGGGAAACACTAAGGAAGAATGTAGGACCTCAAACACAGCCTCCAAATGAGACTGCTGCGGGACAGTCAGCAGGCATGGTTGGCTAAATGCAAATCCAGCAAGGTCCACGAGTTGTGAGAGCAGTTACCCACTGAACTCAAAATGTGAAGCCCAACAGCCATCTCTAATTAAGCAAACCTTTGACATAATATGTAGTTCTAAAATTTAGAGACTGGGAAGAGTCAAGAGCCTTTGAATAAATTTAGAACCACATTTCTTCTCTGTTTATGTTTTTTAAAGTGCTTAGATGTGAAGGGTCCCTCTCTGCTATACTGGTTATCTCTGCCCACTAAGCATATTCCAGCCTTGAAATATTCCCTTTGTGCTGTGATGCGGAGATCATGAACCATAGAGGAACCTTTCCATTTCTAATAGAAAACGCTCCATATAGTTCGGAGGCTCCTGCTGCACTGTCTTGTGAGGCCCTGGATCCCAAAGCAGCACTGTGTAGTGATACCATTGTCTTCTCAGCCACTGATCCCCCTGATGAAGTATACACTGCTGGCTACTGATGGTTGACATGCGAAGAGGGCCAACCTACAATTCCCCGACCTGTCCCTAAGGGGCTCTAATGTGAACTTTCCTAGTCGTTTACCACCGCAGAAAACATTTTTTACTCAAGTGACACTTCAGAATAAAAAAATCCACTTTCTCCACAATGCATCCGAGGCAGTGCACAGTGGTGTCCTAGAAGCCCCGTGTAGAAGAATGGCTCCCGGTGGGAGGAGGACTGGAAGTCTAAATGGGAGTCTCGCATGACAGGAGCAGGCCACTTGATTAGGGCCATCATGATTAAGGGCCCACACCCTGGCTGGACAGACACTGAATGGGCTGCAACTCACTTTTCTTGGGTTCTTCTTTGGAGTGGGGGGTAATTAAAGTGATCAGTAAGCAATTCAAAGGGACACCCTAAGGACATTGAGGTTCATCTAAGAAGCAGTCGTGGGAGAGTGGAATGTGTATTGTGATTCGTTGTAGCAGCATTGATAAGTAGGCTTAGATAAATCTTTGTTGCCTGCATGGTCTCATGGACACATTCCCTTCAAGAGTTCACTTTTTAGACTGTTCAGAGACATTTTACAAAGAGAAAACACTGGTGACCAGAAGAAGAATGGGACAGATGTTAAACAAAAAAAGACTCAATTCCAACAAATAAATAAGGGTGAGATAGGATGGACCACTTGATACAATCAATATACCTTCTGGTCTTTAAAAACCTATATACTGTACTATCCTGATGTATGTACATTGCAATGCTTTAAGAAATATCACTGGAACTTAGTAAAGTCCTAGGTTTCCACTGTGATGCAAGATGTCTAAAAATATTTCTAATGGCATGGTAAACAGAGCTGCTAAAATGTGGCCTCGTTATTCAGAAGCCACGTGCGGCTATGGATGAGCTGATCACTCTAGATGGATGACTGCACATGTCACAGACATTACAGTGGTTAATTAAGCTTTTTTTTCTTCAACAGGTTGCATGCATTTCAGTCACAGTATCTGTTAGACTCAGAAGAGCAGTACATAGGCTTAATGAGTAATTCATATTACGTTATTAACGATGCAGGTAGATGTTCTATTACGAATAATTCTGATAGAGCAAAAGACTCCAAGCAAGGTAATAGAAATGTTTAATATAAACTTTAACACACTGCATATATGTTGCCTAGGAAATTAAAAAAAAAACCAAAATCACAAAATTCCACTTAAAGGAACCCATCCCAATCTAACCCAACATTTCCCTGCATGCCAAACTGCAACTTTAGATCATTCTTCAAGATTAATACATACATACAGAACTAGAAAGCCAAGGCGTACCACAACACGTGCTTTTCTTCTTAGTGTTTGTCTGTATGTTTCAACTGATAGAAATAAAAATCAACCATTTCCCCCATATAATAATTTAATATATGCCAGCCAAAAAGTATTTTTATCTTTATTCAATTAAATTAAAACAGACC
This sequence comes from Tenrec ecaudatus, assembly GCF_050624435.1. Lineage (NCBI taxonomy): Eukaryota > Metazoa > Chordata > Mammalia > Afrosoricida > Tenrecidae > Tenrec > Tenrec ecaudatus. The sequence continues at coordinate 30,708,724 of NC_134546.1, forward strand.
TGCCAGGTTTATTACGTAACATTCACTATATACACATGATTTAGGCAAGGTAATTCTAGATACGCTGATTACTCCACTATTAGTAAAACATGAATGGTGTCAGTGATGCCCAGCAAGTGGCTCGTTTCACATTGGATGCCTGCATTTCCGTAAGGGTTAGAGGGACAGCTACCAGCTCGGAAGTGGATTACCAGTAAACCTCGGTGGGAGGAGGAGGCGGAGGGGTGTTTGACAATCTAGCATGGATTAACAGTCTCCTGAATGTCAATCGTGTTCTTATCAGTTATGTTTTTGAAAAAGTTCTCCTCTCAGGTAATTGTCACAAAACTTCTCGTTTGAAGGCAACACCACCACATGTTGTGGGTGTGTGGGGAGGGCTGTAGGGGTATGTTCTTAAAATCGGTATAATTATTCTCTTTAAAAAAAAAAGTACCTCTTTGGTGAAGCCTCGGTACCCATTCAGTTCACTGTAATAATCTGTAAACAGGACTGTGGGACAGTGTGGGCCTTGCGTCCAACACGGTCAGGTGCCACAGCCTTTCCTCACAGTCCTTTGAATGATTTTTAAGAAAATATTCTAAAGTAGGAAGAATAAAGCAAAGAAAACCAAAGGCGGGTATTAAGATCCCTGTTTGAGTTTTTTGTTTTTAAAAGTGCATAATATTTTTAATTACAAAAACTGTCATTATGTGGGCCTGCTGGACACTAGGCTGTGTTTTCCATCCCTTTAAATGATAAGGATCACTTAACACACTCGCGCGCGCACACACACACATACACACAAAGGACTCCTGCCTATTGGCCGGAAAAAGTCCCTTTACTTGATTTTCAGGTGCAATCAGTTGTCCAGTCCCTCTAGCACAGTCTTCCATATTCTGAACTGGCATTCCATGTTCGTTGCATGATCGCGTCCAGGTGAGAATTCACTCGTCTTATACTGCATCTTGACTTGAGTCATTAGTGTTTGGAGTCTCACTGCAACTCCTCAGTGCCGGCACAGCAGTGCATCCATTGCCAGCAATGGATTCCGGGGTGGGAAGGTGCCCATCCCAGGAGCGCGAGCTCAGGAAGAATGGGCATTCTCCAACAGCGGGGGTCCGTCTCGGTGCATGGATGGGTGGGTGTGCTCCCTTTTGTACGTTTTTGGAGGGAGTTTGGGGATAAGCTGAGCAGTGCTCTGTCGTGGAGGAACAGGCGGCCCAGCAATGGAATGAAGCTCCATGTCGTGCGGCAGGGGAGGCGATGGCAGATGCCTTCTTGTGCCGTGAGGAGACGGTGTCTGAGGAGGCAGCGGCGTGAAGGGAGAAGGGCTGTTGGGGAAGAACGCGTTGCCGTGCTCGCTTTTCTTGCCCAGCGGGGGAGGCTGGAGATGCAGTGGGGAGCTTGAGAAGACGTCAGGCGTCCTCAGTGGTTCTCGAGGCGGCAACAGGGGAGGGCTTTTAGGAGGGTCTGAGAGAGAGGTCCGGTCCGATATGGAGTATCGTGGAGAATAGACTTTTGATGTGGGTTGTCTAGGAGGAATTGCCGGAGGATTGTCCAAATGCTTAGACATCATCTAACACAAATGAGAGGGGGGGGGGGAAGAGGATCAAATGCACCTATATTCATGGTTTAGTTGATATAGCATGCTGCATATATTAAGAATTATGGTGAAGTTCTCAAACATGCTATTGGCAGAAGCCTCTATGTGAACCAGGAGTTCTCCCATACACATGCATGTGTCGCTTACACATCCATGATGCGATAGGATGCTAGGTGATTTGGACATTGTACAGACATCCCACTAACACCCTGTGGGAGCCCACCTCAAGTTGTCCTTGAGGCAGCAGCTGCCAGAGGCTGGAGGGAAAGGGCACTGTGGCTGAGAGGGTGGGGCCAGGAGCTGAGTGAGCAAAAGGAATCAGGTGGAAGGGAAGCCAAGTTCACCCAGCTGGCCCACTCTGTCTGGATTTGCTTTGTTTTGGTTTCAGATCGTCACCGAGTTGATTTCTACTCGTAGAGCAGAGTAGAACTGCCCCTTTGGGTGTCTGAGGCCGCAAATATTTACAGGAGCAGAAAGCCTCATCTTTCTCCCTTGGAGCCAGTGGTGGGTTCAAACTACTGACCCTGTGGTTAGCAATCCAATGCATAACCCACCACGCCTCCTTTTAAAAACCATTAGCGGTAAATACTCAACAAAAGGAGAGCAGCTTTCCCTGAAAAACAAACAAACAAAAATCCAATAAAAAGCATTATGGGACCATGAAAGTGTATGCGGTTGGATGATGCCCAGGGATGTGAAGCAGCACAAATCAGTCTTTGAAATGGGGGCTTCTGTCCATTTGGAGAAAACACAGCTTTTCCCCAGTTTTAAGTTTATCTTGAAATATCTTTTGTGATTGCTCACCTACCACTCAATCTAGCATAAGATGATTTCTGATTTAGTATAAATTACCTGCCGATGTTTCCACTGCAAATGTACTATGTGAGCCTAACATGATGTTCTGCCAAGTGTGTTGGACTTGCTCAGGCCTTCTACCCGCTTTTGGGACAGGCCTGGGAACCACCCAGTTGACAGCTGGCCAGGAAAGAAACTTAGACAGCTGGAACAAATAGCTATCCTGAGCCGTACCCCCAATCCTGGGTTTTCATGAAAATCCCATTTAAAAGCATGTTGAGTTCACTGTTAGACAGACTTCCGGTACACACAATGATCCCCTTTCATTTGTAATGCGCTCCCATACAGAGCTGCATACCTCTCTGTGTTAAAGATTTAAACTTCCGTTTGCCCTTGACGATCGTGTAACTGTCATGGTTCCAGTCTGCAGGTAACAGGCTTTTCTACTTTACCTTAGATGGCGAAGATTCCGCCGGGGCAGATTCCGGTCGTCTTCGCGGAGGAACAGGAGGGGGGACAGGCACTTCATCAGTGCCCTTGGTTAAACTTATAGATGAAACTGAAGCAGACCCTGTAGGATGTTAAATTAAAAAAGAAAGAAAGAAACAAGTTTACAGGAAGTTCGTTTATTATTCCTTTAAAGGCTTAGCTGGAAACTGCTTATATTTACTAAAAGAAATGTGTGGAAGTATTTCCTTTAATAAAGCAAACTGCCTTGAACACATGCAGATTTTTAGCAGAATTTTCAGTGGGGCGCGGGGAGCTTCCTAAGAGATCCTGTTATTTTACCACTTGAACAAAGACCATTCCCACTGGTAATCGATTGTTAGCCGTTTTAACTGGGCTCCAGTTCTCCAATTTCTGGGTGAGGCCGCACAGTCCCGAAGGCCTTTGGAGCAGAATTGTCTTAGGTTTTTATGATGAGCTCGGCCGTGTTTTCTGCCATCGGCGTCGAATGCCCTGCCTTGTCTCTGGGAGCAGCCTTTCTCATCTTCTGGCGGCCCCCTGCCTTCCCCACATCCTCCCACAGAGGGCGCCCTCGTCTTGCTTGTGCAGAGGTTCTCAGGGGTCTCAGGGTTGCATCCATAAAAATCCGTGATGGTCCTTGCTTTCAAGCTGACCAATGCAGTAAACCCAAGCCAACGCCGTAAATCCCAGCCAGGCGAGCTTGACTTAAGGACAATGGGTGAACTGACACAAAAAGTTAAGTAAAACTTCTAACCAGGACCTAGCTTCGAAACACAGTAACAAGGGTGTCATTTAGGCTTATAAATAATTATACTTTGAAAGGCAACATTTATGTATATTGTTAGCTGGTGCATTAAAAAATGATGAAAAAGATTTTGAAAAAGTCTTATTTTGCCAATAAGATATTATAACAAATTCTAACTTAAAGAGTACTTGGTGCGCTGCTACTCACACATGATCTGCATTTTGGATCACTTACCTTTCCCCCCAAGAAACTACAGTTAAGTTAGTTCATCGCTAACATTCCCGTGCCACACATTTTAAAAACATTTGTGTGGAAGGCCAGCAAGAAAATATTAATTCATTAGCTTGGAGTTTATGGAATAACTTAGTGAATTGTTAGTTTACTAAAAAAATTTTTTTAAGCAAATAGCTACAATGCAATCAATCCTTAAGCTTATTAATATGAACAGCTAGAAATACAAGGGAGCTTTTTTCTCAAGCCACTGCAAGTGACTTCCTACAAGCTCGGCTGCCACCAAGCTCAGTCAGGCCGCGTGCAGTTGCCAGCATCCCCACACGCTCATGCATGGTCTCGCTTCTTGCTCAGAGGTAAATTAATATGTACTTAAAACTCTATAGAGTTGGAAATGAGAAATGGTTACACGTGGAACCCACCCATTTAGTGCATTCTTTAAAAGGAAGGGTGGGAAAAAAAACTTTAAAGCAAATTATTTACGATCCAGATAGCGTAAGTGAAGGCCTTACTTCTAAGGTTTTGCAAGCAAGGTCCCAATGCTGCCAGACCCAAGAAGAGTTTTAGCAGGAAGGGTTACCCTTGGTTTGAATTTCAAAGCCAAAGCAAGTATTATGAGTCTTAAACCAAATATACTAACTTGGGCCATGGGGCAGTGTAACTTGGATAAAGACGGTATCGCTGCCTGTGAAAAAAAACAAGAAAGAGTAGATTTTTTTTTCTTTTATTGATAGTCGACTCAGCTACCAAAACTGATTTATGATAAAAATGTCACGATCATTCCAGTTTTAAAAGAATGAGATAACAGTCTTTAGTAAAAAGCACATTATCACTTAAGTTTGAGAGGGAAAAAAAAAGAACAGAGTTAATATCATACTGGGAATTTCAAAGATTCTAAAATTCACAGTAACTAAATGAAAAGCATTCATGAGAGAATGAAATATTCTTATATATTAATGTAAGACTTTAAAAAATGTGGAACCCCAATGCAGGCAGAGAATTTAGCAGGACATATGAGACGTATGCCACCAACTAAAGATTACTTTAAGAAGGCAAACTTGTGAAACAAATATATGTTATATAAAGTGAAGGCTAAAAGGGAGATTTCTAACTAATATCATTATTCAAACCTTTAAAAAATGTTCGTGGGGAGAATAATCTCACTGCAAAATAACTACAAGCAGGCTTGAGAAAGTGACATAGCTATTTCCTTCAAAGGTTTTAAAAGACCAATAAATATTTGATGATTAAATATATTTTAAAGAAACCTAGTGGCACAGTTGGTCAAACACTGGGCTGCTAACGGAAAGGTTGGTGGTTTGAACCCACCAGGGACTCTCTGGGATAAAAATGAGGTGTCTGCTCCCTCGAAGGATTACAGGCCCAGAAGCCCAAGGGAGAAGTTCTACTCTGTCCTGTACGGGTGTTGTGAGTTGAAATAGATTCGACTGCAGTGACTTTGGACTTAAAAAAAGAGATATATCTTACAAAGAAAACTAATTGATAAATTAAGAATGCCCAAATTTAACAATATTGATTCTCTTAAGGAAGAAAAAGAACAAAAGAAAAAGGCCAAACCAGGAAAGTAGGGGAAGTGAAACGAAAAGACAGGATGCTCCACCCAGGTAGCCCTCCATTTACAACGGGCTTCCATGCCAACATCTGGCTCTGACAAAGCCAAACGCCTCATTAAAACAAATTCATTATCATGGTCTTTTATTATCATTATCTTTATAAATCATAACATTGAACATCATAGAATTATAACATCAGCAAATTAAACACTACCACCAATACTGTATGTAGCATGTACTACTAATGATTAGATATACCTAGAAAACCCCACAAAAATAGCTCCAAGTGCAGTTTGTTGTAACTTATCCATCTGGCATTGAGGATTCCCTGTGTTGGTTTTAAATAAACATTAATTTTTGTTACACTGCCTCACATGACCAACACATGGGGCACATACTATCCAAGAGACTTAAATATCCTGGGCTATTGTTTAGTCAAGCTTATTTGGTCAGAATGAGAGCAATGTTATGCTCCAGGTTCAGTAGGCACCCTCCTGGTGATCTGATTGGTCATATTGATACAGTGGTCTTATTTTCCAAATAGCCCCCATTTCAAATAATCTATCCCACTATCTTGCTTCTATATGTGCTGACATTTACTTAGAAGCCACAGTCACTTCTAATAAGATTATAATTAATTTTTATACTTGATTTATTCATCCATGTACCTGTTGCTGTCAACGATTTCACTATCAAGCATCTAGAACTTGATGGGGAGTAAAGGAGGATCTAGCATTAGTACTTACCCACTTTTCTTGGAAGGGAAAACATGATTACGTACTCTTGCCTCCTGAAGTTTAGTCTCAAGAATATGGTAGAACATTGAACACAGGTAGGGATGAACTCAGAACCCGAAGCTGCGGAGTGCCATGACCTGCAGTCTATTTTTGAAAGGGTGACCACTTGGGTGCACAGATATACAGCTAGAGACTTGGCTTCAGTCATGTTGGTAAATAGCACTGGGTTGGATCTGTGTTCCTGACAAGTTTGGGGGATTTTTGGGGTGGGGGTGGGGATAAGCTGGGATTTTCGCTTTAAATAGTTTGACCCCATTGTTTGGGAAATGTAATTTTAAACATCTTAGAATTAGTCTTGCTCCAATCAGTATATGCTAGAAATCAAGATGAGCCAGGTGGTCTTAACTTCCAAGCATGACCAGGTTCATTCATGACAACATGGAAGTGAAATCCAATTAATTAAGCAAATACTAGTTATGAAGTCCAAATCCCGGAGAACAGGCCAAGAATGGTTCTTAGTCCTGGCTGCACTTCAGCATCCCCTGGGGGCTTTGACAACAGTAATGATGCTCAAGTGTCAATGCCAGCCTGGCTCAGGTGGGAGCTGGGTGGAGGTGTTTCTTAAAGCTCCTCGGGGGATAATAATGTACAGTGAGGGCTAGAATCACTGCTGAAGATCTTCTCAATTTATAGAGGGGCCATTCTTAAAAAGCATTATCCTGTAGAGGAAAAAAAAATATCTATATATATATATGTATATATTAGCAGGCTTCTGTGGGGTTAAAATATTGTCCATCAAAATGGACACAAGCTGCTACACTCCAATACGTTTGAGATTGGAAACTAAGCTCCTACAACGATGCCACCCTGAAGAAAAAGTCTTGCATTCCAGCTCCAAATGCTCGAGATCCTGCCCCTACTGGCAGAGGAGAGGAAGTGCATCTGCAGCCACAAGCCTGGTTCATGACGCCTCCGGGACCTTCCAACAGGAAAAGGCACTTCTTGGTCTTCCCTTCCTTGCCCTATCAGCAGAAACAAAAGCCACTGGCTGGGTGGCCTATTCTCTTTCCCCAGCCACTGACACCTAAATCTCAGAGGTGGACCAGGCCAGTAGAAGCTAGGGTGTAGGTGGCAACCCCAAGAAAGTGGCCAATTCCCTCCCCGGACATCCTTCTCTGAAAGCATCCTCAAACCATTCTTGCTTGTTTTGTGGTCTTTCTCTAAAATCCTAGAGCACTCATGCTATTACCACCCGGCATCTGACTGTCAGTCTCCCGACTGCGGGTAGTTCTCGTCTCTCAGTAAGATCGTAGTCTTTACTAGAGAAGATGTTATTGCTCAGCAAGGAGTGAGATATGCAACAGACACTGGATAAATGAATGAGTTAGATGTTTAAATCTAGATTATAAGGGAAGGAGGCTACTATAAAAAGAATAAAAGAGTAGTATTTTTAATTGATCAACAAGTCTAGTCAAACTCTGCCTTGTGAAAAAATTAAGCAATGGAACTTTTTGGCAGCTCTGAGGGAATCAGGGCAGCACAGAGAAGGGGTGTTCACTCTGGTTGGTGACACAGTGGGGGGGGGCAGGTCAGGGCTCTGACCTGATAGCCCCAGGATACTGGCCAAGCAGAAGGGGGGTGACAAGCAGACGAGGACCTTTAGTAACACTGATGAGTCAAGGTCAAATCAGAGAGCGACTGTGCACGTGGGCACATTTGTATTGCGCTGGGTGACTTGATTTCAAAATTGGTTGTTTTACATTTTAATAAGAACAAAGGGGCCTTCTTTATCATAAAGAATAAGATGTCAAAAGAAGCCACAAGTCTACTTCTCCAGAGCCAGCCTCCTGAACCATGCTTCCCAACTTGCCCAGTGGTTTCAATGAATCCTGCTCCACTGCCCAAGCCTGGCCCCAGAGCACCTAGCTCCTACAGTGGCCCTCTTCCCTGCTTGACCAATCACAAGATTCAGCACAAAGAGGAAACTTAATGCGCATCTCTTGTTCCTCCATCTCTTCCTTCTTTTGCTACTTCTTTAGTGAAGTAAAATCTGCAATCAATGGCTCTCGTGTAAAGTTGCAGTAATTCAGTCATGTGAGAACTCATATACCTTAGTAATCTGCTGGGGGGTGGGGTGGATGGGAGAACTTGCAAGCAGTTAAATGAATGCAAAAATACGTCAGGACAGGCATACTGGAAAAAATGCAGGTATTGTTGTATTACTTAATTTAGGGGGTTGGGGAGAATACAGTTTTGATTTTTACTTTTTAAATCTAGTGTTTATTTAAACATATAAAAAATATGAGAGTTTACTGTGTGAATCCCATGACTTTCACTATCTCAGTGGCCAAATAAAGCTGAGATGTTGTAACTCTCAAGATAGTTACATTTTACTATTTGTTTTTACTCACTAACAATTTTATTTGATTGTTTTCAATACTTAACCAATTTTATTTATAATGTAAAATAAATTAAAAAGTGACAATATCAAGATTGTTACACTTTAAGTAGTAAAAATAAGAGCAGTTGTTGGTAATTTGAAATAGATGAATGACACATCAAATTCTGGACCAATTCACAACATAAGATTCCTCAAAGAATCGTTTTAAGTAGATTTTTGTTTAAAAGTATATGCTCTGGAAAAAAACAAAGTATATGCTCTGAATTGGAATAAACCTAGTTTGATCCCCAGGAGGCAGAGGGGGAGGTGTTTTATTTAAACCAGAACGTGCGTGAATAGACTTGGATGGCACACCAGGTCTGTGAACCCCTGGGCCACAGTTTCTACCCACTGCCTGGCTCTCACTAGGGGAGAGGCTACTCTGGCATATCTGAGGGTGAGGCTCAATCTGCACCTGGAGCTCAGCCAGCTAACGGGAGTGGCACAAGGAAGCTGTGAGACAGGGTGAAAGGGGCCTGAATTCAAGTTTGGATTTAGTAATGACTAAATAAAAGCAAGCTGTGTGTCCTGAGTGGTGCTTTAAAGTGCCCCATGACATCAATTTGAGAATTATGGTCTTCATACAAAAGGTAGCGCCTGCCAAGGGAGGCTGGACAATTTGGTAGTTGGCAGCCACTTGTATTTATCGAGCATTTGAATATGGCTAATCTGAATGGAGATGTGCTGTAAGTGTATAATGTATGTTGCATTATGAAAACTCTGAACAGTAACACTAAAAAGACTGTAAAAGATCTCATTAATAAACTTTTATACTACATACATGTTCAAGTTACAGTATTTTGGAGATATGGGGTTGAATAAAAATATTCTTTAAAATTAATTCCACTTAACTCTTTTTGAACTTTTGTTTCATCTGGCTGTAGGTAATTAAAAAGTATACAAGTAACTGATGTTTTTTCTACTGGATGGCACTGGTCCAGAAGCTGGGAGGGAGAAGCAGCAGGATCTAGTTTGTGCGAGCTGTTGGACTGGGCTTAGTCACAGGCAGTGAATCCTATCAACCCAACCCACTGCAGTCGAATACTCTCCAATTCACAGTGACCGTATTGGCAGGGTCAATGATCAAATGATGTTTTAATGAACAATTTCATTCTTGGGCCTTTGAGTGACCTATGTTACATTTTAAAGAGCGTTGTTCCAATAGATTAAAAAACAAACCAACCTAAAAGTTGCTCACTCAAAACAAACGTGTTGCCATCGAATCGGTTCCGACTCCCGTGACCTTACACGACAGGGTAGAGCTTCCCCTATGGGCTTCTCAGACTGTCACTCTTTGCAGAAGTAAAAAGCTTCCTTGTTCTCCCACTCAAAGTTGCTAGATTTTAGAATTTGTTTTACATTTTTTATAAGATTTGTTGAAGTAGCATTGCCGTGTCTACAAGGTCACACACATAGACAGGTGATAATAGTTTTTTTCCCTTTAGCATATCTCTAATATTGATAATTACTTGGAAGCCCAGAAACCGTTTTCCCACCTACGTGAGTGACAGATGTTTAGCACCTACTTGAGTGAAAAGGGCTCGAGTGATCAGAATCGAACACGCTGCACACGTCTGTGGCACTGGAAGCACCAGAAGCAGGAGGTGTCAGTGGGGTTCGTGGAGAATTTGGCGCCGAGGCTGTACATTCGGTTTCACTCTCAGGGATCCGACTGTAGCTAATCTTCCTGGGCTCCTGCTGCAGCGGTGTGGGGTGTCGCATGGTACCTGGTCTTGGGTTTGATGGACGGACACCAGGAGATTTTAGGGGATAGCTATATTTTTTGGGCTGTAGACACATCGAAAGAAATATATTACTCACAACATCATAACAGAAAGGAGGCTTTTCTCTATGTGCCTGATACAATGCAGCTACTATCTAGGGAGACTATCAACTGATGATAACGAAATGCCGAAAGAGCCCATTCAGAATGTCCGGGTTACACCATTAACAGCCCACTTGGCTAAAGCCATGGCTGTCTGAATTGTTAGGAAGCGCTTTTCTTAAAATAACTGAGCCTTTATCCTATCAGTACCGGCGTGCACGTTATTTACGAGCAGTGCTGCGGGCGGCGCAGGACCAGGCAGTGTTTCGTTCTGTTGTGCACAGAGGTCAGTCTGAGTCAGAACCGTCTCAACGGCACCTAACAGCAGCAGCACGTCATTTCATTTGTGGATGGGAATCTTTCAAAAACGTTGTTGTCTTTGCTGACTTTTAAAATGGCCTACTGTGAAAAACTGAATTCTGATGATAAATTTATCATGATGATAAATTACAACTCCTTCAAGTGCTACAATAGTGATGCCATCAGGACCCCTTGACTCACTGGTAGATGCGTTATGTTGCTACAGTTTTCATCTGCGCGGCTTAGCTTTACAGCGTTTTCCTCGCACAGAAACTCTCTCTCAGTGATGTCAGCCTGCTTCCAAGGACCAGACCACTACCTACTTATAATCTGCTGTTTGTATTCATCTCATCACAAACTGTGAGCTGTTTCCTGGTGAGGTAGCATCAGGTGTTAAGAGGCTTACTTTTACTTCCGCATTCCCGACTCATGTGTGAGAAAGATCACAGTCATAGCACTGAGGTGGGATGACACACTAATTTGGCTAAGCCCCGAGAAGTAGTTCAAAACACAGCAGAAACTTTACTTTCCCAAAGTATCTGTAGCCCAAAGTGGCATTTTTATAGTTAATGATTTATAATAAGTTCTAAGAAGTCATTCATGTAAAAAATGACTATAAGTTAATCAACATGAAGTAATCAAATTTTCTGCCCTTAAATTTGGAATGTCACTTGTTGAAGAATACAATAAACAATTTACCCATTTCGCCCAATTTCTTTGTCTATTATATTGGGATATGTTCAAATTCATATTAATGTTCATGCATCTGGAATCACGTGAGGTGTTTCTAGGCATACCTGTTAAGCACCTTTTATTTTTAACCGTCACATATGCACTATATCTCTGAACAACTTTATAAAAATTGACATGATACATATATTATGTAGTATGTAAAATACCACTGTACGATATAGATAGGTGAATGCTTACAAATCTTGGTAGAGGCTTAGGGTGTCGAGGCTCTATTTCTAGGGATTTGTTGAAAAGATAATCTGCGAATTCTTTTTCCATGCTGCTTCCCATTGGATTCAAGTTTTCAAAGAACCTCTGAAATAAATGCAGAGATAAGCAATTACTGATATTAAATATTTTAAATCCAGTGTGAATGCCACAAAAGTAATTTAAGAAAACATTTTAAATGACATGTTTTACTTCCCTTTTTCTCATCGACCATATAATACGACCTTCCACAAGGCAGTTTATATACTTAATCAGAAATAGTCCCGTAATTCAACTTACTTTGATATCTGATTCTACGCGTAAACAGTAAGGCTGATTTTGGTACTGCTGGATCTCGCCTGTTATTTCTGCTACTTTCCTCCTCTTGCTGAAGTTTATAAGTTCTTTTCCATGTCTTTTTAGGACCTCAGGGTTGCCTTCTTCTGTTTTCAAGATATTAGTTAAATAAATTCCTAGAGGAGCAAATGAAAATATTTCAGGGACAAAAACTGGAAAAAGTGAATTTGTTTTCTTTTCCCGAGACGTATAGCACCGCCCCATCTAAATCGGCATAACCAAAGAGTCAAGGCAAGCAATCCGTGCTAGGGGGACCAAGCTAAGCAAGCACCAAAGGAGATTTGTCTAGGTGTCAAATTCATCTGCGAAAGTTGTCTATTTGATTAACACCTGGGAAAAAGGGAGACAGCACAAAGTAACCATTTTCCATACCTTCAAATAATTTCTGTTTGACAGAAGTCAATGTTTTGTTGAAAGAACGTTTTAAGAAAACACTCAACAGTAACACGCATTTTTTTAATTGCAAAATGGGAAAATGTTAAACTTAGAGGACCACATTTTCTGCTTACTCAGCTCCTGAGACCCCACAAAAGGTAGTCACACTTTGTAATTCAGAGGCAGTAGATTTTGGATAAGCTTATTTTTAGAAATGTAGATGGATTTGCAAGTTGATCAAACACCAGACTATATATGTAATTTGTGTGTGTTCTGGTCTTTCTTCCCCAATGTAGGGCATTCCCTCCCCTCTGGTACATTACTCCCCAGTGTAGCAGTAGTCTGGGACGTGATTACCCTGAAGAATGGTTACTGGATGAGCAGGAGAACAGGCAAACGTGCAGTCCCCTAGTTCATTTTAGATCCCTTTGGTGTAGGGAGCACTTCAGTTCCTTTTGTTCCAGCAGCAAGGGTCTGAAGCCTGCGCTGCTTAGCCTCACTCTGCCTGAGTGCCCATCTGTAAAATGGGGATAGCTGTGAGAAATACCCGAGCAAATGTAGGGGTCAACTTAGAATAAAACCAGTTGCCACAGAATCGATTCTGATTTGTGATGATTCTGTGTGTGTCAGATGCATAGGGTTGTCAATGGCTGGTTTCCAGGAAGTAGACTGCCAGGCCTTTCTTCCTAGGTGCCTCTAAGTGAACTTTAGCCCCCAGTCTCAGAGTTAACAGCTGAGCCTGTATTTAAAGGTTTACACCACACAGGCCCTCCACAGGGGGTGGGGAGTACAGTTGAATAGCGCCCACAAAGAGTAAGTGCTTCGGTCCGGATTGTTACTGTTGCCTTCTGCACAAGGTACTGACTATGAAGTCTTGGGGGTGGGGGCAGGAGGTTGTGAATATCTGAGTTCATTTACTGGATGCATGTATGGACTGAGTCCCTGCTGTGTGCCAGAGACCACGTTAGGTACTGCCGGTACACTGATGAAGAGAACGCACACAGACCCTCACCTCAAGGAGGTCAGAGCTTTGAGTGTGGGCTGAGTTAACAGCACGATGTGTTGTATTATATTACTAGTGATCCATAAGGGGCCATGAGAACACATGGAGGATGTGTTGGTTCCGTCTGGAGTCGGACGGGTGAGAACAAGCACCAGAGAGGAACGTTTGGCTTGTGCAGTGGGAGTGGAGGGAGAGGGGTGAGGGCAGAGCCAGGCAGGGGCTGCACCTGTAGTTCTAAAGGCCCTTCTGATCGATGCATACCATGAAACACTAGGTTTTCATTTTACTACATCCTCGAAAGAAGGTAATCTGTTAACAGAGGGAAGGAAAAAAGGGGGTGGCTAAAAAGACTAACATTTTGCGGTGCTGAGAAGTAGGGTGCAAAGGCACCACACTAGGATTTTTCAGCCACGTGGAACTGTGTGCAAAAAGCACAGCTACAAATGGGCAGAGCAGAGGACACCCCTCTTCTATGGAGCATGTTGTTTATTAAAACTCAATTTAAGAGATTTTTCTGAGTATAAAAATATTTAATGGATAATTATTATTAGCTGGGTGAAAAGGTAAAGTGGAGGGTAGTACATTTGATCCTACTAAGTTCTAATAGAGAAAAGTTCTAAGGAGACTCAGGTGTTAAATAATTGTTAAATAAAATTTGGGTCGGTATGAATCAGCTCTACACTCAGTCATTTAATGGAATAAATATCGTATTTTTCCTAGAAACACTATTGCAATTTAAGAAGAACTACTCACCAAAGAAAGGCACACATGGTGGGTTAATGGACCTGAGTTTTGCCAAGTATTTCTTATAGTGATCTTCACTCAATTCATGAGCTTCTTCTAGTATTTTCTTTTGGCGACTTGGTATTTGCTAAAAATAAAAAAGAGCAAGCAAGAAAGAAAAGAAATCTAAGTTTAGAAGAGGAATCACATTGTGTGAAAAAATACTAAGTGCTAACATTTTACGGTGGCAATTTTGAGGCTAAGCGTAAAGCCTAAATACAACAATATCAGTTTGGTTCTAAAAAGGTAGTAACACTGCTTCAAAGAAAATTATTTTCATCGATCCTAGTACAAACAGTTGGACTTAAACATATCAGCGATAACAGAAGTAGGGCAAGCCTGTCAGCTTAGAACTGACTCGAAAGCAAGTAACACTATAAGGTGTATGTGTGTAGATTCAGTGTTTCGACAGTACGTTCTGTCCTTGCCATTTCTTCCACAGTGACGGGAGCATTTCATTGTATGTTATGTTGCAAATTAAGTGCAGAACTTCCTTCTGATTAGGCTACTGTTGTGTGCTGTGCAAGTGACTCGGGCCGGCGTGGCATCATGGGTGGGCTCCCGCCATCAGGTGTTCCAGGCTGTCACCTTTGTACAGGAGGCCGTCAGCTCTGTTCTTCTGCAGAGCCGAGAGCGGGGTCAAACTGCTGACCTTTTGGTTCGCAGCTCATGAACTTGTGTTAAGACCCATGGATATATTTTAATGAGGAAGCCTAATTTTAAAACACCAACCCATTCTTCCCTCAAATTTAGATCACTTCATCTTTCAGCCTTACTAACGAAAGGCAATTAGGTGAGACGTGTAAGAATTAACGAGCGTATTGTTAAAAACGCAGATTCTCACAGTAGGAATGAAAGTCCACAACTTACCTCAAACGTGTGGTCTAGCCTGTAGACAGGCGATGAGTTCATAGCACTGACCACCTCGAGAACACCATTGAAGTTGTTCAGCTCCTGAAAGACTTGTAGGATCTCAATGACCCGACTCACCACTGCCACTCTTTCTTCTAAGTTTTCAGTTTCTATAATACATCTGGGGATGTGAAATGAATGAAAATTTCTTGAGTTTTTCCAAGAACGCTACTACTTAAAGAACTTAATAAATAATATAAATTCGGGTGGGTGACTACAGTGAAACTATACTAAATCACACCAAACACACTGCCATTAAGTCGATTCTGGCTGTTAGGTATCATACAGCACAAAGTAGAACTGTAAAATAAACAGAACTACCCTTTCTTCTGAAGAGTAGAAGGTGGGTTGAAAATGCTGATTTTTCGGTTAGCAGGAGAGCACTTAACTACTGTGCCACTAGGGCTCATTATAGTGTAACTATAAATCAACCCCCCCCCCCAACTCTCTGTTCTCGTGTTGATTCTGACTCATAGCGACCCTATAGGTCAGAGTTTTCAAGATTGTAACTCTGTTTATGGGAGTAGAAAGCCTCCTCTTGCTCTTGCAGAGCACCTGGTGGTTCCAAACTGCTGACCTTGAGGTTAGCAGACCAACCTGTAACCACTCTACCACCAGGACTCCTCTATAGAGTATATATGTGTGTGTGTATCTATCTATCTATCTATCTATCTATCTATCTATCTATCTATCTATCTATCTACCTATCTATCTATCTATCTATCTATCTATCTATCTATCTATCTATCTATCTATCTATCTATCTATCTGAGAGAGAGAGAGATATCAACTGGCAACTCCGCCTCCCTCAGATCTTTTCCAGACAGTCACTAGAATATTTAGGCTGGTACAGTCAATCAGTAAAACATTTCCTGACTCTACTTGGTGCATTCTATGTAGTTTAGTGTTAGAATTAGCTGACAGGATGGGTATCTTGTGGAATGTATGTTGGCCTTTGGGCTGCAGGTGTGTTCTAAGTCAATTTAGTCTAGAACTCAAGAATTTGGTTGCCCCTTTTTTTTTATCTACTTGCAAAATTTTAGTAGTAATGCTTAATTTCTCCGATCTACAGAAATAATTGGCTACAGCTGTAGGAACAATTTTTAGACAGTTATTAGGATGTTGAAGAAGTCCGACGAAAACAAAAGCATTTTACATGAATACCAAAGGAGGAGGGAAAAGTGCGTATGTGGTTCCCGCTACCATCTAAAAGGATGTGTGCCATGCTCAAAAAGAAAATTCTTTATCAACCATTTCTTATTTCTAGGATTTGAAATAATTTTTTATTTTCTAATCACATCTCGATAAAAACAAAATTCTACAGTTGTTCTTCAAGAAGTAGTATTATATAATTTACCATGTAGAGGTAAAAATATATAAATCGGTATTTAACATTTGAAAAAAATTTTAGACGGTATTATGAAAAGTTCATGGAAACATTCCATTATCTTTTAATTCCATTTTTTCATAAACTTTCAGCACTTTCCTTGTATTTTCTGGGCTGATTTTAAGAGAGAACTGTTATATCTAAAACTATCAAAATAAATTTGTATTATCAAATAAATATAACTTGTTTACATGTTTCAAGCCTTAGCTAGATCTCAATAACATTTATCAGATTCTGGCTAGTGAGCTGGACATTAAACATGATATAATACATGTTTAATTCATTCACATGATATAATACAAGTGTAATGTATTCACACCTTCACTTAAGTATTTCAGTTGTTATTAAGTAGGTATACATACTGAAACCACGTCTGGGCTCTTGTCAAGGGCAGGGATCACATCAGATGTTTTAAGACCCTGGGGTGGGACTCCAGCAGCTGATTCAAAAGAAAGCCCACTGGTTGCTGTTGAGGCCACTGTGACCCCTAATGGCTGCCAACACGCCCCAGTAAAAGTGTCTCCCTCCCGGCTTTCAGGATCTGATTTTTGAGGCCATGCCTGTCTCCTATTGCCTCTGGGTGGATTTGAGCCACCAATTTTCAGGGTAGCAGCCAAGACCAATAACTGTTTGCCCCATCCAAGGATTCCACAAAAGCTCAAGAGGTGACCCTAACCCTAATTCTAATGCATGGGTGGTGAGGACCCACTGCGGCATGTGAAACAAACCTCCACAGCGACAGGGGCAAGGACAGGCTGTTCTCCGTCACCTCTTAAAGAGAGTAGGACAGGAATAAAGTGGTTTCCATGCCTTGTAAGTTATGTGCCCTCGTTTTTCACATAATTATTATGGTGGAAAGGGTCTCTTCAAACAGAAGGGTAGTTATTTAACTTGATAACAAAATCAGAAAGCAACATCTAGGGAGGGAGGCAAATTCCAATTGTTACTTTTAAGAGGCTAAGAAATAATATTAATTGAACGAAGCGGTGACTTTTGGTAGGTGACCCGGAATGTCTATTTCTCATTAAATGATGCACTGCTCTCTAGTGAGTCTAGTGAACATTAATATAAAAGAAAATTTAAAGCCATTGAAAAAGAGCAAAAAGCAAATGAAGAAAACACCTATTCACGAAAATCTACAAAAATTCAGTAAGCTTTGGCAGTGTGTGGTATCTGAAATAAGCCCACTCCCTCCTTCCCCCTGCCAGCTCCGCAAGGCAGAGACTCTACTCCAGGCGGCTGTAACCAAGATACAAGGTGCCTCTCCTCCCAGCTACCAAGCAAAGGGCATTCTTTCCTTCCGGGAGGAGCGGCGCTTCGGCATTTCGCATCATGTCCCCAGCTGCCAAGTCCTGGCTGAGTGCAATCAAGAGGTGAAATCTCCCTTCTTCTGCCGAACACCCCCTTCTGAAACAAAGGCTCTACTTCGAACATAGTACACTAAGAACATTGGGGTCCCGGTAACCTTTCCTCTGGTTCATGAGGCACTAAGATGACTTTAGCCTACTGCCCCATCCCCACCAATGGCTCATTTTTTTCAGAACAGTGGTGTCTGCTGACAGAAGACTGCCTTTCATCCCACCCACCCACCCCCAATTCCAGAGCACAGTCTCCAAGATGTCACCAGAGTGGAGAAACCAGTCATAAAACAGACAGTGCTTAATCTCTTCCCACAGAAACAAACTTCATTTGCAATCTAGAACAGAGACATTTCCACCTAAGGGCACTGAAGAACAGTGGATAAAAGTTATGATAAAAGGCAATTGGGAGAGATTAATGAATATAATGGACAGAGCCCACATAAAGGCCAGCTAACTTGCACATGTCAGAAACGATCTTTAAAGGACTCATCATTTGATTGGATTTGTTTGTTGAAAACAATAAAGCAACACAGTGGAGTTGAACAGGGAGGTGTGCTTAGGAAAAGAACGGAGGAAAGTACTGTCATCCAGGAGGACTGTGGCAGTCTCAAGGCTCGCCCTCCCTCTGGGCAGAGGAGGGGGAAGGAAGGACAGACGACTCAAATAATCCACCAAGGAACTAACCAAATAAGCGGGGTGTGGGGGGTGGAACAGGCCCCAGGATCGCTACACTAGGATATTTAAAATGTTCTGTTTCCAAGAAGAAAATTATGCAAGGCAACAGGAAAGTCTGACCCATACAGCAGAAAGAGAAGATAACAGAGGCTGCCTGAGAGCGCCACTAGAGATCAGATTAATAGAAACATGCTCCAGAGTGGCAGTGTTCGTATATGTTCACAGAATAAAGGGAAGCATGTGAAAGCAGCATGATGACAATGTTGCATTGAATAGAGAGCAATTAACTATCAATGTAAAGAGAAATACTTTTTAAACAGAATCGAATGGAAATTCTAGAGTTAACAACTAGAGTAACTGAAATAAATAACTCACTAGAGGGACTTACAGAAGATTTGAACTGGCAGTAGAATGAATTGACAAATTGAAGATCAACCAATAGTTTAAGCCAAGAATTGAGAGGAAAAAATAAAAATAAAGACAGACTCAAGATAAATGCTAGATACCATTAAGTGCACTAATATACACACAATAAGAATACTTGGAGAGGGGGAAGAGAAATACATTCAATAAAAGTAAAACTGAATATTCCCTAATTTATTAAAAAACAATAACCTATATGTTCAGGAAGCTCAACAAACTCCAAGTAGAATAAATACAAAAGGCCCACAAATACCTGTATCACAATAAAAATTCTGAAAGTTAAAGTCAATCGTAAACCTTAAAAGCGGCAAGAGAAGGGTGGTGCACTCCTGAAAAGAGGACTCTCAAACGATCGACAGGATTTCTCAGCAGAAACTACGGTGGACAAAAGACAGCGGTGACATGGAAAGTGCTCAGAGGGAAGAAACCCTGAACCCAAACTCCCAGATCCAGCAATGCTGTAGTTAAAAAAATGAGAGCAACAAAAATACTTTCCCAGATAAATCAAAACCGAGACAATTATTTATAGGCCGATCTGTGGTCAATAAATATTAAAGGAAGCCCTTTAGGCTGAAAGCAAACGATTCATATGCATATCAGTGCCTCAGAAAAGGCAACTAGGTACAGATACTACAAATGCATATTTGTTACTTCTTCTCTTAAATTATTCTAAAATCCAACTCTTAAAATATGTATATAATATATTGCTGGGCTTACAACATTTAGAATTGTGAAACGTCTGCTAATAATAGTACAAAAGAGGTGGGTGGGTATAGAGCTGTCATGGGCCGGGAAATGATGAACTGCCAATGTAGTAGTTAAAACAGCACATAATATTGATAGATGTGATATGTATAAAAATAACACTTCCCTAAAATGAAAGGAATATGGAATAAAGAACCGATGTTTTGCTACGTTACTTAAACTGCCCTACTATAAGTCTGAGCTTCACACTTCTAAGTCAAATACTCTTGAGAAAAAACAAAAATGTAGTGAAAAACTTCAACAATAAAATTAAAATCCTATAGAGGAACAAAAGGTTATGAGATATATAGGTATAAAATTTCACTAGAATTCCTAACAAGCCAGAATATTATGAAATATGTCAGGAATACTTACTTCTCAAACCACAGAGTGAGGTTAGTGGTGTGCCGAATCATTTTCAGAAGATTAGGAGAATTAATTTCTTTGTCTTCTTTTGTCCACACACTTCCAACTAATTCTGATGGCTGTACCGCTCTAAAATGATTAAAATATAATGCTGCATGTACTTTTCCTTCCAATATATTGTTTTATTAAGTAACTAGTAAATAAAACTCTTATAAATATACTTCCTATACCAACAAAAGTTTACGGTATAATAAAAACATTACAGTTATGCATCTTTCTCTGTAGATCTTTTTTAAGTTTCATGCATGTGCTTGTGTATGTCTTCTGTTATTTTATACTGGCATTCTGCTTGAACAAGACTGGGGCTATTTCACAGTATCTTTTCTAACACTGATAAATATTCCTTAACTAAGTGTGATAAAGTGTGACCTAGTAAGTTTGGGATAATTCTTTGAAATAAGGATATAAGTCAGTAAAGGCTAATATACTAATCATTAGCAGTAATGATCTTTGTTAAAAAGATATCTGTAAATTTGGCTCTTTTTCATAATTTGTTATTAAAAAATTACACAATTTAGGGTGACATTCTAAACCCCATTTAAAACCCAAACAGGCATTATTTGAAATAATAGTTATATTAATATACTATAGAAATCAAAGACAGCCTAGAAAACTAAAAGAGGCCATCATTTAAGCTCACCACAATGCTAGTTAAAAACCAAGTTGCCTCTGAATCATTCCAACTCAGATGACCCACACGTGTCAGAGAAGGACCGTGTGTGCTCCTTAGGGCTTCAACAGATTACATCACCAGGCTTTTCTTCTGAGGTGCCTCTGAGTGGACCTTTTGGTCAGCAGCCAAACAGATTAACCTGTTGCACCATGCAGGCACTCTACAACAGGGGCTCACGTGTGTCAACCCTTGCTTTATGCTAAACAGCCCAGGTGGCACCATTAGGTTAAGTGTTGGGCTGCTGACTGCAAGGCTGGTGATTTGAAAACATCAGTCACTGGTCTGGAGAAAGATGGAGCTACCTGTTCTGTAAAGATGTATGGCCTCAGAAACCCTGCGTAGGGTCGCCATGAGTTGGAACTGACTCGATGGCAATGGGTTTTATTTTGTAGTAGGCACTGTATTAAACAATTTATATATATACATGTTACCTACACCCACTCATTTATCAACCGTCTCGTTATCCAACATTTCACAATAGTATCTGACTATTTTATGCATTAATAACGTATGGCAGTAATGAATAGCTAGGTGTAAAGCAAGAATAATATTGGTTGTCATGGTTAAAGTTATGTGTCAATTGGCTGGGCCATCATTCTTTGTGGCTTGAAAGTTATGTAATAATGTAATCTGGCTAAAATGTAACAAGGCAGCCATCCTCCATTTTGCGATATATTGTAGTCATCTTCTATTTTCACATGATGCTGATCTTTGCAAAACAAGCTGGTCTTTGGAACTTAACCATGTTGATAATGAGGAGTGGGTGTACTTGAAACCTTGCAAGAACCCATGAGTAGGTACTGTTATTAAACCTATTTTACCCTTGAGTAAACTATGATGTAGAGTTAAAGGCTGCATTGGGATATTAAAGTTGCCCAAGGAAACACAGTCAAGATTTGTACCTAGCTTCACCAATGAGAGATGACAGAGAAACAAATATAAAACAATCAAAGCAAGGGGAACCACCACAGTTGAAAACCAGGACTGCCTTCTGTGCGCCAAGCTATGCTGCCGAGCCTTTCATGTACTGTCTACTTATTCCTTAACACAACCCTACAAGCAAGAAGCCAAGCTTTCACTTAAAAAATAATGCAGTTGCAATGATTCCCCATGAATGTAAAATTACATACCGGTACAGATCTGACTCGAGTAACGTGAGTTGTCGAGCAATTTCTATTGGGTGTAACGTGAGCAGGTCAAAAGTCTCTATGTGCCCAGGTCTGCTTATATGCCACTCAATCGTGGGAGGTGAGCTCTGAAATGTAATATTATGGCCTGGTCCGTTGTCTCTTGCAATTTTTTTCCTTTGGATTATCTTAGTGATGGATTCAACCCATTTTTTCATTGCTTTACCTGAAAGATGTTACATTTTTTATATAACACTTTGATGTTTTTTACTCGATATTTTATGAAAATTATTTAAAATTTCACAAGTGATAACTGAATACATCTTTGCTATAAAAAGCTCCTATGTTCACAATAAACAGTGAAAGCTTTCCTCTCCATCACCACATGGTGGGTACTCATGGTCATTCTTACAGATCCTTTCAAAATAACATTAGAAAGCAACATATGTGTAGCAATTTTTTTCCACTTCGGTGTTCTGAACCTCAGAAATAATATTAAGAAATATTATCATCCTCAAAAAAGGTCTATCTTACACAAAATAGGATTGATTAAGGATTAATACTGTAGTTAATAAACCAAAATATGCCAGAAGACTGATTTCTTCATACTAGTGTGTTTCTCTGGGGCTCTTTCTGCTCATGAAGGTGCTCCTTCTGTGTACTGTAAAATGGAAAGCAAACTTGTCTAAGATATCCTTTTGTACATAGGCTCTTAAAGCCATAAGAGAAATGTTGTATATTGCCAAGTCTGTGTCTTCACTGTTATTAATGAGAAAACTGAAACCTAAGTGATGAGCCCACCCCAGAGCTGGTTCACAGCAGGGTTATGACGAGAACTCTTGGTTTCTCAACTCTCCAGTGATCTTGCTACTGTGCTCTGCTGCCTCTAGTCACCTAATTGTGGCCCAGGTGACCTCCGTTGGTGGGGCCATAATGGTACAACAGTTCCTAACTGCCCTCTGGTACACGTGCTTTCAGATAAGAGGAGTGCCGAGCTTACATTGACATGAATTCTAAACGAATCTGTACGTTGATTCACTAAATGAAAATACCTTAGGGTTAACAGTGTGCTTATTTAGCAATTTGAGGGTCAAAATTCTTCATGAAAGTCCGCAACAATTTTCAAGTGGCTATGCTAACATAATTATAAATACCTTTTAATACTGAGCAGTAATGACATCAAGTAATAGTCACCATATCGGCATTTTAGTACATATAACACTAGACCATTTATAAAAACTCATACCTCTTACTGTTCCAATAAATTCCTCCATTCGTTGCAAAAGATCAGCATCTCTTTCAAAATCATAAAAGTGGTGCTCTACCCAGTGCCGGCACACATTTAATACTCTGCGGTATTAACACGCAAAAAAAAAAAGAATAGCTGAATTACGTGGGAAGGCAAACATACGTGTTCTAGCATAATGAAGGCATAAAAGAAATTACAGTAACATTCTAAATGATTTAGCCTTATCAGTGGCTTAGCACAGAATTAAACATTCTGTGTGAAGATTTCTATAATCCGAGGAGCCTGGCTAGCCCAGTAGTTAAGCGCTTGCCACCACCCGGAAGGTCAGTCGTCCCCACGAGCCACTGGGCAGGAGGAAGCTGTGGCAGTCTGCTGCCGTGGGAGTGTCAGTCAGTCGGGAACCCTGGCGGTGGCTCCCCTCTGTCTGACAGGGTGGCGGTGTGTTGGAGCCAAGTCTATAGGGAGTTGAAGTCAAGTCTATAGCGTGGCTCTGGAGACCATTAATTCTAATTGTTGCTTTTATTTGCTTCACTTATTGTATTTGCTGCTTCTTCCTGTCTTGGGCCATGACGCACAAGTTCAATAGAGACTTGTTTACGGCAATTATCTACTAATGCTTACCGCAGCTGTACAGGCTGTATATATTCTTTCCTAAACCTTTTTAACTCCGCACTGAGGGGCAGACCTCCATTCTCTAAAGCTATGCGATCAGCTTCTGTTGGCTCAGGCTCTGGGATTTCAAACCTAACAGAGAAGAGAACAAACCCATGAAAACACAGATCATAGCAAATTGTACAAATAGATGAAAAATAAATAAACAACTGGTCAGTACTATCAGAGAACAATGAAAAAATAACTAGGTGGGATGTATACATCAGTGAAAATAAGTGAGGTTACTATAATGCCAAGGTGAATGGTCTTTACTTTGCCAATATTGCCAGGCTTAACTGGAGATGCAATAAATATATATAGAAAACCGAAAGTCAGTGTCCCATAACTAGCAGGAGCCCGGCGATGTGGAGGGCTGCAACCTGACTGCTCGCAGAAAGCTCAGCAGTGTGAGCAGGGAGGAAGACAAAGTTGCTTATCCCATAAAGACCCACTGCTTTGGAAACCCTGGAAGGGTCACAGTGAGTCGTTGGAATCTACTCCATAATTACGGGGCAGGTGTTAATTGTTAGCTGATGGATGTTACTCTAAATGAGCTAACAGAATTTTTAAGGGTAATGTCTGAAAAACAGCCTGCCATTCATTTGGGTGGAAGAAATATTTTCGTTGGTTAGAGTATTTAATCCCTGAAAGCTCCATTTCCTTCCACACGCAGCACCTGGGAAAACATCTGTTTAGAACATCTAAAGTAACAAAATTTGAATCTCCAGAGTCTCAATTAATACCATTTCTATATAGGTGTTTAACGTGGTCAGTCCTATAAATTTGCTATTGTACACACTGAATTTCCATGTATACAAGAATATCTATTTATATATTTAAATGA
This sequence comes from Tenrec ecaudatus, assembly GCF_050624435.1. Classification (NCBI taxonomy): domain Eukaryota; kingdom Metazoa; phylum Chordata; class Mammalia; order Afrosoricida; family Tenrecidae; genus Tenrec; species Tenrec ecaudatus. The sequence continues at coordinate 30,733,350 of NC_134546.1, forward strand.
TCGTAAAAGGTAATCTTATAAAGTCAATGGCCATCTAAGAGAGATTTAATTTATTAAGAGTTATTCATAAACGTCAATTCCAAGAAACATAAAGATCTTAACTCAGTTTCTTTTAAAAAACAAACAACTTAAGCATTTTAAATCGACAGACCTTTCTATGATAAGACTCAGTAGTTCTTGAGGTTTGCAAAAGGATCTGTATGTGGTAAGAAATGTCCGAACAAAATTGGGATCTAAGAAGAAAAAGGAAAAATATAAAGCCTTTGATTCGGAATGATTAAAACTATTATTTACATTTCAAAAGTAATCCACTAGAAAAATTCCAAAATGTCTTGAGACACACAAAATGCTTTGGGCTTTGTACTCCGCTGCTCATCATCTCTTCCTAAATTAATGGCAAAAAGATTAAAATTCTATAGCAATTTCCATCTTGCCCTTGGCACACTCTGTCCAGCTGCCTTGGTCTTATGCTTACCATCAGCTACAATAATGGGAACTAAAAGGTAGAGGGCCAGCAAGCAACTAGGCCCCCACCTGCTGCCCAGATGGCAAAGCATCTAGTTGAGCAGGCTTCCCTCTCTGAGGAAGAGAATGGCCAAGGCCACAACCCATTACTTCCCCACACTGGTTTACCCAGGATCAGTCATCTCAATCTCTTTAAATCACATTAAGAGAGCATATAACAAGTCAGATCGTATCTAGGAAGCAGATTAAGTTAAACTGCTTTTAAATGATTTGCCAAATGACTTAATTAGAATTGCTAAAAGATGCTTACAAATACTTATAAGCTATTAAATCTATACATCTTGAAAATACGTTCGCATGCTCGCGTTTACAACTTTCAATGACTTGTATTTCAAGTGGTCACGCAAAGAATGCAGTCATAGGAGCAGGCGTCTGAACTTCACCCATGAAAGGCCCTACGTTTAACTCCCTGAAGTCAACAGGAGGCTGCAGGGCTGGGAGCGCTTGGCCAGGCCTTGCCTGAGCCCTTCCAAGCCGCAGGGAGAGGCTGCTGCCCTCTGCAGGAGAGACGGGGTCTGCCCTCTACATAATTAGGAGAAAGCCATTTTTTCCACCATGGGGGAAAAACCCAAACCATTTATTTCTGTCTCTCAAATTTCAACCGAGGGCCACATTTTGTGTTTTGAAATAGTGAAAAACTCGGAGGGGAGAATTCATTCACCTGAGTCTGAGGCTGGGAGCACAGCCGCGTGATACATTCATTGAGGGGGGTGACCGCCTTATTTTCATGAAGCTACACAAGGCACTCATTCCTTTATTGAAAGTACAATTCGTTTTATTAGCTGAGGATTTGGCAAGAACCGGAATTTATATGTCTGGGACATTTCTATTCAGGCACCTTCTATCTCATTAAGAATGACCCTAAATTTGGGCTTCATTGAAATATTTATGCTCTCTTAAATTTTCCTTCAAAAAAATCCATGGATTTATCATAAGACAACTCTATCTCCAATCTACTGATCTATGTGGTCATTTAAAAAATGAATCAACTCCAATATCAGACAGACCGCCTTGAATTGCAGTGAAAGCTCAGATGATAGCAAGACATTGCTTTCAAACAGCCCCCTTGTCCTCGAGCTTCCTGCTTTCTGGGGCTAGAGTGAGTTACTGATCAAAGTAATTGAGCTATAGCTAATCCTTTAATAATCCTCTTTGTTGGTATTTTATTGTCTTCAGTTACAGAGTTCCTCAAATGTTAAAGACTAATGTCTCAACCAGAAGAAAAGATTGTAAAACAGAAGCCTGTACAAGATTTTAAAAAAGAGCTTTAACCCGGTTTCATCACAATCCTCCCTTCTCAAGAATCTTCTTCCTGTTCTGCAAATCTATTTGCAAGGTGAGGCTGCTCAAAACAGCATGTGTTCAAGAAGCAAGCCAACAGCTCAAGGTTGGGGGAGAGAGCCCACCCCCTCTAACATAGTGCTCCCTCCTGTCCCTGAGCTGTGCGCCAAGCAGAGGGCGCACCTTCCCCTGGCTTTTAAGAAAACCTTACTTCAGCTCGCAGGTCTAAAATCAACACCCATTTCCTCTCAAACCTAAGTCGCCCACGTCAAGCTAAAACAATTGTGAGAGAGCAATTTCAAAACAGAATAAAAACAAGTTCTAACCGAATCAAAGCATGTTTTAAGCAAACTTCTAACTTTTAAGGTGCCCTATAATAAAACAGACTTTTCATCTTCTTGAACCCAAACGTTGGCCATTTCTGCACCGTGATACTGCTGGGAAAGCCATGATGTGCCTAAGGCCCCATCCGCCAACCAGACCACAGCAACCTTGGGGTCTGCGAGACCACAGTCTCAGGGAGCTCCGCGTGCTTTATTCCCGATGGTTTCGGTGGTATTCCTATTGAGCATAACGAAGAAGACCAAGACTCATCCTTAGGTACTCAGTAGTGGTGGGGATGGACACAGAACCTAGACTGTGTGAGTCCTGATTTGGTGCTCTTTCTACATTATGCAATCTCCCTGGGTAAAAGATCCCCTAAGATTGCCACAGCTGAAAAAACAAAATGTGGAAAATTAATCCATGAGCTCAATAATCACTATAGAACTGTATATACCTGATTAGCTCAGAATGTATGCATTGACTGCTAATTTGGGTTCAAAGCATCTCAAAGTCTGATAATTAACAGTCTGTGAGTCTCAAATTCTGGCTAAGCCTTCTTCCAGATTTTAGGAAGCAACAGCTGTGCCTTCCTGTATACTGTATCCAGAGGCAGGGCTTCTGGACAGAACCCGCCCACAATCAGCACTGGTGGGCTCGGTTCCTAAAGTGACTCAAACTTATGTTGTTTTTAGTTTCATTGGAAGTGAGTGAGAATGGTTTTGCCAAAAAAAAAAAAAAAGTAGAAGCTAAAAATAAACCGAGAAAATTTGGCAATAGCTTAAGTACTTTCAAAAATATCCTAAAGGCTGCATATATTCCCAGGCTAGGTATTAATTTTACCTAGATTCTATGTTTAGTCTAAAACAATTGAAATTTGCTAACACATGAAAAACATATCAAGAGAGGACACAACATTAGTATTTGACATTTTAAACACAAGAGGATACCGGGGACTTAAGAAGTTGGTGGGGGAATTCCATTATTTTTTAATTGCATTTTTCCACAAACATTTTGAAGCCACCCGTAGACACCAGGAGTCAGAATCGACTTGATGGCAGTGGGCGGGGTTGATTGTTTTATTTCTTCTGCAGTGACTTCCCCACGTCAGTGGCTGTGACACAGACCATGTCACCCAAACCCGGAGACCTTTACCTTATTGATGATGCAAATGACTCAAATAACTTGATATTAAAAACTGCCCATCAACAAGGCAGGCTGTGCCATTTTTTTAAGATGGCGAAGCACGTACATTTATTAGGCAGTGGCACTAGCTAATTTTGTACTGCTTTGGCTGTACAGATTAGAAAATTATATACCAGAAACATATGGGAGGCAAATACCTTAAAAAAACAAAACACCCAAGCCTGGGTAGGTTTGGTTAAAAACTGTAGCGTGATCCAACATTCACCAAGAAAATGAAAACAGTCAGTAATGATGTTCTCATCCACCTCTCTGCTTATCGTGCGCTTGCGGAGATGATTCTAGATTTTAGAAAGATGCTCTTTCTAAATCCTGGGATTCAGGAGGAACGAGGGAAATATTTTTTCTCTCTCTGCGGTTCTTCTCTCATCATCTCAGGCAATGTGAGTCTTGTACTTGACTCTGGAGCCCACCCCCTGACAATTCCCAGGGCAGCTCTGCTTCCCTCTGTGTCCAGCCACCGCCTCTGCCCGCAAGCCATGGCTGCACCAGGTTGTTTCAAACATGGGCTACAACGGTCATTTTCTGCTGCCTCCCTAGCTGCCTCTTTCTCCCTCGGTCTCAAACTGTTGTTTGCCTAGTAGTTTACTCCATCATTCTTCAGAACTTTAGAACTCAGAATGTACCTCCATTAATGTTCAGAATACAGTCTACTAGATTTGAGTTGGTCAATCCAATCTTTTGTTCTTAATGCCCCTATTGTGAATGACACTTGGCATTTTATTTCCAAAGTCAATAAGATTCCTGAAAAAATATTTATTACATCGTTTTGATGACAAGAACTGCCCCTCCTCCACCACCATAGAGAAGCACTGTTCATCAGGATGTCTGCTCATGTGATAACTCTCTCTTTAGTACAGCCGTTTAAAAAGCTGCAAGACACAATAAGCTCCTCAACAAGGATTTATAAACAATCACTCTTGAATTCCTTAAAAAGGAAACAGACGCTATGCTGACGCACAAACATTTTAAAAAAAAACGTATCAGAGAGTTTAAAAATAGCACAGCACTGCCCTATAGATCAAAATTGTTCAAAAGATTCAAACAGCTAACCACCTCAGACGGAGAATACATAGGACACAAATCCAAAAGAAAGGTAGTGTGCATTTCTGAGGGTTTGGGGGCATAACGTGGCAGGGAGTGTTTTATGGAAAAATATAAGTGGCTGGAGTTTTTTTCAATGCCACAGTCCATGAAAGAGACGTTCCCCGTCCATGGGAAACACCCTTTTCTCTACACTTCAGCTTGAAAGGCATGTATCATCCCTATAATGCCCTTCTGAGTTATTATAGCTACCCCGAGGTTATCTTGTATTGCTAAATTTGACTACCAAGCCAGATAGAGCACTTCCAGACACGTTTCTGCATTCTCGATCCTGATAATTACTTTGTACTGCGTGTCCTGTAGCCCTGTACCAACAGAGAAAGTTCTAGGCCCGGCTGCTTCTCACTGGGTACATTGCTTTGTACATTTTACTCTACAGTCAGGAGATACGTCTTTTCATGTCCTTGCCACATTCAGGACAATCCTTTTGACTGAAATTTTAAAAATTTCCCCCTCAGTATTTGCGACAAATACTGATCTGACATAGTTAACAAATTATGATATATAAATACGGAATTAAATCAAAGTATAAATTAATCTCTTAAAAACAACTGTTCACTTTCTAATTCACCCAAATTCCTCCCAACTTCACTAAAGTTTTCTTTCACAGAGCAACCTACACTAGACTAATGACTAGATTTGTCACTAAATACACTTACAATGACCAGTATTTGACTCCACTAAAGTTTTTGTGTTAACATGAAATTTTATCTATAGGCAGAATTTATGATCTATTTCAAAAGAAAAAAAAACTGAAAAATAGACCTAAGTTTGTCCAGATATGAGCATTCCACTTACATCACTGATAATTCAAGCCAAATAAGTCATTCCTTTTGTATTTATTATTCAACATAATGCATTAGAAAATTGTAATATTCTAATACTTTACAATGTTCACCTTGTCTGAGTCGGTGTCATACAGTGCAAACATACTCTATTAGAAACCTACTCTCTGGTCCTTGTTCTGCATTTAACATGTTAAACCTATTTTCTGCAAATATAAGCTAATGGATATTTCCCATGAACTTTCGGGGGTTGGTCATCTTTTCTAGCATTAGAAATCTACAGCCCCCTTTTGTCTAAGCACTTGAAAGATCCAATCTCGGTGGAAGCCACGTGGAAGGAGTGGGACTCGGCTCGACAGGAGTGAGTGTGACTTTGAGTGTTTTGAAGCCAGTTTCTCCTCTGCTTTTGAAGACCATGCCGGACAAATCTATACTAGTTTAAAAAGTACAAGGACTGTCTTACATCATTAGTTTAATTAGGTATTCACATGTGTTATATTCATTGTCTTTTAGTCTTATAAATCTACATAACCAATAAAGACAAAAGGTAAATTTTCACTTTTGTTTTGGTGTGAGCCATAACTTATACTGTATATTCTCCAATAAAAATACCAACCAACTAAACTGAACCCCAAATCCCCCTTTTTTGGGGGGAGGTTGAAGAAATGCAGGACAGGAAGATTAGACCAATCGGCCTTAAACTAAGTGGTCATTTCATCTGTTATCTTGGAACTGAAGATAACAAAGTCCACCTGAGCTGGAAGGAATCTTGGGAATAAGTGCGCTAACCTTGGGAATGACTTGCTGTAACACTGACCCCAAACGTTAGCTGTGCTCTTTTGGTAAACGTGAAAATTTTCGTAATGTTTCTTTCTATGACCCCCCAAACAAGTACCAGTGTGGGTCTTTTGTAAGCGTCAAAGGAAAGTTAGCGGGGCATGAAGTTAGCTTCTGAGAGTTAGCTTGCACACCTGTTGTGAGCTCAGTGACAGAGCTGCAGAGTGGCCCAAACAGGCTAGCCACACTCGTGTGTGTGTGTGTGTGTGTTGTCAGCGACAACTAAGGAGAGCTGCTGTGGGCTTCCCTGGCAGTGGTAATGTATTCACGATCTAGGTTAAGTTGGGCAACTAACCGCAAGATTGGGGTTCAAGCCCACCAGCCAATCTGCAGGAGAAAGATGAGGCTATCCTTGTGAAGGTGTGCAAAGCCTCGGAAATCTCTACAGAGAGGTCTTCATGAGTCAGATGCCACTCAATGGCCATGAGTTTGGTTTGGGCATTTTGTATTTCAAAAGAAAATGGGATGTGTGTGTGTGGGGGGGGGGGAGGGCGGGGGGAAGACAGCTCAAACAAACAAAAAAACAGTCACAGCTTAAAACCAACACAATGGTATCTGATTCCTTAAGAAATAAATGAAAGATTTTAAAAACAACCTTTTTTTAAAAGTAAAACTATCTTGTCACTTTAAATTTGGCAAAAATACTATTCAAAAGCTAAACACTGATAGGAAAGAGCAATTACCAAAGTGACTAAAAAATACCCCAACAGCAGTCCCTGGTGCGCAGTGCTGACCCTGCCAGAAGGGCCTGCAGCAAAGCAGGCATCTCTTTAGAAAGGGTCCTCGTTCCAAAAGTAAATTAAAAAGGCATTGCTGCCTTGAAATAAAAACACTTAATTGCAGTTCCAAACCTGCTTATTAGTCATCACAACAAATCAGGACTGCGGAAAGACAGCAGTTTAAAGAAAACCTTCATTGTTAATAATCAAGAGGGGTTTTACAGAAACAATGATATTAAGTTTTTTGGAATATGAAATGTCTTCTAATTCAAGTGTTACAGATTTTGATAAACCTCAGGGAGTCTTCCACAGTGTTTACCCACTTCTATTGCTGATGGGAAAAACAAAGCAGAACACAGAACTTCTGTCTTGCAAACAGACACAAAAAGCTAAGTACTAATTTTACTAGAAATAATTTAAGATCCAAAAAGAAAGGACATTCAGAATAAAATGGACCTTTAGTCTGTTTAAACTATAAAGAGTCCTGTGGATTCTCTAATGAGACACTTAAAAGTGAGGATAATGTGGTGAGAAGAGAACAATTTGAACTTTTTTTCTCTTAAAAGTGCCTTAAGGAGTAGCAAAAAGTGCTTCGCATTTGCAGATATAAGTTAATCTAATGAAACACCACCCCGTGGAAATTCTAGATCCTAAAGCATATACAGAGGGGTTAATGAAGATCAGTTAAATAGGAAGACCATGCTATTTACTGAAAATTGTTGCTATCAAAAATAGCTTTTTATTTTTTTAAACTCAGAGTATCTTTTTTCCCCTTTCCTTATAAAACCCTATATCAACCTACTCATATTCTCTGTGCTTTGGTTGTCTTTTGTGTTGTTTTTGGACTTAGTAGGCAAAAAGAAAAAAAAAATCCACCACCCAAACCCATTGTGAACTTGGAATCCCAGCTCACGGTTCTCTGTCTAATGTTTAGACTACTGCCTTTGACCGCCAAACAGTCTGTGCTTACAGAATGCAAACTGCTCTGTGAGGCAGCCTGTGGAAAGCACTAGTATGCTCCTATGAAACAAGAAGAAAAGGCCAGAGAAAAGCCTATCAATTAAAGACTAAAATAGAGTGAAATAAATAATAAAGATAACTGGCTTAATTACCCCCAAAGACGTGAAGAAATTGAAATGAATTGTATTTATCAACTGCTTTGAGATGACTCATAACAACAGAAATGCGATTTCACCTTAATTTTACTTTTTTTGCGGTAGCCGTAACAGTAGCAAGCCCGTGTTAGATAGCTGACTGTACATTAAGTAATGCCACTCATCCTTATCAAGGTGCAGTAATTAATGGGCATCTTTATAGGCTTAATTTAGCCACTGCCAGAATAGGTTCCAGAAGACTGGGAATCCACTGCTAAGACTTTACAAATTAGGGGTGGGAGATGGGGAGGGACTTTCCCCCCAGACAAGCATCTTCTAGAAACAGGAATATGTTCATGGAAGAAGTATGAGATGGAGGTTAATTTTCACATCCAGCTACTTAAGAATGGCATTTATTGAGGTTACTTTGCATTTCATATCACTTAATTGCCCTTGTAAGGAACCCTGGTGGCACAGTGGTTGAGCACTCAGTAACTAGTAGAACAGTCAGGAGGTGGATGCCATCAGCCACTCCGTAGGGGAAAGATGAAGCTGGTTATGTAATGATTACAGCCAACATGCTGGGGCAGTTCTACTGTGACTTGCAGGGCTGCAGATCAGTAGGAACTAACTAGTCAGCAGTAGATATAGTTTGATTTTTTGGGTATATGCCTTTGTAATTAAATCCTTATCAAATAAGTATACATAATATTTATAAAGGACTTTCACAACCAGTATTTATTCTTTCTAACAATATTCTGGTATAGCTAATATGTTGATTTTTTCCCGTTAAAAAAGACCTATGATCTGTCAGACTATCATGCTATTTTATTTGAAAAAAATATTTAATTACTACAGAAAATTAAGTACTGTATTTTTTCTTTCTTAGCCATTGTATTTTATTCTACCTGTAGCAACTTTCCTAGTTGTTTTTGGACATGTGTTTGTTTTTCTTTCTCAACAAAAAACTGCTGTATTGAGGTAAAATTGCTTTCTCATCTAACATCACTTGGTAAAAGGGAAAAAGGTACAAACTTAAGCTTCTAGATGACTGGATTAAGATGTGTGAGGAGTGGAACTAAGAAAAGGCAGTATTGTGTTTGTCCTACCAGCATACTTTTGATGATGAATCCATATTAAAATTGCTTGCTTAATTTATAATCAATGAAAAAGAGAGATTAAAGGGATAAAATACTTTGTAGACTAGTTTCTGCTGCTTCTCTAGTCTTATTGCTAGTACTTTCAAGCTGGACACATTTGGCCATCCTACCTCATTTTCTCACCTACAACTCTGGTTTTGAGTTTAAAAATAATGTACCTACGTAGGTCTGGTAGAAAAACAGAACATTTCAGTGAAACTCAGAACGCGGTATTTTTGGTTGAAAGAAAATAAACTTTACAAGTATGATAATCCAGAAGCCTCTTGCTGTTATAGTGTGTTTGCTATTTCCAGCTCATGACCTATAATGCAAAGAAAATCAGTTTGAAGAGGGCAAGTTAAAGTGACAGGGAACGTCCGGTTTCTTACCTGCATACATGTGGTATGTAAGCCTCTCTATCAGTTTCACCACAGTCCCTGCTTTGATAATTGGAATCCCAGCCTTGGGCTGTATGTTTTCTTCAAATATTATGTTCTCTTCGGAGTCGGGCTCAGCAAATCTATACACGTCAGCACTCGGCAGCCTCATCTGCTCCTCCTTCTCCTCCTGCAGCACCGTCACATCGAGCATTCTCTCCAGTGTGCTCCGGTACTGTAGAGAGATCAGCGCGGCCATCCAATTGTTTTTCTCCTCAGCGGACTTGGCAGAAAATATAACACTGTTTTCATCCTTTAAAATGATTTCAAATGCATGCTTGTAGTCATTGGTGTCATCTTTGTCATTAATTTGTACCTTTCTCATAAAAAACTTCTCTTTAAGACGATATTCTGCATTGCTAGCACCAGGAAGTCTTGGCTGCCCGTGATTTGATTTACAGCAAATCATCAGGCCATCAAAGAGAAATATGTGTCTCTCATGTTTGGCTCCGACACGCGTAAGAGTTCCTTCCATTATAAACTCATTGCAACACTGTCCGATGTCTTTTCCCTCCCAGCCGTCAATATTCTTCTGGATCTCGTTCATTTTCCTGATTGCTAGTTGTTTCCCCTTCATTTGTTGGCTGTAAAATCGACATGCAGATTCACTGGGATAAAGGAAAACATCATTAGCACACGTGGGCACAGAATCTGGAGGTCAGAGAAATAAGGGTAAACGAGAAGAACATCTGTAGAGGTTGCAAGTGATAAGGTGTTCGTTCGCTCATTGCCCAAATAGGCTCGTGTTACACAATCACACACATTTTGGGAAATTAAAACAACAGTGGAGACATTTTTTTTAGTGCTCTAAAAACAACTGAAAAATTCTACCCTATAAATCCAGACACAGAAGGATTATTTCTACTGTGGTTACTGAATACTTAGAATGGCCAATAGTAAAAGTACCCACAGGGAGGGAAGAAGTACTTTTAGACTGAATAATATTATTTAGAAAGTGCTTAACTGGTCTAAGATCCGGCACTGAGGAAACAGCAGCACACAGCACAGTTAGGAAACTGGAGGCAGGATGATCTGAATTAATGCCCGGAGTTCTACCATTCCGAAAATAAAGGTCACTGCTAATTACCCGGACAGAACAATGACGCCGACCTCCATCTACCCGGTCCATGTGGCTCTCCCTCTCCTTTAACTTACCAGTTGAGTGTCAGGAGGTCCTGTCTGGGAGCACGCTGGGAAAATGCACAAATACGAAAGGTCTTTCAAACAATAACACACTCGCTTGGCTTTGATGTCACTTCCTCTGAAAGACCAAGCTTGTCACTAAAACTATTTTCTTCATTGTTTACTTGAAGAGGGTGCGGGGAAACCTGAATTTATACCACAGCATGCAGGGTGAAAGCAGGGCCAGTGAAAATAAAGTGGAAATAAGTCACCTCAGTCTCCGCTTTGCAAGGCTTTTAGAACAGATTTTCTCCATGCCACTTTGAACATTAAGCAAAGCTGTTATTGCTTGTTTCAAGCACTCCTTGTCTTCTTGATCTTCACTCTTTTCTTCCAACTGCTGCAAAGCCAAAAGGACAGGTCTCAGCCAGCAGAACTGATGTTGACAAAAAAATAACAACAACCCTGCTTTCTGGAAGGATAAAGTCACACGGACGCAGTGCCTTCCACTACAGTAGCAGTGTCTGAAGGGTCCCTAAAGCCTTCTCTGTAAGAGCTTCCTTGCTCTTTTTGTGCATTACTGTGGATATGAACACGCCACTTTGCTTTCCCACAGGAAACAGAAAAAACACTCAAGGGCATCAATTGTGTTAAGAGATGGGGTACACTTTGTACACACACCCTGTCACAGGCAGGAATGTACAGTTTCTTCAACTGCATGCTACTGAGAAGCAATGAGGGGCATGATGTCTTTTTGAACTATTAGGGGATTGGCACGGCATTAGACTTCTCAACTCAGCGTAGAATTTTTTTTTTTTTAAGAGAATGGACTTGATCTCGACGTTATTTTAAGACAGGGGGACCAGGAAGATGGCAGGAAGAAAGGATGCGATACAGCGGGGGAGGGAACTGGAAGGCACAAACATCCAGGACCAGATGTTGACAACTGCTTTGTGACTCAGCAGCAAGTCACTTGACCTTTGAACCTAACTTTTCCTACCTGTCAGCCGAGGCTTATCTAGTGGAGCTAAGAATCAAAGCACTCTGTAAATGGTCATGCACCACATAGTTTTGTTTTCTTTGCAGTGCTACAAAATTGGCACCATTGGCATTATGAAGAACCCTGACAAAAGCTAAGAATTTGCACACTTAAAAACCTCGAGCACATTTTCTGTTAGTGGCAACTATACTACTCTGAAGTATATTTACACAAAGTCTCTTCTTAACAAGGACTATATCAAGAATTACTAATTATCAACACAGTCAGATTGCTGTAACGTAAGCAAGCAACCCATATATGATATGAATGATTATAAATAACAATTCAGTAACTTGTCAAACCTCTTTCATGCTATCTGAGAGGAAAAGCTACAAAGTAACATTTTTCATGAAACTAGGTAAGAACACATACATGCTACTTAACAGAAAAGACCTGAAATATAAAACCACAAAATATTCAAAGTAATTAATGGAGAAGTTTGTTTTCCAATATGCTTTACTATTCTTTACTGCTTCAGTACTTTAAGGATTTTATATTCTTGAGAGAATAGGCTTAAAGATCATCACCACACGTTTTTCCTACTTCCGGTAACAATTAGTCCCCCATACACCAGTATGTATAGATGAGCTATAGGAAACAAATGTCTTACCCAATACCCCAGACTATTTCTATAAAATATTTTATTTTAATACTCATGAATGTTAATTATTTTCAGATATTGTAGAATAAATGCCATGTTGTGAATTCTGTTTAGTACAAAGCTTTTATCCAAATTCATACACTCACTATTATGAATATATACACTGTTCTATTAATACACCTTCTCACCACACTGTCTAGTAGGGGCACAAAATATGCATACTTTTAGAAGGATATTGAGCATCAATTTGTTACATTAAAAAAATAGGGAGATTGTTTCCAAAGAATGAGATCTTAAAACCAATAAGTACATTATATAAAACCCAAAAAATCAAATACCTTTTATTCATAATATAGATATTGTTTTTCTCTGTGACAAGCTAGGCGAAAGCTAGCTAGGGCCAGGTGATCATAAAGAAAGGTACTAGTATGTTTATTTGACTGATATTACCAATAGGCTAGAGACTGGACTTCTCAAAGTACCTACCAACCCTTTACTTCTCTTAGGGCAGGATTTCTGGAGACATGAAGCGTTTCCAGCTACCGTATCAGAGCTAAGCTTCAGGGCAGCAGATAACCCAACACTGTGGAAAGTAAAGGGGAGACCCTAATGACACAGCACAAGCACCACTGAAAAGCGCTGTTTCGCTATTTCAGAAATTAGTCACTCAATCGTCCATAGACAGTCGAGTCTGTTTGAGCCTGTACTGTTTTGCCCTTTGATACATTTAAAACATATTCAAGCAAACATACCTAGAGACATCAGAAGCACACACAGTCTAACACATATAAACCACACTACGAAAAACAAATCCATTTAGACATGCATTTGATTTTCTATTCTAAAATGGTTTCAATTTTCGGAATAATTTTAACTGTAGCATTGCAAATACAGAAATATGCTGGGATCTCAAAAACATTAATATACTTTAAAACCACGAACCCAAAGTATTATTTCAAAATCCATAAATCTTTCCTGATTAATTTTAAAATGCCATTTTAACTTTCATAGCAGTAAGCAAACATCTGAAGGAAACCCCAGTGTAATAAATGACCTTTCCTAAAAGCGTTTATGTATGAAAATCCTTTCTCCTCTAAGGTTCTCTTACCTAAGAGAGCTGATTTAAACTGAGCCCTGGTGTGGAATGATTCAAGCTAACTACTACACGGAAAGGGTGGCTTTCTGTTGCTACAGAAACAAAGCAGAGGCAATTACTATGCAAATGAGACTGCACAAAGGAGCATCCTCTTGTTACCAAAGTGACATTCAATACCTGGCTCTTCAGGGTGCCTGCTGGACGGCACAGTGCAACTGCAACCCAGTTTAAGTTTCCAAATGCGGCCCATCTAAATCCTATTAAAATGACCAAATCCTGAGATTCTGTTGTCAGATGTTTGTGGTTGTACTTAAACTGACCTGGGTGGTTAGCTTCTGAGCACAATGAAAACTCAAGTACTTACAGAAATGATAAAATGGATCTTTTCTCAAGAATGAAGCCACTTTACCAGTGACTAGATTTTTTTTTTTTGGCGCCCATAGAGAATGGACAGGGCTCAATATGGTGCATGGTGTGTCCGGTGGAAACTCTGGGGGAGATGGGACTCGAAATTTTTTGGGGGAGAAGGCCACGAAATTTAAGAGGCTGTGAAAGCATATTCACAAATCATGTTCCAGGGTGAAGTCGTGTTGTACCTAATGTGTTCGACATGAGTTTAATTCATTCAGAAACATAATGGCTTCTCTTTGTTTAATAGAAGTTGAGTGTGTATGCTTTTATTTCCAGGACTCCAGTTTCTCCAACATGTGATTATAGAAAGCGAATACTAGTTTATGGTGGAGGCACACAGGACGAGAGCTCTGGTTCCATGGCCTTTTCATATGTAACCCAGCAAACAAACGTGACTTTGCAAAACAAGTGTTTAAAAAATATTCACTTAATGAATATTCACTTTTTCATTCAAACAGGTAAATGACAATGTAAAGGATGGCGAGGTATACAATGCATAGAAATAAAGATGTGTGTCTGAAATATGTACGTGCAAAGAATTTATCGTAAAATGTGAGCCAAAAAGCAACGGTGAGGATCACGTTGGTTTCGGAGTGCTGACTTGTCCGCTCCGCTCCGAGACACTAGAGCAGATGGAGAAGGGCCAGCTTGCGGAACAGACTTGCTGGCCCTCTCAATAAATGTATGAGATACTGTCCAAATTACTCCAGAGCTAATTAACCAACTCCCAATTCTGTTATGTAATCACTCCATCCACTGAAAAGGAGGAGAAGAAAAATAAGACATTCAAATATTCTTTCATGGCAGCAGGAGGCTGGCGACATAGCGATTGGGCTGCTAAGCACACGGTCACCAGTTTGGAACCACAAGCTGCTCCACAGGGTGCTTCTGCTCTTAGAGGGTCTGACAGGGGCACTATGAATCAGCACTGACTTGACGGCTGTGTGTGCGGCACGTGCGTGTGTGTGTGCGTGTGTGTGTTTTCATGGCAGCAGCACCCTTGAAAGGTCAGGAACCACAGCAGCTCCACAGGAGAAAGACTGGGCTTTCCACTCCTGTGAACAGCTCCAGTCTCAGAAACCCATGGGGGTCGCTGAGTCAACATGAACTTGATGGCAGTGAATACAGACTCTTAATGGAAACATCTGCCAGACCTTCCTGCCAATGAGCACAGGATGGGTTCGAACTGTTGGCCTTTTTGTTAGTGGTCTAGGGCCACCCAGTGGCCCTGCCAGTTACTCAACACCTCCCCACTGCCCCCGGGTTGATTCCCAACCCAAAGTGACGCCGTCTAGGGTTGCTGAGGCTGCAAATCATTCCAGGAGCAAATAGCCACGTCTGTTTCTGACACTGATCACAGATCCTGACACGGAAAGACCAGTGCTTACATGACTCCGCCACCAACTCTCCTTCCCATGACTCATACCATTTGTGAATAAGTCAGGAAAAAACCTCAGTATCATCTCTTCCTCAAAAGGTATTGAGCTGAAGTGATCTCACCCATGCACAAACTTTCATCATGCACAGATTGTTCAACCAGCACATGACGTACTAACAGTAATGGTAACTCTGGCCGTGTAAACGCTATTCGCCTCAAGCAAGCAGCCGACCGCTTACCAAGATGGCGCATCCCACAGCATAAGTAGCAGATTTTTCCTAATTGTAATGTATAGACAAAATCTTTTAAAAGATGATCAATTATTAAAAACCCAATAAAGTAGAATCTTGAGATACACATTATAACATGAGTTACAATTCACCATTAGGAAATAACCCCAAGTCCCCAGAGCTCTGAGATGGAAGTCACACATTTTTGAGATCACTGCCCCTGAGCAAGCTCTTTGTAGCTCACTTTGGAATTGCTGTTCTCACTTTCAGGCCAAGTTTAGTGACTATTAACTCTTCAAAGGAGTGAAGAATGTGAAATGAATTTCTTTGTCAAAAGAAAGATACTACAATATCTATATGAGAAAGAACTCATTATTGAATATATGAAAAAAGTGAAAACGATGTTTCATAATACCATTTTGTTATTAGTTTTTTTCAGAATGAAAGAAGACTTAGTACAGTAAAAATGTTTTTAGAACTCCCTCTAATTTGACTAATATACTGTATTGTTTGGGACTGTTTCAAGCGCCAGCATGTCAACCAAGCAAGGGGGGCGTAGAAGGGATGGGGGGGCAGGAGATGATTTAAGAGTAAGAGCAACTTCTGCAAAGTAAACTCAACCCATTTAAAATGTGCCCAATAATCCAAGGAAAAGCTCAATGAGTCCACCTCTTCCTAGCTTTGAATTGATCAAAATATATTTTCGGAATACCAACTGCTTTCCCAAGTACTCAAGTTGTAGCCCTGCATTTCACTTCCTGTTAGAAGACATCACAAATCCTCAAGAAAAATGAAACAAATACAACAGTGTATGTAGACCGAAGAGGTCTTGAGAACCCTTTTACTGAATAACGGGGGTGCACTCTGGACAAGACAACTATTGGAAGTCCTGGGAAAACCTGGGAAAGCAGGCCTGAGGCAGTGAGACAATCATTCCAAACAATCAACCCAGGAAGTGAGAAGCTGTGAGCTGGGGGCTTTCCAACCTGAGGGTTTCTCCAACCTCAGTGCCTACTTGGAGGGGATTAAAAGGGAAACCTGCAGCCCCAGGAACCTGCAGACCACGGTTCCTGAGGAAAAGTCTGAGCAAATCTGGAGGCCTGCGAACTGCAGAAGGGTTTCAGACCCCAAATCAGAGTAAACTTTCCCCAAATTCTGCTAGCTCGGACACTCTGCCCGCTGGCGGCAGCCAAGAGTCTGGTTAAAAAACATGCAAGCCAAGGGAGACTGCTCTAGAAGGACCCTGTGTGTATCCGTGAGCGCTGAGGTTCTGCTACTCAACCCCCCTAACATAACACCCCCCCCCCATTTATTGTGGTTAGAATAAAGTTTCCTGAGCAAACCCGTTTTCCTGTCAACTGGCCATACAGAGTTGGTTTTGTGCTATTGATTGCAAGCTCCATGACTCAAGTCCTTCATCCTGCCTGCGTCTCCTCTTCCCACCCCTCTTTCTATCCTGCCTCGTGCCCTCCTGCCCTCTGCACTTTGCTTGCAGTGTTTCACACTGAGTTCGTTTCCCAAGTGGAGGGCTTGCTGGTCTGAGGTGCAGAAGGAAGTCCAGCAGAGCATTTGGGAATGCAAGGGAAGCTCTCTAGGTGCAAGGGAAGAGTTTAGAGAGGGTGCTCCCAATCTGAATGGAGTATCAGCTCAATCCTAGGCCGAAGGCAAAATCACTCCCAAGGAAAGCTCCCAGGGAACCAGGCGGAAAAGGCAACAGATTGAAATCCTAAAAAAAAAAAAAAAGAACAGGGGCATCCGCTTCTGGACAACTCCGAAGAAGACACAGTTCACAGTTTGAGTCTGGAAAGCTGCCTGACTACTGGAATCAACAGATAACAATCCTTACGGTGCAACAGAATCCAGATGGCTCCCGAGTTCTCTGTAATGTTAGTGCCAGTCGTAGTGTGTCCTATAGGGCGGCTAGGCCTCGGAATTGACCGGAGGGCGACCAGCTTAGTTTGTAAGGGAGTAGATGCTGAGGCCTTCCTTCCCTGGATGCTCCACTGGGTTCTGTCCATCAGCCTTTCCTTTTGGTTAGCAGCCAGCCTGGTAACCAGTTCACGTTGCATTTAAAACACAAGGGACTTCAAAAAGTTTGTGCGGAAATGCTATTTATTAGCCTTTTAATTACATTTTTTCTACAAACTTTTTGAAGAACTCTTGTAAATGATGCCGCAAAATTCACATTCGCCTTTTTCCGATTTGTTTGATAATAGTGTTGCAATTGGGTGTTGGTGGGAGGAAAACTTTGGAAGATAAAAACCCCTCACTTTAAAAACCCAGAAAAAAAAACAACTAAGCAGATCTAGTATATAAAAACCTAGCATGATTGGAAAATTAATGCTAAATTTTAACATGTGGCAAAGAATTCAACCACAAGAAAAGGGGATTAAAATCATGCTTATTTGCTAACATAAAACTGATACCCAAGATAATAACTAAAATGTTATTATAAATTAGAACCAACGTGATACTTATTATGTCACTGGCTCTTAATTTAATCTTACCTAGAGATACATATTTTGATGTATTAAAATAAAATGTATTAAGATGTATTAAAATTAAGTTTGGACACATTTTCTCTCAATTATTTTGCTAATCGTGTACTTTCTAGTAACAATAAAGTCTAAGGTATAGAGATTTTGTATATGTAATACTCTCTAATACTTTTAATTTAAATGAAAGCAAACATATTCGTCTCAACCCCAATTATATATGTATATCCTTATTCAGATGAATCAGCCAGGAATTTTATATTCCAATGAGTTTTTACCTGTTTAAAATTCATCTATTGAAAAAATACTGTAGTTGTTGGTTTTTATTGGACGAAATTAAGTTTTAAAATCTATCATCCGGATAATGTGCTAATTTAATTGACACATACCCAAAAAATGGTTGCCGAAAGCTTATATATAGTGATGAACCAGAAAACAAAAACAAATATAATTTTTACAAGAGAGTCTCATAGAATACCCATAACTGATGTACTCAAAATAATATAATTATGAATTTCATGATTAAAATCAGGGGAAACCTTAGGTTAACTTGGACCTGGTATCCTAACAAAAGAATAAGCAATTCTCTAAAGAATTAATTAGTGTTAAGTCACTCTGGATTATTTTTCCTAATGCTTATTTACACATACCTTGAGGAGATATAATCATGTATCTAGGGACCAAAGAAAAGGTTAATATATTTGTTGAACTGAACATTGTTCTGATTTGCTACCCATTAAAATACTGGTCACCACATGCCCAGCTACTGCTGCCAATTGCTCTGAAAGGGATCACATGAGAAGTCCTGCAGAGAGGGAGGGGCATGGACTGCCAGCTCAGCAACTGCTAATCTGTCAGTGGTTCAAAGCCAATGGAGGCTCTGCAGGAGACAGAGGAAGCTTGGAAACCCCTCTCTAGGGCCACTGCCAGTAAGACTCTACCTAAGATGTTCTAATGTGACCCCTTTCAAAGCAGTTAACCTTGTCTTTGCTCCCTGAGTGACATTGGTTTTAGAATAGTAAGCAGATGCCTTGACTTTAATAAATTCAGAAAGTAAAAAGTTGAGCATTTAGTAATATAAGACTTTAATGCTATTGAAACTATAAAATCAAAACAAGTCTTTCAGCAAATTAAAGTTAGCACTCAAACCTCTGGACATTTAGATTAGCTTCACTCCCTAACAAAATCATAACATGAAACAGAATTTTTCTTTAAGAATATACTTAACTAAAAACTAAAAAGTTACTAGCTGTATTAATGCACATCTCATTTTTTCCCCTCTGAGGCTAGTTCATTAAAGGTAAATAGAAACTATTATCTCAGTTATCATTTAAAAATTGTGATAAATTGTTTCCTAGCAGGAATACATTATCCATAATCCAAAGTAGATTTAACTAGATGTTAGAACAAATCACTTTGTGCTACACTATTGATTTTTATACAGAGTAAATGCCTCCCTTTCTGTAATTACCTTCTGTGTATACTAAGAGCAAAACCATAATGCTTTCCATAAATTGGAGCTTGGAACTGTGAGCAGATAAGACATCTTACTGGGATTATACATGACTTGTCATGTTTAACTAATGATAAGTAGTTTTGTGGAAATCGTTGTAAACATAAACTTAGGAATTTAGGTACGTTAACTTCCCTTACTGAGGTACTTCTCTCTACCCCAGCGCCCTTATCTGAGTCCCTTCATCTGCTAAGGTCCCAAAGCAAAGACTTGGCTACATAAAACCACGGACACTTCCAAAGAATCAGCTGTGTAACTAAGCAGGGTACAAGAGAATTGCTTTTATTAAAATGAGAAAATATGCCACTCCTTTGAAGCTTTACATTCATTTCTTAAGTGACAGAAGAAAACTGGACACACCTTGAGGTGTACAGGTACTCACCTGACAATTTACAAAGGACTGATAAAAAAAAAAAAACGCTCACCACACTTGAGTATCTTACAAGTGGCAGGAAGTCATCTTACCTTCAAGAGTTCAAAGTAATGCAGACAGTGGTAGACTGGGGCCAGAAGTAGCCTGGGCAGAACATACTGGACAGCTTCTTTGAAACCTTCGCCAATTGACTACAAGACAAAGTGGTTTAAATTTTATTTTTAAAGTTGACTTTTCAGGGAGTGTGTATCTTGATTAAAAAAAAAAATCACTGCACCTGCAAATAGAGGGCCGCTCCAGGCTTCGATAACTGACTGAGGAAATGATCATGGAAACCAGGTCGTAAGATATCTCGAGCATAGGATTCATACGGATCAAATGCCAGTTCCTTCGAAAACAAGAGCATCACAAACATAACGAATCGTCTTCCCAGGTGAGAAGATACATCGTTTCCTACCATAAATACCAAGATTAAACTATGGGCACGCCTACACCTGCAGAATTATATTTTTGAAAGCCTCTAAAATTATGACTATTAATTAGAATTTTTTTAGTAGCTCTACTATTCTCAAGAATGAGAGTACAGAACTTTTTCCCGATGCCCAGTGGGGGCCTATGTACATTACAAAACCGTTCCCATCAAAGTGTCACAGTATAAAGAATGATCAAAAGCGTGGTCATAAAAACATGCAGATTTTGGGTTCTGGAAAACAAAAAAACTACTCTGTGTTTACAAAGGCTCGATATCCACAACCTGGTAAGATGTAAACAAATGTTTCCAATCGGTACAGGACTTCTTTTTTTCCCCCATGGCTAATTCTTGGTGGTGGATTTTCACTTTGAAATTCTGTCAAACAGTTTATATCACCTAAACCCATTGCTCAGTTTCACAGAACATGACAATGTTTCTCAAACCACACACATTCACAAAGTACATCATCAATCAGTACACTAAACAAGACTAACGGGATGGAACTAAAGGGGTAGAATATATTGGTTTTGATGATCCCCAAGGAAAAAGAAGAGAAACAGTTGCCTTAATTTTAAGAAGGGCTAGAGCCTCAAACGTCCTCTCACCTCTGGTATAAAGCTATTATGAAAATAGTGCTATAGATTCTGGCAAGAGGTCACTTTCAGAAAGAACAATTCTAGAAAGTGGGAGACGAGGACATCTAGTGGACGAATGTGGTAACGGTGGTGTGAAACAAAACAACAACTACCCTTAATGTTATTTTTTCAGATTGCCTTTAAGGCAGAATACTGACCACACTGGATCAGAACTCAGAAGATCCAAGTTCTGGTCTTTGTGAAATACAACATGAACAATAAAATTCTAAGTCAGCTTCCTTATTGGAAAATCTGATTAATAGCCACCTCATGGAATTGGTTAGAGAATTAGAGGAGCTATCATATATATGTAAGGTGTTTGGTGTCTTACGCTAAATAAATGCTAGCTAGCATTAAAATTAAAAAAAAAAGAATCTCAAGAGACAAAAGCTGACAACTGGGTATTCCAAAGCTCTGCACACATGGGTTCATTCCGAAGGACACTGTGGGGTGGCTAGCTCTTCTCTCGATATGTGTGCGTGCTAACAGATGGCTTCATGATTTGGCCAGTGGTTAGAATGCAGCGTACACTTGTAAGACTTAAAGAAAATGTTAAATCGTCAACACGCAAAATTGCGCTAGTAATCAAAACCGGAAAGTGTTTTAAACATACGGAAAGTACAGAGAATAGACCAAGCTAACTAAATCTACCATCTAGCTCAAAAAGGCGGGAACATTTTATATTTCTTATTTCGGATAATTTTTTTAAAGAACTGAAAGATAGAACGGATCCCCTGGCCTCTTTTTCGTAAGCCTGCTCTTCTAAGAGTTTAACAATATTAGGTCTTTGATTCGTTTTGAATTAAATTTTGTGTCTGGCGTAGGGGTCCAACACTCATTTTAGTGCTTTTAACTTTCTGGTATCTTGTCTTGAGCAGTACTTGCTGGCGCTTGCTGTGTTTCCTCGATGAATCCGTTCCCCACCTCAAAATCTTCAGTATGTTCTATATGAGCAGGGGATTCAAAAAGTTAACGGCAAAATGAATTTGGAAATTGAAAAATAACAATGGAAGTTTCCCACAAAAATTGTAAAGCCCCTTGTATTTTCATCCCTGATCACAAAGTTCTGCTTTTTCATTTTCAGATTTATAATCAATCTGGAACTTTTTTGCATTTAAGGTTGTTAATATCAACGCCTTGTGCTGGAAACAAAAATTTTAATGCTAATCACAAAAGAGGCCTATTTTGCTGCATATGTAAATGAAGCACTTACCTCTGCTAAGTCTTCAAAGCAGCTTCCAACTAATGGATGGGGACTGCATTCATCCGTCATTTCCACAGTATCTTCTATATGGCCCAGTAACTTTACACTAAGTTCATGTATATCTACTATGCGACTAAATATATTTTCTACATCCTGTGGGAGGGACAAACATATTCATGTGTAAAGTAATGAAATAGAAATTTGAGCCAATAAGGCAGTTTAGAATCACAAGACTTAACACAGCAAATACAGTGAGAAATTTTAAGTACTTAAAATTATAAACAATTTCAAAAATTATTTTTGCAGTGATATATAATTTATAGATGTATTTCTCTAGCTCAGTGGTTCTCTGAAAGTTGCTGTTTCAGGACTGCGTCACACTCCTATAAACCCACTAGATGTAGCATGGCATATTTGGGGGGAAAGTATCAGTATTCTTCTAAAACAAAATATTTAGTGAGAAGAATGGCGCTGTTTTATATTTTTGTAAATATCTAATATCTGGCTTGGTTGAGTATAAAAGGGGTTTTATGCCTATATCTGCACTCAATCTGCTAGAACACAGTGTTTTAGTTGAATTATGTGAAGCAAATCTAACTTTGCACAGTTATTTAGTTTAAAAATGTACTTTCTGTCTCTATAGATTTGTCCACTCTGGACATTTCATCCAATTAGTTAGTGGATTTTGTTTGTATGACACTAAAACACCATGAATTAGAGTTTCTCTAAAGTTAATTACTATGTGAAATTAAAACCGTACCAATTTTGTAAAATAACCTTAAAAATCTGTGGTCTGTTCTGAATTGTAATGGATCCCGTGCAAGGTAACGGAGATATTGTTTAAGTTTTACAGATCATCCCGTTTTGAATGCATTTCCCCATGTAATATTAAAAAGTAAAATTCCTCACATTTCAGCCCTGATGGTGGGAATGGTTAAAAGTTTCCAAAAATTCAAATACCAATTCCAGAGTTCAAATTTGAACACAGGCTCGCTCCATTAATTTTTGAGACAATGTCTACACATTTGGCCATTTGTATATCTTATAAAGTGTAAAATGTCTTACACTATTTGTATATCTTACTTTATAAAGTTTTCAAAAATTATTTGCTCATTCAAATATTCAGATTGCTTTCTTATTTCTGCATTGTAGACATTCTTTATAGATTTTGAATGTAAATCTTGCGTTAGATACATGCATTTCAATATGTTCTTCCATCTGTGACTTGTCCTTTTTGTCTTATCCTGATGTTTTAATAAAATCCAACTTATTTCATGACTCTTGATTTTTGTGTTCTAGCCAAGAAATCCTTATCCTTTACTACTATTTTTAAACACCACTGAAATGTAACTTTCCATGACATTCATGTGTTTAAGGGGAACATCTCAAGCATTTGCGGGACATTCACAAAGCTTTGCAGCCATCACAATATGCCCTTCCAGCTTGTAATAGTCCCTCATTGCCTGACCGTGACCATCGGTCCCAGCCTCTCTATGAACACTGTTTCTTGATCAGTCACTCCCAATTATGTGGGTAGAGTTCCAAGAATTACTACTAACGAACTTACATACATGTTCTCCTTAGCACCCCTTCAGACCAGTAAACCTCGCTCTAAGTGTCAGTGCTATTGGCTCTTTCCTCTGTACTCCCTGCCCTCTGGTCATCAGTCATATTTCTATTACAGCAGCTACCACGGTGTACTTAGCTTTATGCCTCTATCTCAAGTACGCTCAATTTCCTTTTTCTTTTAACTTTTTGTGTTAAGGTGAAACCTTATACCTAAAATTAGGTTCCCAATGAACAATCTCTGCACAAGTTATTCAGTGGTACTGGCTGGCATTTTTCACTCTGCGTTTTGACTCTTATTCATTCTGATTGTACCGGTTTCAGTACTCTGGCCTCCCTGCTGCCTTAAGAACATTTGACTATTGGCCTCATAAAGATACTTAGTGGTCACAAGTGATGTGCTTTATTTTATGAGCCAGTCTGCTCTCGAGCTGAAAGGTAAACCCAGGGCATAATTTTATTTTAAGGTTTGAAGGGTACCTCAGGTAGGAAATCATGCTTATTCATCTTTAAAACCCCACCACCAAGCCTCGGGCCTTTCCGTCGAGTTGATATTGATGAAATGTTGGCTGAGTGACTCAAATGAATCAAAATAAATAAAAATATCTTCCACCTAGTCAAGAAACTTTATTCCTTGGCACACAAGACCAGTTCTAAGAATTTGTTGCCATCTACACCATCAGTCTAGTTTAGATTTGTCTTAATATCTGATGTTTAATTTAATGAAGTGGTTTTTGTACTTTGTGAACATAGTCGCTTTTATATAGTTATATAAATTTAAATGTGGTGATGCAAATTTAACAACATAGGCAGCAATAAACACATGTACAATGATACTTACATTTGCTGAAAACAGTTTTGAATTGGACACAAAGGGCTCTCTAAAAACTTTTATAATGAGATTTAGCTCCCTTATATATTGTCGAATTTCTGCCATAAATGCTTTCACCAAGTCATAATAATTTTGCTCTCCTGAAGTGGAAGGCTCTTCATCAGTTAAAGATAATACGTTTATATCTTCTACATCTTGATGAAACATATCCATCAATACCTATGTAGTTGGATGTTAAAGAAACATAAATTATGAATCTGTACACATATTCAAAGTTAAACATCCTAAGAAGTGCTCTGAATACAGTTTTTAAATTAAAAAATCAGACATACAATTCAAATGATTGAAAATTATAACTTATAAATTTAAAGCTTAGTTTGCTGTTAAATTATATTTTGCCACACTTGAGTAACAAAAACTGAAAGAGTAATAAGGCATATGAAAAGTAAGGGATTCGTTTGAAGCTTTTAAGCTTTTTTAGATTACAGAGATTCGCCTTGTTTTGTAGGTCTATGAAATAACCGTGCTGTGGTCTCCTTTCCAAAGGTCCATCTATGGCTGCCACACCCCCTCCACACCGTCTCTAAAACAGAATTCTTCCTCTGGTATCATGAACAGCCTCCAATACTAGTATCTGTTTCTCTCTTTTACCTATTCTTTCTAATTTACCCCCAAATCCTGTCTTAGATTCCCCCATTTTCTCTGCTCCATGTGCTTCCTGTTATCCCGTCAGTGCAGGGCCGCATCCCCGTACATGCTCAATTCTGACAGTTGACTGGATGACCTCCTTGTCTGCGCTAACCGGGAGCAGATGATGCAGTCCTGCTTTCTCTAGAACTTGCTGACACTCCTCTTTGTCTCTTGGCAAACTTTGGCAGCGTCATTCTGCCACGACACAGCCAAATAATAGCGTGTCTTAGCCTGCTTTTTCTTCATTCGTGAATACAGATATCCTTCATCAACGCTGGCTTACGTCTCCTCACGCCTTTCCTACGGGAGTCCACGGTGAGGGCGCCAAAGCCATTTTCCTGATCCATTCAAAATTAATTTTGCTTTTATTGAAAGAATATGTTGTATTCATTTTTAAATACTTTAAAAAACCAAATACCAAGCCATAAAAACAACATCTTTACTCCCCCTCTTGCTACTTGCCCCCCCCTGCTCTAGAAGAGAATTCTGCATGAAAGCCAGAGGACTCCACTCCACCGTGCTCTCCAGCAGCATGGCGCTCTCGCCCGCTAACAGATTACGTCTGTCTGTCCTTAGACCTGACCTCCCGTTCCCCAGTTTCTTCTCTGAACCCTTGGTGATTTTTAATGTGTACAGTTCACATTCGGAAAAAAAGAAAAATCCAACACAACAAAGCACTAGAGCATAATGAAGTGATTACGTAATCAGAGCCAATGCCAAGCGGCAAGCGCATAGTAATGCAATTACATGCTTCATCACAAAATATTTTCTTTTCCGCAAATTCATTTTAATAATCGTAAAATACTGAGGCAGAATAGTGAAATCTAAGAGCTTTCGATTCAGAGATAGAGATCAAATTTAGGCTTTAAAATTTCTCAAAAAACTCTGGGAAAATGTCTTAATTTCTTAGTTTCAGTTTCCTTTTTATAAAATATGCATGAGTGCCTACCTTAAAGAGGTCTTAAAAGAACCAAATGGCACATAAGTCAGGTATAAACTTAACTTTTAATAAATGTTTTGTCTGAATGTCATTAGACTAAAGCCAAGAAGAAACAGCTAGAGCAACCTAAGATTTAATATCTTATATTAAAATATACATATATCTTCAAACATATTCCATAACCGCCTAAATCACTCAATCCAGAAAAAAGGTAACTATTGAGAGTCTTACTCATATTAACTCGAAGTGCAGCAACACTAAGAAAAACCTCAAGGCATATTTAAACACATTTGAATATGATCCATCAAATATTCTATGCTATAAGATGTTATCTTGAATACTTGCTATTTAGTGTACTGAAAACCTCTCTTAGCAAAAATATACAATAAGAGCATGGGACATTCCACTAAGTTACACGTGTAGACTCCACCAAAGCAGTCTCCTACCTTGTCGGCACACATCGCCACTTTAATGTCTTGTTTTGTAATCTCATAGTGCCGTATATTTCGTACATAATTTCCCACCAGCTTTAAAATGTCTGCAGAAATGTATTCTAATACTGCTACTATGTAAACAGAAACTTGATGATCAATTTTATAACCTAGGACCTCCTGTGAAATTAAAAACAAAAAACACGTCTAAACAACACAGTCTCTAGAATGTAACACTTTGATTAAAAATAAACATGGATACAGCTCAACTTCCATTGAGCCCTATCGTTACCAAAAACATTTACTTTCAAGTGGTTCGACTAAGAGTAATGTATGTACTAGCAAACATAAATTAAGCCAAAGTTAGGGTAAAATACTGGAAAGCATCATATATTACTAAATAAAATTTCCTCCCCTAGAAAGAAAGGGTCAAATGAATGCTCAAATTTGGGAGAGGGGACCAAATGTTCTTTGTTCCCGAATTCAGAGTACCCATGACTAACTGTGTCGAGAGAATATATTCTCTTATTTAGAGAAAGAGTTGTTAATACATGATTGATGGCTAGGAATATCCACTGGCCTATAATTCCTTTCCCTCCTTACTGAAACAAACTGGCCTCGGTCAAGCCACAGTGCTTAGATATCACAACAATTAGAATTTAACAGGCCCGTTCAGGTTTTATGATGTTAGTTCAACCTGGCGGAGCCGGAATTCAACGGGACTGCCTTGTTTTCTCAGCATCTTTCAAGTTCTGTGCCTTCGGCAGCTTGCAGTCTCAGCATTTGTCCATCACTACTGGTGGGAAATCATTCGGTTTTCCTTCTCTGACTGGTTTTGTTCTTATACGGGGTTCAGGCTTTCACAGGTTTTACTGTAAAATAATGTACTCATCATTTTTATGTAAAAAGCAATCAATCGTTTGCTCATTGTGTTGAAGACAGTGAAACTAAAAATGTTAGCATTTCTAGGAATTATCCTTTCTACCGGTTCTGCTGAGAAACTTGGCTGGCTGATTTAAGTGGCAGGTATGACTAGAGAATCGATGTACATATTGCCCTATGGCAGTCTCACAGTGGTCCCTACACAGAACCGTAGTGTCTGAAGGACTTAGAGGAACGAACACCAGGTACAACTGCCAGAGAGGCTTAGACCTTCTCTTTGCAGCGGTAGCAACACCAAAGAGGGATGGAATCCCTAATAACAGCTTCCCTTAGCCTGCTACTCTGCTTCATGAGTACGTGTGGACATGAACGTTATTTTAAAACATGTCGCCCAATTCACACTTTGTTCATGGCCTTCCTCCCCACTGTAATCCTCCCCACTGGGAAACCTAAAGGGGGAGCATTTTATTCCTCAGTCAACACTATTGTACATCAAGTCTACGCTGAGTTTTTGAAAACACTTGTAGTGGTTGTTTTGCTTCTGAAAGGCAAGAAGGTAGTAGCTCAGCTTTACCTTTAGTAAAGGATGGATTTTTTCCACTGGGAGAGATAAAGGGTTTCTTCGCTTCCTCTTCTCAATGGCTGATTGGGCATCGGCTATTGCCCATTTATCAATTGGATGAGGGAAACTTTTTTGAACACGTTCCTTGGAAAATAGGAAAATTATAACTAAGCAGCAAATATGTTAAACAGTGCTTGTTACTGACAATTTACCTTTTTTTTGACAATTTACTTTCAAAACCAAAGAACATCCAAATCAGAGATTTTCACATGTGCTATAATTTACAACTAAAAACACACTCCAGCTAAGAAAAACCACCTTAAATGCCAATGTATTCATTTCTCAGTCAGGAGCTCAAAGGTCCCTAGAAAGGTAGATCACACACTGATTTTCGATTTCACTGTGATAAAGTTAATGATAAGAATGAATAAGAGGAATTGTTTTATAACATTATTTGATTTAAGCTCAAGAAGCAAATATCTAAATCCGGTTGTCCTTTGTCCAGACTTTTAGTATCAATGGCAAGCTCAAGGAATATTTTGCAAATGAAACCTCTTAAGAAGATTTTCCCAATACAATGGTACTCGAATTCACAACTATTTGCAAATGATGACATGCAAGGCTTTATATTGGTAACAGCAATTTCAATGTACCGTAGCTTATCATTAGAGTTAAATAGGTCATTAATTTTGAACAAAATAAATCAAACCAAAAATCCACACTTGCACTACCAGATGGACTAGAGCGGCCTCCTCTGTCTCCAGGGGCAGCACCGCTAACCTTGCACTTAGCAGTTCGACACGGAACCCACTTCTTTCTGACACCAAGGCTTCAGATACTGCGTGGAATTCCCAGCAGCCACTCTGTCAGACAGGAACCCTGATCACTGTCACGCCAGGGCTTCGAGCCCACTGTCTGCTTCTGGAAAGATTGACAGTCTTGCAAACCGTACTACTCTGTCCTAGAGGGTTATTATGGGTCAGAATCAATTCAATAGCAATGTGGAGGAAGGGGGGTTTCTGTCAAATTTCCCTTTAAAAGTAAAAAAAAAATTCATGTTAGTGGAGCATCTGAATTTCTTTATTTTAATAAACTAACGTAAAAAAGATAATTTTTTCATCCCTTTGAATTTTTTAAACCTCCGAGTAGCATACCATAGTTTAAGCCAGCAGAGGTCGCTGTTACATAACTAATTTTTACATTTTAAATTAATTATTTAAATAGTATGACTGGGCAGCTAAGCAAAGGGTTGGAAACTCCAGTCCACCTGGAGGCTCTTTGGAAGAAAGGCCTCAAGATTTTCTGAACAGTCAGCCATTGGAAACCGTAGGGTTTTCTACCCTTGCGGCACACGCGGCAACTTCGTCAGAACTGACCGCCCAGCAACCCAAGACGTAGATGAAATTAAACATCATCTCGGATTATAATACAAATAAGCAGCTTTGTGAGTCGCTATTAACATGGAAACTAAAGAGATTTCAAATGTTATAATCTGGAAAGAAAATAACAGTTAATCCAAGCACAGGTAATGTGCAAATTTATAAACTGAGACTAAGTTGTGTTTTTTTTTAAATCTCTGTACCTACACTAACGGCTAATTCATTTGCCAAATTAAAGAAGTGATCATTTAAATCTAATTATTAAAATTGGGTGTGTGTTGAAAGATACTATTTTTGTTAAAAATGGATTTACATACTTGCTATGAAATGCCGAGCTGCCAGGATGCTACCCCTCCCGTGATTAAGGCAAAATATTGGGTGGGCAGGGCCAGGCAGAAAGGACGAGAGAAGGGAGCAGCGATAGAACAGACCATCTGAAATGAAGTCTCTTTTTCCAAATCAAATTTTACACTATGGTTGATCACATGGGTTATAATCATAGTACAAATCTACAGTTTTGTGACTTCCCACCAGCTTTCTTCCCCACCTTAAGTTATAACAGGAAATAATGAATCCTTAGTATGTATTACATTACACCCTTATGTATCCACACATACACAGAACAAAGTTTCATAAAACAAAACCTGCTCTCAGCATGCATACTACACTGATATTTCATAAAAAGTAAAATGGTTGGGCAATGCACCAAATTAACTCCATGACTTACGAGTCATGACCTACAGTCTAAAATCACTAGCATACACAGGGGCAGACACAGAAGGGAAGGGACCCATTTGATAGGCGATTCTATTGTCATGCTGTCATATAACCTATTGCCAGCAGCTCAGTTCTGACTTGTCGTAACCATAGTAGGGTTTCCAAAGTTGTAAATTTTTACAGGGACAGATAGCCTCATCTTTCTTCCAAAGAGTGGCTGGTGGGTTTGAACTGTTAATCTTGAGGTTAGCAATTCAATGCTCACCTGACTAAGGCTCCTTATACTATCATATAGATCTCTTTCAAAAAGAAAAAAAATATTCATCCCCAACCCCAAAGTGAGATACGTAAAATCTCTCATGCCTACCTGTATTCTTAAGAACCCAAGTTAGCTACTTAAAGAATAGCAAGGCAGGGCAGAGGCTAAATCTTAGATATCTCAGAGCTCACTCTTTTAGGTAGATATAAAAAATCTGTAAGAAACCCTCTATGATTTAGGGGCTTGAACATCTAAATATTGATTTTATCTCTATGAGGGATATATTTCTTAGCTATTTTTGAGAATTCTTTTGTTTTGCACAGTTGAGGAACGGACCCTTTTTTTCTTAGAGACTAGCACACAGATTCGATGTACGTAAGGTGGATAAAAGGCGAGCGTGGCATACCTCCACATCTACAACACTTCGGGGCTGAGCCTGGCACAGCATATTCAGTAACTGCAGAATCAATTCTTCAACATACTGAAGAGCATTATCATTCGACTCGAGTGTAGGGTGAACTTGTCCCTGGACCTGTTAGCAAAACACAACAACAAAGTAATTAAAACATTAGTTTATTTTACCTCAAGCCAACCAATAAAAAACCCTTTCAATGGGGGTTTGCACTCAATAGATGACGTGGTCTGAAAATACAGATTTAAAAGTTACCGAACCAGAACTCAGAAATTCTCAACCTTTTGCCCCAATCACATGCACCAAACAAGTTTATGGACATGCTCCTAGAGGTACAAAGCCCTAACTGCATAATTTCAGTATCTTATTTTCTTAAACCATATGGCGGACTGGGAATGTGAGTGGGCGATGAGGTGGGAATAAAAGATGCAGTTCATATGTTTTGGGGGGCTTGTCTTTGTGTTTTGCAGAAACCAGTAGTAGTTAGAACATGTAGTCAACATGCCGTACGTTCACTCTGTACCTGCTACCGACTGACAGAAGTTCAGGAGAGGCTTGTCCCCTCTGCTCCTCTGTCGCTGTGCGGGGCCTAGAGGACAAGCGCTTAATACGTACCTGTCCACTGCAAAGTCGCCCCCACATCAGAGGACCCCAAATGGGTATTTTGACACTTGGGGATTTTGTGTCTACCCTTGAGGATGCTCACCGGCCCGGAACTGCTAGTCCTGGGTCCCTTTCTTCTGCTTGGCCACGTCTTGGAAGGCACCTCGGGGTCACTGGCCTTTGTGAGACTTGTATCCGTAACAGGGAGCACAAGAGTCTCCACGTGCGTGCCTCTGTTACTCAACTGCTGCCCATTCACCGGCCCGCAGGGAGAGCAGCACCAGCAGACAGACCGACCGACAGACAGACAGACAGGCAGCTCCACCCTGGGCAGAGGGAGGGCAGGGTCGCCGGCTCCGCGGGATCGAGTTCCATTTGATGAACAGAGCACTTTTTAAAGGAAACTGTCTTAGAGGCACATGCCATTCCAACCACTTTAGAGCTCCATGAGGAGGTAAGACAGAAACGACGGATATCTGAACAACTTTTCATGCGACAGGTGGAGAAGCTGAGCCCCTGCAAACTGTTGCCACGCATTTTTGGCCCCGGTTGGTGTGCGATTACCAATCTGATTGTCTACGGATTTGCCTCCGAATCTCCTCCCGATTAGAGACTGAATGGTTGTGGAATCCGGGCTCAATAGAGAGTAGAGGTCTGTAAGCGAACGGGCAATCGATGTACAAACAGTCTGATACGATAGATGTATGGGTTGTAACAAGAGTTGGAAGAGCCCCAATAAAATGATATTTTAATTAAAAAATAAATAGCAGTTTGCACTAGAGCCCTCAATGGGGGGTTCTGAAATGCAGCAGTGTCCAGCCGCTCTCCAGGCCGCGCCCTTAGTCCTCCGCCCACCCGCGCATGTTCCCTTAGCTGGAGCTGGACCAGAGTTTCCGGTTTGCACGCGGAATTGCGTGACCCCTTCGCTTCCACCGTCTCCTTCGACACTGACCCTGGATCTTGATGGCCGACTGGTCTTAATTTAGTAATGACTTCTAAAACCACGTGGTCGCCTGTTAACACCTGGTTCTTGGTCAAGTCACCTTTTAGTTTTGAAACGCTCTCTCTATTCATACATATAGATCTATATTGATGACTCAATCTCTGCTACTTCTCTTACTTTTGGTTCCTTCTCCATTCTCCCATAGAGCCCATCACTCAAAGGTGGATTCTCCAGGCCTGTCTGGCTGACCCCTTCTGCTTTCTCCCCTGTAGTCACATGAACGCCCACACTAGAACTATCAGCGGAGAGGACTCCCAATCTCTCTACTTCGGGTTTTCTCTTCTGAGCTTTAAACCTGTGCTTTAACTGACCTATTAGATGTCTCCACGTGGGTATCCTCCCAACAGCCCAAGCTTAACTTAAATTTATACATAATTATAAGCACTTAATAGGAAAAAATCACTTTATAGATACACGTACTATTTAATCTTCTTTAAATGAATATATATTTCAGAAACACACAGTATAATAAGAAACCCGGTTTAACTAAGATGCAGTCCTGAGAAACGTAGTTAGAATTAGGGGTTACAACTCTGTCCAAGGCCCCAGTGTCCTATAGCTATAGCCTTACACAGGATTTTATAATGAAAAGGGACTTTAGAGGTTATTTAGTTCAATGGTCTATTTAACATATGAAAAAGGAAGACTTCCACGATCCTGTAGATAACTAGTAATAATCTTAAGTGTTAGAACCCAGACCTCCTGGCTTCTAGGCCAGATCTCTTTCCACTCCCTCGACCATCAAACCTGCAGGAGCCTGGGAAGGGCCCTACTCCCATCAGGGTAGACAAGTCTGGCTGGGAATTACGTTTTCAGACATCAATAAGCATCAGCCTATCATAAACCCGAGGATGCATTTATACCATGTATTTCCGTAATTTGGAAAAGTTAAACCATTTACCCATCCCATAGGTAGGAGAATCACTAATTAATTATATGATGACCCAATGCATTATAAATCACATACAATTATAACTTTGCTAAAAATCTGACATAACGCTAAAATGCTAGGCTTAATACCTTTTGAAACACCATACTTAACCAGTAACAATTTTAATCACTTAAAAAAAAATGCAGCCCCTGGAGAAGGCCATCATGCTCGGTAAAGGAGAGGACCAGGGACCAAGAGGAAGGCCCTCAAAGAGGTGGTGGCATAGTGGCTGCGGCAATAAGCTCAAGCAAGGAGCAGTGAGGAGGATGGCGGGCCGGGCGGTGTTTGCTCTGTTGTGCGCAGGGTTGGCACTGAACCAAGGCACCTGAACAACACATCTGCTCCCATAAGGGTTCCTTTCCGAGACCCTAGACAGGTTCCTGGTGGTAGTGAGTTTTAATGCTACAAACATATGTGAACACGCTATGTTCCGTAATCATGAGTGTTTACAGAAAATGCTCAAATTCTATGAACTGCTACTAATTGACCAAGTAATTTTGGAAGAAAAAAAAAATACTGGAACTGAAAAACTGCTAACAATCTGCATGAACTAAATTTTTGGTAAGCTTCACATAAATTCTGCTTATAATAACTAATTTCTTGGCCATTCATTTCCTAAACCAGTACTTTATTAGCTTTAGTTATTATATATTTATTATTTAATACATGTGTATTGAGAAGCATGCTAGTTAGTTGCTGGACAGACTTAATTCATGTTTTAAATGGTAACTGATATAACAGAACATTGATTAAGTGTATTTATTGTATATCAGTGCTTTTTAAAAAGAACTTTGTAACTTGTTTAATTTTAGCAATAACCTCATTAGAAGTCTGCTGAAAATAATATACATAGTGTTACAGTCTGTTAACTAGAATATTATTTAATTTGCCGGAAAAAATATACAAAAGCCCTTTGAGGAAGCGGTTTAGGTGCCCTAGAGAGTTACAGCCTCAACAAATCAGTGGTAGCTCCCCCGGCCCTATGAGCTGCCACCGACTTGATGGCAGGGAGTTTAGTTTTGGGGTGTTTAAAAAAATTTTTTTTTTTAGTTTAAACACATTTTTAGAAAACATTCAGGGCAATGCAAACGCATACCTCAAGTATTTTGCATGTGCTAGTGTCTGCTTTGTTTTTTAAAATAATGTTACTTTTCGAAGAAGCGTACAGAAACATAATTTCTTCACTAATATAATTCCGTCCCCAACTGCTCAGCCCTTTATACTTTATGCTGAAGTGATCCAAGACCGTTTCCAGTTGGTGGAAATATGGCGTGTAGTCAGTCTCACCCACACCGCCCTCCAGGCCGTGTCCATTCTCTTACCCTTCCAGCCACCTCGTCGCGTTTCAAAACCCAGATCGCATGTCAGTTGGAAGGATTTGGTCCTTGCTTCTTTGTAAGCAGAATTAATCTCACTCATTTGTTGAATCTGCTAAATACCAGACCCTCTGCTAGATTCTGGATATATAGAGATAAACAGAACATATCCCTGCTCTGGTGGGTCTGACACTCTGCTAATCCCTGCACTCTGGACCACACTTCTGTTATCAGGTTGGTCACCCAGAATTACAATTACTTGTTCCCCTGTCTCTTTCCTCTATTAGACAGTGATGCATCTATTTATGGAATCATTTTCTCTTTGCTTTTCACTCCAAAATGACATTTAGGGCAAACTCAAAAGTCTCTGTGTGTCGAGGAGCAAGCGAGAGGGGTAAACTATTTTCTTTGCATTACTATTGAAAGAAGACGACAGCACGGCTAGAGGGTCTGTTTGGCTGATTCAGCCTTTAAAGTAGAAACCACTCAACACATAGAGGCAGTTGTAACTAAAACAGATGCTTATTATGTATAATCAATGAATTGTGTATAGCCACTGCAGTGAAATGCAGTGGTCAAAACCAAACAGAACCCCCCAATTAGATCCTGATTATAATCCAGGCACATGTATTTAAAATATTGATTACGATTGATTGGCAAGCAACATGTGTCCACTTCTCAAACTTAAATTCAAACGCTCTTATTTATGAATGGCTTCTACTGACCTTCTGGACATTAATTTTTATCGCATTTTAAACCTGTCAAATTAGGATCACAAGATTCAGCCATACAAGAGACTAATTGTTTTAACTTCCTTCAAAACAAAAAACAAAAACAGGATTTCAAAACGTCAGAGTAATAAACATGGGCAGTGATCCATGCTGGAAAGGCGAGCAGAGATCCAGTTTCCAAAAATACACGGGTTTTGCTCTTTTCTCTTTCAAGAAAGATGCTGGTGAGAGATTTCCCGAAGGAGCCACAGGGACCGTGTGATATTTCATTTAGCAATAGAAAACAAAGGGCTAATTTTCTATGAGCTAGTGTTACAACTAACATGTCCCATTGCATCATAAATGGTGTTCAAAGACATTTAGTAGATCAAATGATCCCAGCCTGTTCGGGAACTGAGAGAATAGATTACATAGCCAAATGTTAGGTGGGCCTTCAGAAGCCATTCCCACCTGATAGTTACTGAGGTACGTGTGTGTATGTGTGTGTGGGTGTTGTTTATAAGCAACTGAAACAAGCACATATGGAAATTTTCCATTATACGGTTTTCAAAAACCATACATTTTATACTGTTTATTAAACTAAAATGGTTCGCATACCAAAGTAATTTGAATAAATGCAAATGTTTCAGTGAAGACTGACAATCCCTGAATAAGAATGTTACCATGCCACTGACTCTTCTTTCAGGGTAAAATCTCCATAGTCAATTAAAGAGGCCCTCATTGAATTTTCAACCTCTTTCCCATCTACCTAATCCTACCCTGACAGCGTATTTTGTCTCTAGTAGTTTTGCTGGTACCTGGCCAGCATCTGTGGCATCAGAGAAAGCAAAGGTTTATGTCTGTATCAGTTCCTAGTTGAACAGAGACACGAATCTTCTCAACCTTCTGGAATCCCTTGGGTACAGCTGTGAAAAACACTATGTTGAATTCTGATGAATCTTTAATGGCCTTCTCTGGCTAATGGCTCTCAGAAGAATGGAAAAGGCTACTCGATTGAATTCTATACTGAGTCCAGATCTGCTACTTTTACTTATAAATATAGCAGGAGGGTTGGAAATAAGACTGGAATTGAAACCATTGCCCTTCTAATACAAGAGTGGAAGTTCAAATCTCTTTCTCTGTGACTAGTCACTGGTTCATATTTCAAGTGCTTGTTCCTTCTCATGCTGTGCTTAGTTTATTTCAAAATCAAGGCAACATTCTTTGTTAAAAATTAATCTAACAAAGAAAAAAAGACGAAAACCAGGCACTATAAAACAACTTAATTTTCCCATAAATAAAACATCCTAGAAGTCTTCTCACACATCTTATGCCTATTTATTAGCCTTTTGGTCCATCTAGCTAACAATGTTTTTATTTTTCCCTCCTTGAACTCCGGCTATTTGCTGGATACACAAAAATGAATGAGAAGAGGTGCTGGGCATGTACACAACTGCTTATAAAACTGTGGTGAGAATGAAAATCGACTGGCTAAGGTACCATGATGACAAACACCGGAAAGCTTGCTAGGAGAAGGTGGGGGCAGTGGGAGGGTCTTTCCTAGGAAGACACTAGCCGTGGGGCATGTGGATGCATAAAGTTTGAGAAGCCACATAAAGAAGGTGCTAACTAACAGGCTTAGCATATAAAAAGGGATGGAGGTCAAGAGCAAGATAGGAAGAAGTGGTCTTGGTAATGATTTTGGGAGTCATAGGGCAACAATAGACAGAGAAATGTGAGCCTTAGTCTATGTACTACATTTACAAAGTCGAGGTGGTATTTTATCAAGTGGTTATTATTGGAATGTGGTGGGGTTTTTTGTTTTGGTAGGGGAGAGGTTATGGAGAATTTGCCTAAGCAGAGCTTCAAATACTCAAATAACAAAAACTTCTGGTAATTCACAAAAGAAATTTCCTTATTAACACATTAGCTGTCATAAGTAAAATAAGAAAAAATGTATTTAAAGGTTGTTTACAAATAACTTAGTCATGATTTTCAGGATTTAAAAACTAATTTCAAAAGGCCAATGGTTTTAATACAGTAAAGTGGGCCAAAGGGGTTAAATTCGCTATTGCATCTTTGACTCTGAATAAAATACACCCCTATTGCCACCTGGTTGATTTCCACTCATAACAACCCTAACATACCAAACAAAGATTGCAGATCCTTGCACACCGCACAGAAATAGAAAAGATGGCACACACCTGTTTAAATAAGAGGAATGAGAAAAATAAGTATGCAGTCAACATCAGTAATACACTCTAGTGCAATTGCTACTAAAATATAGGAAAATAAAACTTATGGGGAAATACTATCAAGAAGTACCACAGTATAACAGGAGAGACTCACATATCGTGAATTTAAAACCTTCTAAGCATTTAACTCTTTGTTCAAAACAAAACCGTCTATGGCAACCCAAGCCTGGGACATCTTGTGGTGCCAGAAAGCAGGAAGCGCTCCACGGTGAGCGGGCACATCGTGGAGGGGCTCTCATTCGCTACGGACTACAGACGGTGGCAACACCTGAAAACCAAAACAACTGCAATGGACTGGAATACACCGAATTCATAAACGATCCTCTGAAAGCCCAACCCAAACCAAGAACACCACTTTGAAGAGCACAGAAAGGGTGAAACGCGCATCCTTCTTTTCTGTCTGAATTAGCCTTGCGGAGAACCAAATAGCCCTTGTTGACAAGCAAAAGGTCTTCCTTCCATACTGATTCCAGATTACGTATGTAGAAGAAATAGAGAAGTAGAAAACACAAGTTTGCAACTGGAATGACATGAAATTCAGATAGCAAATGTTGACCGATGTAGCAGGCTCATCTTTTTAAATGCGGACTTTCTGAATCAACTGATAGATCTGAGTGTCACTAAATTGGGATCCGACTTTGATGCAGCTCGGGCCGCAGCACCACCTGGGAAATATGCTTGCCAAAAAGGCTGAAAATAAATCTAATCAAGCCTCTAACAGCTAACTTACATTTACAGAGAGGGCGACAGACAGAAGAACAAGTTAAACAGTATCACAAGGAAGCAAACAAACCTGCTGGACATTTACAGGGCGTTTC
Source organism: Tenrec ecaudatus (assembly GCF_050624435.1). Lineage (NCBI taxonomy): Eukaryota > Metazoa > Chordata > Mammalia > Afrosoricida > Tenrecidae > Tenrec > Tenrec ecaudatus. The sequence goes on from NC_134546.1 coordinate 30,771,670, forward strand.
GCCCAGTTCCTACAATAAGTGGAGGATGGGTGGCCTGCAGTAGGAAGAGTGAGAGAAACACTAACTCCATGTAATGTGTAGACTTGGTTTAAAAAAAAAAATTTTTTTAACTTGATCTGACTCGTGATTCCACTAAACCAACTACCAAAAATGAAAACGTCACCTCTGACGGATCAGAACAAACGTAATTGTGACTGGTATTGGCTTTAATAGCAATGACGATGGCATCACAATTATATAGGGAAAATGTGTGCATTGCCGTTTGTAGGGGAGAAAGTGACCTCTGATAAGGGGATTTGCTTCAGAAGGCTTTTGGGAAGTGGGCAGGGAAGGTTGACAAAGCAAATGTGGCAAAATCTAGATAATCCCGGAGTCAAGGTAATGGGCACAGTCAGTCAAGTTTGTGACAGACGGCTGAAAGCAAAGGACACATTTACTATACGACTGGTAAATATTTACAATATTTTACCTATATATTTACTTGTGTTTTATTGACTATGCAAAGGCATCCTACTAAGTGACTCCTAGCAAATTATGGATCACCCTGGAAAGAATGGAAATTCCAGAACATATGAGTGTGTTCATGTGGAACCTATACAGAGCCTAAGAAGCATTCATGAAAAAAAAAACCCAACAGAATAATGAATGGTTTAAGATCAGGAAAGAAGTGTGTCAGAGTTGTATCCTTTCACCATTTGTATTCAGTCTGTGAAAAAATCACTTGAGAAGCCTGAGAACAGGAGCATGGTGAACTACCTGTGACACATCATGACTCATCTTGCTAGGAGCCAAGAGCACTTGAAGCCCTTTACTCATGAAGATCGGAGACTACGAGCTTCAGTCTAGATCACAACTAACTGTAAAGAAAACAAGCATCCTCACCACTGGCCCAATCAATAACAACATGATGAACGGAGAAAAGATCGAAGTCACAATTTTCAGTTTACTTGTATCTACAATCAAGGCCCAGGGAAACAGCCGCTTAGAAATCAAATTATGCATTGCACTCGGAAAAATCTACTGCCTAAGACACCTTTGAAATATTAAAAAGCAAATATGTCATTTGGAAGATTAAAGTATGCTCAACCCAAGCCGTGTAGAGCCCTGGTGGTATAGTGGTAAAGTGTTGGGCTGTGATCCACATGGTTGCCAGTTCAAAGCCACTAGCAGTTCCATGGGAGAAAGACTGGGCTTTCTACTCCTGTAAACTGTTACAGTCTTAGAAATCCTCATGGGGTCACTCTGAGTCAGCATGGACTGGAGGGCAATGAGTGACCCAAGCCAGGATATTTTCAATTGCCTCATCTGCATGTGAAAGGGGAACAATGAATAGGGAAGATTCAAGAAGAATAGACTTGAACTATGGTTTGGGTGAAGAAAATTGAATATACCACGGACTTCCAGAAGAATGAGCAAGTCTCTCGGAATAAGTATAGTGAATCGTTCCTTGGAAGCTATGATTTCGAGACTTCATCTCAGACAACGTTGGACCCGCTCTCAGGAGGGGGCAGGCCCTGGAGAAGGATATCTTTCTTGGGAACGGGGAGGGGGCTGGCACAAAAAGAGGAAGCCCCCCAACAAAAGGCATTGACCCCACAGCTACAAGAACAAGCCCCTATATGATCACCATGAGGATGATGCAGGACCAGGCAGGGCTTTGCTCTGTTGGACCTTACGCAGGCAGCGAGAAATCAGAACGCACTGAGGGCACCGGCAATAACAGCCCTGTCCAGTCCCGCATGAAGCAGTCCACCACCCCTCCCTCTGTCTCCAAATAGCTCCGATTAAGCTTCCTGGTCCGTGCCAAGGTCCCACGGGACTGTTTGTCTTGGTATTTCTTGTACTCATCAGGTTGTCCTGCTTCGAGGGCTTTGCATGAGCTAACCCCTCTTCTGAGATGCTCTTTCACCAGACTTTTACATGGCTGGCTCTTTCGGCACATTCTGGTCTCTTCTCAAATGTCACCTTCTCAGAGAAGCCTTCCTTGGCGACTCTTTTTATAAGTGTACAACTTCCTTGCCTCTCTTTATTCCAATCTGCCTTTATTTCCTTTACTTTTTAGCTGAAACCACGGTATCTCTTTGTCTATTTATGTGTCTGCTTTCTCGTGAAAGAGGGATTTCATTTTGTCTCCTGCTGTGTATCTGTGACTGCTCAGACTGGCAGGTGCCAATACCAGTCGTGAATATTTTAATACGGTGCCTGTGCCCCATCAAGTAAACGTTTAATTTATAAAGTGAACATCTTTAAATGGCAGAGTAGGTATCATTTCTCTGCCTTTTCTAGTTTTCTAGTTATCAGCCAGACGGATGGTTGTGGAGACAACTCCAATTCAGAGTGATTCTCAGGGCAGAGCAGAGCAGCTCCAAAGGGCTCCCACGGCTGCAGTCTATAAAGAAACAGGCTGCCATAGCTTCCTCCAGTGGGCTCAAACTGCCGACCTTGGGTGAGCAGGGAGTGCTTAGACACTGAGCCATCACAGGCTGTCTTTTTACACCAGCCACCCTGGATCGAAAGCAGGGTTTCTGATCCTCAGCACTGCATGTGTCTTGAGTAGAGTGACTGGGTTTTTTGCAGGGGATGTTCCCGGCCCTGTAAGATGTGACCATCATACCTGGCACCTCTAACCAATAATACCTTCCCTCAGATATGACTACCCAAAAACATCTCCGGACATTGCCAAATGTCTCCTGGGGACAAATGGCCGCTGGTGGAAGATGCTGATCTAAAGCACTGACCTCCTGGTGGACCACCAGGTGCAGCTAGAATCTTTGCCCTACTTAACAATTCTCAGATTAAAAAAAACCCCAAAACTCCACCATTTCCTGTCTCCAACCTAGCCCAATATACTTCCTACCCTCCTCTGCTTGGTATAGATTGCCTACAACATGCATTCACATTTTGTTGTCCAACTTCTAACACAGCTCAAAGTCCACAGAGAAGAGGAAATCCCAAGCAGTTGCTAGCTGGGAGCCAGTTCAGACAAGCACAGCCCACTGCAAATCGAATGCATTTAAATGTGTCTCTGTGACCAGAGGGTGACTGCAGAGAAGGTCTCTCAGTAATACACTGGTGTTGGTCTCAATAAATTAAAAAACATAATGCCGAATCAAAGCAGTCGTGTCTGAGGGGGATCTGCCAGGCCAGTTCAACTGGAGGCAGAGAGAGGGCTCAGCTCAGGGGGTTATGGTGACTGTTTTTTGGGGGGGGATTCCCAAGAGATCTTCTAGATAGATTTTCTCAGGGGACGCAGGACAATTTGGGGGCTTACGATGAAGAAGTTTTCCAAAAATTAAAAATTGTATCAAGGATAAAAAAGAAGAAAAGTTGCAGAGAATGCCCCCCCCCCCAATCACAATGCTCATTCTCGGAGGGTTGTGGGACTGTCCTATGAGGATTTAATGATCAACTGAACCCCCACCCACCCCACGGTTCTGAGCTTACCCCTTTGGGACTTTTATTTGTTCCCCAAACTCAAGGATGCAAAAAATGCCAACCATGGAATGTAAATCAACGTGCACAGAATTTTGAGGGGAGGGGGTAGAGTGAAGGAAACACCGTTTTCAAATGCTTTTGAGTGGCCACGTAAGGCTCAACTATTGATCCCTCCATCAGAAGCAAAGGCGAGAAAAGAAGATCAAAGACACATGGTGTGGTAGCTACATAATATCCGGTGTCAGTTTGGGACTTGAGAGGATTCAGAGTGAAGGGGTGGAGTCTAGTCTGTCAATCAGATCGTAGCCAAGGAGGCCTCTGTGTGGGCGTGGCCTTCTCCTGAGACGTCTGGGAACTCCTGTTTTCCTCCTTGGACAGGGGAGACACGTTCTCTCTGCTCATTCCCTTGGAGACTCTACTGACAAGCCACATGGCACTGCGCTGATAGAGTCCGTGTGCTGGGAACTGGAGAGGTCACGCGGGACCCCTACCAGCGCTGAGATGCTTACAACGCCACTGGATCCAAAAACTTTCTACCCACTGGCCTGTGATCGTCCTGCATTCAGCGTTATTGCATATGTTTCATGAGTCTGAAGAGCACTTTATAGATTGACATCGAACTTAGGGGCTTGGACTGGACTTGGCTGGGCTGCTTTCTTAATGTACAATTACTCTTTATATATATGTTATACACATCTGAGTTTCTACGGATTTGTTTCTCTCATCTACCCAGACTAACACACATGGAAATGCGTACATCATGTGAACATTAGCCTCCCAGACCTGGAAACAAGAACTAGAAGGTGCTAGTGTACCAGTACTCTGAAAAAAGTCTCATAGTCCTGGATAGAGTAGAAGAAAAATGTGGAACAAAATTCAAAATCAATTCTTAAAAAAGACAACCAAAGACAAACTTACTGGCCAGACAGAAACTGGCCGAAGCCCTGAAGACTAGGGTCTGCGGTGACCCTTCAGGTCTAGAAGCGGACTCGTCCTTGGGGCTCTGTTTTCTTCCATGTAGTAGGCAGGTCTGTAATGGGGACATTAATTGTGGAGAAGCATGTGCACACCTTACATAATCAACCAGGTGAGATGGAAAGGGCAGCCTTTCCTCAAGGACAAAACTCAGAGGGTTAGAAAGGAGAAGGAGTAGAGCCCGGAACCACAGAGCACGTGGGATAAGTGATGTTACGTTGTGGAGATTGCAGTCGGCGACATGAAATAAGAGCATGTGTGAATTGTTGAATGTAAAACCGATCTACTCTAGAAACTTGCATCCAATTCACACCAATGTGTCTTAAAAAGGAAAAAAAATTATATCAGCCTAGATGAAAGAGAAGTGGACAAACAATAGCATCACATATTGATATTTTTGGAGTCCTTTGTTTTGACTTACCCTCATATGTACATTTTTTCAATGTACATTTTTAACACTTTATCCACTATGCACAGGAAATCACATCTTTTGGAGGTAAGAAAAGCAGGTGACATATTTAAGACTTGAAATAAATGGGGAAAATATGATTCAAAATATCCCCCCACAGAGATGATTTCAAAAATTTCAAATAAAATCTTTTTCAAAGTGAGATGAATTTAAATCCACTTGGATGCTTTTAACCAGTTGGGAAAAAATACACTCTTCAAATTAGACATTTATTAAAAATGTCACGTCACTCAAATTCCCAAATTAAAGTATAAAATGAAAATGACAATTACTCCTAAATATCAAAGTGCTAAAATTCTCATGTCAGATTTTAATATGGCTGTATTACTTCTGTAGGAAAAAGGCAACCCTTAATTTAGAAAACGCTCTAAGCACATGCAAACCACTGCCATCGAGTCAATTCCGACTCAGCAGCCGTAGAGGACAGAGTAGACCTGCCCTTGTGGTTTTCCGAGGCTGTGTCTCTTCAGGGAAATACAGAGTTTCACCGCTCCGCAGAGGAGCGGCGGGTGACTTTGAACCACTGATCTCGCTTCTAGCAGCCTGGGGTGAAACTCCACTATGCCCCCGGGTTCATTAAGCAGCCACAAGAACCTCAAATTAGTTACTACAGAAACACTTCATAAAGGAAATGAAAACATTTTTAGACTAGCACGATTTAACTAAATGTATAATAACAGAAAGCTTGTTATACATTACATTTAAGCCTTCAGACAATCTTAAATACTGGCAGTATGTTCTCCTAATCATGCAATGTTATACTGTGTTAACTCTGTGGCCACCTGAGAGTAGGAGATGCATCTTTTGAATCATGGTATCCTGGGCCTCACAAAAACCAAAGCCCACCGCCACAGAGGGAATTCAGACCCTACCCATACCCCATTTAGAGGGTTTGAAGTCTGTAAACCTTTATGGGAGCAGACTGCCTCATCTTTCTCTTGAGAAGCCGTAGGTAGGTTTGAACAGCTGGCCTTGGGGTTGGCAGCACAGGATTCAACCCATAGCACCACCAGGGCTCCTTCTCTGGCCTCAAACCAAACGAAACTCACTACCATCAAGTCAATTCGGACTCCTGGAGACCGTCCCTCACCAAGTGCTCAGTAATTGGTAAAATTAGCGAAACATAGAAAATAAACTAAAAACCCAGCTTCCTTCAGATGTGTACTTATTAAATGATATAGATATATATATCTGATGTGTGCTTCTTATCCAGTTTAGAAATCTCGATTTCATTTGTTTCAAATGATCATGTTTAACTTTCTATAGAGAGAACTGCAAAATGGTTTAGGTCTCATAGAGACTCTCAAATCTCTACAAATGCCTAAAAACCTGTTCATAAGCTACCTTAGGGTGAGTGGAGGTGTGGGCTTCCTCTGAAAAGGCTTCCTAGTCAGCGAGAGACACCTCAGCTGACCGAAAGGCATCAGCTCCCAGCTGGGAGGCTAGTAGGAAAGGAACACTCTTCCAAGTAGGATGAGGTATGCTTCCTAGTTCTGCACCCCTCCTCACTCCCGGACGTGGGTAGGTAGGTGCCAAAGGCCAGGTCCTTAAGTCTAATCAGCCTCAGGCAAGAGTCCCACCTCGGCTTTGGTGCAGGCATCCCGTTCCTCCCCACCCTCATCTTCCTGGGCCCCTCACCATTTACTGGGCAACCCAGAGCATCTCAGGATGCTTGTGGCACAGTGGCCACCTACCGTGCCTTTTCTGCCAAGGCCACAGGGGTGCCACTTGTCTTCTACCTATGGTCTCCCAGCACCTGCCCTGGAATGGTCTCCATTTCTCCTCCATATGCTCCAGTCCTGAGGTCCCATGCAACCCCACTCCTCCTCCCCCTACCTTTGAACCCTCACCTGGCCTCTCCCGCCACCTGGAACCTGGTGTCATCCTGTTGTCACCCCACCCTCCATAGTCGGGCTGACATTTCAGATAAATGGAAGAAAGTATCTCATGGCTGGTTGGCAGCTGTCCCTTGTAGAACAGAGGGGTCACTGGGGTCTCCAGCGTATCATTTTGGGGGAGGCATGAAGGGCCCCTGGGCCTAGCTGCAGCCCTGTATTGGGGCCCAGATAATCAGAAGTGCTGCCTGAGAATTTTTTCAACGTTGTTATAAATGAAAAAATTTGTCCCTCGTCAGATGGCGGATGGTGCTAGCTTGGAACAATCTAGATCAGCAGTTTTCAACCTTCCTAATGCCGTGACCCTTTAATAAGGAGACTAATTAAGCATTCTTTTGAACAGATATTTACTAAGCATGTATTTTGTGCCAAGCATCAGGCAAGACCTTTTTAAAGTAAACTGAGAAGCCTTCAGCCAAAGAAGGAGGCCATAAAGAGCAGCCAGCCCAAAGAATACAGTATCTGCAGCAGTAACATGATACATGAAAGTAACAGTATCCAAAGGCAACAGAATCTGCAGAGCACTAGCCAGGGGAAAGAGCTTGCGAGTGAAGGAGCGCACCAAGGGCCGTGCAAGAGTTAAGGCAGATAAAGACACAAAGGTAGGTTAGGGTCGAAAGAGCAGGTCAGGCTAAGAATCTACACATGATTCTATAGTCCTAGGCAAGCATTATGAATTTATAAGCAGCGAAGTAACAAGATTAGCTCTGTGTTCTATTCTTATAAGATCCATCTTTCTATAAAGGGTAGGTTAGCATCGAGACTCAAAAATGCAGACTGACTGTGTGACCAGGAGACCTAGTTTGAAAAAGCTTCCAAGGGCCTACACTGGCGTTTCAGACTCAGTCTGTCTATTCTTAGTAGCCTTCCAAGTAATGCTCACAGAGCCAGTCTCACTGTAACAACCAGAATAGCAGATAATGTGAAGAGTGACAAGGATTTCCCAAAGGTGGATCCTGGTCCTTTCATCTCTGTTTTGAAAAAAAATTCTTCAGGTTTCTCCTCTTCTTCAACCTCCCTCTGCCACCCAGTCCACACTAGGTTCCTACCTATGTTGACCTCCCAGAATAGAATGCAACCCCCTGGAAGACAATGTAACAGCGCTAAATTTAAATGAACGTCCTCTACATAATTACTTTAGGAACCCTAGAAGATGATAGTCAAGAAGATTATCTCTGTCATGAAGGGAGGAGGACACTCACAATTTCCTAATTTCTGTTAATCTACATTTGGTCATTTTTACAGGGTGGAAATTCCTACTTACCTGTATTTCTCTAACCCCGTGGTCCATGAACAAGCAGCACCACCATCCGCTAGAAAATCCTTAGAAATATAAATGATCAGGCTACCAATCATACATCTGATCTGAGAATGGGCTTATATGAAAAGAGACAATGAAAGAACTCAGTGCCTCAACCGTCAGAGTACGGCCAATGTCGACAGCAGAACAGGCCGTCCAAGGGTTATACACAAGTTCAAACTGAGGTTGAAGCAAATGAAAACAAACCGCAAAGAACCACAATTTGACTTGGTGCATATCCCACATGGCTTTCAAAGACCATCTCAAGAATAGATCTGATTCACTGAAAATTAAAGACTGAGGACCATGCAAGCGGTGGGATGACATCGCAGACACCATACACGAAGGAAACAAAAAGGTCATTAAAAAGACAGGGAAGGAAGAAAAGACCAACAGGAACGTCAGAAGAGAGTCCGAGACTTGCTCTGGAGCAGAGACTAGCCAGAGCAAAAGGAAGAAATCACTGAGAGAGCGCTACACATAAGGCTCCAAAGGGCAGCTCAAGAAGACAAGGGTCTCATAGTAAAATGTGCAAAGACCTGGAGGAAGAAAGGAAAAGGGAAGCGCCTGCCCAGCATTCCTTGAAGTGAACACAGTAACATGTTCAAAAACAGGGAGGTGCCTAACGTTAGAGTCTTGGAAACCCACAGGGGCAGCTCTACCCTGTCCCAGAGAGTCTCCGGAAGTTGGAATTCACAGGATGGCACTTAGTTTGGGTTGGTTTCCCTGCTAACCGAAAGGCGGGCAGTTAGAAGCTGCCCCTCCCCCACCCTCATCTGCTTTCAGCCATTTACAGTCTGGGAAACTCTAGGGTGGGGGGCAGTTCTCCTTCATCCTATCAGAGGAGTCACAGCTTGAATGCAAAGGGTTTGGGTTTTTTCTCAGGTTTGGGGAGTTAACGATGGTAGAGTTCACATGCTCAGCCACTAACCAGAAGGTTGACAGTTCTAGTCAACCCAGAGACACCTGGGAAAAAAGGCCTAGTGATTTCCTTTGGAAAACTCACTCCCCTGGGAACTCTATGGCACAGCTCTGCAGGTGCTCATGGGGTCGCCAGGCATCCAATGTACTCAATGGCAGCAACTGGTTGTGATGTTAAAATGATGTCACTTAAAATAGTTGTACATAGGGAAGTTCGGTTATTAAATACATGGCAAAGATCAAAGTCCTGCCCGTGTCTGTAAACAAATACAGTTGAGAATGTCTGATCAGCAAGTGCATTCTATCACAAACGATTGAGCCATAGGGACCAGTCTGTCCACTTGCAAATGGTGTAGGTTACAAAAAAACTAGAAAATGAGGCTTCCTATGACCAAAAACAAAAACAAAAAAGAAAGAAAGTTGTTAGTTACCATCCAGTTACCTTTCACAAAATGTCTGTGTTAATTAAAAATTCAATTTGGGTTCCCTTTTTTAAACTTAAGATTTGTCTTTGTTGCTTGATTTCTCCGAACCAAACTACCTCTATATTTACAATGACGCTTTCACGCAATGGGCTGTTTCATTCTGTCTTGCTCACCAGTCTAAGTTTCATGAAAGCATCAATTATGTTTTACGTCTTAATTGTGTGTCCATATTGCCTGACACAGAATTAGGGGTCAACAAACGTGAATAAAATCAAACCAATCAAAGTGAGTGTGAAAGGGGCATTGGAGACTTGCCCAAATCATTTTCGATTACAGTTTAAAGATGAGAAATGATTGAGGAACTCAAGGCCTACAAAACCAAACGTTTAGACTGCTTCTCTTCTCTGTTTACCTCTGCATCCTCAGCTCAAGCAGGGGGTGACCAGAACTAGACTTTATGAGGAATTTCTTTGAATACCTCAGTGTCCTGGGTCTTATCATTTTCTAATACTGATGCGCTGTGTCTGCCTACCTCAGGTGGCCCAGCCTAAAAGAAGGGCAGCAAGCAGTCATCAACAACCTACACTGATGTACACTGCTTCCCTAGTGTACACACCTAAGAATCGGGGTCATTTGCATGGTTTCTTTTGACCCGTCATGTTGCTTGTGTGTGCGCGCACGCCAATAGATTCCATTACATGTGCACTGCGTGTGTGATAACCATGGAAGACTGGATGCCATGTGTTTCAATGGCAATTAAATGTTAAACTTTTATGACTTTACCGTACAATATCTGTTTTAAAGCATCAGGCAGGGTTGTTTCTTTGCTTGGTTTGGTTTTTCTTATCTGCCCACGTCTGTCACTTGTATAGCTGCTCGAGGACCCTGGATGGCTTGGTGAGACTAGCCTCTTGGGTCTCCGGCTACAAGAACCATCATTGACTCAGGGCCCATCGCAGGCCACACTTCTCAATGACTGCTCAATCAATGACAGAGTCAACGAGCGGCCAGGCAGGCAAGCCACAGGGCAGGGCTCTTCCTGGGATCCCACTTTGGACTTCCTGTGATGGGCAGAGTTCACCGGAGAACTTCCTGATGGTCACAGTGAGCTTTCCATAGAGCTGCACTGCCTCCCAAACAGTAGAGTCCAAACTGCCTGCCTGGCCGCTATCCTGGATTTGGATCAGATTTGCATCGCGTCGTGGTTTGAGGACTCTTCCTGCCTTCTCTCTCCTTTCCCCACTCTCTCAGGAGCATTTCCCCTAATAAGTTTCTCACATGTTTAATCCATTTTGACATTTGGTTCTCAGAGGACCTGGCGTAAAACAACAACCAAGTTGCCTTGAAGCATCATTCTTTTTTTTTTTTTTGATACATCATTCTTTAAAAAAAAAATCCTACCATTTAAAATGAATTATTTCTAACATAAACTTCGTTTGTCTGTTTGCAGAAGAAATGAAATAGGATGTTGTTAATACCTGTTGCCTGGTGAAGATCTCAACTAAGACTCACTGAACTAATTAGCCAGTTCTTGAAGGGTACACACTCCACAATCTTACAGCTCAACAAACACTGAGCACCCATTGTAATTCATGAGAAACATACTAAGCACACATAAGAATACAAAGGAACTGTACTTACTCTCAAGGAACTGCCCATCTAGGAACAGGGAGAGGATCTCAAAATGAACTTCTACAGGCCCCAGGCCATAAAAACATGACTAGTGAGCGTGAGGGACCAGAGGTAGCATTTGAAATGTACTTTGAGAGACCTTCAGTTACACCTGCCTGTAACTAATAAAGAGGCGTCCCTACCTGCCATACTTATTAGGCCCCGCTGAAGTGCAAGCCCTTGTTTGTAGCAGTGCTCTCACATCTTCTCCTCTCTAAAGCGTCCTTTCTGAGTCCCCTCTAAATGCCCTCCTCGTCCCACACTTCTTCATTTAGCATTATCACCACCTAGAGAGCAGTCACGTGGGGACTCTGGTGACCCCTGTCCACGCACTCATCAACCCAAATCTGTCTACAGTCTGTCCTCTTCTCGCTTTCCGCACAACGACTGCCCCTGTCCATCCATCACCATCCCACCCATGAACTGTTGTCTAAGTCTCCCACCTGGCCTGAGGGCTCCCATTCAATCCATGCTCCACAGAGCAAACCACAACCTTTCACAGTTCATGTTTGATCATCAGTGCCCTGCTTCAAACCCTCCCATTCGTCCCCATTGCTCACAAGAAAAAAAGCAATCACCTGGCTCACAAAACCTGACTCCATTCTCCAGTCACTCAGCACCCTCCGATGTGGAGTTCCCCTTGGCCTTCAAACCACTACACCCCTTGGAACACACTCCCTCCTTGCCTTCATTGGCAAGCTTGGACTTCCATCGGAAACGTCACTTCCGCCATTCCCAGACGTCTGTGTGCTCTTAGCTTCTCGCTGCTATCCCATGCCCTCCACTCCTTCAGCCCTCTCCTTCCTGGTCCACGCTTCTCTTTCGACTGAAAATCCAAACTCACTGCCATCAAGTCAATTCTGATGCCAAATAAGGCAGGCTAGAACTGCCCCTGTGGATTTCTCAGACTAATTCTTTACAAGGGTAAAATGCCTCATTTCTTGTCTACAGAACAGTTGGTAGTTTCAAACTGCTAACCTTAGCAGCCCAATGTGTAACCTATGAGGGCCACTAGTGCTCCTTCCAGAACTAGTGCCTTAAAATTCTTTTTAAATGCAGCATCATTTTTCCCCTCCCAATTGAAATCCTATCCGATTGAGATCCCGCGTAAAAGGGCTGAGCTTCTTGCTTAAGCAGGGAGCTTCCAAACACTTCATTTAGCTCAGTGGTTCTCAACCTTCCTAATACCTAGACCCTTTCATATAGCTCCTCATGTGGTGGCGACTCCCCAACCATAAACTTACTTTCATTGCTACTTCATCACTGTCATTTTGCTACTGTTATGAATTGGGTGACCCCTGTGAAAGGGAAAGGGGTCACAACTCACAGGTTGAGAACCTCTGATTTAGCTCCTCTCTCCCAGAGCTTCATCCTCAAAACCTGGCATCTTGGAAGTCTACACTGCCTATGGGGTTGCTATGGGTCATGACTGACTCAATGGCAGAGAGTTTGGCTTGAGCTTTCCTCAAAGGTTAGCTGGTGTAGTGGACAGATTGTCTCTGACACCAGATAGACAGACAGACTCAAATCACAATGCCACTCCTTATTAGTTATACGAATAAACTCTTGAGCAATGTGTCTCTTTGATGATCCATTTCCTAAGCAGCAAAACTAACGTGTTACCACATTGAAAAGTCAATGGGTGAAATAAGTAAGTAAAGCCAGCATAGTGTGTGGAATATAGCAGGAATTCCGTAAAAACATTAGCTACCCTGGTTTATCCCTAAAATGCAAGGTTGTCTTAATATTCAGGATCAATCAACCTAATTCACCATATAAAAACCCACTGCACTGAGCAGAGTCCAACTCAGAGTGACCCCACAGGGCAAAGTAGAACTGCTTCATCGCAGGGCTCCGGAGAGGGAATCTTTATGGGAGCCAATCGTCTCATCTTCTCCTCCTGAGTGGCTGATGGGTTAAACTTGTGGTTTGCAGCAAAGCGTTGAACCCACTGTGCCATGCAGGCTCCTGGGATTTCCTATCTCTTGCTCTCGCTGCCATTGAGTGTCTATTACTCGTTCATAGGGACCTGTCAGCCAAGTTAGAACTTTCCCTGTGGGTTTCTGTGAGTAACTGTTTATGGGAGCAGGAAGTCTCGTTTTCTCCTGCAGAGCAGCTGGTGGATTCAAATTATTGACCTGGCAGTTAGCAGCCCTATGGGTAAGCCATTAATGCCACCAGGGCTCCTATTAAAAACAAAAACCAGAGGCCCTTGTGACTCAAGGTGACCCTACAGGACCAGGTAGAACTGCCCCTGTGGGTTTTGGAGACTGCAACTCTTTACGGGAGTAGAAAGCCTCATGTTTCCCCCACAGAGGGACTGGTGGTTTCGGATTGCTACCCTTGCAGTAATCATTACGCCCCAAGGCTCCCATAGACAAATGATGAGAAAATTCTTTTGACCACTCTAACTGATGCAAACACATCATGTGACAAAATTCAACACCCACCTCTGCTAGAGGGAGAGACCCAGGAGTGAAGAGGAAGCTGAGCCTTTCTGGAAGGAGGTTTCCTGCTGGAGTGGATGGAGTACCTTGGGTACTGCCTCCTGGAGCTAGTGTTATCTAGCACTTGCTCAAGGCGGGAAGGTGCAGGAACGAAAGGAGCCTGTCCAGTGAGGACCAAGGGGCTCCTGTCCTCTGCAGGAAACTGAGAAGAGAGGTAGCAGCAGGGATTCAGGGAGGCTGCTTAACTGCTTCTCCATCGCATCAGGATGCTGGGTCCTTCCCTAGCAAACCCTAGAACTTCCCTAGAACTCTACGGGAGACTGCTGGGTGGCTATTGTTATTCATTTCTGCCCCCAGCAGAGAAGTAGAGAGTGCTTGGGGGTGGGTGGGGAGACAGCTGGTGTCAGAATTGGTTTAAAAAAAAAAAAGAGGTAGGAAAGTAGAAGCACATTTGACCTCCAACCTCATAGGAGCCAGTCTTAGGCTGATGTTGACCTTGATTCTCTCTCTTTCCCCCTTGTGAAGTTAGATGTGATCAGATGCCCCCCAATTCCCCGCAACTTTTAAAAACAAACTTTAACACACTCCACCCCTGTCTAGTCCATTCTTAGTGTAGTGAGGTGCCTTGGGGCACTTGCTAGGCTTGCCTCTTTTTTGCTGACAGTCTACTTTACCAAGCATGAGGTCCAAAGTACATGAGACAAAGTCTCACCATCCTCACTTCTCAGGGGCCTTCTGCCTGGAGCTCTGTTGCATGGTCATTTCATGTCCTTTGCAGCCCGGCAACCCGACACTCCCCACTCTTCTTTGAGCTTCCTTATTCACTGTCCAGCTGTGGCTTGGGTCTGAAGACTTCACAGTGCCATCTTTGCCTTTCTGCTTACCTTCATTACTGGGGTCCCCCTTTCGTGTCAGGGGCTGTAAATCTGAAAAGAGGCTTCGACCCTGTAGGCACGGGCTGTAGGGTGAGGGGAGAAGGATGCCAGGCAGACCTAGAAGCAGAATCTTTCATGTGTACAAAAGTGAAATGTTCCCTACAGATTAGGAAATCCATTCTTACTGTACACGTATGGAGTGAACCTGGCCGGTATTTAACCCAGAGAACTAAAAACGGACACGCACACTGAAGCTTTCCGTCAGGACTCATTGCAGGACTACTCACAGTAACCAAAATGTAGAGCCGACCTAGATGCCCATCCACAGGTGAACACATGAACAACGAAGGGGTGTCCAGGCATAAAGAAATGGTACAAGCTACAACATGGGGAAACCTGGAATGCATTAGATTGAGTGAAGTAAGTCCATCTCAAAGGGGCACTGTAGGATCCCGATATAAGAAATGTGCAGACTAGGTGAATGCCCAGTGTGTGAGCGCTTAAGAGGGGCCAGAAGATGTGGGAAACAGGGAGTCAGGGCTCAGAGTGCTGAGCTTCTGTGAGGGGGCGATGAAAACACTTGGAGACAAATAGTGGCAACGGCTGCACAATAGGAAGAACTCCATTAACACCACTGAATCGCAGACATTACAAATGATGAGATTTTGGTTATCTAGATCCACGTGCCACAATTAAAATGATGGGGGAGATACTTGGAGGACAATGAATTAGGCAAGCCCCTGGGTGGAAGGAAACGTGCAGGAAAGGTTATCTGGCGAGGACAGTTAAGTGGGACACATGAAGCGCTCCTAGAGAGCTGCACTACAGGGGGAAGCAACCCAATGTCTTTAAAAAGGCAGAAGATCTGGGGAAACACGAGCAATAGGAGGCAAAGTGAATAGGCAGTCAGACCATGAAAAAGTGCTCGCATCACGAGCCTCGGGGTAACTGTGCATTAAGACCACAATGGCAGGGCACTACACATCTGCCAGAGGGCTCAACTAAAAGGCTGATTCTGGTAATATCAACCGATAGCAAAGATATGTGGCAGCTGAAAGTCTCGTGCATTGTTGGCAAGGCTGTAAAATGGTACGACTATTTTGGAAAAAAGACTGAGCCATGTCTCCTGGTGTGTGCTCAAGAGAGCAGATAAATTAGATATAGAACTGTGGGGAGGGAGGGGGCCGTGTATGGTGCGGAGGGAGAGACGACTCACAGGAGGAGAGTCAGAATGGTTGCCCAACTGGAGAATGTGATCAATATCACGACATTATACATGTGGAAACTGTGGAAATTGGTGGCTGCTTCGGCTGTGTATCTGCTTAACAAAATAGGTTAACATTTTAGAAAAACTTGTCAAAGTATTAATGGTAGCGTTAGCCATAATAGTCCCACACCAGAAACAGTCTGGGTATGCATCTACAAGAGAATAAACGGTGACAAATTCATATGACAAATGGCGACAGATTCTTGATCTGCATAACCTCAAAAACCTGGCCAGAAGCAGGTACACCATAAGATCCCACTTGTAGAATCATCTAGAACAGCTACAACGAGAACAAAATATCACCCCTGCTTTCAAGGAACATACAGCCTAATTGTGGAGATGGGGGAATAATGATGTGTTATTAGGTGCTATCCAGCTAATATCAAATCACAGTGGCTCCAACTGCCCCCACAGGGTTTTCTAGCTTGCTATTTGTTCCTAAGGAACAAACTGCCAGGTTTTTCTACCACCCTACCACCACCTAGCTGCCAGCCCTTGGCTAACAGAGGAGCACTGCACCCCAGGCTTCCTCGGACAGGCCATAAGATATGACCCTACTTACCACAATTAAGTACCACAATCAAGCAGGTCAAAAGTGCTAAAAGGAAACAAATAAGGAATAATAATATCCGGCTCAGCCCTGGGGATTTGGAAAGCGCTGACTTCCAGAGTGAATCTGGAGTGAGGCGCGCTTTGCCAAGCAAAGCCTGCCGCCTAGGTGTGGGAAGCAGCGGACATGAAAGGCCTCAGGCAGCACAGCACCACACCCTAGCCTGAAAGAAGAGTCAAGATGCAAAGTCCGGCAAACAAAAAAATCCACCTGAACTCCCAGCCACCGAGTCGATTTCCAACTCATAGGGACCCTCTAAGACAGGGTAGAACTGCCCCTGTGGGTTTCCGAAACTACATTTTTATAGAGTCAGAAAGCTCCATTGTTCCAGTTGGTGGTTTCAAACTGCTGACCTGTGGTTAGTAGCCCAACGCTTCACCCACTATATCACCAAACTAAAAAAAAGAAAACCAAAGTCTCTACCATGGATGGAGTCGGTACCAACCCCGCTGTCAAAAGGTCGGGGCAAAGCCACCCGTAACTTTCTGACATGGGAGTTTCTCCCGCACAGTGGTTTCGAAATGCGCACCTTGAAGGCCGCAGTGCAAGGCGTAACCACTCCGCCACTGGGCCTCTTAAAATGGCGGGCAAGCAAGAGGAAATTCAAGTTTTGAGCTCCCAAAGCACAGCCAGATCAGGAATGTATTTTCAATCTTTTTTTGATGAATGAGGAGTGGAAGAATCTCAGGTATCAGCCAACTGTGCATCCACCTGCGTGTAGGGAGCTGTGGGAGACTTGGGGCTGCACACCTTCCTTAAAGGACTAGGCCATTTCCTCAGCTCCAGCCTCACTTACAGAAAGATTTTCCCGTCTTCGAGAAAAGCTCAACATTCTAACTGAATGCAGTAGCTTCCATTTTTTTTAATGCTAGCAACAAATAACAAAACACCAATGTGCCAAAATGGAGAACCAAACTCGATGCCAGCTCGGAGACCCCTGGATAGGGTGAGTTTCCGAAACTAACTCTTAAGAGGTAGGCAGCCTAGTTTGTCTCCCCATCACGGGTGCCAAACTAAATGCTTCCGCGCACAGAGGATTCAGCACGGGCCACCAGCATGGCGGTGTCCTACTGGTCTGCCGACGCGTATACGGGTCTTTCTACTACTTCAATCGATTCGTTATCTTGGCCCTTCCCTCGAATTAGGAACCCACCGATTCTGAGCAAAATGGCGCCAAATGGGTAACGAGTTCTTCTGTACGTGTTCAAGCAACTTTTCTGTCTACCTTCCTGCCAGAATCCCTGCATCTATTAAAAACCCAGAAGCCACGCTCACAAATAAACCAAAAGTAAATACCGGTAGGTGGGGAGTAAGCCAGAGGAGATCTCTAGTGAATGAAGTATGTAGGCACTGCGCCATATCGTTGGCTTTCTGAGAAAACACGATGACCGTAATAAAGGACAGCAGCTTAATTTAAGAAACATTGTTAACGTACAAATGCTTAGCACCAAGAGCATGCCATAATCTCACTACCCAGTAGAAGCAGAAATTGTATTTTAACAAGATAACTTTAACTGGGACTTAGGAACGCTATTTTAAGAAGAGTCTTCTGTAACCCATTGCGATACGACTCTTAGTGACCCGCGTAGGGTTTCCCAGGCTGTACATCTTTACGGGAGCCGACAGCCTCATGGGTCTCGCAGCCGTCTCTGGAGTTATAGAAAAGGTAAATGAGGAGAGAGAACCACAGTCTGGTAGTGGTCTTTATACTCATCCAAACGCACCACGTCCCGAGTTTTGATGTACTTATGGTCACGCTGTTGCTTTCGATCCAAAACTCCAACCGTACTTCCATTGAGTCAATGCCGACTCATAGAGACCCTATAAGATAGGGTAGAACTGCCCTTGTGAGTTTCCAAGACTCTAACTGCTTGTGGGAGTAGAGGCTATTAAAATGTAAAACCTTTCCTAATTATACTAAAGCAATTAACAGCTCTGGACAGGGGAAAGGACTTGAGATAACAACAGTGGTACACTGGAAGAAACACAAAGTTAAGAAGGTGTGGGAAATCAGCAAACCAAGTGACAGGACCGAGATTCAGATTTTCAGACTCTTTAAGGAGAGGGTAGAGAAAGAAAACTCAACCCTGGAAAGAGTGGCCTTTGCACCAGCCCCTGTGACTCGGCGGAGTGGTGGAATTTAGGGGAATGGGCTTAGGTCGAACCGGGCGGATCGCGTTCCGGCCGCTACAAGCAGGGGGTCTGCAATCATTTCGGGCCTGCAGGATGGCCCGAGCACCCCAAGACCCCCTGAACCGAGCAGAGCTGACGGCCGCACTTGGGAGGCGGACGGCCGCTTCGGGCTCAGACGGAGAGTGGCTGGCCTGCTCTGACCTCCACTGAAAGCGAGGGTCTTCCAACTGGTGTCACCGAATCCAGGGTCAGGGCATTGAGTCCCGGGGCTGGACTCTTGGGACAAACTCTCCCTGGCTTCTTGGGGCCTCCCCACACCGCGGGTAACGTCCACGCCGAAAGGCAGAGGGGCCAGCCGTCCGAGCGCGCCCCGCCTCCCCAGCCGGGCCCGGCCCGCGCCCTCCTCGCCCGGGAAGCCGGGGTCCCACACATTCCTCACCTTTTTCAGGGCTGGTACCAGCAACCCCCGCCACTTGGGCGAGTTCTCCTCGCTGAAAAACTCGTAGGGTAGCAGCTGAGCCTGCATGGTGCCCCCGAAGTGCCTCTGCGCGGAGAGGGGGGCGGCGGCAGCACGGGACCGGGGAGCCGAGAGAAGGCAAGAGCGCAACACGGAGTAGCGCTGTGACCCACGGAACAGCCCGGCCCTCTCGGGGCGCTTTTCAGCGGGGTTAGCCTTGGCACTGGGCCTGGGGGGCGAGGTCCGAGACCGGCCACCCACCCGACACTGGCACCAGCAACGGAGAGAGAACGCAGCCCGGAGTCGGCGGCGGCATCCCGCACCACCGCTCCGGGAACCAGCCTGCGCTCCTCCCTGGCCTGCCGGCGCCGCTCGGAGCTGCCCCCCGGTGGGACCACCGCTTGCCTGCCTGCCGGTCGATCGGCCGGGGCTAGGATCGCGATCCCGATCCCGGGCCCGGCCTGGCTCCGCGGTGGAGTCGGTGGCTGGGGGGAGGGCGTGTGGAAGGACGCTCTGGCCCGCTGCTCCCTCTGCAAAGCTGGGACCCCAGGAGCCAGGGGGCCTGCAGAAGCAGACCCGGGCCCGGGGTCTAGCGGGGATCAAGGGCCCGGGGTCGTGGTTCGGATCCCGCTGCGCTGGGGTGCCGCTGCCGCCGCCTCCGACACCGGTGTAGCGCTCCGGCTTCCTACTTGCGAACTGAACCTGCTCGCTATTGCGCACGCGCATCGGGGCTGCTCTGGTTCGCTCTGCGCTTGCGAGCTTGCCAGTGGAGGAGTGAAGTGCGGGAGAGGGAGGGTATTAGGCGAAGGGAGGACAGCCGGAGGGATGTGGCTGTACCCCCGGGGCTTCTGGGGCGGGACCAAGTAGCCGCAAGAAGCTGGACCCAAGCGGAGTGAGGCCAGGAGGAGAGTCACGAGAGGGCTGCAGCTTGCAGGCTTTTAAAAAGCCCCCACCCCGCCCCCTTCCCCATGATATCAGCTGGCTGCTAGCGATCACTCTGTTCTAGGATCGCACCCAGGCCTTTCATAATGAAAAGAGGTGTATACAAGTATTTGCGGGTGTACTTTGTTCCCTAACACGAAGATAAGGACTGACCAGAACATGGAATGTATAGTAAACAGACCGAATAAACCAGCGCTCTCTGCTCATGGAGCCTACCGCTCAATACAAGCGGGCTAGAAGGGTCGCTATGAGTCTGAATCGACTCAGAGACTGTAACCGTGAGTACGAGTGATCGCAAGATTACCAATAATCAAGACCAAATATATAGGAACATCGCTTTTTCTCTGTGTGTGTTTAGATTCGATCGGTTCACTCTCAAACCCACTTAAAATCGGCCGCAGAGTTTGTAAGCAGCAGTACTCTGTGGCAGGCAGCTCCGTTTTTTTCAACAGTGAGCAGCATCTCATTGAAACCTCATGGCAACACTGTTGTTGACTGGAAACAGTGTAGAGAACAAACCAGGTTTGACGCGGACGCGAGAAAAGTTCTACACTGGTTCTTTACAGGATCTCTTAGGGCATCTCATACTCTTCGGACCTTTCCTTTGTAAATGTACCGACATGATCGACATCTGTCAAAACTCGTTCTCACCTTATCAAGGGGTTCATCGTGGAGTTTTGAACTCCATGCATCAACTTTCTGGTAAGAAAGAGTAGAGGAAGCACAAGGGCCTCCTTCCAAGTAAATGACTTCCATATGGAAGAAACGTACCAAGAGGTCGGTGCTTTTTACATTCACAAGATGTGGTATCCTGAACACATAAAGATTTTGTCATTGTTTCATCAGACGCTATTGAGTCATCCTAACTCAAAGCAAGCCCCCCCACCCCCCGCCCCCTACAACAAATACAAACACTCCGCTGTCCTGTCTGGCACCATCTGCACAATCAGGACTCCGCTTCAGTCCACAATTGGCAACCTGCGTGTCAACCGATCTAGTTAAGTGTCCTCCTCTCTTGTTTAGCTGCTTCTCAACTCTATGAAGCATGGGGGTCTTTCGTTCTTCAGGGTCTGGTCCCTTCTGACATGTCCAAAGTATGTGAGAGAAGTGCCACCAGCTTTGCTTCTCGGGAGCATCCCAATTGGACTCATTTGACGATAGAATAGTTCATTTTTTCTGGCAATCTGTGGTATATTCAATATTCTTCACCAACCCCATGATTCAAATCAACAGAGTGTTTGAGATCATCAGCAGCTCCAGAAAGACTTGCACTCTGGAACCCCACGGGGTGAGTTCTCCCCTGTCCTGCAGGGACGCTATAATCGACTTGATGGAGGTGAGTTTGAGACGGGGTCCCTAGAGGTAGAATCAACTAGGGAGTGATTTTTAGGGTGTTTGGAAATGGTGGTTCGTGTGGTTCTTGGTGATAGCGATCATTGCCTTCGATTTCAGTTGGAATCTCACGGCTTTTTCATACATTTCAAACTTGTCGCGGCCTTGAGAGCTGTGCAGCTGGCTCCATTTTACGCGCC
Source organism: Tenrec ecaudatus (assembly GCF_050624435.1). Taxonomy (NCBI): domain Eukaryota; kingdom Metazoa; phylum Chordata; class Mammalia; order Afrosoricida; family Tenrecidae; genus Tenrec; species Tenrec ecaudatus. The sequence goes on from NC_134546.1 coordinate 30,793,024, forward strand.
CAACCTATTCTCAGCATTCCAGCACAGGCTCCCACTCCAGTCACGCGGACTTTAGGGACATTCCTAGATTATACCTCACCGTTGCCTCGGGAGCTCTGTTCTTAACCTAAGTTTGGAACTCATTCTTCGCCTAGTTGTTTACTTGTCTGCTTCTAAATCTCATCTCAAATCAGTCTAATTGTTCCCACTCGGATTTTTCTACCACTGACCCCAAAATGCAAACTCACTGCAACTCAGAAGAACCCCGATGGCGTAGTGGTTATGTGCCGGCTGCGATTCGCAGCCTCTTAGAGGAAGAAAGACGGGACTTTCTGCTCTTGTGAAGAGTTACGTCTCGGTCTCAGAAACACACCCTGTCCCATTAGACTCGCTATGATTCTCCACCACGATCGTCTGCTTCTTTGCTGCAACCCAATCACAGTCGCCATTTTTAGTTGTTGGTTTCCTGCACTAGAGAATAAACTCCAAGGGTTCATCAATCTCATAACCAGCATCATATCTCTGACACCTATTGGTGCCTAGCACATAGTAGGCATTCAATAAATACTCTCTCATACTGCTATTGAGTTGATCCCAACTCTGGTGATTCTGTGGGGCAGGATAAAACTGCCCCTTTAAGTTTTCAAAGACTACCTTCTTATGGGAGGAGAAAGCCTGGTTTCTCCTGCGGAGCACCTGGTTTCAAACTGCGGACCTTTGGTTTGCAATCCGACGTGAAACTTAATACTCTAGAGCAGTGTTTCTCAACCTTCGTAGTCCTGCAACCCTTTCTTTAATACAGTTCCTCAGGCTGTGGTGACCCACCCCCCAACCATAAAATTATTTTCGTTGCTACTTTATAACGGAAATTTTGCCACTGTTATGAATTCGACGACACGCACACCCCGGGGTCGCGACCCACAGGTTGAGAACCTAGAAAGATTTAAAGTTGCTTGGAGAAAATTTAGCAAGGAGCGCTGCATAGTCAATAGTTGTCCCCAGGGAACGAGGGATCTTTGGAGGCGTGCAGATAAGAAAGGGTAGATACCCTCTCGGATCTTGGGAGGTGTGCAGATAAAAGAACGTTAGATTTTCTCTCTCTCTCTCTCTCTCTCTCTCTCTCTCTCTCTCTCTCTCTCTCTCTCTCTCTCTCTCTCTCTCTCTCTCTCTCTCTCTCTCTCTCGACATCAACGAGAGTGAGGAATATGAACTCGACGTCCAGTTCCCGAGTTTGATCAGATTGAGAAGGAAACAAGCCTTGGAAATATTCATTTCATCCTGGGCTGGGCATGCTTGGCTTTCAACTAGCTGGACGGTGGGGAAATTACAATCGAGTCTGGCGCTCCCGAGCCAGGAGACCTCAGGGACCGGCGCAGCTCAGGAATTCGGTGTCGGGTAAACTAGGCGTATTCCAAGGACAAAATGAAACACCTGCGGTTGCAAAGCGAGGCGTGTCACGCCGGACTACAAAAAGTGCCAGCAAGAACACGAATGACCCCTCGGCATTATTGGCCTCCTGGGTCCGTGCAGCGCACGCGCACACGTCTCCGATTGCTCCCCTACTCAGACCGAGCCTGCCTGCACCAGATCGGATGTGACGTGCAGGGTCATGGCCAGACAGAAGTAGCCGAGGCCCAAGAGAGTCGCTTCCAGGCGGGCTAGTTGAATTTCGAGCGCAGGCACAGCGGACCCGAGAGGCACGGAGTGGCGGCGCAGCTTCGAGCCGCGCGCCCCCTGCAGGTGGACGGCAGCGCCCCGCCGCTGGCGCCATCAGCGCCACACTGTTGCCTGACTCGCTGCCGCCAATGAGCTCCCTGAAGCCCGTTTCAGCCACCTCCACTTTCCCCTCCGAGGACCTCCATTGGCTCCCAGGAGCCAGTCCAAAGTCCTCAGCCCACCATCCAGTCTTACACAATTGAACACTGCTTTTCTTCCCCGATGGATTTCTCAGCCAGGATGAAGGACGATGGCCTCCTCCAAGGCCACGATGCCCCACGCAGCGTCTGCAACCACGGACTCCAGTGGACCGCGCCGGACCGGCAGGTGGTCCGTCCTGTTGCGTGGACGGTCTCCACGAGTCGCCACCGACCGCATGACACCTAACAACAACTACCGGCCACCACAACGCGGTCACTTTTTGGTCTCCTGCGCACGCTGTTGCGCTGACCCATTTTCCTCCAGAGCCACCTGCCACAGCCCCACCTCAGCGTTCAGATGTGCTCACGGGGCAATGGTCACGCTCACGATGGCGAACCTCACTGCGGGAGCCAAGGCTGACACAGAGAGACCCCCTGCGGGTTTCCCAGACCAACTGTTCACGGGAGTAGAAAGCCAGTCTGGCTCCCTCGCAACTGCGGGTGATTTCAAGCTGCCGACCCTGCGGATCGCAGCCCAACGCGGAAACCATGTCGCCACGAATCTGTACTACGATTGCAAACCCTAGCCAAACTCATGCCATCGGGTTTTTGCCACCGACTCATAGCGACTTGATGTGTTGAGCTGCTAGCTGCAAGGTCAGCAGTTTGAAACCAGCAACCACTCCAAGGGAGAGAGAGACGCGGCTTTCTATTCCTGTAGAGATCCGGTCTCGGAAAGGTACAGGGGCAGTTCTACCCTGTCATATAAATAGGTGGTGGTGGTAGTAGTAGTAGTAGTAGTAGTAGTAGTAGTAGTAGTAGTAGTAGTAGTAGTAGTAGTAGTAGTAGTGTGCGAAGATTGCATCCTTCCACCACATTTATTCAATCTATTACATGCTGAATGAATAAGCCGAGAAGCTGGACTATAAGAAGAGCTCAACATCAGGGCTGGTAGAAGGTTCATGAACAACTTTCCATATGCACTTGACACAACCTGGCTTGCTGAAAGCAGGGGGGTACTTGAAGCACTTGATGAAAATCACACTGCAGCAGTCACTAGGGATTGCACCTCAGTGTCAAGAAAAACAAAATGCCCACAACTGGACCAGTAAACAACATCATGACAATTGGAGAAAAGATTTAAGTTGTCAAAGATTTCACAACAGCACTCATGAAAGTAGCAGTCAAGAAATCAAATAACATTGCAGTGGGCAAATCTGCTGCTCGAGACCTACCTCTTTAAAGTATTAAAAAGCAAAGATGTTACTTTCAGGATTAAGGTGCCCCTGACCCAACCCATGGCATGTTCAACAGTCTCATATACAGGTGAAAGCTGGACTATGAATACATAAGATGGGAGAATAATTCATGCCTTGGAATTAGGATTTGGCGGAGAATATGGAACATATCACATACTGCCAGAAGAACAAACATATCTGTCTAGGGAGAAGTCTAGCCAGAATGTTCTTTAGAATGGACAATCACAAAATTCATCTACATACTTGGGAGAGATTGGTCCCTGACGAAGGACATAGGCTTGGTAAAGTGTAGGGTCAGTGAAAAAGAGGAAGACCTCAAGGAGATTGGTTGACACAAACACAGTTGTGATGATGGCACAGGACCGGGCAGTATTTCCTTCTGTTGCCATCGAGTCGCTCTAAGTTGGCCCCTAACAACAAGAACGTAGTGGTGCAAACTATTAGCACATTGGGTTGCTAATGAATAAAGTGGGAGGTGCCAGCTCAAAGATGTCTCACCAGAAGATTCTGGTCATCTACTTCCTAAAAATCAGTCCTTGGAACTTTTATTTTTTTATTGTGTGTGTATGTTGGATACAGAGTCTTTTTAATTTTATTTTTAAAAATCATTTTATTGGGGGCTCATACAACTCATCACAATCCATACAGACATCAATTGTGTAAAGCACATTTGTACATTCGTTGCCCTCATCATTCTCAAAACAGTTGCTCTCCATCTAAGCCCCTGGCATCAGCTCCTCATTTCCCTCCCTCCCTCCCCACTCCCTCCTTGGACCTTTTATGAAGGACATTTCTATTCTGCCACCCACAGTGATACATGAGTCAGCGTCAGGGCAACTGATTAGTTTATTGTTGGCTTTTGTAAAGTCTCTCTAGTTGAATCAAGCTGGAACAGCTACCTTAAACTGGTCACACTCCCACCAAGTGCAACTTTAATCAGATTCCTAAAGGCCTTTCTTTGATAACAAAACTTGATCAACAGATTCTTAAATGTATATGGAACAACAAAGAATAAAATATAGCTAGTTCTCTTGTAAAAGGACAATAGGGGAACTTTCTTTTACAGATAGGAAGATGTATTATACAGCTAAAGTGATTAAATAATTTGGTATCAGCACAGTAACAAACCTATGCACCAAGTAAAAGAAATCCACTGCCATCGAGTTGATGCCAACTCTTGGCGACCTTCTAGGATACAGTTGAATGCCTCTGAGTTTCTGAGACTGGAACTCTTTATGAGAGTAGAAAGTCCTGTCTTTTTTCAGACTTCTAACCTTGAGGATTGCAGCCCAATGTGTATAACCACTGTACCACCATGGATCAGTAGAGATCAAAATATACATATTTTAAAAACTATGACACAGAAGACATTGCAAATTAAGAAAAAAGTACATATTCTTCACAAAATTAAAAAGGGAAATTGATAGTAAACATGGGGAGAGGGGGATTATTCCTAGCACACACCCCACACAAAATTTAAGGTGAATTAAAGGCTTAAATGGAAAAAGCAAAATCAAAGTATTCGATGAAAATAAAAAATGTCTTTATGAGTAGGACAGAACTTCTCAGTAAGATACAAAAAAGTATGTCATAAGTGCGAAGTTGGGTAGATCTAACTTAATCGAAATTAAAAGCTGCCATAAATCAAAATATACCATAAAGGAAATGAAAAGTCAAGCCACAAATAAGGAGGAAGTAGTTACAATTTATATAGCCAAAAAAGAATGAGTGAGTATAACAGGTAGTTTAGAGAAGAGGTGATTATAAGATGTTCAACCTCATTAATAACCAGTGAAAAACAAGTTAAAGGCACAACGAGATATTATTTCATACCTATTGGATTGACACAAATTTTGGCAAATTAAATTCTTCTCCAACACTGATGGGAAAATAAATTAGGATAGCCACTTTCATTAACTATTTGTCTTTTCCTTTTAAATGGTGGACATGGGTATATTCTTTTTTTTTTTAATATTGCATACTTTATTTTTTTTTATTTTAACAATTTATTGGGGCTGATACAATTCTTTTCACAGTTCATACATATACATACATCAATTGTATAAAGCACATCTGTACAGTCTTTGCCCTAATCATTTTTTTCTCTTTTACATTTTATTAGGGACTCAAACAACTCTTACCACAATCCATACATATACATACATCAATTGTATAAAGCGCATCCATACATTCCCTGCCTCAATCATTCTCAAGGCATTTGCTCTCCACTTAAGCCCCTTGCATCAGGTCCTCTTTTTTCCACCCCCCTCCCTCCCCATTCCCCCCTCCCTCATATGCCCTTGGTAATTTATACCTCGTTATTTTGTCATACCTTGCCCTATCCGGAGTCTCCCTTCCCCCCTTCTCTGCTGTCCCTCTCCCAGGGAAGAGGTCACATGTGGATCCTTGTAATCAGTTCCCCCTTTCCAACCCACTCACCCTCCACTCTCCCAGCATCGTCCCTCACACCCTTGGTCCTGAAGGTATCATCCACCCTGGATTCCCTGTGCCTCCAGCCCTCATATGCACCAGTGCACAGCCTCTGTCCTATCCAGCGGACATGGGTATATTCTATGCAACCTCTCCTATCATAGATACCCAGAGAAAGCTTTTCACATTGAAACAAAGTTCCTTACTGCTTTGTTTGAAACTGCATATCAAAGCACAGATAAACTGTGACATAGCATACAGAGCATCATCTGGGGAAAGAGGAGTATGGTGGGCTAGGTTCTCATGAAAGGCAAGACCAGTGACACGTTTATGTAAAGAGAGACTTTTATGTCAAGAAAATGGCTTACACACATTTAAAAATGAACATGTTCAAGTGCAAGCAGGTTCCAAGCCCCTAGGTCAGATGTGAAAGTGGAGACTTCTCCCGACTCTAGTAGCTTCGGGGGCAAATGAGGAGGAATCTGAGGGCAGCGGATCAGGCTTGTGATTGGAGAAGAGAATGAATCCAAGGCCAGCAGGTGAGAGAGCAGGTCCCAGGGCTTTGGGGATTGGTAGGCAATATGCAGGCCACTGGCTCAAGTCCGTAAAAAAACACCAGATGTCAATGAGCCAGAAGTAGCATCACGAGGTGCCCCCCCCAAAAAAAGCAAGCAAGCTTTCCCACAGCATCTACTTATATAGGAAGTAGACTGCAGCCCCAAAGAAACTTCCTTTCCATTGTCTCAGGACTGTGATCTGAGTAAGGGGGTTGTGCTTCAATCTACTCTTACAATTACCAACAGATCCCATTATGGAGTTGATTATATTGTGTTAAGTCATGAGGCCTAACTGTCAAACCAAGGAGCCTTGATGGCATACACTGTGCTGCTAACAACAAGATCAGCAGTTCAAAACCAGCAGTCACTTCCAGGGGAGAAAACTTAGGCTCTCTACCTCCATGAAGATTTATAGCTCCCGAACCTCAAAGACACAGTTTCAGTCTGTCCTTTAGGATAGTTAACGAATCAGAATGGACTTACAGCAATGAGCTGAGAACTGCCAAACGACTTAGCATCCTGGCCCAGGCAAATTGACACAAAGACTATCACGATGAGGCTTTCTGCTCCCATAAAGATGTATCATCTCAGGAATCCTAATCTGTCCTATAGGGTCCTTATGAGTTAGAATCAACTCCATCATAGAAGGTCTTATAGGATATCAAAATGAATGAACTCAAGCTATATACATCAACATAGATGAATCTTAAAAGCATAAAGTGACCAAGACACAGAAAATGATACACGACACGGTTCATTACATAAAGTACAAAATGCCAGTAAAACGAAATTTCATTATTTATTGTAGAGCCAAACCTTCCAAGAGGACCCTCAACCTCCTGGCATTCATGCCCTAGTACAGGACCATATCAAGTCTGCAGAGATCATGTGTGTGACTTCCAAAGCTACCTCATAAAAGACTCAAGCAGCCCTCTGGCAAAGCCCACGTGATGAGGAATGGAGAGTCACTGCCATCTGATCAGCCAAGTGAATGAACCATGCTGGAAGTAAATCTTCTAGCCTCAGCCAAGCCTTTGGGTGACTGAAAGCCCAGAATAATTTATTTATTGTCTATATTTATTGACAACTATGGGAGCCGTTGTGGTGTAGTGGTTACCCTTTGGGCTCTGGTCCATATGGTCAGCATTTCAAAACCACCAGCCACTCCAAGGAAGAAAGAGGAGGCTTTCTACTCCCATAAAAGTCTCAGACTCACAGGGGCAGCTCTCCCTTGTCCTGAGATTGCTCAGAGTTGGCATCTACTCAGTGGCAGTGAGAAGGGGGCAAACGGATTTATTGACGATTCTCAATAGGACAACAAGCCTTAGAAATGCATCTCAGAAAAGAAAAAACGCTTCCCACTGTGAATTATAGATCAGAGTTGGACTAGACTAAAAACAAGCACAAGCAGATAACAGTTTAAAGACAAACTATAGGAAACACCTCTTCGACCACCAGCTTTCTCTTCTCTCACACACAAAAAGGCAGACATTCCCAAGACTTCGCCATCTCAAATACTGAACGGTAGAGAGGTTGACAATAATAACTACATTTGATTTGAACACAGGTCAGCCAACTCAAACTCCTTATCGCTCTCTGTTGCTTTGGGCTAACTACATAATATCTATTCTAATGCATCCTACAAATTGCATCCAGAGGAAATAACGTCATCTATCCATCAACATTATTTATTAAGTACCAGCCATAGAAGGAGTTTCAGGAATCCCTGAGTGGTGAAAACAGTTACCAGTAAGTAGTTGAATACTAATTGAAATGTCAGCAATCCCAAACCCACAGAGAAGTGCCTCAGAAGAAAGGCCTGGCAAACACACGAGGGGGCCATCAAAAAGCTCTTGGTACATTTCCATGATCTTTTCAATCCGTTGTCCCACACCCTTGTTGAAGCCCCTCATACTTTGAAAAGACCACAACCATTGACAACTCTCTGGCCCCTTTTGCGTGGGAGAGAGCCTGAAGACAAGAGGGGTCACCTGCAGCTCTACCGGAGCCACCCGCGGAAATTCGGCCAGGGTCCCCTTTCTTGCCGTGTGTGCTCAGACCGGCACAGTCTGATTGGGAAATACGGCCTCCATAGGTGCCATTAGTGTTTCCATCTACGCGAAGGCCATCTGCTTCATCAAGCTGGACTGTGATCGTTGGATGGACTACCCAAGGCAGCTACCCAATAAGAAACAATGCCAACTATTTGTCCATAAAAAAAAAATTCAAGCCTGAAAAAAAAAGAAAACCCTATGGCGTACAGAGTCAGAATGAACTCAAAAGCAACTGATGTGTGAAAGGTTCAAGGAAGACCTGAAAGACCTATGGCAGACCATGATATGTGTGTTAAAAACAAAACAAAAGTGTGGGGATGGCATCTGACCTCCTCCAATGTCATAAAGGGGAGACAGAATTACCATCATCAGCTGTCCAAGGTTGATTTCAATGACGCAGGGGCCAGACATGCTTCCACCCTCCAACCACCCCTCCACACAGCACTCTTCACTGGCCATGGCTGTGCAGAACTCAAGAGTCACACTCACGATTAGAGAAGTTAACAGGTTGCAAATAGGGATCCGAAATGTCCGTGATATAATTCTATGGTCAAGATAGCCTCTTTTCAGCTGTGCCCACAGGCATACCTTTCTCTCTGGCCTCTCAGCCACGTGGCTCCGTGGTCTCTGCTCTGTAACATTTCTTTTAGTTCTGCCGATAAAGATGCAAAGGGAACACAGCTTTGCCATAAGCCTTAACTGTCCCTGCATAAAAGAGGTTCGATGCTGGGGAATCTCAGAGCCCAAAGGACGCTGTGTACCTTTCCTGACTCTTCTTTCCTCGTGGTAGTGAGATCCCCTTCCGGGTTCTTGGATGGCTACTTTAAAGCCTATCCGGACAGAAAAGCAACCAGAGCAACAGTCTTATTTGAATTCTAAGATTTTACAATCACAATTAACCCTGTTAATAATCACTCACAACTGAATCCTATCAATATCCTCCCCCAGACCCATCGAGAAAAGGAACTCGGCGGGAGTTACAAAGGCATGGCTAGAAGAGCCATATAATTCACTGTACCGCAAGTCACCGTCAGCTCTTTTAGACATTGTCCCTTTTCAATTGTTTACTTTAAAACACAGCCACGAAAAACATCCCACCCCTTAATCTCCCCACATTTTAGATATCCAATGTTTAAATTGCCAGTCCTCTGAGAAGATGAGCATTTTTTTCTTTTGATAAAGATGTTTCTTAAGTTGAAGGATCTTCCAAGCCAGTTGAAAGTTTGGGTAGCTGCAGCTAGAAGCACAGTCCAGTCCAAACCAAGCCATCAAACTGCAGCAATTTTCACCAGCTTCCAGTATCAAGCATATCACACCCCCCCCTTCATTGATCAGGTTCTGGTGAATTCAGGCCTAGTCATCCAAACTAGGTCAAATTGGTACCAGCTGAGGGCTTGGGCATCCCTAAACACACACATCCCCCTGCACTTCAGACCAGCTAGCAACTTCACTCTCATTTCTCGCTCCTACAGACTAGGTTGTTGACCATATGCTCAGGTGTCCACAAAACTCCCTAACTTCATCCTCGCCAGTCCTTTCCCTACTTTCTCATCTCTGACTCTGTGAACCAGGTCAATGGTTCAAAGCCAGCCTGTCATTGTTGCCTCTCCCCTGCTTCCACTCAACAAGTGGACCCAGGTGGTTTACAGGGAGCACACGAGGATGTCTGCTCATTGGCTTCCTTTAATATGACATCTTAGGAAGGACTTTTCTCCAATGGGTGTGAACTTTCTCTGTTTTGAAGCATCGAAAGGCAAACTGTTTACTTGAAATTCACATTGCCAAAGAGGCATTTTCCCCCTGCAGGTCTTTCCTTCAAACATATTGTGGTTAGGTGCCATCAAGTCGTTTCCAACCCACCATGACCCTATGCCCAATGGAACGAAACACTGCCCAGTCCTGCACCAACTTCACAATTGTCCCTCTGACGGAGCCCATTGTTGCAGCCACTGTGTCCATCCGTCTTATTGAGGGCCTTCTTTTTGCTACCCCTCTACTTCTCCAAAAACTGGTCTCTTCTGACAGGTCCAACGTCTGGACGATGACGTCTCACCATCCTCCCCTCTAAGGAGCTCTCTGACCGTATTCTTCCAAGGCAGATCTGTTTGTCCTTTGGCAGTCTGTGGGACTTTCAATACTCTTTCCCAGCACCACCGTTTAAACCCATCTATTCTTCATAGCTTGCTGATGAAGATAAAAAAATTGGAGACTTAAGTACGGATTGCAACTCAATGCAAGAAAATCAAAATCCTCACAATTGGACCAATAGACAATATTATGACGAACCGAGAAAAGACTGAAGTTGTCAAGGATTTCATCTTGCGTGAATTCACAGTCAATGCCCATGGGCCAGCAGTCAAGAAATCAAAGGCTTTATTGCATCCCCCAATTCTGCTGCATGTGATCTATATGAAGTGTTAAAGAGCAAAGACGTCACGTTGAGGACCAAGATGGGCCTTCCCCAGGCCATAGTTTTTTCAGTAGTCTCATATTCATGTGAAAGCTGGTCAAGAAGTAAGAATGGAGAAGAATCGATGCATTTGGACCATGTTGTTGAGGAACACTGAAAGCAGGGTGGACTGTCAGAACAAACATCTGTCCCAGAGGAAGTACAACCTAGAACGCTCCTCAGAAGGGAAAGATCGTGAGCCTTTTTCTTATATACTTGGAACATATTTACAGGAGGGACCGTCCTTAGGAGAAGGTCAGAGAAAAAGAGGAAGTCCTTGACAAGCTGGACTGGCACCATGACTGCCATAGACTCAAACATAACAACTATTGTGAGGACGGTGCAAGATTGGGCAGTGTTTCACTCTGAGTCTGAAGCACTCAACCGCGCGAGAGCAACATCGCGTATAAACACCTCAAATGTATTGCTGATAAAAACATGTCGTTCTCAAAACAGGTTCCTTTCCCCAAATACCTGCAAAAATCAATACAGTTCTGAACCCATAAGTCAAAGGCTATCGTTGCCTATCAATGTGGCGAGGTTGTTTAAACAGTTTACTTGAGATTAACGTAGCTCCCACAGCCAAACTTTATCAGAGTGCTACTTTTTCTTTGTGTCTACCGGACAACCTCTTCATCTTTGGGTCAGTAAATGACCAAGAACTTGCGAAAAGACAGCAAAATAAGTAAACAAGCACAAAGCAAACAGAAATTATCCCAATGTTTCTTGAGCAACTGTTCGGTTCCCTAATTCTTTGAAATTACATATACATGCATGCTTTATGGAGAGAATATCAGAAACACAGCTTCATACGGATTGTATTAAAGGGTCCTCTCCCCGAGGCAAAGGCATTGCTGTCTCAGAATGACTTTTCTCTAAATGCTCTTTGTCTAAAAAAAAAAAAAATCAAGACAAAGTTTGCCTTGATTTAAGGGTATATTGTTTTTGTTTACTTAATTTTAACCTGGGCATTAAAACAAAAGCAAGCAAAACCTTTGGGTGAAAAACAATAGGAAGCGTCAAAAAGAAACGGAATTTTAATTTGTTCTGCTGATCACACCACAATAGTTTGGCTTAGAGCAAATGTTTTGAGAATGATGAGGGCAACGAATGTACCAATGTGCTTGACACAATGGATGGATGGATGGATGGATGGTGATAAAAGTTCTATGAGCTCCCAAGAAAATGATTTTAAAAAAAGACTAGTTTGGCTTTACAACTGAGAGCTCAGCGGGAACAATTGTCGGCGGAGTATTTGACTGAAGTATTCCTTTTATTTGTTGACTGAATTTCATTAAGGGAGTGTGGACCACGTTCTTAAAGGGGAGAGAGAGAGAGGGAGGGAGGGGCGGAGGAGGGGGGACGGAGAGGGGGAGAGAGAGGACGAGGCCTGAGATGGATGCTGCGCAAAATAGGTCTAGCATATTTCTTTAAGTTGAACTCCGGGAATCATCAACTTTTGTTGCTTTGCGACCTGGAATTTTTGAATTACAGTTTTACCTGATTGCTACTGGGTGGCAGAGAAAGCATTGTTTTGTTAATATTTGAGCAGGGCGCCGGAGCGCTCTGTGGATGATCAGATACGACAGAGCAGCATGTGGCTGTCAGTGATGAAGTTCAGACTGCAGCATCTTCCCTCCTCACCTTTACTTCCCAAATCACGAATCTCTAAAGATAGCCAACACTTTCCAAACCCTGCACGAAACTCTCCTTTCCCTCTGGACTGGCGCATTGCCCTAGGGATTCTGGTGGGCAGGGCTCCATTAACCTGCTGAGTACCAACATTTGGGTTTCAAAGAAAATGAAAATGTTCTCCAGTCCCGCTCCTCTGCAAAGCCTTCCAAAAGAAAGAGTTTGGACACAGCTCCCAAAGACCCGAAGACCCAAGGGCCGGTGGGTGATGGGACGCTTGTCCCTCTTCTCACAGAGGGCGACAGCAGAAAGGAACGTCAGGGCAGATTCCAAACGCGCATAAAATGAGCAACTGCATGAACGCCTTTGTTTTTGCCGCGTTGGCTTAACTGTGGTTCTGTTCATTTCTCTTTAGTTTTGATGGTTTCCTTTCTTTTTTTAAATAAAAATCTATTGGGGATTCTTAAAGCTCTTGTTACAATCCATACATTGATTGCATCAGGCATGTTTGTACATATGTTGCCTTCATTCATTTCTAGACATTTACTTTCTGTTGAGCGCTTGATATCAGCTCTTCTTTTTTTTTTTTTTCTCCCACCCACTCCTCCTACCCTCACAATTCCTTGATTGGGGGGAGAGGAAGGGAGAAAGGGGGAACTGATTGCAATGATAGACACATAACCATACACCCCTCACCAGGAAGAAGAACTACAGAAAACACAGGAGAAGGGAGACAGTGGTCAGTGTAAGATATAGAAATAATTTATAATCGATAGTTAATAGATCTTCTCTTAGATTCATTTAGCTTACAATCATTTTATATGCAAACCGTGACAATGTTGCCTCCAGTCATGTGGCCAGTCTTGGAGGAACGGGAACAACCCCAGGACCTCATAAACACTCTGCCTTGACCAAAATTGGGAAAGGAGGCCCCACTGATGTTGAAATCCGTTGAATGGAGAAGTCATCTCCTGGAGTAATCAACTGTTGGTCTGGCAGCTGGATCCAGAACTGTGCTGCTGATGCCACAGTCTAGTCCAACAAAAGACACGCTCTCACTACTTAAGTAAGACACTGCCCCAAGTTGTTGAAGTCTCACCTGAGTGCTTCTCTTGGGTGGGACCCAAATCACATCTTTTTTCTTTTTCCTCCTTTTCTTCACATCTTAAGCTTTAGCAAGGAGACTGGGAAGTGTAGCCTCCTGTCTACCTGAGAGATATAGAAATGAGGTTTCTCATCGGTATACCCAGTCTAGAGCATGCCAGTATCCAAGCCCTGCCACAATATCTTTAAACATGCTTAGAAATTGTAGAGCAGAGATAATTGTCTCTGCTATGCTCCGTCCCATAGAACATATGAGCAAAACAAAAATGTCTGCTTTATGCTATTAAATTTGGGAGTAGCTTGTCATGTAGCAATAGATAGCTTATACCCTACCTAGTGATAGGATCATGTAGCTATTCTTGCATCTCACTCTTTTCAAAACAAATTTATTGGTATGTAATTCACATCTCATAAAATTCAATGGTTCATGCATATTAAGAAGCGTGTATTATCACCACAGTCACTTTTTAGAATATTTTCTCTCTTTTCTTTTTGGTATTCATTGTTTTTAGCGCCCCATTACTCCCAACCTTCCCTGCCATCCCTGCAAGGAACCATTAATCCCCTTCCTGCCTCTATGGATTTACCTATCCTGGATTTTTATTTTTTACATGTTCCAAATCTTTTATTTTACTTACTAATTTTCACATAATTTTTTGTGTTAATATCCAAATTCAAATACTAATTTAATTGTATACATTTTAGTTTTTCAATAACTTTATTTATTTTAAATTACTCAAATTTATTTATTTATTAAATTTATTTTAAAAATCATTTTATTGGGGGCTCGTACAATTCTTATCACAACCCAGCTATCCAGCCATTGTGTCAAGCACATTTGTACATTTGTTGCCATCATCATTCTCAAGATGTTTTCTTTCTGCTTGAGCCCTTGCTATCAGCTCCTCATTCCCCCCCTCCCCACTCCTCCCTCACTCATAAACCCTTGATCATTTATAAATTGTTATTTTGTCATTTCTTATACTGTCCGATGTCTCCCTTCACCCACTTTTCTGTTGTCTGCCCCCCAGGGAACAGGTTCCTGTATTTTATACACAGAAAAACACCCTCCACCCCAAACAAACAACCATCACAAAGTAAAACAGAAAAATCTCAACTGAAATAAAAGCAGACAACATTAAAAAATGAGAACAAATATAAAATAGGACCGAAGGAAGATCGACTGATAAGGTGTTATATTTTTACCTAACACCATCTGCCATAATCTACTTTACCATGCTCTCGGTCTGATAACAAGACCATTCAATCCCTCGACAATGGTCCGAGGGGAGTCACCAGAGGCTTAATCCACGTGGGGACCCAGCAAATGGATTTTGGGCTTCCACTGTCATCCAGAGCCTTCGCAACTGAAGCTCTGGAATATTCCTTCTTTCAGATTTGGATTTCATTATGTATAATTCTTGGATCAAACAGGCTGGTGTGTTCCTTCTGTGTGAACTTAGTTGACAGATCACTTAGATGGATGCTTGTTTGGAGACAAGGCTTTAAGACTAGACACTATTGCTTCTGATAGGCAGGCACTATCTAGTGTCTTTACCACTGTTTTCTGTAGCACCCATATTTCCAGGGATCTCTTCATGAGGGTAAACTAATTGTTTATAGATTGGGCCTAGCATTAAATATGAGCCCCAAAATCCATTCATACATCTATGGTTTACATATGTCCCTGGTTCACCTTAGAGAAATCATTGTCATCTTAAGTTAGAGAACATTATCAATCATCCCTCTGGGACATAAGGCAATTCTACTGATAGGGTCGTTAATTTAGCCAATGGAATAGAATTTAAAACACTATTGAGAAAAGGAAATTAGATAAAACTCATTACATGAATTGTTGACTTGCATAGATCAAACACTTAAGCAAGTGGACACCATTTACACAAACAAGGGGGGTTAGTGAGAGGGCAAAACTTTCAATAATATTAATTCACAACATCAGAACCCTGCCTGCCAGCTTAATACATGTCATAATAAAGCAAGGGCGGTCTTAAAATGGTAAGCATTGATTGTCCCAGGCCACCATTCACTGGAGACCCTCAGGTATCTCTCTTCTTAAAAATGTACAATTTTAACCATTTTAATGCATAATCCAATGGTTTTGATTATATTCATACTGTTGTTTAGCCACTACTACTATTTTCAAAACTCAAAACATTCTTATTATCTGAAACAAGAAATGACACAAGAACAGGAATTCAAATTCACAAAATAAGAATACGATTTGGGTGGGGGGGCGGGAGAGGAGTTCAATCCATGACAAACTGCTTTTCCTTCCACCGGAGCAGAGGACATAATTCAGGCCAGAGGGAAAGAGCTATTCATATCATCCTCCTTCCACTTCCAGGGCAGTCTGTAGTTGTCTTCTCTCCTTATTTGCTTTAACCTCATGGTTACCAGGATTCAAGTCCCTTGAAGATCCAGTTCATTCCCTTGCCCGTCTCCCTTGGGCCACACTTGTCCTGCCCAAAGCCTAGCCTTGGGTAACGCCAACCACCCACAGGGCTGTGCCTGCCCATGTGCAGGTGAGCGTTGCTCAGGATGTCCACAGTGGCCAGCATGATGCCCTTTCATTTCCCGATCACAGTCAATCCACCGAAAACGAATGCACACGCTGGCCTTGGTTATACCGTATTTCTCTCATCCCTTCCGCCCTCCCTTAAGGCCCTGATCTTGTGTCTTCCTTTGTGGAGAAGATGCAAACCTTCAGCCCAGTGGTCCCCCATGTTGCCGCCAACCACCTCCTTCCTTAGAAAGACCCTGCTCTTTCAATCCCTTGCTGCCGCTGCTTCTCTCAACCCAGCGGGTGGTTAGCAATGAAAAAAAGGGAACGAGGACCCCCACCCCGTGGACCTGACGCCTAGTTTCGTTTGTGGAGCAAATGTAATGATCTCCCTTTTTGGGGAGACAAAGAAATCCAGGGTGGGCTGCATCGAGCAAGCACTCCGGCCCGTACCACCCAGCGTAGCGCGGGCTGCAAGGTCAGCTTGACTTCACCGAGTCAGAAGTCCTCGTGGCCAGGATTGTGTGCACACTGCTGTTTCAGATGGATCTCCGCGGGAAAAGACGCCCTTAGGGGAAGGAAAGTTCTAGAAGTTTTGTTCTTTAACCCTCCAAAGGACATCTGTGTGTCAGGTCCACCTGTGACTCTACAGAGTCCCCTTCCCAAATCCCATTTGTGTTCCTCCATGTTTCCATATGAAGAGGTCAGCCTGACATGAGCCCCTGCTCAGCTCTTACTGTCACTGCACATTGGAACAATGGATTCCAGGGCGAGCCTACAGAACCCCAAACGTAGTTCTCTGTTTGAGAATGTCTGTGTGTACAGCTCCGTAGCTGAGCACCCTGTAGGCTTTTGCACCTGGGACGGGCGCAAGCTCTTGGTACAGGTTAAAGTGAGGACTGGACTTTCTCATCCCGACATGTTGAGTTAGGTTGACGCTAAGAGACTCTGCCCCAGGCAGGTTCATAGGGACCGCGGTTCACACCACTGCCCATGTTGTTCTTGCCTGAGCTTGCAGCATTGGGCCCTCGTGTCCTTGTTAGGTCACGGGTATCTTAGCTTGCTTCTTTATACAACGGTGCCTCCTTCTCGGGAGTCACCCTTCTCCGTGGATGCCACCAAGCCCCTTTATCAACCGTCTCTTCCTTGGTTCAGAGATGGGGCCTGTGTTCCCGTAGGCCCCCCACGTCTCCCTTGGAAGGGTACTTCGCTTTCTAATAAACCTCTGTGCGTGCTGGGCTGGATACTCTCTGGTCTGTTGTGTTTACTGCTCAGGAAATGAACCTTCACTTGGAGAGATGGTCCAGTGACAGTTTCACAAAATGAGGCCCAGACTCAGTTAAGAATTTAGCAAGCTATAAATAACTGTAAGGAGCGGGGGTGGGGCTATTTTCAATAATTTTATAAACCTTTTAAATTATAAATTATAATAGGATATATTCTTGAAAGGCCAAATAAATAAGTGCATATGCTTATGTGCCCTTTGGAATGTCTTTCATTAGGTTTCTAGTGGATATAACGATCCTGGAATGCAGGCAAGCCAAGGGCTGAATAGCCCACCCTTCCCTGCAGTCCCGACCCCACTCTACCTCTCCACCTGCACATCTGCCTGGGACTTTCAGTCTGCAGGCGGAATCTCTGACCAGAATTTGAGTCCACCAAATTCCTATGGGAATTCTGGGGACCCTAAGGAGCACAGGGGCTGGATAGTGCATACCTAGACAAATGGAGTTCAGCCTTATAGAGCGACACTTGGCCCTTCTTCACAGGTTCTGCCACCTGCTGCAATGACAGAGAGCGACACAGGGCATCTCACTGGGGTAGGACAGAATGGGAAGAGGACAGGGAGGCAGTTCTGATTGAGGCCTGGGATTAAAAAATACATGGGAGCATTTGGCCTAGAACCAAGTAGTTTCAGTCTTATCGGTTTTCCTAAAAGTGATGTGTAAAATCCACTTGCCCCACAAGGAAAACGGAGGCCGCCTCGGGTCATCCTCTTCTTCCCCCTTGACAAACACGCTGGGCCTTCAGGTTGTCCGGAGCCTCCCTCCACCCAGACCACCCACCCACCCACCCACTGGCGGCCTCCATGGTTAGCCTCCCTATTCCTAACCGGACACCTAGTTCCTGGCCCCATACCTGCCTAACTCCAAACTGTGGTTTCCCCAGAAATTCTAATGTCATTGAACCAAACCTGTGTTGTGCCTGTACAGAATCCCTTCCCCTCCCCGCTACCATGCCACCACCCCCCACCTGCCTGAGGGCTCCTAAATTTTCTTTTGGAGAACCCGCCCATCCCCCATTGCACATCTGGTCTACCTTTCGCTGGTCAAGAGGACTGGATTGACAATGATGGGATTTCCTATCCATAGAGAAGGTGGAGAAGAGGTCTTCCTCTTAGGCCCGCCCTCACTCCCATTTTATTCATGAAGAGAGTCTTGGGAAGCATCCTCTTATGGACTCCAATGCACAGATCTTGCTTGGAGAATTAATCTGATCCCAAAAACATAGACGCCTCTGAGACAATGATATTAAGGAATTATCAATATTTTTATAAGTTCTATAAATGATACATTGAAGCTATATGAAAGGTCCGTTTCAGAGATATATGAAATATGAAGTATGTAAAAAGGATGTCT
This sequence comes from Tenrec ecaudatus, assembly GCF_050624435.1. Lineage (NCBI taxonomy): Eukaryota > Metazoa > Chordata > Mammalia > Afrosoricida > Tenrecidae > Tenrec > Tenrec ecaudatus. Next base: position 30,811,504 of record NC_134546.1, read on the forward strand.
AAGATTTGCTCAATGGTATGCACTTCAGAAAAGAAAAAAATAACAGACAGAGCTCCTGGCAGATCCGTTCTAGCCAAAGGCAAGAGTCCCAAACAGCCTTACTGTCAGGCAGAGACCATTGTGATCTTGGTTGTGCTGGATCGAATTCGATCCTTGGTCAGTTGATCTCCCTAGAGACATGACCTGAGTTTGTTCTGGGTGCAAGCGTCTCTGAGATGTTCAGAAATTTCTTCCCTGGCTTCTTGAATGTCGACGGGGCTCTTCTCCCTCTCCCACATTACTTGTATTTTTATCTTCATACTAATGTGATCTTATCCTTACCACCTGGGTGTGATTTGTTTTCATTGTCTTCTGTTGGGATTCTCAGCTGTGAAGCACAGGAGGCCTGGAGGTATAATGATCATCACTGATACAAGGTGTTGCAGGGGTTGGGGAGGGGCGAGAGGGAGGGCGAGGGGATTTTCAGGAGTAAATAAGGAAAGTGGGAGCGGGGAGGGAGCACTAGAACCGATTGGGATTGCTCCACTCGATTTAAAGGTGATTTAACAATGGCGGGGGGATATAAGACATATGTGGTGCTGATTGTACAATTCCCCCTGACATAATTGAATGACTGAATTATTCAACTGTCTGATATATAAACTGACAATAAAATGTTGAAAAAATTGTATAGATCTGTATGCAAAATAAGTGTGGGAAAATATTGAAAATTCTTAAGTACTGTTGAGCATATGGAATATCATACTAGTCACTCTGGTTTACGTATGTTTAATCATCTATTTTAAAATATGACTTAGTAAATGAATTGCTACTGAAGACTTTAAAAAAAAAAAGGCTGGAATGGGAGGCTTAAAAGGGGTTAAACTTTGGGGCCTCTCAATATTGTACTGAGTATAAACGAGCCGTGCCTTATGTCAAACAGGGAAAGAATACTCAGTTCAAAAGAGCCCAGTGAATGTTGGTGTTGCAGAGCAAAGTGCTTCCTATCCTTTGTACAAATCAGAGAGACACTGGAGCATTGATATTTTTTTTAACTTGTCTTAAAGCATTTACCATTTGCATTCTTTAAAAATGTTTATAGTGCTATCTTTCTTAGAAAAAAAATCCTTGATGCAATGTTATAAAGGGAATTTTCACGGGTACGGCGGCTTTTTGATTAGGGTACAGGGAGTTCTTCCAATCTCCTTTCTGTAGACTTTGTACACCTTTTTCATTAGATCCCAGGGATCTAATGAGATACTTAACTTCAGGTGTTCATTTTGTCCATAAGGGAATCGAGGCCAAAGGGAAGCAATTGCCCAAGGTCATGTTAGCTGCAGACTGTAAGTCATGACTCCTGAGTCCTGGTGCGTCTTCTTCACAGTGGGATGAAAGGCTGTGCTGTCCCCATGATCAGAGTCAGATCAGTCCATTCAGGAGTAGGTCACCAGCCCTTTCTTCCTAGTGCATCCTAGTCTGGAAATGCCAATGAAGCCTATTCAACTTCACAGCAACATGCCAGCCTGGTGGTGCTTGCACACGAGGTGCATTGGCTGAGAACCAAGCTCTGGGTTCCCTCCTCCTACCCCACCCAAACTCACTGCCATCAAGCCAGTATGGTGACTTGACAAGAGAGGGTTCTGCCCTTGTGAGTTTCAGAGACAAGAGTAATTCCTTACAAGAGTGGCCGATGGTTTTGAACCGCTGGCCTTGCAGATGGTGCCCCAACGCATAATCACTAAGCCACCGGGCTCTCAGGGCTCTCTCACAGAGCAAAACCAAACTCTCTACTATCGAGTCGATGCCCACTGATAGAGACCCTATAGTAGGTATCCCCATGAGTGAGAGGGCTTGCTCTAAAGTGTTCTTAACATTTAGGTGTGGACGAGGCTGGCGTTTCCGGGAAGGAAGGCTCTCCTCAGATCCCAACACTCCAGGACCAGACAACACAAATGGGATATGAACTTGGAAAAATACTGCTGGTAATTCTTATCACTCAGACATTCCCGACCCCCCGCCCCCTCCAATCTTTTTATCTAAAAGCCTGTGTTTGTGTGAGTACCCTGTTCTTAACCAACCCCTTGCCAAATTGTTCAGATTCAGTGATTCCCCGTCTGCGGTCATGAAACCGGCCTCACCTGGGGCTGAGTCAAAAACCAAATTCTTTACTCCTGTCCCAGACCTACGTACGGAGTCAGAAATGCTGGGGGTGGGGCCCAGGAATCTGTGTTTTAACAGGCCTTCAGGCAGATTCTGACCTATGCCGAAGTTTTGAGGAGCATGGGTTTAGAAAATCCTTGTTTGAATTAATTATGGCTCCAAAGTTGAGCAAAAGTGAATTCCTCTCATCCATTGAAATCTTATCGCCTGATAGTCTTCTGCAGAGAAGCTTTACTTTGTGCCCCCCCAGATCCCTGCCCCCCATGACCGTGGATTCACAGGAAGTTCTGAGCGCAAACTGACAGTTTCCATTTTTCCATGTCCGCAAAGTCCCTCATTGACCTGACCTGAGGGAATCCCCTTCAAGCTGTACTTGTGTGCTTTCCACTTGGCTCCGGGAGCTGCTGAGCTCATCCTTGCTGTCTGACCAAAGAAGACTGCTTCTTGGCTTTGTGTTTGTCTGTTTTCATACTGAATCTTGGGGGTAGGAACAAAGCCCATTATGTGTCCAGTTTTTGTAAGGATAAACAATCTTCTATGCAATAAAGGAGTGAGCCAAGTCAGCTTGCACATTATTTTGTACAGCGCCAAAGGTTGTTCAGAGCTCTACTGAAGTTCCCATGATTCTTAGACTTCAGTGACTTGGGGCTGGCGCTGTAAGTCACAGTATTTTGTGGTGACGTTAGGGTAATCACTTTGATTCAAATCTGCTTCTGATCAGGCCAGAGACACAGCAAAACTGAACCAAACTCGCTGCTGTCGAGTCAATGGTGACTCAGAGTGACCTCCTCCTGTGGGTTTCCAAGACGAAGTGTTTACGGCAGTAGAAAGGCCAGTCTTTCTCCCATAGGCCTGCGGGGGGGTTTGAACTGCTGACCATATGGATTGAAGCCCCATTAGTAAACACTACACCACCAGGGTTCCTTAGGCAACAGAGATACTTATTCATAAATGGCAAGTGAATGCTGGATAGACTAGAGCAATGAGATATTTGATTTCAGTCTGTCGTTGGTTGAGATAATAAAGGTTTATTGTGCCAACCTAGTCAATAAACACATGTGGGATTAACTGAAGGGTAGAGAGATAAATGGCTCCGTGAGCCTCAGCTTTCTAGTTCTTGGGTCTCTTGCTTTCTGATGGTTGGACCAAGGTGCAGCTGCCTTAGCCAGTTCCCTGCTTCAGCTGGCAAGGCTCACTTCCTGCAAGACATCCCTGAGGAGAAACCCCATGCACCTACCCCGATGCAGCGCTGGGTGCTGGAGCAGCTGTGTGGAGACCCCTGCCAGCGCTGAGATGCTTACATGGTCAGATTCGGCTTTCCTCCTGTAGTCGGTATCACTGCATGTGTTTTGTGAGATTGAGGAGGATTTTGTGGATTGGTGTCGGACATATGGGCTAATGTTGGATTTAAGGGCTTGGACAGCACTGGGTTGGTTTGCTTTTTGAATATACACTTACCCTAATATACACTTACCTCTCTTATACATATGAGTTTCTGTGGATTTATTTCCCTAGTGTACTCTGACGAATACATTGGTAGTTTGGAGATTTATGTAATACAACCCATGTGCAACTACTTAAAGTAATGCTTATCAGAACGGCCGGAACATAAAACATTAATTTGTAACAATGCAATGCTTTACATGTATTACATGATTCATGTCTGCTAGGCACTATACCCCATTTCACTTGTGCTACTTTGTCATTTGCCACATTCCCAAACCCTACGGGGTAGGTGCTTTTATGCTGCGGCTGTCCTGGTCTACAGAAGGGGAGCTATTTTACCCGACGGTGTCTCAAAGCTTAAGGCCGAGTTCCACAGTCCTCTTTCTGACCCCCCACACCCTGATGCCTTTCGAAGCATCCAATCGTAAATGTAATTTACTGAAGCATCCGCTCCATAATTGCCTTATTTCTCCGTTTTCTTACCGTTTTCAGTAAGAGAACAGAAGCCACGTGATATTGGGGAAAGAGCCCAGGTGTCTTCAATGTCATGACCTAATGGAGAATCCAACTAAAACCAGGCGTGCCTCGCACAAAACTGTTCTTTATCTAAGAAATACCTGTTTTACCTACTCATGGAGTGTCGCATCAGATGGTATCGTGGACAGGAAAGTACTTTGTAAATTGTAGAGCAATGAACAACAAGAAATTGGTTAGGCATATAGCCTTAAAAAACATTTCTGTTACAAAAAGCCTAAATTTTCCCATGTATGAAACAAACTCTCAATCCAGTTTTAAATAGTCTAGATCCCCAAATCATTCCTTTTGCCGTGTATTTATAATGGGGTCTTTCAAACTGCCAATCCCACCCCCACCCCCCACCTCTATAATTATTTGACATACTTTCCTGGGTTTATAAAAAATGTTATAATATTATTATGCCAACAAAGTGTCTGCCATCTCCTTCTTCCCAAAGGCAGATTTTAGCTTCTTGTCATGTTTCCATTTTATCTGCAACATTCAGGTGACATAATCTGCTGCTCCACTGGCTCATGCCTTTGTGTTTTGCACATTTCATACAAGAGAATGAAGGGAAAATAGAGAAGTGGGCCAGGTGGGATTCTCGTTCAAGGTCAAGAAGAATGAGAAAAATCTGCATGACCACAATCTCTTCTACAGGCAAAGGATGTTTGTTTTCAGGACTGGCAGGGGACAGAGGGGAACAAATCCTCCCTGGATTTCTGAGGTAGTCCTAGGTTTACAATCTGAGGTTCTGCAACTCGTCCCCAGATAAAATTATTTCCAAATGTAATCAAACCCAAGCAGACAGCTCATTGAAAAGAATCATATAAAACAACAGGCCTTTTCTCCAAAATTAAACACACTTAATAAAAAAAAACTATCGATTTAGACAGCAAGAGCCCCACCACCTGTACAGGGTAGGAGAGGAGAGGGTGCTGGCGTTTTTAGGAGGTGACTCTTCTTGGCAGCCACCTCCATCCAGTCTTCCTGGAATTGGTCATGGTCAGCTTCTGCCAAGATACGATTTTGTACTGGATGGGTAAAGCTAAATAAGAAAAAATTTGAACTTCTTTTCTATACTTTCAAGGAGATGATTCAAGTCAAGCCCTTAGAACAGGGTACGGATGGCATCGAGAAAGAGTTCAACAAGCCATACATCCTCCCTCCCCAAAGCCCTTGCTGTCCAATTCCCCCAGGCTCTGCCCTACTACCCAGGAAGTGGAATGTGGTTCCCAGAAGGCTTAGGATTTACATTTTAATTTGCATGGGTGATTAATCCAGTGTTTGAGCCTTTGCCAGCAGATAATCAAGCAGGCTATTTCTCTAACCAAAGTTCTTTTCCTTGAAAGTAAAACCTCAAGGGTACATTGAGATGGCCAAGCAATGCTGTGCTCGTGGATACTGACGGGAGACAAGGACTCCCCCCTGGGGTGAGAAAAGATATGTGTTTGGTAAAGCCACAGGTAATCTGTTATAAAAGCAATAGATCACTAAGGAGCCCTGGCTCCATAGTGGCTATACATTGGGCCGAGATCCCAAAGTCAGGAGTTTGAAACCACCAGCTGCTCTGTGGAGAAAGAACTTTCTCCTCCCTCCAAGAGTCGACGTCGACTTGAAGGCAGTGAGAGGTAACGAAGATATAAGTTGCTATAACAATAATAACACAGACGAGTCACTTTCTTAAACAGAAATTTCTTCGAACGCAGTTGAGGAAGTTCAGGGTGCTGGTTCTGGGGAAAGGGTTCTCTTCTCTTAGCATTAGGGGAAGTCCTTGTCTTTGAACTTCTGCACCTGTCTGATTGTCATGTGGTTTGGCATCTCCCACCATCTGTTTCTCATGTGCTTTTTCATCAAAAAATGAGGACTCAAAACACACCCTACACTAATTTTGCCTCATTAACATAACGGACAGCTCTTCCCAAATGGGATATAAACACAGGCATAGCTCGGTGCTGTGGAGCAGATTGCAGCTCACAGTGACCCTACGAGACGGAATAGCACTACCCCTGTGAGTTTCCAAGACTAACTTTTTAAAACAAATTATTAAATACTTTTATTGGGGGCTCTTCCATCTCTTATCACAATCCATACATTCATCCAGTGTGCCAAGTACATTGGCACATATGCCGCCATCATCATTTTCAAAGCATTCTCTTCCCATTGAACCCCTGAAGAGTAACTATGGGAAGAGAAAGTCGTGTCTTACTCCTGACCACTGGCAGAGGTTACATTTTACAACACATATTTTAGGGAGATTTAATACAATCCATAATCGGCAGGTTTCCCTTGTTACATGGCTTTTAAAAAAATCCCCAACAAAATCACACCTAAAAACAAACAAACCAAAAATCTTGTGCATCTACTCACATGGAAAAGTCAGAAACAAAAGTAGCTAATGTGTTTTAAAATCTTATAAATGAAGAGACTTAGTAGGCTATAGGTCTACTTGTTACAAATATGAAAATTCAACATCTTCCGATTCGTTTACAAGAAGAAATGACTGACTGAAGGAAAATGTAAAATTTTTGCTAACCACATTCCCATCAAATGTTGACATAATAGTTGAATGAAATTGAAAATTGAATATTATGACTTAGTAAGCTTGGCCTGTGACATTTTTGTGAAGTGTTTGGGTTTCCCCCCCACCCCCCAGTTATAAGAGCCTTTAAGAATGTGTCAATAAAAAAGCAGAACATAAACGTAGACCTTTGATTGGTTCATTGCAAAACATTAAATCAGTAATTCTTGATTGTGGCATATTCAGATATTTGCTTGCACCAAAAGTGTTATCAATCATAACACTGTTTTAGCAAGGGTAGTTAAAAAATTTATAATGCATAAAATGCATCTGTTCTAATGTACAGTTTGGTGTACCTCAGTGCTTCTAAAAATCAGCTAAGGTAGCAGTGATCTGATCCTCAATTGATCATGGGAATGGGGCAAGATTGGAACTGTAAGTCTTGGGCTAACAACAATCTTTGCATAATTATAATAAATGGAGATATATTGGGACTACGTGTTCAATACTTTAAAAATGTGTTTATTTTATTTCAGTTTCCAAGTTGGTAAGCAAAATGCTCCCAAGATCCTTCAACCTTTTAATTATTCTGGGAACACGTGGTCTCTCCTTTGGCCACATAGTAGGAAAGGCTAGCTGTCCATCAAGGACCTGAGTTCCCTCTTCCACGGGAAAAAGTGCCAGAGAAGATATCCTCCAGACCAGGGGTCCTCAAACTTTTAAAACAGGGGGCCAGTTCACTGTCACTCAGACCTGTTGGGGGGCCAGACTATAGTTTTAAAAATACTATGAACAAATTCCTATGCACACTGCACATATCTTATTTTGAAGCAAAAAATAAAATAGGGCAAAAACACACAGCAGGCTGGATAAATGTCCTCGGCAGGCCACATGTGGACCTTGGGCCACTAAGTGTTGTCAGAGGAAGGGGAGTAAGGGTGTGAACACAGCCCATCTTCCCTGCTGAGTGGGAATTCCTGGCCCTGCTCTTCTCCTCTTCTGCTGGCTGGAAAGCTACAGGCTTGGAAGCTACGCAGCAAAGACATAAAAGAACACCCAGCAACGTGGTCCCTGGAGGCCCCTGAGGAGTAGAGTTGCCAGCAACCTGGGCTCCCACCGGGACGGTTACATGACAGAGAAGTAAACGTCGATGTTGCTTCAACAGCTGCACTTGGACATCTCTTTATGCAGATAGTTTAACTTTTTACTCCAGGATAAGCATTTCTGTTGACTTCATGAACGGAATACTGTTTTGTTGTGGTTGTTGGTCGCTCCATTAAATCTATAGAAAAGCTTCTTAATTTCTCACTGTCAACCAGACAGCCGGCTGCACTTCTCCTGTGACCTTTTGGGAACAAAGGTAGAACATTTGGGGACAAATGTAGAAAAACATTCAGAAGCAGCTGCTTAGCAGACAAGTCACCAGTGTCCCCACTAGCCACACCTGTTTCCCCGTTCCTAGACTGCTTCACCTTGTTTCTGAATCCACCCTGCAGGAATATTCGTCCAGCCTTTCCTTATCAGATGCAGGGATGATCCTGAGAACAGCCTGACGCCATCACTGTCTCAGCCATTTGGCAAGGGGTCACCTTGAGCCTTTGACTGGGAACAACAGAAGTTACCAGGTCATAAATAGGGATTGGGAAGTCATGCTCAAAACTTTAAACATATTCCTATTGGTTTTATTTCAGTTTCTCAATTGGTAGCACAAGTGCCTGCAAGTTCTTTTAATCTTTATTTTTTTTAAATTAATTGGTATTCACATATCAAACCTTTCAGTCACATCCAGTAGATGAATTGGTATGAATACATATATCAAACCATTCAATCACATCCAGCCGAATTGTCCATTTGCTACCCCAGTCAGTTTCCACACCTTCTTTTTCTACATGGACCCCTTGGACATCATCCCTCCTTGACCTTGCTCCTCCCTAGTTCCTTCCATCTTTCAGGTCTTCTACGCACCTCGCCTCTTACCAGCGAGCGAAAGGGCAGTAAAGGGATGTTCTGTTAGGAAAGTGGAACTTTCCTTTCTGATTTTGAACTGAGATAAAGCGACATCCCAGAAGATAGACCGTGTGAACGTGCACTCCAGGGCTTCTCCGGCTCCTCAGAGGCTGGTGCAACGATCACCACTAAGGCCAGGACACGTTTCTCACCCCGGGAAGAGCTCTTTCCTCCAGCAGCAGCTGGGCCTCCCACCCCTGTCCGAAGTCACTGGCCTCCTCTCTGTTCCCGTAAACTTGCCTGCAGTAAACATCTCGTTCAGTGGAATCATGCAGCCGGTGGGTTCCTGCCTGGTTCCTTCCATTTTGCACAATGCTGTCGAGATCAACCCAGGCTGTAGCATCCATTCCTCCTTGATTTCTTCTCATGCTAGACCTGCATTACATGGACAGGATGCATTACACTTATCCTTTCATCAGCTGATGGGCACTTGGGCTCTTCCCACTTTGGGGCTATTATGAAGGATAATGCTGTGAACATTTGTGTTGAATTTTTTCAATTATTAATTTGGTTTCTGTTCAGAATATATACAGCAAAACATAAACCAAAACACGTTTCCACATGTACAAGCAGTGACATTGATTGTATGCTTTGAGTGATACAACTCCCATCTGCCCCGTCTCTGAGTTACTCCTTCTCCATTAATATCAACTCAATGGCCCATTAAATTCCCATTTAATATTTGGAGTTGCTATTTTCAGTTTGATCTAATATAGACTTATCTTCAAAGAGAAAAATGGTCAAGGCAGCTGTTATTTGCTAGTGATGCTAATCTGCTGTTCAGCTTCAAGAAGATTTCAGGAGATAATAATTTGGTTTAAAGATAACAGGTAGTTTTTAAAAACTTATTTTAATAATTAAATCATTTTATTGGGGCTTGTATAACTCATCACAATCCACACATCCATCCATTGTGTACATTTGTACACAAATGTACATTTGTACATTTGTTTCCCTTGTCATTCTCAAAACATTTGCTTTCTACTTGAACCCTTGGCATCAGCTCCTCATTTCCCCCCTCCCTTTCCAGTCTCCCCTCTCCCATGAACCCTTGATAATTTATAAATTATTATTATTTTGTCATGTCTTACACTGTCTGACATCTCGCTTCACCCACTTCTCCACTGTCTGCCCCCCAGGGAGGAGGTTATATGTAGATCCTTGTAATCTGTTCCCCATTTCTCCCTCACCTACCCTTCACCCTTCTGGTATCACCACTCTCACCACTGGTCCTGAGGGGTTCATCTGTCCTGGATTCCCTGTGTTTCCAGCTTCTATCTGTACCAGTGTACATCCTCCGGTCCAGCCAGATTTGTAAGGTAGAATTGGGATCATAATAGTGGGGAGGAAGGAAGCTTTCAAGAACTAGAGGAAAATTGTATGTTTCATCATTGCTATACTGCACCCTGATTGGTTCATCTCCTCCCTGCAGCCCTTCTTCAAGGGGATGTCCAATTGCCCACAGATGGGCTCTGGGTCCCCACTCTGCACTCCCCCTCATTTACAATGCTATGTTTTTTGGCCTTTGCTGCCTTATACCTGATCCCTTTGATACCTCATGATCTAATAGGCTGGTGTGCTTCTTCCATGTGGGCTTTGTTGTTTCTCAGCTAGATGGCCGCCTGTTTATCTTCAAGTCTTTACGACCCCAGACGCTAGATCTTTTGATAGCTGGGCACCATCAGCTGTCTTCACCGCATTTGCTTATGCACCTGCTTTGTCTTCAGTGATCATGTTGAGACAGGCTGGTGTGCTGCTTCCATGTGGGTTTTGTTGTTTCTCAGCTAGATGGCCACTTGTTTATCTTCAGGCCTTTAAGATCCCACAGGTGGTTTTATAATAACATTTTCAGGTGATTTTATAATAATATTTTCGTCCAGCCTTCTTGGCTCTAGAAAGAATGGATTCTATGAGAATTTGAAGTTTTTTTCTACATTTTCCTCACTTCGATAAAAAAATTATTCTATAAAAGCTTTCATCAAAATGTTAAAGAAAGGTAGGCGGGAACCTTTCAATTTTCCTGGTCTCGTGGCAAAGGGAGCAGTTGTTCATGGAGCTAATGGACCACACATTCTATCTTCTCCTCCTTTTCCAGACTCCCCTTCTCCCTTTGCTGCTCCAGGGGAATGGAGACCAGTTGCTGTGTCTTGGATGGCTGCTTGCAAGATTTGAATACCCCAGGCACTGCTCAATAAAGTAGGAGGTAGAACATTGACATGATCCAAGATATCGGCTCAATCAAATGGGATATCCCATTAATTCATAGCCTTTAATCTCCAAACCATTCCATGGTTTGTATGTGAGCAGCCTCAGTAGACTTGTTTATTGGTCTATTTGCTTTTGTCCTTGTTGTAAATATAATTCAGCATTTTACATGTGTACAAACTACTGAGAACAATTACATTAATTAGTTGCGTAACCCTACTTAATCAATGTGGTTTTTTCCATCACTATAAATGGAAACTCAGGACTCCAGGACAACTCCCCAATTTCCACCTCCTTGTCTCTTCTACTCCTGATATTTGCCTAGTCTTCTCTTTTCCTTTCAGCAGGGTAATAAACTAGCTGTCCTGTTGTGATTGACTTGTTTCACTCAGCATGATGTCTAAGAATCCTATCCATATTGTAGCATAGATCAAGATTTCATTTATTTTTTTCTGGCTGAGTAATCTTTCTATTGCACGTATGATAAAATGTATTATATTTTGTTTATCCATCCATCCGTCGATGGGCACTTAGATTATTTCCGTCTTTCACCTGTTGAGAATGAGCATTTGTGTACAGGTTTCTGTTCAAGTCTTTGCTTTCACATCTTTAGGGGCATATGCCTCTGAGAAGAATTGCTGGGTTTTATCACAGTTCTATATTTAGTTTTCTAGGAACTGCCAAACTGTTTTCTATAATAGACGTGCCATTTGCATTCCCAAATGCAATGCTTAGGGTTTCAATTTCCCCATCTACTTGCCAATCTGCACGCGCGCATGCGTGTGCGTGTGTTTGTTTTAATCTTGCTCAGGTCAAATCCACTGCCAGCATGGAAGTGCTGCATGGAGTATCTGAGGCTGTAAATCATTCTTGAAGCATGCTACCTCGTCTTTCTTCGGCTTAGTAGTCCAATGCTCAACGTACTCTACCTCCAGAACTCCTTACCCACGCTCCTAGGAGGAAAATGGTATTTCTTTGTGGTCTGAGCTTAAAAAGATTTCAGTATAAGCTATCCAAAAAGAAAAATAAAGGTTTAAGTGACACTTCTCTCTAGCAAGACTAATGGAACTATAATGTAAATGCAAACTACATAGGTAGTTTTAAATGTTATAACAGCCCCAACCAAAAAAAGAAAAAGATGCAGATAAGACTAAATTTTATTTAACTCAATATATCAAAAACAATATTTCAGCATGTAACCCATTAAAATTACTGAGATATCTAACATTTTTTTCTATCACACTGCACTTTTGTAACCCAGGGTATATTTTATACTTACAGCACATCTGAATCTGTTGTCGTCTGTTTTTTGTTTCTTTTAGTTTTTTAAAAACTGTTTTATTGGCACTTCATCACATATCATACAATTTGGTAGTTCATTCAGATGAAGAAGAATTGTACAATCATTCCACAATTAATTTAAAATTTTTTCATCTTCTTTGTAATCACTGTTATTCATGTATTATTTTTTTCTAATTGTGGCAAAAATTTATGCAACAAAACTTTCTCCAATTCAACAACTTCTTGTATAATTCACTGCCATTGATTATACTTTTCATGTTGTACAACCATTATTGATACTCTTTTTCAAATTATTCCACCACCATTCATATAAACTCAACGCCCCCTAAGCAAAACTCTTCCTTCTTCACCCATGGTAATCATTGGTCAAATTTGGTTTCTTTCCACCCCCTCTTTTTTTAAAGTAGTTTTCTTGATAAAAAATTCATATATCATACACATTATAGTTAAAATCACTTTTAAAAAGAGTTATATATACATCATCCCATCAGTTGTAATACTTCTTCCTCACTCCTGCATTCATCGTTTGCTTCCTAATTTCCCTTCCCCTCCCCCATCTGGAATAAACCATTACATCAGTTATTGTCTCTCTGCATCCACTCCTTCTGAGCTTCATAAATTGGAAAACCTAACAGAAACAATAAAAAGCAAAACAGAAAGAAGAAAATAATAATGTAAAGATAAAAGAACGAATAAGAAAAGACCAATAATATTTTTAAAACCACAGAAGAAATTTCTATCATGGAACAAGTGAGAACTATTTAAGCCCAGGTCGAGTTCAGGTTGGATCAAGAGGTCGGTCAACTGACTGAGCGTCGTATTATACTGTGGTTGGATCCACCACAATTGAGTTTACAATAATCTCTGTCTGATGGTAAAGTAGTTCGAGTCCCTCGCCTGTGGCTGGAGAGGATCTGCTAGAGGATTAGATTAATGGGTTAGAAATTCTGCAGATGGATTTTGGGGTCCCACTGTCCTCCACCTCCTTCCACAAATTGGGCATCCACAATTTCAACTCTGATACTTTTCCTTTCATCAGATGTGGATTTTGTTATCATCATCTTTGGACCACACAGGCTTCTTCCAGGTGGACTTGGTTGATGCCGCACTTAAGGACATCTCAATCTGGACCAGTCACCGCTTAAAGATTTAATCACCATACAGAAGCGAATGTCTGCTGCATTGGAAATACAGTAGGTCTAGATGAGTTGGTTCGAGCACAATTAGAGTTCGTTATGGGCAGTGGTGGATCATTGGAAGAATTCTCATCTTCCATGGAGAAGACCTGATCTGATCCCCTGCCAATCCAGTCTGGGAAACCCACAGGGGCAGTTAGTTCTCTCGTGTGCTGTAGGATCACTCTGAGTCAGAATGGACTCAGTGCTAGTGAGCTAGTGCACCTCATGTGCAGCCACCACCAGCCAGTGGGGGGTTGCATAGTGCTATGATGTTGAACAGATTTCAGTGCAGCTTCCAGACAAAGATGAACTTGGAAAAAAGCCAACACAAACCAGCCAATGACCACAATGGTCAGACCTTCAACTGGTCATGGGTTGGTGCAGGGCAGAGCAGCATGGGGCAGCATGACTTCATACCTGTGTCCCTGAGGTCACCATGAATAGGAGCTGACCTGATTGTAGATGATAGAGTTCTTTGTTGTCCAAGGGTTGCTTTATTTAGCTTCTCAGTCCCTTACTATGGCCGTCTCATTCTGGATTCGGTTGTTGAAGACAGGCAAGTACAATCTATTTTCCCAGCAATCTTTCACAGCAAACAATAAAAAAACAGGAAGTGACCATCTGCCCTAGTTCCATATTAGACATTGTCTAGGATTTGTAAATCTTTCCATCTAGCAACTCCATATCTACTCCTTTGCTGGGTTGAGTCTTATTGTTAGATGCTGTGGAGTCCATTTAAATTCACACTGACCTATCTGACAGAGTAGAACTGTCCCAGAGGATAGTTTTTATGTCTGTAATCTTTATGGAAGGAGTTTGCCCAGACTGTCTCCCACTGGGCTGCTCTGGATTCAAGCTTGCTGACTTTTCTGTAGCAACTCAGTGCTTAACCATTGCGCCACTAGAATCTGACTGGGAAAAATTTACAGGTGATGCAATAGATCCGCTAGTCCTGCCTACCCTTGTCCAAAATCAAATTTCAGGCACTTGTATTTTAACCACGATGGTGATATTTTAGCTATTATCTTTATTGGCACGCCTGCATCTGATCCAGAGAGCAGTAGCTGCTGGTTCTGTTTTAATTATTCTTCCCTTGAGCCACATTATGGCTGCTTAACGTTGTATGCCATGTTCCCACACTGCAGGTACAATCTAATACGCATTAGTCTCATGTGTAAGGAAAATATGAGTATAGTAGGTAATATCTAAAAAGGACAATTATCATTCTAATGAGTATGATCCCAAATCAGGCAACTAGAGACCTGGGAGTTACCCTCCTCTAAAAGCAGTAGTCTGTTAATACCGAGGCAAATGGGCTTTCTTCTGCAGGTTACGGATACATCGCTGCTATTTGTTTAGTCCTGGATGGGCAGTAGGACGTTTTTAAGCTTGCTCATGAGAGTGGTGCTGTTGGGGAAGACCTGCACTGCTCACGGCAAGGTTGTCGGTTCAAAGCTACCAGTCGCTCCACAGGAGAAAGATGAGGCTGTCTGCACCCATAAAGATGTACAGACTCCAAAACCTGATATGGGTTTGGATGGGTTGGAGTCAACTCCATAGCAGTGGGTTTGGGTTTGTTTGTTTTTTCCAGGTCCCAGGAGTAATGCAGAGTGGTTCCAGGGTGGCTCAGTCAGGTAACCAAGAGATCGATGTTCCAGCTCACCCACAAGTGCCGTGGAAGAGAGGTCTGGTAACAAACAACACTGTGAAGTGCAGTTCTCCACAATACCGTGAGTCAGGATCCAATCGATGGGACCTGGTAATGAGGTTAATTGCTTTAAGCTGAAATGGTAGAAAACTGGTCATTATCATGTGCTCAGCCGTGCTTTCAAAGCCCTTAGAGCATATCAAGGTCATTCCCTTCAGCCCCCTCATTTTATAAACGAAGAAAGGGAGGCCTGCGGTGTGAAGGCTGGGCTGTTCTAGGTCTTTGGATGCCTGAACCGACTGCTCTCTTGCTACTAAACTGCCAAGGCGACGGAGAAGCAGCCTCCCAAGAGACAGCATCCAAACCATGAAAATGCACACGAAAAGCTTGCACGGAAGGAAATGCAAACAAAAACCATAAGATACGGTTTTTCATCAATCAGATCGGCAAAGGTACAAAATGATAATCAGTCTTTTATGGGAGGTCTTGGGGAAACAGATCCTCAGGCATTCAGGTGACAGCTGCCTGAAGTTATGCAAAGCGAGATCTTTTTCTTGGACTTGGAACGTTGTCTCTTGTGTGACCTGGACAGGAGAAGGAACGTGTAACACTGTACTTGTCACTGCTGTCTCACGAGGAACGAGCGCTTTGGCTCCTTCCCCGAGAGCAGGATCTCACCAGGGCAGAGGGAGAAAGCAAAAAGGAAGTGGGGCCCGTGGTGCGATCAGCAGGTGCCCGTGTTTGTGTGAGTCTGCTCAGGAGACAGAAGCAAGTGGCCCTCGTCAGTTTTACTGTGAACCTGTTCAGCTGTCTTTCGGTTTGTTTTCAGTCCATGATAAGATAGGTTCAGGAAGTGTGAGTCACTTGAAGAAGCCTCTCCAATAAAAACCCCAAATGCTCCCAAGACTGTAGGATCCTCAGTCACCTTCGAGGTCAGGAATCGAACTCGGCTCCTTGGTTGAATCATCAGGCGTTGAAGATCAGAAGTACATCTAGCCACTGAACAGGACTACAGTGTTAGGACAGACTGGGAAATGGAAATGAGAGAGCCGGGCAGAGCGTGGGATGAGAGGACATGTCCACCGAGGGCCATGCAGTGAATGCCTCAGATTCCAGTCTGCGTGAAAACTGATGGATGACCTGTTCTATAAGCCTGTACCTAATTCACAATAAAAAGCTTCCTTCGCTGTTTTTCTTTCACTCTTCATAGTGGACATTTTGGTTGAGGGGTTATTCAGTAAGCATTTCTTTGCTTTTTTTCCCCCTCAGAATTCTGAGAGTTTTGATTTTTTCCTTAACTTGAAAGAAAACTTGATTTAAAAGCAAAGCAAAGCGGGGTTGGGAAACTCTGAGCTGGAAAGTCGGTGGATAAGAAGAACTTCCCCAGCCACGTGAGTGAAACTGTGTACATGTGTGTACATTGTACACACGCAGGATGGACACAGACATGCGTGCTTCTGGGAAAAGACACACCCTTCATCGGTAGACCTTCTGCGTTCGTGTTTGGTTCCCCCAGGCGTAATGGCTGGGTTAGACCCGTGAGCGTTTTTCCTGGTGGGCTCTCCCCTAAGGGCTCTCGTGTTCATTTTAGTCACAAGTGAACACAACCTGTTGCGTTCTCAAACACCCCTTTCTTTGGGATGGCTCCCTGTGTTTTTTCCACCCGCCAGTTTTCATTTAGATTGACTTTACTAGAGGAGCATTAGACCAGTTTTAAGCCAGAAAGCGAGACAAAAACCACAGAAATTCTCCGCCTGTTTTCTCACAGCCGGCCTCAGTACCGCTCATCACAAGGCCCCTGGGCTGAGAACAAAGCTCAAGGAGAAAGAAAAGGTTTGGAAAACGAGGATGGCAACACATGCACAAATGCGCTTGACACGACGGATGCACGCATGGAGTGCCACAAGAGCTGTCCGAGCCCCCAATAAAATGATCTTGATCTTTTTAATGGTCATTTGAAGCTGGAGATAAATTTGGGGCCCTCCCTTTTGCAGCTTCCTGTGAATTGGCATCAACTCGATGGCAGTGAGTGAATGTCTGATTTGCACAAGACTGACAAGTGGAAGTGTGATGTGGACTCAAACACGTGGAGTTAAATATGGAGAACTCTCTCCATGTAGGTACCAGGGGGAGTGTCAGAAAGGTCCATGTCTCTGTGTATTCAGCCGTATGGTCTTTGATTAATATATAATACACATCTGCCTAAGGCAGCAAGAACTGCTACGGTCAATGCAGGACTCTCATTTGTGCACTTGGACTCTGTCATTGAGTCAATGCCGACTCATAGAAACTCTGCAGGACAGGGTAAAACTGCCCCAGTGAGTTTTCAAGATTGAAACTTTACTGGAGTAGAAAGATGTATATGGCCCCTTCAGAGCAGCTGGTGGTTTCAAACTGCCAACCTTGCAGTTACCAGCTCAATGAATAATCCCTTTGAAACCCGGGCTCCTGTCATTTGTGAACTCACTGCCTTTGAGTCAATGCTGACTCATAGCGATCCCCTATGGGTTTCTGAGACTGTAACTGTTTACTGAGGTAGACAGCCCCGTATTTCTCCCTCAGAGCTGAACTGCGGACTGTGCAGAGCCCAGAAGCCTAACTTGTAACCAGTATACCGCTAGGGCTCCTGTTTGTTTGGACATGGTTGTGTCATGGTTAGATAAGCCAATCAAGTCCACCAGAAGCTTGCTAATAGGATGAGTGAACTCAATGTGCATAATACTTTATGATTTACAAATGGCTTTCGTGTTGCTGTTTAATCTGATTCTCCACACAAACTTGGTTGCTAAGGTAAGTTCCTATCAACAGGGTACATGCAGGGCTTCGAACCTCTTGGAACAGGTTCTGTCATGGTTGGCATAACCAAATGGAAGGAAACCTGAATGGTAACAAAATGTGCGCATACCAGATGATGATAAGTAGGAAGGGGGAAATTACAGGCTAAAGCCCACGAATGGGTGACCTGGACAAGGCATACCCACAGAGGGTTTTCAGGAGCTTTCTGTGGAAGATGGATTATTAGCAAAACTGCAGAGATGGAAACACATTCCAAGGGCACCGTCAGCTGCTCTCTTGGAGCAGAGCATCGTTGTTTCTGATGTGGGTCCAGAGAGCTGGTGATTATAGGAAGAAGATTAAGTTTCTAGCAAGGTGTCCACCCAGGTTTCCCCATTCTGGTTATAATTCTGGTACGTCTACATTTTACAAATCTGTATCCAGTCCACAGTTTCGCCTTGTCAATCGTGACAGAGCTAGGAAGAACTACTAGATCAAAGTTCTCTTTACAGGCGAGGGAACAGAAAATGGGAAACTCTTTCCTTTGCCAGCCTCAAAATTGGTAAGCAGAAGCTGAACTACGACACAAGCCTTCTGATTTCACATCCCTTGCTTATTCCACTGTACCACAAAACAACAAAGGAAAATAATCACCTGTCGTTCAAATTAGGAATGATGAGTCCCCACCACCTTTACCAAGTAAATTTCCCCCCTTGGAAAGAATTCCCTTATTCTTTTGGGAGGTTCCCAAGGATGTTCCTGAATAAATTATCTGTAATCTGCTCTGATACCCTACTTAAGTTACCACACCGTTCCCTCAGCTACTACTATTCTTTCCTGTGACCCCTGCACCACTGGGAACACGTGGTCTCTCCTTTGGCCACATAGTAGAAAAGGCCAGCTGTCCATCAAGGCCTCTGCATTCCCTCTTCCACGGGAGAAAGTGCCAGAGAAGGCATTGTCCAGACTCTCCTGCAACCAGCGATCCAACTAAGTGTTGCCAGAGGAAGGGGAGAAAGGGTGTGAACACAGCCCATCTTCCCTGCTGAGTGGGAATTCCTGGCCCTGCTCTTCTCCTCTTCTGCTGGCTGGAAAGCGGCAAAGACATAAAAGAACACCCAGCAACGTGGTCCCTGGAGGCCCCTGAGGAGTAGAGTTGCCAGCAACCTGGGCTCCCACCAGGACGGTTACGTGACAGAAGTAAACGTCGATGTTGCTTCAACAGCTGCACTTGGACATCTCTTTATGCAGATAGTTTGACTTTTTACTCCAGGATAAGCATTTCTGTTGACTTCATGAACGGAATACTGTTTTGTTGTGGTTGTTGGTCGCTCCATTAAATCTATAGAAAAGCTTCTTAATTTCTCACTGTCAACCAGACAGCCGGCTGCACTTCTCCTGTGACCTTTTGGGAACAAAGGTAGAACATTTGGGGACAAATGTAGAAAAACATTCAGAAGCAGCTGCTTAGCAGACAAGTCACCAGTGTCCCCACTAGCCACACCTGTTTCCCCGTTCCTAGACTGCTTCACCTTGTTTCTGAATCCACCCTGCAGGAATATTCGTCCAGCCTTTCCTTATCAGATGCAGGGATGATCCTGAGAACAGCCTGACGCCATCAGTGTCTCGGCCATTTGGCAAGGGGTCACCTTGAGCCTTTGACTGGGAACAACAGAAGTTACCAGGTCATAAATAGGGATTGGGAAGTCATGCTCAAAACTTTAAACATATTCCTATTGGTTTTATTTCAGTTTCTCAATTGGTAGCACAAGTGCCTGCAAGTTCTTTTAATCTTTATTTTTTTTAATTAATTGGTATAAATATATCAAACCTTTCAGTCACATCCAGTAGATGAATTGGTATGAATACATATATCAAACCATTCAATCACATCCAGCCGAATTGTCCATTTGCTACCCCAGTTTCCACACCTTCTTTTTCTACATGGACCCCTTGGACATCATCCCTCCTTGACCTCGCTCCTCCCTAGTTCCTTCCATCTTTCAGGTCTTCTACGCACCTCGCCTCTTACCAGCCAGCGAAAGGGCAGTAAAGGGATGTTCTGTTAGGAAAGTGGAACTTTCCTTTCTGATTTTGAACCGAGATAAAGCGACATCCCAGAAGATAGACCATGTGAACGTGCACTCCAGGTCTTCTCCGGCTCCTCAGAGGCTGGTGCAACGATCACCACTAAGGCCAGGACACGTTTCTCACCCCGGGAAGAGCTCTTTCCTCCAGCAGCAGCTGGGCCTCCCACCCCTGTCCGAAGTCACTGGCCTCCTCTCTGTTCCTGTAAACTTGCCTGCAGTAAACATCTCGTTCAGTGGAATCATGCAGCCGGTGGGTTCCTGCCTGGTTCCTTCCATTTTGCACAATGCTGTCGAGATCAACCCAGGCTGTAGCATCCATTCCTCCTTGATTTCTTCTCATGCTAGACCTGCATTACATGGACAGGATACATTACACTTATCCTTCCATCAGCTGATGGGCACTTGGGCTGTCCCTACTTTGGGCTGTTTGAATAATACTGCTATGAATGTTTGTGTTGATTTTTGTTGTTGTTGATTTTCCCCAATTATTCATTTGATTGGTTTGTGTTGTTGAGAACATACACAGGGAGAACATACAGCAACAGATTTCTACTTGTCCAATCAGTGACATGAGCTGTTTCTTTATGACTCCTCCACTAACATAAACTCACCGACCCCTCAAATTCCTACTCTTCCACTTGCCGCTGTCAGTGTGACCTCATAGACTCTGTGGCACAGAGAGAGAGCAAGGTGCACATTATTTTCTCATGAAGCTAAATGGTCACTTGCCTTTAAGAAGACTTCTGGGAATATGTTGGCTTAGGGTGTCAAGATTATTTTATAATAATAGTTTCAGGAGTTCATTTAGTCTTCAGGGCTCAGGAAAGCTGGGATTTATGAGAATTGGAAGTCTTGTTCTACATTTTCCTCCTTTTGATAAAAAATTATTATATAAAATCTTTCATCAAAATGTTAAAGATGGTGGCCAGACACTCTTCAAATCTCCAGCAGAGTCTTTTGTCCACATTCTTTAGGTCTCCTTGAAAGTGTTCCTTCTTTGTTTGTTGCTCCAGGCAAACCGAAACCCGTGACTGAGAGCTGGTAGCTGATCAGGAGGTGTTTAGACCTCGGGGACGGTGCGATAGAGTGGGAGACAGAGCAGTAGCACCCATCTCGGTAGCAGGTCAATGAACTGGGATGTCCAGTGAGACCAGGACCTTAAACTTCCAAATGAAGGAAGGAAATTCCCTTACAGAAAATCCTATTCTCAGCTACAGAGTCCAAAAACCCAACCAAACCGTCACAGACCGTCTGTTATTAGTATACTCTTATTTCTCAAAAGCTGACTCACCCAGTCTTTTTTTTTTTTTCAATCTCTACTCTGGTGGGCTTCAACGAGGGACGAGTGGTAGCTGTGCCTGAGATGCGTGGTCTGGGAATAGAACCTGGCACACTGAACCCCAATGGCCTTCACCACAGAAAACACTAAAGGTGAGGGCACATTGAAGCAATGTTATTTAAGTCAAACTCTGTCCAGCTCTCTTGCAGGGTTTCCTGAAACTCTCTACAACATGTTCAAAACCTCCTCTAGTCCAATAAAGTTACCTTGTTACACTTGGTTGTGACATTTTTCTTCCTTTTTAAATTTTGCATTCTAAAAATAAATCTATTCTTTTGGCTCATAAAATATACCCACCAAGGGCTCAAGTAGAAAATGATTTGGAAATGATAATAGCAACATATGCACAAATATGCTTGATACAATTGATGTACGGAATAAGAGCTGTGAGAGCCCCGATAAAATTATGTGTGTGTGTGTGTGTGTTTGTGTGTGTAATTTAGGATAGCTATAGATGACCCTTTTGTTGTCATTTGGGGGAGTTAGCATATTTCTTTTAACTCCAGTACTGACCCACAACCCAGAAGCCATCCTGTTCGGTACTCTTCTATAATCCTTGTACATATGTTGTCACGTGTTCACAATGGAAGTGCTGACACTTTCTCCTTCATCTCATTTGGGTTTTGATATCCTCATCTTTGGATCTCACAGGCTGGGGTGCTTCTTCCATGTGGGGTTAGTTGACACCTCACTTGCATGGCTGCTTGTTTGAATATGTGCCGCAAAGTAAATTTTTAAAATGTCATAATAATCTATGTTTAATGAAATGGAAAGGCATTCCTATTAGAAATGGGTAATGAGGAGGCCTCAATTCAACCTGGGGAAATTACCTCGGGAGACAATCCACAATGGTTCCCTGCTAATCTGGGACTAGTTTACATAATCTGTGAAAAGTTCGCTAGGAACATTTTTGCCCTCCAATGTCTGCTGACTGTTTGCCAGTGCTGGCTGAGAAGTTTCTCCCTGGTATATGAGTTTACCTGAGAAGTTACTCCCTGGTATATGAGTTTACCTGAGGAGTCTGATAGCTCAGCCACTGACTCAAAGTTCAGACGCACCAGAAGTTCTTCGGGACAAAAGAGCAGGTGGTATTCTTCCGGGAAGAGGACAGCGTAGGGAACACCGTGGAGCATTTCTCCTCTGTCCAGGAGGGCTGCTGTCGTCAAAATCGACTTGATGCCACATAACAACATATGAGTTATCGATCGCTCCGAACAAATTGCCTCCCCCCAAATGTTGTGGCTGAAATAAAAGACACCACAGCCAGCCGCAAATGTTTACTATCACATGCAGTGTCTGCGGGTCAGGATCCAGGAGGCGGGAGCTGCAGAATGGACCTCGTGACCGGACCGTCATGAGATCAGGTGAGCCGTGGTCATCAGAAGGCTAGACTAGGGCTGGAAGAGCCACTACCAAGACGGCAGACCCATTGGTGCTGTGTTGCCAAGACCCTCGGATCTTAGTCACTTGGAGCAAGCTCCCCAGCTGGCTTAGACGTCATCATGACACACCAAGGGGCTTCCTGAGAATGAAAGAGCCCAGAGAGCAAGGCAGAGGACTCCATGTTTTTTTGTGACCTTGTCTCAGAAGTCACGGTCACTCTGCTGAAAAATAAAGAGGAGGCTGTCTACTCCTTAACGGTGCCATCTCAGAATCCCACCAGGGTTGGGATGAGTTGGGATTGACTTGATGGTAGTGGTGGGTGTCTAAAGAGGGCTCCCTGGGTGATGCAAATGGCTATGGTTGGAGGGTCCAGTCTACCAAGAGGTGCTTTGGAAGAAAGAGCATGCACTCAGGACACCCAACTATTGAAGCCCCCCTCCCCCCACCCGTGAAGCCCAGCTCTTCTCTAACATACAGGGTCATGGAGAATTGGAGTTGGCTCTGCGGCAACTGGTGGTTCTCAAAAGAAACAAAATGGTTGTGTAGAAGTAGAACGAGAAAAAAATTTTTTAAAAGAAGTAGAACGAAGCTCCACCTTTTAGTATTTGGGATTCAAAATGGTCACAAGAGTTCTCCTTGCTCCCTTCCCCCCATCCATCTAAAACTATGCATCGGAGCTGGTCAAGGGAGTGAGCAGCAGGGCTGAGGCGGAGGAGGTAGTCAGCCTCTGTGGAGGACTTGAAGCGTTCTCTGGAGTCCGTGGGTGGCGCTTGGCTGCTAACTGAAAGGTGCGTAGTTTGAATCCACCCAGTGGAGCCACGGGGGGGGAAAAGCCTAGTGATGTACTTCCAGAATATTCCCTGAAAACACTGTGGAGCAGAGTTCCTCTCAGACTCCCATGGGGCCACCATGAATCAGAGCAACCGGTTTGTCTTGCTCAGAGTCTAACACTGTGTCTGGATTCTGCCGGGGCTTCCTCATACACCTGGCCCCCAGCTCCCTTCCTGGTCCCAGGGCATGTCTCTGCTGCAGTCACCCTGGCCTCCCCTCTGCACAGTGCCCCGAAGCACACCAAGCTGGTTCCTGCCCTGAGCTTCTCCACTTCGAACTCCTCTGCTGGGGACATTCTCTCTCCTTCAGAGTTCTGATCAGCTGTCATCTCTGACTTCCTCTCTTTTCCTTGCTTTATTATTCTTCACTGCATGACACAGTATTCTGTATCTATTTGCTCTCTCCCATTGGGCTGTAGGTTTCATAAAGGCAGAGGATCCGAATGGCTTGGGTATGCTATATCCATAGTGCCCAGACTATACTTGGCTCACTGCAAGTTCTCAGAAAGTTGTTGTTTTTAGGTGCCAGTGAGTGGTTGCGACCCTACGTACAGCAGAACAAACCACTGCCCAGTCCTGCACCACCCATCCCTATCCTTGCACCCCCGGGGTCAGTCCATCTCTTTGAGTGCCTGCCTGCCTTCGGTAGCTCTCTACTTTAGTAAGTACCATGCCCTTCAGCAGGCAGTGGTCTCGCATGACAACATGTCCAAAGCATTTATGATGAAGCCTTGCCATCGTTGTCTCTAAGGGCCATTATGTCTGTAATTCTTCTAAGACAGATGTTTGTCCTTTTGGCAATCCAGGGTATTTTCAATATTCTCCACCAGCACTAGGTTTAGAAGATATGTGTTGACTACATAATGTTAATGTATGTGCTGATGATTGTTTTTGAACTGTTCTTATCAAACTGGACAGAAGCATGAAAACAACTCTAATTACAGAACACAATGTGTTGACATCAATAATGCAAATTTCAGCGGGCAGAAGCTAACAGGTGTTGAGAGGAGAGGTGATGGGGTAGGTCGGTGCAAAAATCTCTCCCCTGTTGTGAGTACTGTTTGATTTTTAAAGGTATAACTGTCTTATTGAAAGCTATCACTCAAAACAAGCCAAAAGTCACCGTCATCCAGTGGATTCTGACACAGTGACCCCATAGGACCGGGTAGAACTGCCTCTGTGAGTTTCCAAGATGATAATTCTTTTTCTTTTTTGAAGATCCAAGTGTCTTTTATTTCTGGTATCCTGCAGGGGCGGGAGTGGCATGGGGTGGGTCACGACTGTCACTCTTAATGGGAGTAGAACTGCCAAACCACTGAGAATCCGGACTCAGCTAAACTGACACCAAACCTAATTATCATGCCCCCCTGACATAGTGGGTCTGAGCTGGTCCCGGGACTCCCTGGAACCCGTAGAAAGTAGAGAATTGACACATTGTCTGTCCCGGGCCTAGACTGGTTTGATGCTCTGGAGCCCTGTGCAAGCAGGCAAGAGGGCCCATTCCCCTGCGGGAGAAACCATTACCCTGGAGAAACCACAGATGCAGAGGGAGGAAGGGAAAGAAGGAGAAAGAGAGGGAGCAGAGAGAAAGGGAGGGGGAGAGTGAGAAAGAGAGAGAGAGAGAGAGAGAGAGAGAGAGATGCTGAGATGACAGGGCCATCCCAGCGCCGGCTCCTAACCATCCTCACCTAATGCTAGCCGTGTGAGAGAAGCCATCTCGATGTCTCCCCCCCCCACCACTCTCTGACTGCAGCTGCCTGGAACCCCAAAGGAGACCAGCAGAAAGACTCCCCCAGCTGAGCACCAGCCAACCCACCGAATTAAGAGGGTCACAACAGGCCCGGGCTGTTGTGATGGTTTCCTGCCCAGCAGAAGAGAATGGAAGCAGCCATGCTTGATCTTGGCGGGGTCACCCCCTTTCCGCTCCAGTCCCAGCATGTCAGTCCCCAAATTCCAGGACGTAAAGGGAGTGAGAGGGTGAGAGGGGAGATAGGGGCAGGAAGAGGAGAGCAAAGACACGAGGTGGTTGGTTTGAATCCACCAGAGGTGCCTTGGAAGGAAGCGTGGTGACCTACTTCTGAAAAGCTCTCAGCCCTTGAAAACCCCGCGGAGCACTGCTTTCAGATGGCCGCGGCGTCCCCAGGGGTCGGCGTTAACTCGGGTGCCAACTGTGTCGCTTTGGTCTTTGGTCCTTCGCCCTGTGCCAGGGGAAGGGAATTCCCATGTAGGCACTGCTCTGTCAGCCTGGGTTCCTGAATGAGAGTCGCAACCTGGAGCAGAGCAAGAGCTGCGTTGGCTGCCACGGGCCCGCAGATGGAAAGTTTGCTATGCAGCTACTAATCTGAAACCCAGCCCCTAAAACGCCCAGGAAGAAGAGGAAAAAATAACTCTAGTAATTTAGAGAGACCCAGGCCAGGTAAGGCCAGACCTTCAGCAGAGTCTTGCTTTCAGACATAAGAGGACAGGCTTCTGAGTCTTAAAACCAGCTTTAAAACAGAAGAGACCAAGAAGATAGGCTCATGGGTGCAATGACTTGGAACGCTGACCATCCTGCGCTCCGTGGGAAACCAAAAGAAAAAGGCATTGCATTATATTTTTACCCCGTCGAAACAAAAGGAACAAAAACACTATTTACCTTCAGTGACGGGCTAAGGAAATCATACAGAGAAACAGGACAGTCGAATTACACATTTCCTTCCTTGTTTCTGGAGGTTTTAACCAGCTTATCTGAAAATCCTCAACTTTTTCCTATTATTGGCGATGGCGATGTATTGAAAAGAAATTGGTACCAGTGAGGGCAAAGATTCAGCTACTCCAGCGTGGCATGCGGATTTATAAAGGAGGGCAAGTAAAACAGTAGTGTTACAGAATCATAGAAACCTTTATTAAACAACGTCAAAACGTGAAGCCATTGTGTCCCCGCGTGTCTTCCATCTACGTCTGTACACGTTCAAATTGTTTCCATCGCTAAGTCTTCCCCGAAGGATCCTGGAGTCTTCAGTTGACACCATGGCAGAAATAGGCATTTGGGCATCCCTAAGGGACTCTAATTGTGTTCGTTTTAAGCGTTGCGTTTGGGGAATACAAAGGAACCTGAAGGGGCAAATCAGAGATGTAGACTGGGTCGGGGCAGAGTTTCCCAAAGAACTTCTTGACGGGCAGCCCTTGAAGAACTGAAGAATGAGCGCCAGGTGAATGTCAGGATGGGGAAACTGTTTTTCCCTTGGTCAATTTTCCTGTACTTTCTCTCCCAAGTACAGCGATCAATTTTCTGAAAACGTCTTCATAAGAAGCCCTTGTGATCATCGCATCCTTCAAGGAAGCCCTTCAAGACACCTGCTTGGGATCTCTCCATACAGTCGCCCTCGCCTTCGGGGTGATTGGTCGCTGTCTTGAGTTTGCTTCGTGGGTCCAGCGGGTCCTTCCAGAGGCCACGTATCTGAAGGGACCTTTTCCCTGGAAGGGGCCCGACGAGACGAAGACGAAGACGGGTGTATTGACTTGCCTGCAGCCATCCACCGACCACAGAGGCATGTTCAGACACTTTCAAAAGCAAGAAACAAATACCACCTTGCATGGACGGACTGGCATCCGAATGGCAATACTTTTTTAAAACTGATATCTCTATCTAGATACATATCAGGAATTAACTATTATAATGAAAAATATATATTCCTTTAAATAAATAATTCATGAGCATGTTACAAAACTTAAAATGATAAAAAGAGCTAATTTGTTTTTTTAAAAATCATTTTATTGGGGGCTCGTACAACTCTTATCATAATCCATCCATTGTGCCAACCACATTTGGACATTTGTTGCCATCATTGTTCTCAAAACATTTGCTTTCTACTTGAGTTCTTGGTATCAGCTCCTCTAGGTCTTTTCCCACCCCTGGCAGTATAGCGATTAGGGTTGGCTGTGCTCTGCAAGGTCAGCAGTTCGAAACCACCAGCTGCTCTCGGAGGAAAGAGCTGTCTATTCAGATGAAGCGGTATGGTCCTGGAAGCCCACAGGGGCAGTGGTACCCTATCAGCAGGGCTCGCGATGAGTGGACATTGACTCGATGGCAGTGAGTCGGAAGTCTCTGGCCAGGAGTTTCTCCCCTGAAGGCAACTGACACCAATTCCTTTCGCAATCCCTAAGTCTGAGGGTCCCTGGGCGGCACAAGGAGTTCAGTGCTGGACTGCAACGGAAAGTGGCACCTCAGAGACAGGCCTGCGATTTGCGTGTGAAGGTTCACAGCCTGGAGAGCCCCGTGGAGCGGTCCTCTGGTCCTCCTCGGCACACAGGGTGGTGCCACGAGTCAGCACGGACGCCACCTACGTCCAGTTCCTCACTGGTCTCCGCGGATTGTGTCTCGTCATTTGCTTGGACAGTTTAAGGAGAGGCTTTTTGGAGATGCTCTGGAGCAGGGCATTTCATAACAGAATTCATTAGATGGGGGGGGGGGGCGAGGATAAGCAGCAGGTTAAAATACGGTTCTAAGCTGCAGTCGTCTGGTTCAAATGCTTAGCACACACATGCACATGTTCATACAAAAGCTTGGCCGTGTGCCATCACAAATTCCTGGAATGGCACATCCACTGTGTCCTTTGTCCTGGTGAGCTGGCCGGTAACCAAGGAGACGGCCCTGGTTTATGAGCTAAAGAAAGACTGTGAAGTCTTCCAGGGGAACACAAAGGACAGGGCTAACCTATTGTTCCCTGGGTACCTGGTGATCTTCACGCCCTTTGTCCTCTGATACCACGTCTGATGCCAACTACTTGTGATACCTTGCGGTCCTGGCCTCCAAATTAAGACTCTCCCGCTGCCTGAAGCTACCGTCTCATTTACTTGCTAATAATTCATTAATACAAGAAGCGATCAGTCCTCTCAGGACCACAGAAGCTGCAGAACCCATCCCTAGGGCCAGCTAGTCGCAGACCTTGAGACCAGATGCTAGAAATTAGTCTGAGTTTTCCCTTTTTGGCCTTCTCTCTGGCCGGATGCTGGACAAGAAGGGCAGAGACTGGCCAGAGCTGGGTCGTTTCAGAAGGCTGCCGTCGTTGGTCTTACCTGGGAGTTCTTGAAACAAACACAAAAATCCCTTTTTAAAAACTAAAAACAAAACAAAAGCAGAGACTTATTTCAGAGCAATTTCAGATTTACAGAAGAGATGCATACAGAACACGGAGCATTCCTGTAGACCTCTCGTCTGGTCTCCCCCCCCACCTCCCCGACATCGTCTGACATGACCACAGGACGTTTCTGAAAAGGAAGACACTGACACTGGTACCCGACGACTAACTAAACTCCCGGCAGTCTTCGCGTTTCACATTCTCCCTCGGATGCCGTGTTTCCCCTCCTGGGGCCACACTGTATGCACCATGGCGTCTCCTTAGTCTTCTCGGCTGTGAGGCAGACAGGGGTCTTGGTCTTCTTTGTCTTTGGAGACCTCGAGAATTTCCAGGAGCTCACACCTGCTATTTTGTAGACTCTCCCCGCCCCCATTTGGGGTTGTCTGATGTGTTTCTTTCGCATGTTATCAAGGCTGAGGTTGGGGCTTTTGTGACGAATACCTGAAGTGGTGTCCAAATCATCTCACATCAGGGGGAGTGTGATGGCCACAGGACTTGACACTAGCAGTGGTAGCCTTGAACACAGGATTGGGGCCAGCCAGCTTTCTCCACTAGAAAGCTACTGCTTTCCCCCATCTTACACTCTAGTCTTTAGAAGGGAGTCACTAAATCATCCCCTCCCCCAAGAGGAGAACTAAACTCCAGTTCCTGAAGGGGGCATCTGCATACTCAGGTATGATGTTGAATTTTTCTGTCAGGCAAATTTATCCCCTCTCTCTACTCTGCATGTATTTATGCACTCAAATGCTTATTTCTATACATGTCGTCTTTTAGTTGGAAGAAAGAAATCCTCTTATTTAAGTAAAAGGAGTTGGATCATTTCTTATGCTTTTAACCAAGCTGACCGGCCAGGGTAATGGGACTGCCATTGAGTTGGTTCTGACTCGTAGCGGACCCTATAGGGCCGGGCAGGACTGCCTTTGTGGCTTCCCCAGACTGTAACTGTGTGGGAGTAGACAGCCTTGTTTCTCCTCTCATGGAATGGCTGGTGGTTTCAAGCTGCGGACCTCGCGGTTAGCAGCCCAAAGCATAACCCACTACACTACCAGGGCTCCTAAAGACTCCGCTTGGGGATCCTAATGGATATCTTCATAGGGGCTCTAACAAAAGAGAGTTTAATTCTAGCTCTGCTGCACTTAGCGGCTCTGCGGCTCAAAGCTGGACATGTAATTGTTTTCAAAAAGGCATATATTATATAATCCCAGTCCCAACTATTCTACAGGGGTATAAAGATTCAATGAGACCATTCACTGTAAATATACACATGTGCTTCAACATGTGATTAATACTGAATAAATATTAACCACCTATTGCTCACTATTTAATTTTAGTAAATTAAGGATACGTAGCATATACCCACATAGATAGATAAATTGAGACGTTGGTGGTCAGGATTTTATTTTCTTCTCTTTCCTTATTTGTACATTCTAAGTTTTCTTTTTCAGAAACCTTGATCATTTCTCTAATAGAGTGAAATAATAAAGGTTAGTTCCCAGATTCATAACAGCTGGCATTGATGAGCACGATCTCATACAATTGCTGGGAAGAAAACTTGCTAAATCCTTTCGGAAGAGTGTCTTGGCAGGATGTCTCAGATGCCTTAACATTTTGCAAACCATCTGACTAAGCAATTCCATTTCTAGCTCTTTATGCAGATAAATATATTGCACACATACCCAATGATTTAGCCATAAGACTCTGAGGGCTCCAATCATAAAATAGAAAATGGGTTAACAACTGAATTATGATCCTGTGTGACCAGAAAGATCATCCTGTAGCAGACTGCTTAATAAGATGTTCTTAACATGTTTAAGGGACCAGGCTAGTGGTAAAAATGATGTCCCGTAGAATTTCATTTTTGTAAAAGAATAAACACACACATACATGAAATGATTATTACACACACATGTAACAGTGTTTTTTATCTCTGGGTAAGGGAGTCAGCAGTGATTTTTTTTTCTTTTCTTTGTACTTTGGGTTTATCTGTCGTTTCCACATTGTCTGCAAAAACCTGCATCATTTTTGTAAGGAGAGACAAGTTTCAAAGTGCTATTTTTAACATGTTTCTCTAGAGATTTATTGTAAAACAAAGCAAGCTGCAGAACTGAAGCACACACACAGACACAGTCAACAGATGATTTGGTTATTTCTGAAGAAGAAGGTTTGTGGGAAGATATCTGGAGAGTTCAATATGTTCACGGTGTGTATTTTCTTATTATCTCTGAAAACAAAAGGGATGTAGACTTAAAGTGGATAGGCACCCCAGAGTTTCAGAAGGGATGCACGGCGTTCAGAAGGGATGCACGGCGTTCCAAGGTCCTTCTGCCGTTGAACATTTTAGTTAATTTCCACCTTCTCGTTATGACGAAGAATGACCGTGCTGCGGGGGCATCTTTGTCTTCTAAGCTTTCCCTCGACTCATTATTTCCTATGATCAATTTCAAGAAAGGGAATTCCAAAATCAAGTTACGTGTACTAATCTTAAAACACAGAGCTTTGGTGGCGTAGTGGTTACACGTTGGGCCGCTAACTGCAAGGTCAGCAGTTTGAAATCACTTCAAGGAAGAGAGACGAGGCTTTCTCTTCCAGTAAAAAGTTACAGTCTCTGAAACCCACAGGGACAGCTGTGCCCTGTCCTATAGGCTTGGAATCAACTCGATGGCAGTGAGTGAATGTGAGAATCTTAACATATATATATATATTCATTTTATTATGAGCTCTTACAGATACCACAACTTTTCATTGATCAATCACATCAAGTAGCATTGTACAATTGCTACCACAATCAGTTTTGAAACATTTTTTCTTCTTGAACTCTATTCTGCTAAGAATGGAAGACCACAGTCATAAAGAGCAACAGATTTCACTGTTAATAGAAATCAAAAGTGTCCTGGGTGCAATGGTTAAGTGTTCACTTGTAAACCAAAAGGTCAGCAGTTCAAACCTACTTAGCAGCTCTGACAGGGAAAACCCGGGGCTGTGCTTCCATAATGATCCCCGCCAAGAAACCCCAGGGGAAGTTCTACCTGTCACAGCAAGCCCCTAGGAGACCAACGTGACTGACAGTAGAGTAAGACTCCTCAGTGTGTGATTTCGAATTTACTCAGAGAATTTCTCCTGGGGAAATTCCTTTTGACAATATAGGCTAAAAAGTCTTATTGGAAAATAACTTTCTTAACCCCCGCAGAACTTTAGAAATCCGATCTAGTACTCTACCCTGGAGAAATGGACGCAGTACATCAATGTCCTCAGTAAATTAATATCATGGGCCACTGGACTAGTGGTATTATAATACAGAGTCCAAAAGAGGGGCTGAAAATAAAGTAATCATTGTCTAGTTTGACCCCCTACCCCCAGCCTGTA
Source organism: Tenrec ecaudatus (assembly GCF_050624435.1). Classification (NCBI taxonomy): domain Eukaryota; kingdom Metazoa; phylum Chordata; class Mammalia; order Afrosoricida; family Tenrecidae; genus Tenrec; species Tenrec ecaudatus. The sequence continues at coordinate 30,843,366 of NC_134546.1, forward strand.
GTTATTTTAAAAAGTAAATACAACCTTGCTTTAAAAGAAAACAAACAAACCAATCCCAGCTCCACTGAGATATAGTTCATCCTTTCAAAGACCCGAGCCATGGCTTTTCCAACAGTGCAGATTGTGTAGCCATTGTCGTTGCCATTCCCGCCATGGAGTTGGCCCAGACGTGCAGTGGGATGACCTTCAGTGCAACCAATTGCTGTAGGTTACTGCACCGTCTACACGAACATTTGGCCAATGGGATTTTTGTTGGCTGATTTCTAGAAATAGTTTGCCACGCCTCTCTTCCTACTGTCTTAGTTTGGAAGTTCTGTTGAAACCCGTTCAGCATCATAGCAACACAAAAGGTGGCAAGAATGTAGTGAAAACTGAAAATGGCCCAAGCAACGGGCTTGGCTTCTGACAACTAGTGCTTCACTGAAGGAGACAGTCAGTGAGAAGTTCCTTGCAAGTCTCCTGGCATTTTTAAAGCCAACGCAGCCATGTCCCAGGTATCTCTCTGCGTCTATGATTTTGGTGGAGATTTGTTGTCAGCTGTCAGTGTCATTAAGTCGAATCCAACTCATGGCCACTCCGTATGCATAGCAACGCTAACTTTGTTTAGGAAAGTACCCCAAAGCCCCCTGCCATGAGTTGATCCCACCTCATAGTGGCCATATAGTGGGTTTCTAAACCTTTGCAGGGGCCTCAGTTTCTCCCTACCAGAGTGGCTGGTAGGTTTGAACCACCAACCTGTAAGTTCACAGTCCAACACTTACCTGATGACATATCCATAAAGCACTGAACACAATGTCTGACATCTAATAAAGGTTTTTGTTGTAATTTAGTTCCCCAGACCAGTTAATCTACTAAGACACAAAAGAACGTCAGAAATACTATGTCTGCATAAAATAGTGAAAGTGAAAATAAACGGAAATTATGAAATGAAGTTACATCTTCTGTAAAGATATAACCTGTCCCCATAATGCATCTGTGATATGTACTGTTGCTTTGCATTTAGGATATTGATGGAAAGGCTTCTTTCCCTTCTAACCACAGATGGCTTGAGAGCTTGAGGGAGTTAGTTCATTGTGCCAGCCTGGCCGATAAACACATGTGGGGTTAATTGAAGGGCAGAGGGATAAATGGCTCAGTGAGCCTCACCTTTTGAATTCTCGAGGCTCTTGCTTTGTGATGGTTGGACCAGGGTGCTGCTGCCTTAGCCAGTTCCCTGCTTCAACTGGCAAGGCTCACTTCCTGCACCCCGATGCAGCCCTGGGTGCTGGAGCAGCTGTGTGGAGACCCCTGCCAGCGCTGAGATGCTTACACATTCACTAACTTGGCTTCTCTCCTGCAATCGGCATCATTGCATCCGTTTTGTGAGACTTGAGGAGGACTTTGTGGATTGGTGTCAGACATATGGGCTAATGTTGGATGTGTGGGCTTGGGCAGCACTGGGTTGGGATGTTTTCTTGATGCGCACTTACCCTTTATATAAAGCTCTCTCTTACGTATGAGTTTCTGTGGATTTGTTTCTCTAAAGGACCCAGACTAACACAGGGCTCTGCCACTATTTACTGTTCCTACCTAGCCCAGAAGGAGCCTGGTGGCACAGTGTTTAAAGCACTTGACTGCTAGCTAAAAAAAGCCAGTGCTTTAAACCCACCGACCGCTCACCAGAATGATGGGGCAGTTTCCTTTCATAAAGATGACAACCTTGACACCCAATAGGGTCACTATGAGGTCCAATCAACTTGACATGGGTTTGGAACTTGACCTAGATTTGGTCCCGTCAAATCGAATTTCTTAAAAGATTCCACTGCATGGTCATTACTGCTCCCTTAAGAGACTGGAAACACTGGGGTGATGGGTGGATGGATGGGAGCAGACAAAGCAAAACAAAATAAGCCAGAACAGCAGCCAGAGAACTGATGGTCAGAGAGTTGAGATGAAGTCCAAACGACCCCAGATCATGTCCCGGGATGTGCACACCGAGAGAGTGCCGGGAAATCTCCTCGTGATGGTGTTAGACGAAGTCTAATTGGGCTCCCGGCCAAGGATGTACTTTCATCCTTGGGAATTGGGCCATTTGAAAACTGAAGTTCCAATTTCACTTGTATTTAATCGTGATTCTCTCAGCCGTGCATACTTGCCGTCGTCAGTTTTATTGATCAAAAGGAATGCTGTGCACTCATTGGGCAAGAATGCTATTCTTCCCCTTGAGGCTGGCGTCCAGCGTGTCTGCTTATGGGATGCCCTCATCTACGGCAAACAAGAGCGTAAAGTGCTTACCGAGGCCAAACAAAGCGACACGACAGCACCGACAGAGACACAGCCCAGTGGTCAACGGCAGAAAACATCTTGAAGCTCTTGAACGTCTTTGGGTTGCCAGAGAAACGTGAGCTGGGCTCTTCCTCGCAAAGCACCGCCACCCACGACACTGTGTGCTCCTCGCGTGGAGCCAGCCCTCCGCTCCGCAGCTGGCGAGATGGAGAACGGCAGTCAGGGCGGGCCGGCAGAAGGATGCAATGGATCACCCAAGGATCAGCAGCTCAGCCTTTTCCCTGAGCTCTCCCTTCACAGGAAGGACAGACCTGAGAAAGGGAGAGCGGGACAGGACGGAGGAACAGAACCCGAGCTAGATGGCAACGATTCATCTGCATCATGTCAGGAAATCCCTCAGTGGGAAGGATCCTTAAAGCCATGCGGTTGACCTCTCCTTGTACAGGCTGAGGGACCATGACAGGCTCCCCTGCCACACACTGCTTTGATGGGTGTCCCTGCGAAGATAGTCTGCCAGGGATAAACGTCCCCCAAATCCAACCCGCTGCTGTCCAGTGGATTCTGACTCACAGTCTCCAAGGCTATCAGCCGATGGAATCAGGCTGCCACAACCTGTAGGTTTGAACGGATTCCCTTTTCGTTCGAAGCCAAAGGCTTCGCCCTGCATCCCTAGGACTCCCTGACCAGGACTGACATCAGTCAATTATCAAAACAGGTGCCGTTTTCTATTGGCATGCTTCCACCTGCACGTCTCGCCCGCCCATCGAGTGCCACCATTCCCAATCCCTCATGTAAGGCGCTGGTCGCCCTCCCTCCCTGTCTCTCAGCAGTGGGTTATACCAGCTTTGGGGAAAGTGATCCCTTGAAAGGGATTCCAGCCACCAAAATGTCACCATATTCCTGACAATCGGTACTTTGATTTCTCTAGTTTTCTTAAGGGGCTTCCTTTGGAAGTCAGTTACATTTCTAAATAGTAAGTATTTGAGGCAGGAGGAGAAAGGGATTTTCTCTCTCGGCCAGCCAAACGGGCGTCAGACGTTGATACAGCCTTTTGCTCAAGTCACTAAATTCTAGTTAATGTCATCAAGGGCTTAGCATAAAGGGAGGGGCAAGGTGATGAGGGGCAAGGGAAAGAGGCTGTCTTTCCTAGGCTGGAAGGACAGAGCTCTCTGGACAGCAGAGCTCCCTGGGCTACCGTGGACAATGGGCTTGGAAATGGAAGAGACTGGCTGTTGGAGTTTGCGCCGCCTTTAAACTCGGAGTGAGTGTTTGCTCTGACTGAGAGCTCAGACCTCAGGCTCACTGCCCTCGGCCAGTTCTGACCCGCAGGGAGCCTGCAGGACACACAGAACTGGGGGCTTCTGAGATGGTAGCTCATTACAGGAGTAGAAAAACCTCGTCTGGTTCTCTAGGGGCAGCTGGTGGTTTCCCCCCAGGGACCTTGTACTGTGCAGCACAACGTGTCACCCACTACCCTCTCTAAAGTAGAGCCCCTGATTTAGAGCAGTTGCCCTGAAATGTCTTAAAGGCCCTACGCTCACCTGGCTCCGAGCTCGTCATTTGCGGAAGGGTTGTTATTGTTAGGTGCCTTGGAATCCGTTCTAACTCACGGCGACCCTGCGTTCAGCAGAAGGACACACCAGTCTGGTCTTTTGCGATCCTTACAATCTTTCTTATGCTTGAGCCTATCGATGCAGCCCCTGTGTCAAGCCATCTTGTCTTCCTCTCTTTGGCTGCCCCACTGCTTTATCAAGCCTGACGTCCTTCTCCAGGGACTGGTCTTTGGATGACAACATGTCCAAAGTATGTTGGAGGAAATCTACCCATCCTTGCCTCCAAGGAGCATTCTGCCCGTTATCTTCCAAGATAGATTTATTTGTCTTTTTGGCAGTCCACAGTCCTTTCAATATTCTTCACCAATACCATAATCCCAATACAGCAATTCTTCTTGGGCCTTACTTTCCAATGTCCAACTTTCCCATGCAGATGAGGCAAGTGAAAAATACCATGACTAAGTCAGTCATACTTTAACCCTCACAATAACATCCCTGCTTGTCGACCACTTAAAGAGGTCTTGTGCAGCAGATTTACCCAAAATAATGTGTTGTTTGGCCTTTTGACTGCTGCTTCCATGAGCATTGATGATGGATCTAAGCAAGATGAAATCCTCAACAACTTCGATCCTGCTTCCGTTGATCACGATGTTACCTACTGGTCCAGTTTCAGTCTTCTTTATGTTGAGTTGTGATCCGTACTGAAGGCCGCGGTCCTTGCTCGTCATCAGCACAGCCTTCAAGTCCTCGTCACGTTCAGCAAGCAAGGTTGTGTCTGCTGCATGCTGCAGATGAACACGACGACAAGATTGTAGGGCTGGGGACCTTTCTCTGCCAAGGGTCCTTTGGATAGTTATGAAACAATTCATCCACTTTAAAATCAGCCTGCCTTATGTGGTCAGACATTTCATTCCCTCACCCCTGAGCTGGTAGCCGGAGCGATTTCTCTTTGGAAAAGTGTGTGAAGTGAGCTGGTAGGAAGGGTTTCATAGACAGCGCATTCTCCACCCCTGGTTAGGGAGTCCGTTGTAATGAGAACTTTAAAATTTGCTTGTTTCTGACCCGAGGTGGCTGTTGTCCGTTGCCATTTCATTCCAGAGACGCAGGCACTGGTGATCAAAGGCCTGGCTGTCAGGGGCAGAGCCACGGCGTGGTAGAATGTCCAAGTCTGGACGTGTAAGTTTTAGTTGGGGAAGGAGGGAAAGTATGGAAAGACGGTGGCACCAGTCATTCTGAAGACCCCCTGCTGCCAGTGGCTTTTTCTAATGAGGAGACCGCTTTCTCTTCTAGCTACTTTCACCTTTCCCTTAAAACCACAGAGGACGGCCATTAACCGAGGCCCCGGGGGAGGCCCCGGGGGTGGGAGAAAGAGCGAAGGGATCTCATGAGCGAACAAACACACAAAGAAAACCAGGAGGATCCAAATGGACGGGTGATTTGTTTGGACGAGAGAAGAAAGCTGACGGCATGGTATGTCTGCAGCTATCGAAAGCTGAAAGCCCATTGCCATCTAGTTTGTTCGGATTCCTAAAGACCCTCTAGAGAGTTTCTGAGGCTATCCAGATGTGTGGGAACAGATAGCCTCATCTTTTACCCAAGGAGGGGCTGGTGGATTTGATACGCCAACCGTCAGAAGTTCACGCCTACCTGCACGTGGCACAAAGACATGGATATTTCTCTCCCCCAAAGCGGAAGATGCCTCTCAGGCCATGGTGGGAAACGGCGAGAGGCACCCTCGAACAGGAATCTGCTTCTGTGTTTGTAAAGTGCAATGCTGTTTGGTTTCTTCATTATAGTACTCAAGAAAACCCTCCTGTGACTCTCTAGGAGCCCAGGTGGTGTAGTGGCCATGAGTTAGGTTGCTAACTCTGAAATCAGCAGTTTGAAACCACCAGCCGCCAAGTGTTACCATCTTCGAATCCCACCGGAGCAGTCCTGTGCTGTCATACAGGGTGACTGCGAGTGAGGGCTCACTGGAGCCAGTAAAAGTTCTCGCTACACAAAGATGTCTCCCCTAAGGTAGTTGCACGTGTTTTATGAGACGGTGTTCTGTTGGAGGTAGATCAGCCTTAGCAACGGCAAAGTAAGACAGGGCCAATAAGGAGGGAAGAAAAAATATTTGAAGAATTCCTTGAGTTCTAGGAAGAGTTGGGGGGTATATTGGGTTACATGTTGGGCTGCTAATCATAAGGTGAGCAGTTTGAAACCACCAGCTGGTCCACGGGAGAAAGAGGAGGCATTCTACTCCTATAAAGATTGACAGCTTTGAAACCCACCAGGGTAGCTCTACCTGGCTTTATCTTGTCCCTTTCTAAGTCAGAATCAACTCAATGGCAGTGAGAAGTTGGGAGAGTTCTGGGCTAAATCACATATGCTCCTCTGCCTTGTGCGAAGTGCGCACATGACTTAAGAACATGCTTTTCAAGTGTTAGGGGATGAAATTTAAAAACATGTATTTGCCTGAGAAGCCATAGGATGCAGGTTTGAAACTACCTAGCACGCGAGAGCTGCTTCGGCAAAGATTGCAGCGGAGAAAACGCTGGATCCTAGTCTTCCCCAGCAGCTCCCAGGACTGCCACGAGGCAGAAGTGACGTCTCGCCCCGACCGTAGCAACCACCTGTTTCTCATCACTTCACGCCCAACTACAGTGGCTCCGCCGGGCTCTGATGGACAGTTATCCTGCTTGGTGGGAACCCTCATTGGACTATTATTTGTGATGGCTGGGATGTATGGGCAAGTTCAAGAAGGTGCCAGCGTCCTGCCCGGACCCTCCATGCTCCTTTGGTGCTTCATCATCGTCTAGTAGTCTAGCCAAAGGGGCTGTCCAGCAGGGTGGCTGTTTCCCAGTGGGAGAAAGCAGAAGTGGCCAGGCCTCTCCAGGCCTCTGCCCAGGGCTGAAGGGGCAGCATCTCTGCTCTTTGTGTTCTATCTGCCTAAGGAAGCCACAGGCCAACCCAGGTTCAAGCACAGTGGGGATGGGGAGGATACTTGACTTCCCCATGAAAAGAGTAGCCCAGTCTCCCTGGAAACGGCCTGGGGATGGGAGATGTTATTGGAGTCTTGCTGGAAACCCTCTGCTCTACTCTTTCACCCATACAGCCTCACTCCCCAACCCCCCCCCGCCATTGAGTCCATTCCAACTCACACTGCTTCTACAGGACAGACGAGAACGGTCCCCACAGGGTTCCCAAGGCTGTGACCTTCACACAACCGGACTGCCACGGCTCTGTCCCCGGGAGAGGCTAGTGAGTTCAACCACCTACATTTCTGTTAGCTGTTGAGCGCTTTAGCACCGAAAGCCAGAGTTTCTCCATTCACACGCAAACGTTTCAAAATAATGAATGCTTGAGAGGAAAGTTGGGGTGTGCTGTGGACAGGGAGCTGCTGGATGGACTGGTCAGAGGCAAGAGAAACCCGGAGCAACTTAAGAGCCAGAAAGGAAAGCTGAGGGCATTCCCATGGAGGGCACCATGGACGGTTTTACACACACATACACACACACACACACACACACGTCCCTTTTACCCTCCAGGAACTGCAGCAGCCGCATCTGGAAGGCAAGGAGCTCCACGAGGGAAACTGACCCCCAGAATGACCTCACCTTCTGTGAGTTTGCGTCAAGAAAAATGAAATTATGGTCGCACCAGATAAAGACCATTTCCTGAGTATGATTCAGAATCCAAATGAATGCGCCAGTCTTGAGGCTCCCTGTACCCGGGTGCTAAACTTAACCCAAAGTAACAAAAGATGTTACTTTGAGGACTGAGGTGCGCCTGACCCAAGCCATGGCATTTTCAATGTACGTGAAAGCTGGGTGCTGAATGAGGAACACCCAAGAAGAACGGGGGCAGTGGCAGGCTGGTGCTGGCCAAGCCGGCTGCAAGTTCACGGCCTGTTAATGGGACAAAGAGCTCTGTCTTGGAAGATGTACGGCCAGAAGGCTCCTTAGAGCCAGCGATGGTGAGAGGTCCTTTTCCTACATAGGTTGGACATGCCATCAGCGAGACCAATTCCTGGAAAAGGACATCACGCCTGCTGAAGCAGAGGGTCAGTGGAAAAGAGGAAGACCCCCAACCCAATGGATTGACGCGGTGGCTGCAATAATGGGCCGAGCATAGGAACAGTGATGAGGGTGGAAGAGGCCCGGGCGGTGTTGCCTTCTGTTGCATACAGAGTCGACCCAATGGCACCTAGCAACAATCCACCCCACGCGACATCACTTTAGAGCTCACTTGTCTCAATGTGGTGGCCAGCGGCGGGCTCACCGCTGCACCGGCCCATCATCCTGCACTGTCTCCCTATCCCTGAGCCTGTGCTTCCTCATTGTGCCTGGGCCTTGTCAGAAGTCTACACCTTTCTCTCACTGACCGTCTGTTCACTTTGCTGCCCTCGGAGAAGGATGTTTTTTGTTAACGAAAAATGGCCTAAGATGCTCCGTGCCACCGTGACAAAGATCGGAATGAAAGTGTCTTTAAAGAGTGGCCTCAGCCACTGTCTCACTCACGGTCTTTCCCTCTTTTTGAGCACAGACTGACTTTGATCTTGAGACGTTTTGCTTTTCTACACTCCCAACAGAAACTCCTCTGACGACAATGAAGTGGAGATGCAAGAATATTACACTACTGTTTGTAGAGTTAGGGCCAGAAAGGGTCGGAGAAATATTCTGATGGATTGAAATGAAAAAAACAAAAACAAACCTCTTACAGTCTCAAAGCAAATGTGCATGCATGTTCTCAGGGACAAGCACCGAGCACTGTCAGACTGGCAAAGATTTTGATAGTTTTTCCATTTGTAAAAAGTCCCCAGCCACAGCACAAAGAGGACTGTTTTGTTCAGATATTCCAACTGCTGGAAAATGAATAACAGGTTCCAGAGCCCTGGCCGTGGCGTGGTTACGTGTTGGGCTGTGAGCCTCGTGGCGGGCAGTTCGACACTCCTAGCAGTGCCAAGAAAGCCAGACCCAGCCATCTTCTCTCATTACCAGGTCGGAACCCACAGGGCGTCACTATGAGTCAGCCTTGACTCAATGGCGGTGAGTTTGGGGTGGCTTTTGGAATTTACATATGGAGATGACAGTTTTTCTCATTTAAATACAAAGTATTAGGCAATAGTGAGTTGAATAAAAGGTAGGAGGCAGAAATACTTGTGATTTTTATTTAAATAAGCGTAAGAACATATTCAGACAAAGTCAGATATACAAATATAAAGTTACCAAAGTAATTAGGTTTTCTAAGTTTCTCAAAGCTAAATTAAATTTTTTTTAAATCTGTATATTTGAGGAGACATGGCTAATTTGACATAAGACAACTAAAACCACTTTGGAATTAATTGCTTCTAGCAGTTTGAAATCATCTTTATGATAATTACGAAAGGCTTATTAACATATAGCAACAGTTTCATGTGATTTAACATAGACCCACTCGTCTACAAATATGTTTTCATATCATAAGTAGACCCACATACATCTTTAATGTTACATTGTTGAAAGATATGGTCCATGAGGAGCATTTACAAAAGAAAATTTGCAACTTTATCATTACAACTGACTTATCTGTCTGTTGAGTAGGATAACCAATTGTAGCCTGAGTAAGTTATAGTTGTAAATAAGAAGTTGAAAGGGCCCCGGTCCCTGCTACCAAGTGATGTAGATAGTTCAGACATATGGCAGAATTCCATTGAGTTATTATTTACTGAAACTACGAACGATTTTATTGAAAATGGAAATTTACCAAGTACTTTCTGCCTGGCTATCCTAAACTAATATTTCATAACATATGGCATTTGCATGCTGTTACACAGATGAACAGATCAGAGTGATTATATATTATTCTGCATTTGAAATGCATACCTGTTTTACTTCTATTAATCAGTAGAAACTGCAATACTTCTATTAATGAAAATATAGGGATAATTAACGTCAAAACCCAATTTTATTTATAAAAGTAAAGTACGATTGAATTGATGGAACTAGTAGGGAGTAGTTTGGTGTGCATTTATAAGAAAATAAAGCAAAGCAAGAATGAGAGGCATGAAAAAGGACGAGCCAGCCCTAGCGGTGTAATTAATGATGGCGAGTTAGGCTGCTAACGGACAGCTCGGCAGTTTCCAACCACCAGCCACTCCGAGGGAGAAACAAGAGTTCGACTCCCATCAAGAGTTACTGTCTTGGGAACCCCAAAGGGCAGTTTTACCCTGGTCTATAGGGTCCCGTGAATCTGAATCAACTGGAGAGCAGGGAGGGAGGGAGCAAGGGAGAGAGATCTCCTGGCCCTTGGTCAGGAGATCCCTCCCACCAATGTTTTGTCCTCGTATTGTTAACAAAGTTAATCTCTAGAAAGCCTCTCCTGCTGGGAGGTTAGCCCAGCTCACCCGCACTTGGTGCTATTGAGAAACATAGAAATGTATATTTGAAGGGGGTGGTAGAACTCCTCTCACTTGACAGTTCTTTATTTTACAAATGAGAGAATGAAGGCTCAGAAATGTGACGGGCTGTGCCCAGGCTAGATTCTAGGATTCTGTGTCCACGACCAGGACTAGAACCTGGTCGCCACACCTTCCAGAACAAATGATCTTCTCTGGAAACAAGGAAGCTGTTGAATTAGTAATTTATACAGAAACCCAACAAACAAATGCATCCTAAACATACTACTTAACTTTTAACATTTTAAAACAATTTTACTGACATAGGATTCACGTGCACAACAATTCAGTGATTTAAACAACTGCTTCATTTTAAAGTGACATTTTATCGCTATACCTTGATCACATGCATGAAAAAGTCTGCATATTTGCAAGCGAGTACCTGACATTGACGACAGACATCATTTTTTATGAGATCCTGCTATGTGTGGGCTTTGAGGATCATTCTTTGTGGGACAGTATGGTTGGATGAAAAAGACTGAGAATTCTGCACCTCTCAGGCATGGTGCCGGAAATCATTGGTGATGCAAAATGACCAAGACAGTGCTATCTTGATGAACCTATCCAGACAACAAGTAGAATAAGGGTTCCTGGGGGTAGGGTAGGAGAGGTGGGGGTGGGGCGGGTAATGGGGAGCTGATTTCAAAGAGTTCAAGAAGGAAGAGCATGTCTAGAAGCTGATGGTGGTAGCAATTATACAATACTGCCTGATGTGCTTGAACTGAGGAATGGTGTATCTGTAGTAGCTCCCAAGAAAATGTTTTTTTTTAAAATAACAAAACAGAAAAGAAAGTTCTCTCTCTCTCTCTCTCTCTCTCTCTCTCTCTCTCTCTCTCTCTGTGTATAGTCTAGTTTATGGTGGGTGGGCTAAAGGAGCATAAACCATCTCCGAAATAGAAAACTGTTTCAGTGTGTTTTATTCAATTTCTATGTCTTGCGCTTTGGGAAATCTAGAACGTGGCAAATAGCAGTGGAATGCGAAATGTCGGTGAAGACGCCCCTGCTTTCTGCTTCACCTCTTCTCTCCTCCCCTGCGAGCCTTTTGCCCTGCTCTCTCACTCGCTTCCTGAGCACAGTGGAGTCAACGCTCCCGGGACACAACTTTGAAAAGGGATTCCGTCTCGTGAACATCATTTACAAAACGTGGCCTAGCCCCTAATCCGAAAACACCCATCTCTCCATGGGATGGGGTATGCAGGGCACATTGGGCCAGTGACACCGAATAGCCCCAGGTCTGAAGCAGGACACCGAAGACAAAGTCCAAGCAAACAGGCTGACTGGGCGCTGGAGTCCAAGGAAGGGTCAGTTCTAGGATGCGGCCTTTCCCCTGAAATGCAGCAGGAGCTACAAGAAGATGAGTCTGCACTTAGAATGGTCTGTGAAGTACTCTAGACAAACAGGGGGGCAGGGCGGGGGCAGCCACCGCACGGAGACTCTCAGGTCTGGGCTCTGGAAGGCAGAGGCTCCCAGAGGAAGGAAGCCACCCTGATGGAACACCAAAGAGGTGTGGGGGCGCGCCCCTCATTAGGACCGGCCCATATTTGCCCAGCACCATGATTCCGACTCCTCTCGGCCCTCTAGGACAGAGAACTGCCCCTGTGGGTCTCTGAGACCAGAACAGAAAGCTTCATCTTTCTCCCGGAGGAGGAGGAGGGGCATGTGTTTTCAAACAGCTGGCTTAGTGATTGGAATCACCACACCACCAGCATCCACAGGGCTCCCTGGGTGCCAAGAAGAGGCTATATAAAAAAGTCAATAGCCGCAAAGCTGGCGCAGGTGAGACCAGGCCCAGGTGGGTCAAAACGTACATGATCCCAGGGGATGCGCAGGGCCACAGCATCAGGTGAGGGTCATGAGTGAAGGTGGGGCCTAGAGCCCCTTGCAGAGAAGCACAGCTGCCTTCGTAATAGCCAAGGAGGGCTGGGGCAGCATGGGAGGAGAAATGGCTTCTTGGGGCCAAAACGAGTCCCAGCTGGAGCTGGGTGCATTGGCCGAGGCAGAAGCAGTGCTTCAGGGCCGGGGTCATGGGGAAAGAGGCCGGCGATGCCATCGGAGGAGAATTCGTCTGCAAGGTAATGTGACCATATCAGGCGGGCTTTCTAAGCAGTGATGCTTTCTCCTCTCTACTCCCCAGGGAAGCGGTGGGTTCTCAACCTGTGGGTCGTGACCCCTTTGGGGGTCGAACGACCCTTTTACCGGGGCCGCCCGATCCATAACCGTGGCAAGATGAAAGCGATGAAGTAGCAATGAAAACAATTTTATGATTGGGGGTCACCACAACATGAGGACTTGTATGAAAGGGTCAAGGCATTAGGAAGGTTGAGAACCACTGACCTAGAGGGGAGACCTGAATGATGGATTTGTCTGAGAAAAAGAACTGAGAAAGAGAATGGCTAGTTTGGAATCATTGTTAAATGTAAGCAAAAAACGAGGGAAGATGGTCACCACTAATCCTTGCCAAGAACTCCATTGTTTGATGCACAATTTCCAGTAAAGTAGGTGATGGAACCTTGTGCTGACTTCCATTTGGGGGTGGGGGTGGTGGTGTGGTGTGTGTGTGTGTGTGTGTGTGTGTGTGTGTGTGTCCTGGAGCAGCATGAGCAGTTTAAAGACAGCTTAAAGGAAAACAAACAGGCAAACACAGAAAACACTCAGTGAGAAACCAAACAGAAACACTTTCCGACTTTTCCTCATGCCTTTCGACAAGTACCATCCTATTTCACATGCATGAAACGTACCCGAAGGGGAATCTTTCTGGAACTAAGAGTGCCTCACCCACTACCTAGGGCTAGGAGTCCCCTTACCATGTCTTTCAAGTGACCGATTCTTTGGATGCTCTGAATCCGGGTCATTAGAACTGAAGGAGATTTCCTGGAAGTGTACATAGCTGCGCTCGCCAGTGTCTGGTCAGTTGCACTGGCCTTTCAGAGCCGAACAGAGGGCAGGCTGCCCTCAGTGCTGGACACACGTCATTTCTGGAAGACCCTGTCTTTGTAAGAGCTCGCAGCATTGAGTGAGTATGCCAGGCCTGGCGGCAGAGAAAGTTAATGAAATACTCTTAATTTTTATTGATAGCAACATCACTGTTGTGAGCCTTTATGCCAGACAGTGACAGAGAGCCTGCATTATTGTTTTATCTGAGCTCCTTTTTAGCAACCTAAAAGGACTCCCAAGCGTCCTACTTTCTTCTTAGATGTTCAAGATAAGGGGCATCTATGACGATGTTTCCAACATTTGGTATATATACATGTACGTGCACGCACACAAGTCTGCGTATGCATTGTTGAGTGTTGTTGAACAGATTCTGACTCATAGCAACTCTATGTGACCAAACAGAACTGTCCCAGAGGACGCATGCACACGCGTATGGCAAGTCGTTTTTATAAGAATGTTTTTCCACTGTAATTTTGGCTTCATTTTTGTAAGAGTTTCAAGATGAAATTAACTGGAAGATATGTTTCCTGCTCTGACAGGCGTTTACAACTCAGACCTGATTTCAATGTACTAGTGAAGGTTCCATGAGTTCAGAGCTACGGTGGTTACAAATATTTGGAAGAACCCCATGACAAGGTACCAGAGAGAAAAGAGCCGCAGGAGGCACTGTGTGGGCACTGGATGATTTAGCCAGCAGAGGAAGGGGCAAGGAATCAAGGCAAGTCAATGGACAGCGCGGCAGTCAGTCCTGAGGGGGGTGTTGTCAGGGAGGGTGGTCAAACCTCGCCATCCGTCCAGTGTTTTGCTAGGTCACGTATGGAGTGTTCGCCACCCTGCTTTAAACGTAGAACTGCCAAAGTTTTATGAGTCTGGCCCGGAAACAAGGAATACACTAGGTGACCCGCCAAAGCTCCCTTCCGACGTCAATACAAAAACATCAAGTTCAATGCCTTTGCTCCTCCACAGACCTGCTTACAACAACGTGTGCTGCCATGCAGAAACGTCATTTGTTCCATAAACAGCCAGGTAAGCTAGTTCCCATTGGTTCAGACAGCATGGGATAAGCGGATGCAAGATGCTACATGCAAACAGTCCCTACAAATCAAATTACATGCCCACAATTCTTGAATGAAGTTGCCTGAGGAGGGTCTGGCGGAATTGAAACCGTCCCCTCCACGTGTGCCGCTGAAGCCAGCATTTGAAGAACATGTTCGGAAAGACAGACTTGGCATGTACACAGGGGACGGAATCGGCAAGGATCAGAGCAGAAACAGTTCTAGAAGGCATCTTAATTTGCATATGGCTCATTTGCATTGGAAACACCGAGAATCCCTACCACCCCCTTGTACAAAAATGTGTCCATACTAAATGACTTCCCACTTGAAAGAACATTTTCCTAAATGTTTGGAAGATGATCAAATTTTAACGGGAGGACTTGTTTTCTTCCATCAGGTGTGGGGGAGAGGTGGCTTCCTGGTATGAGAGGCAACAGTTGATTCTGATAGTAGGACAAGACAAAAATCAGAAAGTAAGTAGAAAACAATTCCCATTATACAGTTAAGTTAAAGGTATCACAACACAAAACATCAATCATGATCTATGTGTGGTACAAAGACATCAACTTAAAAATTATGCAGGCTTACACTTCAAAAAATTGTGATCTTCTGATATGAATTTAAGTTCAATTACGCTCATGGATCGACTGATCTATTTCAACACATGCACTTCTGAATAGCTCATCAGTTTTTAAAATGATAAATGCCTGCCAGCCCTTAAACAATTCCAGGAGTCTAAATTCTATCCATCTCAAATTTCTAATAATAGCTAAGCTATTGACAGAACAGCAAAGATTTAAAAATCTGTTGTCAGTCAACTTCAAACAATATTTCACTTCAAGAAAACTGTTAGTCATCCACCAGAGATCTAGAAGTGGGAAATCTAGGTAGACATTCAAACGCTGAATGTCAAGACCAGTTTTGTAACTGTTTGGTGTATTTGTTGATGTGGAGGGATGTTGGAGTGAGATGCATCATCAGAAAGGAAGGCAGAACCTGACAGGCATCCTGGCTTTGCCTGGGTCTTGCTCTCTGGAACCTCACCTGGAGGAGAGAGATCTTAGGCATGGTCACCCGTGGGTCCTATGCCTTTACTTAGAAGGTAGGTAGGCTGCATCCTGCTGAGTCCAGAGAACCTGAGATAATTTTTATAGCATGCTGCCTTTTGGGTTTCTTTCCCTCTGCTGTGTCGTGGTCTTTGGGAAAAAGCCTGGTGTGAAGCTACTGATTTGTATTCAGCTGGGCTCCAGGGTATTAAAGAAGGGGGTGGGGACATTGTGTGTGGCCTGGGCCAGTGTGCTGAGAGATCCCCAAGTGGAGGATGAATTGGGGAGTGAACAGGAGGGGGAGGGTCACGGGGCACTCTCATGAAGACTCACCCTCTAGGACCAAAGCGTCTCCTGGGAGTTCTACCTTCCAAGGCCCAAAGTGGGGGATGCTTTGAGATGCTTTTTAAGGGACGGGTGCTGCACACACGAGCCACACCTAAGGCTTTCATTGTCCAAGCAAGCTGCACTGGGCTTGACTTGAAAACACGTAACAGGATTGACAGTAAAAGGTACCGTGGCTTATATGACATGTCATAAGACTTTGGATACCTACAGACCATGACTATATAGAGATAATTTTAATATTTCATCCTGTTGCTCTTTTCCAACAACTTCTAATAAGAGGTTAAGAGATGACGCTCTTCCTTTTGTAGATATGCCAATGGGGCGGGGGGGGGGTGGCAGGGCAGAAAAAAACAAAACGTAGAGAAAAGGTGGAAGCTTAAGATACTGTCAAATGCGACAACTGTCAGTTTCTGGTAAATTGCCAACAAACAATGTTCATCCACTTGTTTGGTCCTTTCAATAACCGTTAGTGAGTGTCTTTGAGGTGCCAGACATTGTTTGCGGCGCTGGGAGACGGTGGGGGGGGGGGCGGAATAAAGAACCAAGAAATCTACTTTCATGAGGCTTGTGTTTTAACTCCAAAGTTGTAGGAAACTAAGTGAAGGGCCCCAAACTCAAAACCAAACTCACGGCCACTGTGTACGTGCTGACGCACAGCAACCCTGTCCGGCCGAGCAGAACTGCCCCTGTGGCTTTCCAAGGCTGTGGGTCTCGGCGGCCGTACAAAGCCCCGTCTTTGACCTTGCAGCTGGCAGCCCCCACTGCAGCCGCGTTGCTTGTCATGATCTTTACCGCGTTCCTCGGTAGCTCTGGCACATTTGAGAATAGGATTGGTTCTCACTTGTCTGGGTTTCATCCCTTTACATCCCAGGCAAGGCAGACTTAGGTGGCAACCACTGGATGAATAGATGGAAGAGCCCCACTTCCTTTAGTACATAACCCGAGGCTACAAGAAGACCCAGGGGTGTCACCAGGACACGGGAACTCTCGGGTTGGCTGCATCAGGATGGGTTTGGGCGATGCACTCTAGTGGGCAGTACATTCAATTCCAGTTCAGTGGACCAAAGAGTGGTGCAGTGATTTAGTTCAAGTGCAGTTAGAAGAAGATTTAGCAACAACCTGATTATGTTCATAATTCTTTTGTTTTATTACATCAAACACAAATATGTCGTAAGATACACATCTTACTGAAAACAACTAAACCAGGACAATGAAAAGGTCTGGGGCCCAGCTCACGCCTCCTGGAAAGGGCGAGCCGGGCGGGGGTGGGTGGAGGGCTTTTCTGCCCTTTAATGTTGGAGCAGAAGTACCTGGCGCCTTCTGTTCCTTCCCTCACCGCGGGCTTTTCTTTTCAGTTGGTCCTCTTGAAAAGAATCAAAGTAGGGGCTCTCCAGGAGTTGGGCACAGGTCAATCTGTCATCTGGATTCATCTTCAGACACTCCTGTGGAAGAAGAGCAAAGGGCAGGGGATATTAAGAGCGAGGCCGTTTTTGCGGCTGTGCCCAAACACTCTAACAAAGAATTGAGTCGTGCCAGCCTGAGCTTAGGACAGTTTTGTTTGTGTGTCATTAAGCAGGGAGAACTTACTGATGGCTTGAATTGCTCTTCTTCTGCCATTACCCAGTCATTTGAGAGGCGAACTCATGTGCATTCAATGCCTCTGACATCTCGCCAGGATTGGTCAAAGCTAATAGCTTTTGACAGTCTTCCAAGTAGGATTTTTGAATGAGCAGCATCAGAATAACCGGGGAACTTAGCATCAAAGCAAATGCGTGGGGTTCTACTTGAGATCTCCTAGAACAGAAACTGCAGGGTGGGGCCCAGCAAGCCCTCCAAGGGACTGTGATGCCTTCGCAAGTTTCAGGACCCCCAGAAATGCTCAGAGAAGGGACTGTTAGCCTCAGCAATTAGAAATATCTTAAAACACTGCTATTCAAATATATTGTTGTAAAGCAACACTAGCAGCGATCTTGCTTGCTGAAACCTAGGAGGATTGAGGTACTTGTTGATGAACATCTAGCCACCTTCACTACGGGACTCAATAAATATCGTGGTGCATTCATGAGGATTTTGTTCTTCTTGACATTGTTAGGACTCAAGGTCAAGAAGAACAAAATCCTCACGACTGCACCAACAGACAAGGTCACGATAAGCAGAGAAAAGCTTGAAGTTGTCTGACATTTCATCTTGCTTGGATCTACGACCAGTGGGCTTGGAAGCAGCATTCAAGAAACCAAATGGTGTGCTGCACTGGGCAAATCTGCTACACATGACTTCTTTAAGGAGCTCAAGAGGAGATGTCACTTTGAAGACTAAGGAACTCCTGATCTAAGCCATTATATTTTTCTTTTCTTTTTTAAGAAATCACTTTAAAAAATAAAAAGAAATCACTTTATTGGGGCTGTTATAGCTCTTATCACAATCCATACATACATACACCTTTGCACATATATTGCCATCATCATTTTTCAAAACATTTTCTTTCTACTTGAGCCCTTAGTATCAGCCCATTTTCCTCCCTCCCCTGCCATGATATCTTCCAATCGTCTCACAGGCATGTGAAAAGTGGACTATGAATAAGGGAGATGGCAGACGGATATTAAAAGCAGTGTGGACAGCCAAAGAACCAGCAGAGCTGTCCTGGAAGGATTGCAGCCAGAATCCTTCCTAGAGGTGAGGCTGCTGAGACTTCATCTCGTGTGTTCTGGCCATGTTCTTAAGGGTGGCCAGTCTCTGGAGAAGAACATTATGATTGGCAAAGCAGAGCCAGTGAAAAAGAGGAAGACCTGCAATGAGACTGATTGACCTGGTGGTTGCCAAAATGGGTTCCAACAATGATTGGGGGGATGGCTCGGGCCTGGGCAGTGTTTCGTTTTAGTGCACGTGGGGTCATTGGGGGCATAGCAAGCTTGATGACATCCAACAACCGTAGCAGCAGCAGCAGCAGCTGGAAAGAGCAAACGGCGACATTTAGATGCCATGATAATTGCTTTATTTAAGGTTTTGGAGTTCATAGAACAATCTTTACTACAATTTCTAATAGTCTACCATCACCTTCTTAGTGACCCGATCAAATTGATAAAGTGATAGGATGATAATAACTACAGGACCAATGAGAAATAATATTGATCATATTCATTGTCTCACTTTATGTCTAACGGAGAAAACCGAAAAGGCCCATCATATACTGGCCTTTGCAGGGCACCTCTGTCCTGGACCGCCACTTGCCCGGCAGTTTGTCCTACTGTGGGGGCTTGTGTGATACTGCAGTGCTGGAAGCTAGGTCACCGGTGTTTCAAACACCAGCAAGGTCACCCAAAGTGAATAGGTTTCTGCAGAGCTTAGACTAAGAACCGACGAAGAAGCAATAGACTGTTGGCTTCTGAGGAATTAGTCACTGAAAACCCTCTGGCTCACTTTGAAACGTGGTCAGAGACTGAAAACCTCATGAACAGAGCAGAGTAAGATACAGCATCAGAAGATGAGCTCCTGAGGTCGGATGGCACCTAAAATACGACTGAGGACGAGCTTCCTTCTCAGAGTCGAGGTGACCAACATGATGCGGATGGAGTGCGTAAGGCCTTCAGGATTTTCATTTGCTGATGGTGCACGACTCAAAATGAAAGGAAACAAATGAACTGGAACACGCTAAGACCAGGTTGGATACATTGAGTACGAATGAGAGAAGAACTGATGATCTGTGGAAGGCTATCAAGACGTTGTTCATGAGGACAGCAAAAGGTTATTTAAAAGCCAGGAAAGAAAGAGAAGATCGAAGTGGATGTCAGAAGAAACTCTGAAACTGGCTCTTATTCATAGAGTAGCTGAGGCAAATGGAAAACATGATCCAATCAAAGAGCTGAACAGAACATTTCAAAGGGCAGCTTGATCAAACAAAGTGAAATAATATGATGAAATTTATAAAGAACTAGAGCTAGAAAGCCAAAACGGAAGAACACACTCAGGATATTTTAAACTGAAAGAAGTGTAGAAAAAAATTCAAGCCCCAATATAAAAAGATTCTAGCAAAATCTTGAACAATGCAGGAAGCAGCCAAAAACTATGGAAAGAATAGACAGTCTCTGTACCAAAAAGAAGTGGTTGACATGCCACCATTTCAAGAGGCAGCACATGAGAAGGAACCAGCGACACTGAAGCAAGAAAAGAAAGAATTAGCCAAAAACAAGGCTCCAGGAAATGAGAGCATACCAGCGGAAAGCTTTCAACCCACTGATGCAGCACTGGAAGCACTCACTCACCTATGCCAGAAAATATGGAAGGCAGCCACCTAGCCACCTGGAAGCGATCTCTATTTGTAGTCATTGCAAAGAAAGATGACCCAACAGAATGCTCAAACTGTAGAACACTATCATGAATGTCACATGCAAGTAAAATTTTGCTGAGGATCATATAACAATGTTTATAGCATTATAGTGACAGGGAACAACCAGAAATTCAGGCTGGATTCAGAAGTGTATGTGGAGCAAGGGATATCACTATTTATGTCAGATGGATCTTGGCTCAAAACAGAGAATATCAAAGATGTTTGCTTGTGCTTTATTGACTATGTCAAGGCATTTGATTGCGTGGATCATGACAAACTATGGAGAGCCTTGAGAAGAATGGGAATCCCAGAACACTTCATTGTGCTCCTGTGGAACCTGTGCACGAATCAAGAGGCAGTTGTGTGAACAGAACAAGGGAACACTGCATGGTTAGAATCAGAAATGATGTCTGTCAGGGTCGTGTCCTCTCACCATACTTATTCAATCTGCATGCTAAGGAAATAATCGGAGAAGCTGGCTTACATGAAGAAAAATGCAGCATCGGGATTGGAGGAAGGCTCATTAACAACCTTTAATATGAAGATGCACAGCTTTGCTTGTTCAAAGTGCGGACTTGAAACATTTGCTGGTGAAGATCAAGAATTCAGCCTTCCGTATGGATTCGGACACAATATAAAGAAACCCCCAAATCCTCACAACTGGACCAGTCATGAGAAATGGAGAAAAGATTTTGTCTCACTTGGGTCCACAACCAATGTCCATAGAAGCAGCAGTCAAGAGATCAAATGACAAGTTTCCCTGGGGAAATCTGCTGCACAAGACTCTTTAGAGTATTGAAAAGCAAGGATGTTTCTTTGAGGACTGAGGTGTATCTTCTCCATGCCATGGTATTTTCAAATACCTCATATGCATGGGAAAGTCAGACACGAAATAAAGGCAGACTGAAGAAGAACTGATGCATTTGAATCATGGTGCTGGTGAACAATATTGAAAAGACCTCGAATTGCCAAAAGAACAAACAAATCCGTATTGGAATCAGTGCAGCTTATTGGAGCATGAAAAGTGCTCCCAGGAGCACCTGGCATAAGAATGTCCCGTAGCAGCAAGGGTGAAAAGCTTGGTCTCACTTACTTTGGACATGTTATCAGGAGACCCCAGTCTCTGGAGACGGCCAGCATGCTTGGTAAAGCAGAGGGGCTGCAAAAACCAGGAAGGCCCTCAACAAGCTGGATTGACATAGCAGCTGTAGTTCGCAGGCGCGAACACAACTGACAGCACAGGAGCAAGCGGTGTCTGTTCTGAACATAGGGTGGCACCGAAGAACCGCCGCGGCCCAGGGCACTGCCATTAGCTGACCACCTATCGGCCATGAGCTAGCCATGTTACTTCTCTGTGGTTAAAGATGTCCCTCTCCAACTAATAAAAGAGAGACTTCGTTTATCTAACAGGAGATAGGGTAGAGCCCACGGGAAGGCAGCATCTTTGACCCACTTAAGAATTAGGTCCCAATTCAATACTTATAGGTCTAAATTAAAGTTGAGAAATAAATATAGCTTCATCCCAACTCTTGGCCTCTTCACTTCTGTAGATGAGGACAGGGAGTTTGTCCTGTACCTTGGAAAGGACCTTCAAAGTGCTGAGGAAGACAGGCCAGTGCA
Source organism: Tenrec ecaudatus (assembly GCF_050624435.1). Taxonomy (NCBI): domain Eukaryota; kingdom Metazoa; phylum Chordata; class Mammalia; order Afrosoricida; family Tenrecidae; genus Tenrec; species Tenrec ecaudatus. Next base: position 30,864,932 of record NC_134546.1, read on the forward strand.
GGGTAAAGGGAGCCTGAGGGCACAGAAGAGATGGGCTCTGAGTCCCAGTGAGGATTCCAAGAGAAGCAATCCAGCACCCTGGAGAGCACCCGGGAGGGAGCAGCACCGGCAAATGTTGGTCCACAAAGGTGGGCCCCATCTTCTGGATCAGATTGCTTTTACACTTGATCTTAGCCAAAAGGCCGAGAAGTGATATCAGATTGCTTTTAAATTGGGCTGCTTAGTATTAATCTGAGAATCTGCTTAAGGCTAAAGATCCCAAGGTCCAACTAATGGCTATTTTGCCTCTGTAGATTGTAGGTTTGACAGATTAGATACGGGAATTTTAAAGACGTTTCCAAGTCACTATGCAGAGGAACCATGTTTGGAAATGACTGCTACCGATACAGCTTAACTGATTGTTAAAGGCAGATCTCCTCACATGATCCTGAAGATCCTAAAGAGCATTCAGCGTCCACAGTGGGTCAAGCAGGACTAGCAGGACTTCCGGCAAGATGGCGCCTAGGTAAGCAGCTTGCACTGAGAGCTCTGTGACGATCAGTAAATCCACCAATTAGGAAACTGAGTGGGGCATTCAGGAAAGGGAAGGGGGACCAGACCTCAACCTTCTGTGCCAAGCCTTGAGGGCAACATACCAGCATGAAACAGTGAACTAACAGAGGTCTGCCCAGACCACACGGGAGCAAACAGAGAGAGAGGGGGGGGGGCGAGGGAGAGAGAGAGAAAGAGAGAGAGAGAGAGGAAGAAAACTGCATCATGGCCCAACAAGCTTCAAGGATGACATTCCTGCTTGGAGAAGCCAATGCAGAGAGGACTGTAGGGTCAGCCTCACGAGACACAAGGTCCCTTTACTGACCCACAGCGCTACTGGGGGTAGCACCAGAGACACCATGCAGGAATTGTGCCCGGCTGACCCCCCCCCCCCCACCCAACACACACACCAGGGCATAACATGAAGGATGCTCAACAGAGCAGCAAGGGAAGCAAAGCAACAATATCCTCAAGGAATCCTGAGAATAGACTTTGGACTCGGGCAAGTGGCCAGGGCATCAGCCCCGATCAGAAAAACATTCATAAGGGTCAGCAGACAGACCTGGAACTATTCATAGGCCCTTCCTTCCTCCTTCCTTCCTTCCTTCTTTCCTTCCTTTCTTCCTTCCCTGCTTTCTTCTTCTTCTTCCTCCTCCTCCTCCTTCTTCTTCTTCCCCTCTCTCTCTCATCTATATAAGACAGGCAGGATAAGCAACCCTGAGGAGAAAACAATGGGACCGATGGTTCTGGGAGAACAGGGGAGAGGGGGAGGTGGGGGAAAGGGAGGGAGCCATCAAACTCAGGGACAAGGGAACAACAAGAGATCTAAAATCAACGGTGAGGAGGGCACAGAATGCCTGGTGGGGTTGGGTTAAGTGCAATGTAGCCAAGAGGAATTACAGAGAGCTGAATGAAGGTCAAACCATGATAGTGGGAGAGGAGGAAAGTAAAAGGAAATAGAGGAAAGAACTAGGAGGCAAAGGTCATTTATAGAGGTATAAACGTATATTTATAGGCTAAGTATTAAAGTAGCAGACAGACATTGGGCCTCCACTCAAGTTCTCCTGCAATGCAAGAATACTTTGTTCTAATAACCTGGCATTCTGTGATGCTCACCTTCCCGACATAATCACTGATGACAAAGTGGGTGCAAAAGCTAATGTGGTGAAGAAAGCTGATGGTCCTGAACTATTAGAAGATATAGTATCTGGAGTCTTAAAGGCTTGAAGTTAAACAAGTGGCCATCTAGCAGGGAAGTAACAAAGCCCACATGGAAGAAGCACATCAACCCTTGTGACCACAAGATGTCGATGGGATCAGGTATCAGGCATCAGAAGACCCAAAACAAACCATTTTGATGTGGACAAGGGAGGTCAGAATGGAGACCCAAAGCACACCTGTAGACCATTGGACATCCCCTCACAGAAGGTCACAGGTAGGGACAAGCCAGCCAGGGTGCAGTGTAGCACTGAAGAAACACAACATTCCTCTAGTTCTTTAATGCTTCCTCCCCACCACTATCATGATCCCAGTTCTACCTCACAAATCTGGCTAGACCAGAGCATGCATACTGGTACAGATAAGAGCTCTTGACACACACAATTCAGGACAGATAAACTTGTCAGGACCAATAATGAGAACAGTGGTACCATGAGGGTAGAGGAAAGGTGGGGAGAGAAGAGGGAGAAAGGTGGAACCAATTGCAATGATCAAGCACAACCTCCCCTCACCCCCCAGGGGGACAAGTAATATGGGTGAAAATAATGTGGGAGGCAGCAGACTGTAAAATGTGAACATAAAAACCATTTATAAATTATCAAGGGTTCACGAGGGTGGGGGATTGAGGGAGGGAGGGGAAAACAGAGGAACTGATGATACCAAGGGCTCAAGCAGAAAGAACATGTTTTGAAATGATGATGGTAACATATGTACAAATATGCTTGATACAATTGATGTATGGATTGTTACAAGAGCTGTAACAATTAAATGATTTGTTTTTAAAAATTTACTTAAAAGAAACAAGAATGCTTAGCACTGGTGGTCACAGCTCAGTTCCTTATGCTTATTCCAATTTATCCTCTTGATCATCATTCTTGGGTCTAAGCTGGGGTTTGGTCCAGTGTTTGTAGGACTCTGAGCTTTCCTAGTCTTCTAATAATTTTAATGTAGGCATTGAAAAATGTTACTTTTTAGATCCACTGGGGCTCCTTTAAATGTAGTGGTTTTACAATTTCTTATTTCCAAAGATGACTCGACCTTGGTAGTATTTGTCCATTCCCCACCTCTCCTAGTCACTGCTACAAGCAGTACACTTGACGCCCAGTCATGTTCAGACAGATTCTGAAGTACCTTCATGAAATTCAAAGCCACGAGATGAGCACCTAAGAACTTTTCCTCGAGAGTTTCCTGGAATACAGGGTAAAGAATTTCAATGTTACATCGCAGAAATGCAGTGTATACTTTGAATTTACCAGCAATTAAGACCACTCTTGAAAAAGAGACCCTCGATAGGTTAGATAAGTCCTTGTAAACTTTTTAAAATCACGTTTTTAGATATAATAGTATGCTTTACTACAAAGGCATGAAACACATAAATTTGGCATTATTTTGAAAATGTCCAATATCTTGCGATTGGCGCTGAGTACAAGTGGATCTCAATGTATTTCTCTGACCTGTCACAACGGTCCTATAATATCCACTCATTGCCTACTGATGACACAGCACCGATGGAGCTACGTTGTACTACACACGCATGAGTACAGAGGCAGCAGAATGATACAACACACAATTCACAAAAGTGTAAAAGAAAGGAAAAGAGACAGGATGAGTAAGTGGGAGGAAGACGCTCCAAGGACAATCGTGATTTTCTACTTTCCTAACCATGCAGTGAGCACTGTGTCTGCGGCGTTCTATTCTTAAATTAAACACATGCTGTGGAAATGGTCCTTTGCAACTTAACCTTTAACCTGATATTCTTTCAAAATATATTCTATGAAAAACAAAATATTCGATATTAAAAAGAACAGTTTAAAACCCATCACATTGTTCTACATCCTAGATTCAAAATGAATACGGTCTTTGGAGCTAGCTGGGGCCTTTGGGACCTCAGGTTGGTCACAAACCCAAACCTGGGCTTGAGGCTCACAGTGAAGGGGCACGTGATTTGGGCATTTACTGGTAACCGTAAGAGAGCTTTGTGACATGGCAGAAGCAGGCCATGAGCTGTGAGCATGTCCTGCCAAAAACATCCTATGCTAAGCATTCCTCACTGTCATGCTGAGTACCCTCTGTGGCCATGGCAGTGAACTGTCAACCCCTTCCCCCCCCCCCCACAGGTAGAGTGGCAAGGGAGGGGCTCACTGGTGTCAGAATCGGGGTGGAAAAGGAGTAGAAGGTGGAGCCCTGTCTGACCACTGCCTTGTGGCCATCATTCTTTGGGGGAGGAGACAGAGCTGGCCACAAGCCTCTTGCAGTTTCCTCATACAGTTTCTCTGACCTGCATCAGTGTGTCATAAGGGAAATCCAGGTCAAAGCCGCAAAGATTAAAAAGCAAACGACTACCCCTTTAATGAAAGTCACAATACCGTATCCCCAAATCGAGAGAGCCGTTTACCATGTCTTCTGGTTCAGGAATACTGATGCCGTGGAAAAACTGATTGCTTTTAAAGATCGACTGATGCCGTGGGATGAGTTTCCCTGTAAAGCACAAACCACGTAACTCACGAGAAAGCCAGGCATAATACAGCGTTTAAACAGTGGACCTCTAGGGTGCAGGGGTGAAACAGGGAGCTGTGTGTCCTCATAGACTTGGCAGCGAGGGATCGCTGGAAGCCTGCCTTCTCAGGCAAGGTCAGTTCCCCGCACGGCCCTTGGTACCACCTGTAGTTTGGTCCGCATCGTCCTACTGTCAAAAGGTGAGGTGAGAAATGGCCTAAGGGCTTTATCCACACAATTCCATTTAGTTTGATAACAACCTCACAACAATAACAGACGCAGCTTTTCAATCTCCACTGCCCGCCTGGGAAAACCGAGGCTCGACGGGGACTCAAGGGGTTTGCTAGCTTGTCTGTGGTTATTCAACGACAGGGTTCAGGATTCACACTCGGGTCTGCTGAACTCCTGGTACATTTCCTCAACCCTTCTTTTGGGAAATCAGTCAAGCAAACAATACGTGCTAAAGATGTGGTCCTTCGGGAAACTCTACCTCAAAGTTCATGTTACAAAATTCTCCAAAAGATGTCGGAGCTCAAAGGGGGAAAATAAAGATATTGGAGCGCCACAGAACTGAGCTGGGCGCCAGTCACTCTCTGGGCCGACAGCCGTGCGGACAGGGAGTGAGCGGGAAGGAAGGAATGAAGACTCACCTTAGGGTTTAGAGGCACGGCTCTCTTGGCACCCACGCTGCCAGCCTGACCTACTGAAAGCTTTTGGAGATGACACAGTGACTGCAATGGTGGACTCAGCACAAGGGTGACGCAGGAGCGGGAGCTGTTTCGCTTGTTGTGTGTAGGATCACTAGCCACCTACTCCCTAACACCCTCACACCCACCACCACCATCACCTTTGGGTTACATTCCCTTCCAGCCAGGTGGAGGTAGACAACCAGTGGAAGATGAAAGTCATGCAAGAGAGCCCGGAACTCCCATTCCTACATGCATGTCACTCAGGAAGCCTCCTGAGCCTCAGTTTCCCCATGGGGTAAGCAGGCACAATCAAGAGTGCTTTACTACCCTTATCCGACTTCCCGTCAGACCTGGAGGAGGTGTGCATGGAAGGCATTCGTAAACTCTTAGGTTCCTCGGCAGGGAGAAGTGCCTCTAGGACTCAAGCTCAGGCAGCATCCTGAGCAGGGAGGACAGCGAACTAAGCTTTAGGGCTGGGCTGTGAAACAATGACCGCCCCAATCTGTGTCCCTCTGGCCCAGGACCGCAGAATGTTTGCCACCTTTTTAAGTGGCTAAAGGAAGATCACAAGGATATTTTGTCATGTACGGAAATTATCCAACATTCAAATGTCAAGAGTCCATAAAGTTTTATTGGCGCCCAGCCACACCCGTCTGCTGAAGGACTTTTCTCTGGGTGTTTGGGTACAGTCACAGCGGAGTTGAGAAGGTGTGGCCACAAAACTTAAGATAGTTGCCATCTGGCCCTTCACAGAATAAATAAATTTTAAAAATTATCCCTCCCCTGCAGTAAAGAGGGGCAATCTGTCTTCCTTTACGGAGGACAGAAATGACATTGGATCAACTAGCTCTTAAATCTGACAAATACCCGTATCCTATCCAAACCCAATGTAGAAAGACAATGTAGTTTATTCCATGGCCAATGCGGTTTATTTGACAAGCCACCTGAAATCTCTCCCACAGAAGAGGTATGGCTCTACAGACTGAGAAGGACCCAGAACGACCTAGCACCTTGGAGAAGCAAGGAAGCTCTTGCTTTGCATTCCAATCACATATTATTACTATCATAATGTAGCAGCTCCGCCAGGCGTCAAGCGTGATTCATACCTAGTGTGCGGATGATCAAATAAAGCTGGTCCACGTCTGATTTTCCAGGCCAGAGGGGCTGGCCGGTGAGGAGCTCTGCGAAAACGCAACCAATCGCCCACACGTCGACCGCAGAACCGTACTGGGTGTCGCCTACCAGAAGTTCAGGAGCTCGGTACCATCTCGTGGCGACATAATCAGTGTAGGCATCTCCTGGAACTGCAAGTGCATCAGATCTGGTGAGCCACATTCTCCCAGCCCTGCCGGCCAAGGGCAGCCCAGCACGCAGTCAGGCAGCCTGCAAGAATCGCCGCAGCCGTGACGCTTCCCTCTCAGCCTTACTGAGAGAGTGAACTTTCAAACGCATTGACTAGATAACGTCTATCTTAATCACCAATAGCTGAAGGATAAGACTGTGTGAATATCTGTAACGTAAACGCAAGTCTAAACCAGCTATTGCTCAAGTCCGCATTATTAACAAGGTGCTAATCAACTGCACTACACTAATTCCCTACCCAAATTTGTTCCTGAGGATTCATTAGGACAGAGCCCTCAGTTTGACTCCTTCTGGTCCATCGTCAGCCGCATTTAATTGAGACAACCACCTGAGAGCACAAGCAGCAGTCAGAAAGGTCCACATCTCCCCTTGCTCCCCGCCATCCTTCGGTGACCAGGATTGTAACCAGTCCCATCCACACACCTCCTGCCCCCACTCTCCCATGGCATATCCCTCTCGCCCAGTGCCCCATCGGAGCTGCCTCCTCACGGATGCACCCGCCCGTCTGCAGGTGTGTGACGTCGGCAGAGTGTGCACTGGGGGATGAAGGGCCTGTCTCTAGTCAGCCACCCTGTCCCACAGCTGTCCTTGGAGCCCCTCACAGTTCCTTCTGGGAACAAGCACGTTGGGTTTTGCCGTCTCCTGCTGGGCACGAGGATCCCCGGGTCAGTGTCCTGACTGCAGACATCATCTAGCTCGGCGGGAACTCCATCCAGGACCAGGTGTCCCACCTCTTAATTCTTTCCCTGCTTTCTATTTTCTTCTTTTTTATTTTGCTTCTCTTCTTTATCTTTTTCTTAGTAGTTAAAAAATTATGATATTCTCTGCCTGTCTTCAGTTTTGTTTATTATCTTTCTCTTTTTATTTGCTTTCTTTTTCATTACTAAGTTCTCTTTTTCTGGCAGTTGTTTACTTGTTTTCCCCATGCTTGCATTTATTTTAATTTTTTTATTAAAATTTTTTTCTTCTTTTTTTTAATATTAAAAAATTTTTTCTTTAGTTGTTACTGATTGTTCTTGTTCTCTTAATCTTTTTTTTTTTACTTTGTCAGGAAATGGAAACAGTGTCCACAAAGATCGGTCATTCCTGTACTTCCTGCAGTCCCACCCACTGGGCCAGGGTCACTACCCGCTCCTCTGATCAAGGATAGACAGCAACCAACACCAGTCAAGCCCACCCTCAACTGTGCCACAGGAAAGCAAACCGAGACCTGTGCGCACACTGCCACGGTCTACAGGGCCATCAGAAGACAATCACCAAGACAAAAAGAACAAGCTCCCAGTGTCTGGGAGACAACAGACGATTTCAGTGTGCATAAGAAAGGAGAGTGAAAATATTTATGACCAAAAAAGAGAAGGAAATGAGAGTGGCTCAAGGAAGTGACGAAAACACAGAGTACAAAACCTTCCGGCATTAGAAATGGCATTGGAAGTACTTGCTAAAAGGAAAGGAAAAAGGAAATCAAAAGAGAATTATTTTGCATAAAAAAGACCAGTCTTGGGGGAGTGGGGAGCGGGGAGGGAGGAGAAAATGAGGAGCTGATGCCAGGGGCTCAGGTGGAGAGTGGGTGTTTTCAGAATGATGATGGCAACATATGTACAAATGTGCTGGGCACAAATGATGTATGTACGGATTGTAAAAAGAGTTGTATGAGCCCCTAATAAAATGATTTAAATGAAAAAAAAGATCAGTCTTACTGGTCGGATATAAATTGGTATAATCCTCCAGTGCTCTGACCCTTCATCACCCTTCAGGTCTGGAAAAAACTCCCCCTTGGCTTTTCAGTCAAATGACAGGACTTATCAGGGGACTACTCTTACCGGTGAGGTATACAGACCTCTCAGTTTTCAACCATGTGAGGCCCACAGAACAGCATTTATCCAAGGGCTGAGTGAGTAAATGTGTGTGTGTGTGTGTGTGTGTGTGTGTGTGTGTGTGTGTGTGTGAGAGAGAGAGAGAGAGAGAGAGAGAGAGAGAGAGAGAGAGAGAGATAGAAAGACAGAGAAAATTATTGAAGAGTTATTGGTAGGAAGCTACCCCAATACCCCTAATATTATGAAAAGCAAAAAGATACTCATAAAAGAATCTGAACAAACCCCACACAAGATAGACCACCAAAGAAAATCATGGCATATCATAATAAAAATTTTCAAAACCAAAGACTGAGGAAAGAACTCTGATAATTTTTTTTTGGAAAAAGTTACCTATAAAGAGGAAGCAATAAGACTATCCTTTGATTTCTTGGCAGAAACCAGGCAGTCAAGAAGGCAATAATAGTATGCTATGTTATAAAACTGTGAAAGAAAAAAAATGATCAAGGATTATAAACCCAGCAAAATTTTCCCTCAAATATAACAACAAAATTAGAATATATGCAGATTTTTAAAAATAAGGAATTTGCAAAAACAAACCCAGCCTTACAAGAAATACTAAAGGGAGTCCTTCTGACAGAGACCAAATGAAGGCAAACAACCTGAGATGAAGACACTGTTGCCCAGGCACAAGTAGACGCGTGCTTTCATGCCCGAATGTTCTGGCAAGGTAACTCGTGTCTGCATTGAGGTCAGTTTGTGCAGTCTGTAGCCTGAAAGCAACATCGGTCTTCATAGGAGCTGGCTGCTTGGGATACTTTGGCTTGAAATTGCTGGTTAGCAAAGTGTTAACATACATGTTAATCCAGATGTAGATGTGTCCAAAGAGAGCTGAGATGTATCCAAAGTAAAATAAATTTACCAAACTGAAAATGAGGATCATGATATAAATTCATAAACGAAGACATTTATTTACTAAGGAAAAAGAGAGACAACATTATGAAGTTACAGAACTTCCAAGTGGAGAGAAAGTTCACTAGACTTCAAGATAGAAGAGACTGTTTTAAACTTGATTTTGTCATTATAAATAGCATCAGTGTGAAAATATGCACACGGCAGGTTTGTCTGTATTCAGGATTACTTCTTTAAATGGTTTTCTATGAATGGAATTACAAGATTTAGAGGTATATGCATAGTATATATATTAACTTAATTATAAAAGTAACTAATATTTTTATTGAAAAATCTAGAAAATATAAAAAAGCATAAAGAAAAAATAAAAACCCCATGCAACTCAGAGAGAAGCCACATTTCACCCAAGGCTTTGGTGTGTTTTCTTTCCTCCCAGTCTCCTATTAATTTCACTTACATAATTTGGATCTAGCTATATATGCAGTTTTATAAACTTTATAAACCTAGCCATACATTGTGAGCCTGAACATTTTTTTGCAGTTAAGTTTCCTCAAAGTATACATTTTTCATGTATGGTATTAAATTGGATCTATTCTTTAATCATTTCCTTATTTCTGACCACTTATGTTCTTTCTAATTCTTCTCCAGTAATGAACTGGAGTTTGGCAGTACAATGAATTATTTTTTAAATTAAAAGATCATTTTATTGGGGATTCTATAACTCTTGTTTCAATCCATACATCGCTTGCATCAGGCGAATTTGTACATATGTTGTCTTCGTTCTTTTCTCGACATTTACTGTCTGCTGAATCCTTGGGATCAGCTCCTCTCCCCCCACTCGATGCGTTACTTAATACGGGTCTTCTACTTGTAAATCTTTGTTACTCACACCGAACCACCTTAACCCTGATGGCTCTGGGTAAGAAGGTGGAGGAGGAGCCTGAGCTGATGATTTGCCCCAGCTCTGAACACTTGTTAATGTTAGTTGTGAATGCCATCCAGCTGCGTATAAAATGAGCCATCTCTGAAGCAGAAGAGAGGGTTCTCACTTCAGCAAGAGTCAAGAATGGCGCTCGTCTGCTGGACTCCGAGCTCCCTGCACGTTGAACCTCCTTGAGTCAAGGGACAGTTCTGACATCAGAGGCAGTGGCAGAGGAGCAGCAGCAACAGAACCAGGACTCAGGGCACGAGACAGAGCTGTGGACGTCCAGGCTACAAGGTAAGTAAAGCTGAGTGCTTCGGGGCAGGAGGCTGGCTTGTGGAGTGGGGTGCCTCTGAGCACTTAATTGGGAAACTGGGTCTGCTGACCCATGGAGTTGGAGCTGAAAGCCTTTGGGTTGAGGCTTATGGCAGAGTGGCATGACCTTTGGGTATTTCTTGACCGCTGTCAAAACCTGGTAATCCTGCCCAAGGTGGGCAGCACAAGCTTGCAGAGACTTGGCTGACTGAATAATTGTATTCTGAGCATGTCTCACTTGAGCTGTAACCTGTTAACTTCTGCAGTAAACCCCATATTCGTGAGCATCGTCCGTGAGTTCTGTGTGGCCAACCCAGGAGCAGAAGTAGAGTGAATAGAGTTGGAAGGGTTGGAGAGTGGCAGAAAGTCTGACCTCTGCCTTGTGTCGGTCGACCTCGGGAGGAGGAAGAGGTCAGGTGTGTCCTCCAGGCTGTTTTTTTCAGGTAGCGCCAGGAGTGGAATTTATTGCAATGGCTCCAGGTCTGTTGAAATTATGAGACTTTGTAAGGGAAAGAATGTAGGGTATGGTAGTTCTTAGATGGTGACTTTGATTATTGTTGCCTGTAATGGCTAAAAGGAAAATAAGAAATGATACGTGAGAGCTAAGGGGAGAAAAGCTGCTTCCAGAGTGGCCTGAGGCAAAAGCCTGGCTGGTTAAGCAACGCATGATTAACAAACGAGGACCGGAGGACGGCTGCGGCACGTCTCCCTACGTTTCTCCGGAGGGTCTGAGAATGGGGGCTGGGGGGGCGGGCGGGGAACAATGGCACCACTAGACAGTTCTCCACATCACCTGAAATCATTTTTTCCTCGCTAGGAACAGGGATGGATGCACCTGGAGTGCCAGAGCAGCAGTGAGCCCTCAATAGAGATTATAACTCTCACCTGAGCCTGAAGGGCAGCATTCTCAAGGGCCTGGTAGAATGGCTCATACACCCGCCACCGCCACCCCAATTTGCAGAATTGGGGTTGACTGTGAATAGTGTTGCATTGCCTCATGGACAGACAGCCCACTGGTCTTGTACCTATGAAACCCCACCGAATGCGAATGGGAATGGACTGGTGGGGGGCGGGGGAGGGCGGGCAAGCACTTGCTAGACTGGTTTTGCTACCAACAATCTGGACTCCTGCAGCAGCTGAACCCGATGTCCTTCCACAAGATGGAAAAGGTTAGGGAAAACATAGATGGCAAATGGAAGGAAGGAGAAATAACAGCGGAAGATTAATGGCTTATGCAAGGGGAAAATATATTATGCTTATTCCTTGAGGGAGACTCGCCCATCTCTCGGTTAAAAGGGGCAGGAAGAGTGAAGTTGAGACTACTTTGGAAGAATCTGACCAGATCAGATGAACCTTTGTCTCCTCAGAATACGGTTTACATTAAAATGATTCAGAGAGAGAGAGAGAGAGAGAGAGAGAGAGAGGTGTGTGTGTGTGTGTTTGTTTGTTTTCTGCAGGTTTGAAAAGGACTCTGGCCAGAAAAGCCAGGAGTTGGCCTGCCGTGTAGCGAATTATTGAATATGGTCTTTCCAGCCCATGAGTCTTTGCTACTCACTTGAAACAACCCTTGCCCGATGGTTCTGGGTAGGAAGGTGGGAGAAGCTACTGATCGGTTTGTGATTCACCTGTGAGTGACTGTCTATTGGGTTCATTGTGCTTGTTGCCCTGCTGGGTTCAAAGTGAGCTCTCTCAGAAGCAGTGGGGGGGATTCTTAGTATTAGCAGGAGAAGGAGTAGGAGGAGAACACATCTCTTTGGACCCCAAGATCCCTGCAAAAGGAATTTCCTTGATGTAGGTGACTCTGACAGCCCAGGAGAGGCAGAACCAGAAGACAGACAGTGGACGTCCGGACTGCAGAGAACTGCTTTAGGACAGGAGGCTGGCTTGTGGAATGCGGTGCCCAGGACACTTCACTGGGAAGCTTGGTTTGCTGACCCACAAAGCTAGAGCGGAGGGCCCTTGGGCTGAGGCTTATGGCAGAGTGGCACGCCCTTTGAGTATCCACTGGCAGCTTTAAAGAGCTTTGTAACATTGCCTAAGAGGGCAGATGGCAGGCTGAGGGGCAGCACGAGGTCTGCCTGTGGGAACGACAGAGACTGTCCTGACTGAGCAACGGGATCCTAAGCAATTCTGAATTGTAACCTGCGGACTTTCCTAATGAATGTGAGCATTCTCTGTGGGCTCTTTGTGGCCATGGCAATGGATTCTCGAGTCCAGTCACCAGAGCAGAGTGAACAGGGTTAGAAGAGGCATGTGGAAGGTGGAGGTATGTCTGATCTCCGCCTTGTGGCAATCGGCCAGGGACCCAGAGGCGGTCACATGCGGCCCCCACACCATTTCCTCATTACTCTCCGGTGAACATTAAGGATGATTAGTATCACTTGGTATTAAAGAGGTAAAGAAAGGGTGCTTTTAAGAGATACTAAAATTTTGCAAACTGCCTTCCTAAAGATTGATCCCAAACCGTGTTCCCACCAATGACAGTCTTGTGAGTTTTGTGTGGTTATTGCTTAAACCCTCTTTGCCAACTTTGAGTGACAAGTAGAATTGACGTGCGTGTCTTTGATATGCATTAGGAGGACAATTATTTCCTGTTCATTAGCTGCGGCTCCTCTGAATTGTCTGTTAACATCTTGCCCTTATTCCTACGCAGAAGCTTAGTGGTTTTCTTAGCAATTTGCATAAACTCTTCCATATAAAATGACTAATTATCCATGAAAATATTCTCTTGATTACTTGCTATGAAATTTTATCATCTCTGTCTGTTACCTCTTATTTGCTCACCCAAAATGCATTTTAGAAAAGCTCGTTTTGTGGTTCAGTCTATTGAGCCAATCAATGGCTTTACTTGTGAGCCGCGTTTGCCTGTCTTGTTATAAACGACCTACTGTGACCCCAGCAATAATCCAAACCAGTATTTTTAATGGAAAGAACTGGGGCCAGTGTCTGAGCTCACATCTTGCTGCAGTTTTAGCCACACCTGACAATGGCAGTGTGTTCCTCTGCGGCTAGGTGTAGTCCATTTCCACCGAGAGCATCCCGAGGTGACAGAGCCTATAGGGGTATCTCAGCTGTAATCTACACGGAAGGGAGCTCTTGTTCCACCCCACCACCCCCAGGGAGGAAAGATCCGGTGAGCTAGGCCTATGAAGATGCTCAAGTCTTTCTCCCAAGGAGACTGAGTGGGGTCCAATCACCAAGCTTGGTGGGTTAGCAGACAAGCGTTCACTTGGCGCGTCGTGGGGCTCCTTTCACTACGGCTGTTTGTTACAATCATGGCAACATATGATTGGAATGAACCAAGGATTCGCCACTGAGTGCCTTTTGGAAGGGTTCAGGCAGATAACTCAAATTGTGAACTCAGATCCTCATTCAGAGAAGAATGACTGTTTACTACAGGAAGATGCAGCCAGAATCCATACTCCTGGGAATGGTTGATCCATTTGTAATTTTATAAGCACTGTCACTTTAAAAGGGCTTACCAGCACATGAAGACCCACTCGCCCAGGAATATTTATGAGGTAATTTTTATAGGGAATGTTCCTTTTGTGTTCTTAATCTTTGTGATAGTAGGTATCCGTAGGCTTTTCTATATATTTTCATGACCACACTGGGTATTTTTGCAGTACAAAATAGATTTCCAGGAAAACAAATGTATGATACTCCTCTTATAGGAAGTACTGGATGACTGCTGACTGCTTCTTGATCTGTCTTCCAGTAAGAAGGCTTTCTCTCTAATTCTTGGACAGTCAAGGACCATACTGTATACAGAGGTTAGCTCTCTACGCCCCCCCATCCCCCGATCATAAACTTTTTCCAATGGCACCGATCACTGCGCTCTCCCTTTGGGGGCCACCTAACATTTCATGCTAGGGTGAAAGAGCACAAAAGTCCCTGCCAAGGCGTAGGTGAGGGCTCAGAGCAGACAGCTTCCGCTTTCTCTGCTGGAGCAGCCCGTGGGGTTTCACCTCCATTTTCCTGTTAGCAGCCGAACGCTTCACCCAGTGCGACACCAGGGCTGCTTTCCTACTGCAGATGTGCGCTGTCTGCTCGACCATCTGTCACTGCCTGCATGTCTCTCTCCAGCCCCTAGTGAAGGGAGCGATTATCAGTAAGATCTTCGACCACAAGGAAGTGACGTGACATCTCAAAGTCTCTCGGTTTGGGGCTTTGCTCGGTTCTTCCAAAGGCACAGTCATGCCACCTGTGCTGGGGTTACATTGGGACACTGATTACAGACACACCTGTACTGCAATGTGTTCGCATACTTGTGTTTCCTGATGGAAAGGTCTAGATTAGGGGAGAAATGATGTGCTGGTCCCCCTTCCGCCTTTGCTCCTCCCTCCCTGGGATGTGATGTCCCCTCTTTTTTGTACTGTCTCTGGATCCTCCATTGTCACTTTCCCCCTCCAGTCTGATCGCCCCGTGATGCTTTCCAACCTCTCCCCGGCATGGTCCCCTTCCTCCAGGGAGCTCTGGAGCGTTGGTATTTTATGGCCAGTGATCTGTATTGTTCTCTGCTACTGCTACTTCAGAGGAGAAGTGCATGAAGGCCAGCAATGCGTCTGCGAGTGGAAATTCCAGCGGCACCCTTCCGTCCACATCTGAATTGGACAGAGTTAAAGGAAAAAGCGCTACTTACCCAGGATTCGCGCGAACCCGAAGTCACAGATCTTGGTGATCCCTTGCTTTGTTATCAGGATGTTTTCAGGTTTTACATCTCTGTGCATGTACTGCAAGATAATTTTAATTGTTTCTGGGGATGAGCAAACACAGGATAATGCTTAGTGAACACCAGCTACTAATTTTAAATAATGGATAAGCAGTCTGTGGGATAAATTGACCAATATAGGTGTCCTTCAGTTTTCTGAAAAGAAAGTGGGTTGGCACTGCAGCACTTACCAATCCCGTTATACACCACAGGAAGACATCAAAATGTTGCTGGACGAGCGAGGACATTACCACTATAACGATCGGACACGAAAACGTTGTTGTTATTAAAAAAGGGAATATCGTACGATTCTTTCTTCCTTGTGCTTTTTTTTTAAACCCTAAAGGAGACTAGACCCATTGCTGCCTCTTTTAAAAAGAACGGATATCGCGCAAGGGCTGCAGTTCAGGTGGGATCCAGAGTGCAGAGTTGAGAAGCTAGAGAAAGATTCGAATGACCAAAAGTAAAACTCGCCGTCAGAGCAATCAGGATGTGACGTCCAAATCGGGACCCTTTCAAGTGGGAAAAGGGCGTCTTCATGGCGACCATGGTGCACCAGGCATAGACCAGGAGCGCTAAGTAACCGGGAATGGAGTTTCCCTACTCCAGAGGCGGCAAAGCCCGCAGGTTTCCTAATGAGGAGCTCACCTGCAAGGGTGAAAAATCAGCTTTCCTGAGATGGCCACGTAGCAAGGCGCTGTGGGGGTCCCTCCAGAGGGCTTACCTCCCTCCAAGAGGCTCCTGTTAGCTCCTATGCAGATCACACATAATGTGCTGGAACCTTGCAGCCCAGGAGTTCCAGGCAGGCCCGGAGAGGCCGCAGGCCCTGGGGGCAGCAGGCTATGAGGGTGCCTCCAGAAACAGGCCTTCCAGGGGACAGCAAGCCCAGAGAGAAAGCCACCACTCAGTGCACCCCAAAGAGAAGCCCCAGACCCAGGCTGACTGTCATAGCCTGGCCCTCAAGTATAGATCACTCTGTGCTCTTCCAAGAACCTTCCCTCTCATTGTTTCTTTCCCGAAACAGCCCCGTGCTGGGAGGCGGCCTGGCAGGGTCTGCAGGTTAAAGTCTAAAGGTGACCCACTTCCCTGCTGTCCGTCCCTGCCTCACTCCCCGTTCCTTCCAGTGTCCCTGCCCAGTGGGCACTTCTGAAACCATTGTTCCTTGTTTCTACAATAGTGATCTAAGCAGCAGATCAAAGACTAAAGCCATTCTCGGTCACCAAAAAGGCACTGACAGCTGATAGCTGTCCCCAGTTAGCTTTCATTCTGATTGCAGGGTTACGGTTTTGTCATGTGAACAACCAACTGGCTTGTGGGAAAACTTCCTAGCACCCTGAAAGTCCTGAGACCGTGGATCCTATTGTTTAAAAAAAAATCCTTGTTGACTATAAACCAATCTAGCTTTGATAGCTCTTAAGGCATTTGGATGGGCTCCCTCAGTCCTACTCCATCAACCACTCTGTGATTTAACTGGGATAGAGGGGCGTCCCTCAGGTGAGTTTGCATCACAGTTCTATGATCTGTTGTTACAGTCTGTAAGTTGTTAGTCTCGGAAACCCACGGGGGAAGTTCTACTCTGTCCCATAGTGTTGCCATGAGTCGGCATAGACTGGCTGCCAGCAAGCATGAGTTGTGTCACTAAGTACGAAGCAGATGAGCTTGCATTTATCTCCTGGTCTAAGGGGGTCCCTGGTAGCATAGTGGCTACGCACTGGGCTGCAACCTTCAAGGTCCACAGTTTGAAACCACCCATTGCTGCGGGAAAGACGGGGCTCTCTACCTTAGTCAGGGTCTTGGAAGCTTACAAGGGCAGTTCTACCCTGCCCTAGAGGGTCGCCATGAGTTGGCATCGATTCGATGGCAGTAAGTTTTACTGGCCTATTTTAGCATATTTTGGCTCTAATGTACATGCATGTCAACTTTACAGAAACTTTTTTCCAACTAAAATATACAAAGGCAAATGAAGTTTAATCTGTTCCAAAGAAATACAGTTTTATTGGTTATTGGTGTCATGATAGGTGAGAGAAATGACTGGTCTGAAAACGGATGGACGTGTTCTAACACTGGGTTGTGGTAATGGCTGAACAACTCTTAATCTGAGAAACATTGACGTGGAAAGTTAAAACGGGAGCACTTGGTGGTATGAAACTTCCATTACATTGTGGAGAGAGAGCAAGTTACTGACACACAGGGCATGGTGTTGAAGAAAGCAAAAATAGGGTAAGAATTGTTGACACAATAAGAAACGGAGCTGGGAGGATGGTCGATACATGGGCACGCTGCAGTCATTTTGTCCCCTGCAAAGCCATGTTCACTGCCAACGCTCAGTGACCAGCTTATTTCCCACCAGAGATTAAGAAACACGTAGGCCACTGTAACAGAAGGCTTGTCATCAACTTGGGTTTCATAGTCAGCTTTCAACAAACACTGGCTCAGTCCGGTGACTGTGGCTAAGGGGCAGTCTCTTCTTTATTGGTTCAGAGCCAGCAAGAAGGTATCTGTGGAATTTTAACCTGGACACTCTGTTTCCATCATCCCTGTGACCTTCCTCATCAGAAATACCTTTTTCGGTAACTGTCTGAACAATGGTTTTCATTATCTGATAAGGTGGTCTTCTTTGAGCTCCAGGGAGAGATATTCCCATAGCAACCCGGGGAACTTCCTGACAAACAGAACTTTAAAATCAACAAGGCGCTGCTAGGTTTTGCAACTTGAAGCTCCTATCTCAGACATCGCTGCGGTGTCCTCATTTTTGAGATAAAGTTGTTTTTCTCTTCACAAGACAGGTGAGGGCCCAACAGGTCACATGGCCTGGTGTAACTATAGGGTAGGAAGGGGGACGAGTTGAGTCGGTGATTTTCCATCAGTCCCAGACTTTTCAAAATGTAAGGTGCGCGCAAATCGCCTGGGGAGCTTGTTGAAATGCAGACCCAGTTTCTGCAGGGCTGGGATCGACCCGAGAGTCTGCATTTCTAACGAGCTCCCAGGTAATGTCTGTGCAACCGCACTCTGAGTAAGGCCCAAAGGCTCTGAAATCTGGTGCCGCTGAGTCTCCAGCGTGACCCCAGAGGGCAGGGAAAACGTACAGAAACAGCCTGTCCCCTCGTTTGCCCTCAGAGCGGCAGGTGAGCACATTCACCGCTGTACTCCCAGGGCTCCTCTGTACTTTGAGTCCCAAGGCCTTAACCCCTGGTGACTTTGACCTTCGCCATCTTGGCTAGGGTCACGACTGTGGAGATAACAAAGTGTACATGAGCCACTGCTTGGGAACTGAGACTCCTCGGTAGTACCACTGAGTCCGCTTGCCCTTTCTGCCCCTTTGAGCGTATCGTGAGGTTTCTTCCCAAAGTGAGGGGCGCTGAAAGGTTTGGGATGTGTTCTAACGGCTTATACATGGCTTAGATTTTTGTTCTTGGCATGTCCATGTTGCTAATAAGGTAAAATGGAAAGGTGGACACAATACAAGAATGAGGTCGTCAGGGTTCAGAAGTTGTTTCCATCACGGGAGAGAGAGAGGAGCGTGGAAAACAACCATCTTTAATGGAGGTCCTGGTGGCAGAGAGTGGGTTACACGTGCACTGTCAAACCAAGGTTTGAAGCTTCCAGTCGCTCCACAGGAGAAAAACGGAGGCTGTCTAGTCTTGTAAAACCTCAGTCCACTCTGTCCCACGTGGTCACTGAGTTGGGGTCAACTTGACAGCACTGAGTTTGGGGGGTTGGAGTAACGGAGGTCACAAATGACCAATGATCTAATTTTTCATGATCTCATTTTTCATGCTTTTACAGCTTAAGACACAAAACGGCCATTCCGGACAGAGAAATGAGGGCAGCTGCCGTCAACCGCGATGGCTGGGTCTGTCAACTAGTGAGGCACAGCCGCCGTTAGGTAGTTGATTGACAGACTGACTGACTCATTCTTTCTTGCGGTTACTCGGTGTCATCCAGCATCGTGTCTGTGAGGAACTCCACGGTGGTCACTGTCCGAGGGACACGCAGAAATTAGCCACTAATTCATTGGAGTTTATAAGCCCGTCTGCAGCAAGGGGTCTTGTGTTTAGGGGTAAAGAGTGAGCACTTGATGTCAGCAGTGTTTGTTTAAAAGATCTTTTAAAACAATAGGTCTGGATTTCTTTTTAAGGGAAAATGTGGCACAGAATCTCACTTTTTTCCAGAAACCAGACTTCCTGGGCCCACTGAGGCTGGGATAAACCCGGAATCCGAGATAATTTTTAAGCCTTGAATCAAAACTTTCCCCACGAAGCTGCCTTTAAACATGTAGCTAAACTAGTAAAGAACGTCTGCCCTGAGCAATGCACTCCTGTTTTGGAGAGGGTAGGGATGGTGGTGGTGCAGTGCTTTTTATTGTGGTTTGGGTAACAGTTTATACAGCAAATTCATTTTTTTTTCACTCAGCAACTCACATTTTGTTTCAGGAAATTGCTCACCATCCTCTCAATGAAGTAGCCCCTTTCCCACCTTCTCCCTGACCCCCATTTCCATTCATCTATCTTCTCAGCCCCCTTTTGACTTCTAACCTTTGTTTGGGGGCAGGTTTAGTCCAGATGTCAATGATATTATTTTCATGAGTTCTTGAATTTCTTCATTATTTCCTTTTCTAAAAAGTTTTATTGACGCATAATTCACGTATCCTACGATTCAATAGTTTAAACGTATTGAAAGAGTCGTGTGGTCAGCACCAGAATCCACTTTAGGAAATTTTCTCCTTCCTTGTCCTCCTTAGCTCCCCATCGCCCCTCAACCTCACCTGCTCATCACCCTCCAAAAATATTAATCCAGTGACTGTCTCTAGATTTACCTATCCTGGATTTCACATACAGGGAAGCATGTAAAAGGAAATCTCAACAATAAAATGAAAAAGAGAAAGAAAAAAACCTTGGTTGAAATCAGAAAATCATTAAACTGGAACAACTTTAACATGGATCAGAAGGGAAGGCAGAGGATAAGGGGTTAATTTTCCCCTAACTGAGCCTGCCTCCGTCCACTTTCCCAGGACCTGTCACAGAGCAAGGCTGCTCCCATCCCTGGTCAATGGTCAGAGGACTCAGGCCGCATAGCGATCCTGAAAATGGAGGTGGGGCTTCCAGAGTCAGCCGTAGCCTGAGAGCAGTGCCCTCGTCTGAGGGATTTCTAACCACGGTTAAACTGGCAACAATAGCTCCAAGACAGATGTTACCGACAGAGAATCTAAGTTCCATGGTGACAGAACGGGGGTAGAGATAGTGAGAATAGCAACACCAGGTGAAGCATGGAGACAATATGGAATGGGAGGGAGTACGTTTTGTGATGTATAGTTTCACCAAAAAAAAAAAAAGGTGGGGTGGGGAATCACTTTACCCAGAAAACTCCTTTGGTGAACTTCAATACTTGCCTCTAGGCTGGTGGAAATCTACAGTGAAAGACTCCATTCAAGCATCATCCTTAGTTAAGCACTTGCACCATAAAGAATAGGTCTGTGTATATATCTTGGGACTAGTATCCCTTTATAATTTATTAACAGAAAAGCTTTTGATTTATTCTGATCATAGCGTCACCCACTTTCATAGAACTAAAGCGTTTCCGGTACACTGAGCTGCATCGCCATGGTGCCCTGGTTTCTGTCCCTGCAGTCATCCCAGGCTCCGAGGAGAGACCCGCTGCCCAGGCCCAAACTGACCATATAGTGTCGTCAGCACCTTGCCTCCGTGCAGCCTCCACTTATGCACCAGGTCGACAACGGGACAGTGCAAGGGTGGGAACACATCAGGTTATAAAATCCCCGAGTTTACACTGATGTCCCAACAAAACGCCTTCACTGCTCGCCACTCAAGGTTACTGAGACACCAACCCGTCGCTGTGAATATAAATAATTTTAAAAAAAGTAACCCAAACCGACAGAGGCCCTGTGAGACAGAGCGGCACTGCCCCAGGTACGTTCATCTTTACTGAAGCTGACTGCCTCACCTTTCCTCGTGGGGCAGCTGGTGATTCCGAACCGCTAACCTTTTCATTCGTAGCTGCGTGTTTTAACGACTGCACCACCAGGCGCCTTCAACTAAAGGGGGTGGGAAGAAATAAACTCCCTTCGATGGAGTCGATGCTGACTCTCAGCAACCCTAGAGGCCGTGGTAGGAGTGTTCCTGTGAGTTTCTGAGCTCCCTTACTTATCTTGTACTCTAACCGGTCACCAGTGGCCAGGGATTCAGACAAGAACAGAAAACACATGATCACGACGTGCCCCTTAACAGGATGCATCCAAATCGGGGTGCTGGCCAAGAATACTGACAGTACCGTGAACTGTCAGAACAACACATCAGTCTGGGAAGAAGTACAACCGGAGTATGCCTTGTTACCACGAGGCCAATCCCTGCCAAGGGCATAATACTTGGTAAAGAAGAGGGTCAGCAAAAGAGGGGCCCTCAGGGAGATGGGCAAGCACAGTGACTGCACCGTGGGCTCGGACCGTGTTTCGTGTGTTGAACACGGGGTCGTGACGAGCTGGAGCCAGCTCAATGGCACCCAGCCACAAGAGCAACAGTGTGCACGCGGGCCAGGCTTTAAAAAAAAATAGAATTCTGATGAATAAATGCAAAAGGAGGAACAGAATTAGAAAATCCCCCTATGATAGCCCTAATGAAGAAATGGACATAGGCAAGAATCGTCGATGGATGTAAAATGTTGATGGATAAATTGGTCATTGCCACATTAATGTCTCCTGCACCCACGGATCAATCTCATCATCAATGAGACAACCAGATGGCAGCAGGAAGTATATAACACCATCCAGGAAGTATATAACACCATCCAGGAAGTATCCTCTTTTTCTTCCAGGAAGTGTTCTTGTCTAAAACACCGGACCTGAATATGGTCAGGCCTCTAGCCACAAATACCGGCGTATGGGAGATACACGGGGAAGAACTAATTAAATCACACATAGGCAGCAATCAGTCAAAGTGATTTCTATGACAGCAGTGTTCCAAGTGTGGTTCGTGGACCAATCATCTCAGAGTCATCTGGGGACCTGTCAGGAATACAAATTCTCAGGCCTCATTTCAAGGAGCCTTGGGGGTGTAGTGATCTCCATTGGGTTGCTAACAGAAAAGCCAGCAGTTCGAAACCACTAGCCTCTCCACAAGAGAAAGCTGAGGTTTTGCGAACTCCCTGCTTCTACGGGAGCAGTTCTGCCCTGCTCTCTTGACTCAATGACAGTTTGTGAGACCCAGATCTGATCTCCCAAATCGGGAACTGGGGGGGTGGGAAAGAGCTCAGCTGGCTGTTTTTTACAAGCTCTCCAGGTGGTGCTGATGCACAGGTGAGCTTGGGAACATTCAAGGTAGAGGAGACTGTCGGGAAACGAGAGAAATGATAAGATAAAACGAAATGCCATGGCAGATGACAGTATTGATATCCAGAACAGAACAGGACAGAACGAGCAGAACGAAACAAAACAAAACAAAATTCACTTCTGTGGCGTTGATGCTGACTCACAGTGACCCTATCGGAGAGGACTGTCCCCAGACTGTAAGTCTACTCACGTAGAAAGCCCATCTTTCTCCCACAGAGTGGCTGGCGGTTTTCAACTGCTGACCTTGTGGTTAGCACAACGTGTAACCATGACTCCACCAGGGCTCCTCCTGAAACATCATGTGAAACCAGCGTACAGGTATCAGTAGGAGCCAATCACACTGTGGTTAAAGGGGGTGCCCGGGTGGGGTAGTGGGTATGAGTCAGACTGCGATTCACAGTAAGTCGGCCCTTCAGAATGACCAGCTGCTCCTCGGGAGAGAGGGAGGCAGGACTGTCTGCTCTCCGGGATAACTAGAGTCTCTGTCCTCAGGGTCACCCTGAGTAGGCATCGACTCAGTGGCAGTGAGTTTGTTCTCGTGGCTAAAGGAAGTACTTGTGCCACCAGCGTTCGCTCGCACGGAACGCAGGCCCTTGATTCCCACAGACGCTGGAAAAGGGTCAGGACTCGGGCATGACTTCTCCGGGGAGCCTGCGTCCTGCCGTTCGGGCCCCTGAGCTCTTTGGGAGAAAGAGTCGGCACGAGGAAGCGACGTTACTTACGTTGTGTTTATGACAGAAGTCTAGAGCTTGAAGGGTTTGCCATAAGACACTTTTGATCACTCCATCGGCAACGCTGGGGGAAGAAACAGACATGAAGATTCTGAGGGGCCAGGGTTGGGGTGGGGGGGATGGACAGCATCAGACATGACCGAGGAGCATGGGGGAGGGGGTTCTGCAAATTTCCCTTATGTAAAATTGAGTAAGACTTGCTCTGCTTTATCACAACGAGGCCATTTTTCTTTGACAAATCATTTCTACCTGTGAGAGTAATGTGCGTTTCACAAAGTTCATGGAAAAGTGCTGAAGGATAATGGGAAATTTCCAGACTTTTGGAAGCCCCCCTTCGTACATGCTTATCACAAAAATTCACATCATGTAGAAAAGTTCACCCTCCAGGGCAGGGTAGAACTGCCCCTGTGAGTTCCCGAGTCTCATTGTTTAAGGGAGTGGAAAGCCCCTTTCTCCTACAGAGGCGGTTTGGAACTTTGAACCGCACATTCAGAACAAAGTCTAACTACTCCGCCACCAGAGCCCTATCCCTTTTATCCTCCTGCCAAACATCTGTGCACGAGTGTCCCCATCTCTCCATTGTCTCACCAACATATGGTTTCCACGATTTTGTGGTTTTTTGCCAATCTGCAATTAAAATACAAAGATGGCTCATTTGGGGTTTTGTGTTATGCCATCCTTTGGGGATTCCCTGTCCATCTGCTGCATGGCTTTTTTTTTTTTTAACAGTGGCCTGCTTATTCTTTTCTTACCAATTTCATGAAGACTAGACATCTTAACATGTTGAAAACACTTTTCTCAGCCAGTTGTCATTCAACTTGGTTTATGGGGGTAATGTCCACCCCACCCCCTTCCCACCCACCCTTAGCTTCAAAATGACAAACATAGTCTCTCAACTAAATGGTCACTGTGTGAATGTCTTTCCATTTAAAAACTAGGAATGATGGGATATGCCAGTATGTCACATGAGTTGGATTTAATATTTTGTCATTGGGATACTTGATTCACATACTTAGATAATTTCTTTCAAATCACTTTATTGTGAGTTAAGTCGGGGGGGGGGGGTGTATATCTATCAGATCATCATTTTTGCATTCAACAACGTGAAGCATCAAGCCTCCCCATGGCTTGGCCTGTTCCTTTCCTGCCCCACCTTTGCCCTCTTACTTTTATATATTATGCTGTTTTCCATCCAGGCTAACAGTTGTTTACCCATAGCCCACTGCTTCTCCTCTCTCTCCTCCTCCCTCCCCCATCCCTGGTGAACATCAGAGTCTGTTTCTTTTGGTATGAAAACCTTTATCTCGATGATGATGCTTTTTCATAATGGGCGTCTCCTGCGGTGCTTGTCCCTCCGTCTTTGCCAGACTGTGGCCAACATCATGTCCTCCAGAGTCCATCCACAGCAGGAAGTACTATCTGTTCTTCCACCGGTGGACATTTCAGTTGCTTCCGTCGCCTTGTTATTGTGCTGCGATGCACACCTTGCTTTCTCGGGCTACATACCAGGCAGTGCTGTGGCGGAGTCCCGGGTATTTCCGTTCCTGAGGGAGAGTCGCCGCGCCTTTCCTCGTGCTTGCACCGTTTCACCGTCTCAACAGCAGTATATATAGGAGGGCTCCGGTCTTTGCAGTTGTTGTTTTCTGCTTTTTAGACCACCTTGATCAGTTCTAGGGTTTGGCTGCCCAGCATCTAGATCGCTGTTTGAAAATTGAACGCATGCAGCCGACTCAACAGGTCCCACGGCACAGGAGGCTGCCTGTGTAAGCTGCGGCCCTGCCGACCAGCCTACCTGGGAGAGCCGGGAGCTGCTGAGAAGCGGCAATCGAGGCAGAGAGCGTATTTTCTAATCTCGCAGCAATTTCCTGATCTGAGATAGACGTTACGGTGGCAGGCTCGCAGCACCACTGGCTTGAGGCAGCTCGTGGGCTCTGTTGGTGGTGGTGCTGTCCACCTCAAGGCCACCCCACGTGACAGGGTACAGTGGCCCCACGAGGGCCGTCTTGGCTGAAATCATTAGAGGCAGGCCACCAGGCTTCACTGCACAGAGCCTCGAGGTGGGTTTGAACCACCAACGTTTCATTTGGCAGTCAAGTGCATGATCCCTGCACTGCCCAGGGCTCCTGTGTCCTTTGAAACTCCCCCCCCCCCCCCCAGCTTAATGGAGATACAGTTGTCCCCCACTTTTCCAAAGTTCCCTTTAGGCCACTCCCCGTTTACTGAGGTCAGCATTAGTACCTCTTTTTCTTTTTGCTAACTGAAAGAAACCCCGAAGAGGATTTCTGCTTTTGCAGGAAAAGGTGTGGGGGAAGCGGCTGCTCAGTTTTGCCTTGAGTAGCTGAGAGGGGCCAGATGCGCCCGAGCCGCCTGCCTCAGTGGCCCCTTTCTCGGGACCTGCTGTCAGTGACTGGTCACCAAGCTGCCCTACTGGTGATCTGCGCCTGTGGACACAAGGTCTAAGTGTCATTTGAGGGTGGAGGTGCTCTTGGGTAGGACCTGGTAGGTTATTTTGGGGGTTCTTGGAATTTGCATAGGGAGCCCTGGTGGCCTAGTGTCTGCCTGGGGCTGTGAGCAGCGAGGTCTGCGGTTTGATACCATCAGCCAGGAGAGCTACACTTTACAGCCTCAGGAGCCCCCCGGGGCAGTTCTGCCCTGTCCTGCAGTCACCGGGACCCCCCATTGACTGGATGGCAGGGAGTTTGGTTTGGGTTTGGGAAGTTCCACCTTTTCTCCCCCCTACCCTCATGTCAGTTGCTTGGCTTCCTGCCATTTTGGTTTTTTTTTTAAAGTTTCACAGAACACTTCTTTCGGATAGCCAGGGGACTCTATTCGCACCGGACAGGCGCCTAGTCCTTAGGATGGAAAGCCTTCCACGGAAAGGGACTTGCATGGCATTCTCCTTCTCGCCACTTCTCCCCAATCGAAGACCACCTTGCTGGAAGTTTGTACAAGAGGCCAAGGGACTAGCATGGCCATTTTGAGTGCTCTGAGGCGGAAGGCCAGGGTTCAGGTGCCAGCGTTTGGCGTTTTGCTCCCACCTGACTTTGGTTGCCCGCAGCAAGTTACCTACTTAAGCTCCAGGTGCCTGCAGCCTTCCTCTGGGGAGAGCCTGGTGTTTACTCCATTTGCTCCCAGGCTGGGAGAGGAGATGCGATTAGATAAAGCCAGACAGTCAGCCCAGCCTCGAGGCCCCTCTATAAAGGCCCCAGAGGCCCCAAGAATAGCTAAGGGCCCCGGGTTTTGAAAGAACTGGGAGTGGGGGAGAGGCATTTTGGAAGTCAGTGCGGCTAAAACAGAAGTAGAGACCTAGGTGCCAAGTCACGGAGGCCCAGCAGATCTTGGCAAGGAGTTAGCATGGTACCCCAAGTGCTGTGGGAAGCCTTTGAAGGGGCTAAAGCAGAGCGGGCGTCCTCAGGTGGGGACTGGACTTGTGAGAGGCACCCGTGGATGTGAAACCAAACAAACACAAAGGCACTTTCACATGCGTAGCAACCCTGCAGGGCAGGCGAGAAGTACCCCGTGAGCTTGCAAGACTGCAACGCTATGGGAATAAAAAGCCTCAGCTCCCTCCCTTGGTTTCAAACCGTCAACCTTGAGGATTGCAGCCTAACATGTAAGGTCTCCTGGAAGTGGATAGAGGGAGATTAATTAGGAGGCTGAGTTAATGATCCAGCTGAGCTTCCGTGGTCTCGCTGAGGGTGGGGTAGTGTGAAGGAGCATCGTGGCTGTCGTTCTGGGGAGGGACTAGCTAGGGCAGCCTGTGGTTCTGTTCAGGACCCAATGGCGTGCTGGCAGGACGAAGGGTCAAGACCTAGCAGACTAGTCCTCCACACACGGACTCAGGCACGCCAGAAAGTCCTGAGCTGCCCTCGTGGAAGAGCCATGCCTAGCGGCATCTCACAGGAAGTCCCATGGCCCTGTTGGAGCAAGAATTCCTGGGTGGCGCAGATTCCAAGGCTGACGCTCTCACAGCAAAACAACACATACGAAGGGGCTTTAAGACATTTGTGACCCCTTTTGAATTCTACTTTCCTTGAACTTTTGGAAGCCTTTGTATACAAAATACCAGCACCACCAAATGGCCCCTGCTGGTCTCCTAAAAAGAAAATAGTTCTCAAAAGGACACAGATTCGCACGGTGCTCAATCTACAAAGATGGCACCTGGCCAAGTTACTCTGTCATAGACAGCATCTTTTAAGGCATTTTGAGTGAAATGATTCATTTCTTGTAGAAGTCAATCGATACTCAATGCTTACATGTTGCGCATTGGGCAAGTGCAGAAGTAAATCCAAGCAAGGAATCAGGAAGGCCTTAAAACAAAAGTTAGTTGGAGAAGGCGACCAGAGATGTCCCAGGGGACTGCTCAAGAATGCTCTCGATTGCTCAGGTGAGGGCTTGAGGCCGGTCTCGGTGTCCACGGTGATGGATTGGACTGTGTACTCCTCCTACGTCCATAGAGGAGGATGTGTTGTGAATCTTCTGTGACCCGTGGTTAGCATCCCATGGGCGAGAAGGTTGTCTTCATGCTAAGGTGGCAGGATGCGTAAGGGGTGTGTCGTGACTCCGTCTCTTCTGAGACACACAAGATATTAAACTAGCCGGCAAGCGAACTGAGATGGGGGAAGACAGGCAGGCACCAAGACAGGGGGAGTGGGGGGGAGGCGGCGGCGGGATCCCCAAGGAACCTGGAAGCTGTGCCTGAAGAGAAGGAACTCTCTCCATATTGATCCTGAGGACACCTCCCTCTGGAATTCATCCTCTGCATTCAGATCTCTTAACCTGAGAAAACAGGTTTCTCCTTTTCAGAGCCGTCCGGTTCCTGTACTTCGAGTACAGCAGAACTAGACCACTGAGAATGATAGACCACTGAGATGCTAGGCCACTGAGATGCCAGGCCACTGAGATGATAGGCCACTGAGATGATAGGCCACTGAGATGATAGGCCACTGAGATGCCAGGCCACTGAGATGCCAGGCCACTGAGATGCCAGGCCACTGAGATGATAGGCCACTGAGATGATAGGCCACTGAGATGATAGGCCACTGAGATGATAGGCCACTGAGATGATAGGCCACTGAGATGATAGGCCACTGAGATGCCAGGCCACTGAGATGATAGGCCACTGAGATGCCAGGCCACTGAGATGCCCACTGCCCTTCTCGGTGCAGCTGAGTATGGGAGGCTTGATTTCAATATCACCTGAGGTGAAAGGAGCTGTCCTCGTCCTCCGTGTGGCTTGCGGCTTTTAATCACGTCAGGGCTATTAGCCTCTCCTGGGTTATCTCCTATCTCATCGCCACTCCCATCCTACCCCAGCGGCAGCGGCGGGGTGCTTGCTTTATGGGCGCTCTACACCCGGCTTGCTGACGCCTCCATCCCTTGGCGCTCCTTGCTCCAGACATGCTCAAATTCAAACATCCCGCGGCTTCTTTTGCTTCAGAGCTTTCTGGTTCTTCCTTTCGGACTGCTGGCGGAAACCGGATGGTCGCTTCCACAAGCCGGCCTCCTTACTGTGGACCCACTGCCTAGAGCGGGGCCTTGGGCCCGGGAAGCGCTCAGCTCACAGCGGTTCCCGGCACTTTGTCCACCAGCATCCTGCAGTAAATCCCGGCTGGTGGGCCGGCTGCAGGGTGAGGCGCCATCAAGGCGGCTCCGGCTCCTAGCGGCTGCGTGAACACGGGAATGAACCACACGTGCTACGCCGGCGCATCGCCGCAGTCACGGTGTCAATCGATCTCTCTCTTCAGGGGTCGTCTTCTTCGCTGCCCCTCTAATTCATCAAGCATTACTGGCCCCCTCCCCGCCCCCCCCTAAGGGATTGGTCTCTCCTGATAAGGCCAAAATACATTAATACATGAGAACACGTCCCGCCGTCCTCGCCTCTAAGGACCATTCAGGCTGTACTTCTTCCAAGACAGATCTGTCTGTCCTTTTGGCAGTGACATTCTTCACCAGCACCGTAATTCAAAGCATCGATTCTTCTGTGGTCTTTATTATTCAATGTCCAACTTTCATATGCATAAGAAGTAAGTTAGGTTGTTGTTAAAACCCAGAGAAGAAATATATTTTCTTTTGAAATGAACATGAGCATACGTCCTCACAGAAATAAATGTAAATTTTAGTGAGACAGTCGTACTCTGTGTCACAGGATACTTGAATCGACTTCATTACATTTTCAAGTTATTTTTGATTGAATATTGTTTTAATGATATTTTTCTAAGCAGTGGTTTGAAATTGCAAAATTGTTTGAACTTGCAAAAATGAAATTATTCCTTAAACAAAACAAGAGCAAAAAGCAGCAGGTAAAAATACCATGACTTGGGTCAGATGCACCTTGGTTCTCAAAATGGCATCCTTGCTTTTCAAGCCTGTAAGAGGCTTTGTGCTGGGGATTTGTCCAATACCTCCTTTGATTTCTTGACTGTTGTTCCCATGAGTCTTGACTGGGGATCCAAGCAAGATGGAATCCTTTCGGTTTTCTAACTCCAGGTCTTCGCGCCGTTAATTTAATTGGTCATTCCAATGTGTGTGTGTGTGTTACAATGATGTATCAAACATTCTTAAACATAACTTTTTATACCTATTGGATCATTTTATTATTATAAATTTCTCTTAATGAAATTGCTTGATCCGAAAGTGAAAACAGCTTAAACGATTTTTCACGCACAGTGCTAGGCTGCCACCCTAACTACACTCCCTGTAGTAGCTATTTATTAGAGTGCCTGGCTCCCTGATAGGTCACAATACTGGGGCTTTTGGTTTCTGAAGCATCATTGCCAATGTGGCTGGTAAAAAATCCTTACTAAGGAGGATAAACATGTTTTCATAGGTGTACTGGTCATTTTGCTTCCTTTTAAAAGTGATTTGATTTTTCGTGTCTACTGAAAGTGCACTCCCTGAGGGCAAGAGCTATGTTTGATTCCCATTGTATCCATAACATCTGTAAGTGTGCTCAGTGCATAGCAGGAATTCACTAATTGTCTACAAGGTCGCTGCGCGTCAGAATTGGCTTGATGCCTGTGATTTGGGTGTTTCATGTATACAGAGTTGATAAAATCCTAATTTTAAAGAGAGAAGTACCCAACTAGAACCTGTATTCATTTTTAAAAGTTCGTGAACTCCTGCTGTGTTCATAGGAGGCTTTCTACTCCCTTGAAGTGCCTGGTGGTTTCAATGCTTCACTACATTGACACTGGAGCCCCTGTCTCACCTCTAGAGAGTCATTTCCATCAATCCGTGATCTGACAAATACTGTATCTGCTCTGCCATTTCTCTTAGTTTTGCTTATGACACTTTCTGCCAAAGGGAATTTCTACGACTTGAAGGCCAAGAGCAACAACATAAATACTCTTCCTCTGCTTTTGTGCTCAGAAAAGCCTTTGCCATCAAGACTCAACAGCGATTCTCCTCTATCCCCATCCATGAGTGTTACAGTGCACAACAGGTGATGGAAAAAATCTCAGCTGTTCTTATAGCCATCCGGGAATCAACCATCCGCTCCCCCCAATTTCCACTGCCACCTTGGCAGTCTGCTGCACGTTTGTAGAGACACACTCATGGTGGCTCCTGGACCGCTCTACTGTTTCGCTGGTCGGTCTGTATATTTCGGGGTCATTAGAAAGCTGTCTTAATGACTGTCGGTTTATCATGTGTTTTTGGTTGTGGCCACATCAAGCTCCCGCTTTTGTTCTCCTTAAAATGTAACATTTTCAAATTCAAAAAATAAATCCCATTTTTGTTGTGACTGCAACTTTGTACAGTAAAAAGAAAAACTGAGGAGACAGCATCTTTCTATTGAATATTTTTATTCAGAAATATAGCATGGTGATTTGAATATGGTCTTTTTATGCATCTCAATAGTTTTATGGTGTTCTCTGTAGAGCCAGAAATATTCTTTTTATCTTTATTGGTCCATACACTTTGTTGGTTGCTGAGGTCTGAATGTGATCCTTCACACTTAGCTTTCCCAGACTGTGGATGGAGACCAGAGCTGTGTGCGGATTATGTGGTGGTGTCGTGGTCAGTGGATCGATCCCTAGTGGCGTTGTGGTTACGCATTGGGCTGCTGGCCCCACAGTCAGTGGTTGAAAGCCACCAGGCGCTCCACAGGAGAAAGATGAGGCTTTCTACTCCTGTGAAAAGTGACAGTCTTGGAAACCCACTGCGGCAGGTGTTCCTGCCCTACAGCGGGGCCATGATGGGAAGTGCCTCGGAGGCTGGGAGCTTGGTTTGATGGTTACTGTATGGAACCCTATTCCATCTAATAAAACCCTTGAGGCGATGCTCTTAGACGCTCTTTAAGAGCAATAATATTCTTTGAATGATGGCAATTTTCTCTGGTTTCTAGAAGGCACACATTCTTGATTCTTTTTACTTTGCTTATCACAGTGCAGCGAATTGCCTAGATGGCTTTCCAGCCAGCACCTTCATGATTCCCACCAAGAGACCTTCAGGTTCCTGACGGGGGTGGGGACAAAAGGTGGGGGGTACTGGTTGGATAAAGAGTCAGTTGTGAGTGGTAGTTAGCAGAGTTAATTGTGACTGGGTTTCCCATGAGCCACCCAGAAGCATGGAGTGGGCTTCTCGCTGCCAGCAAGAGAAGTGTGTCCTTTAAACACAGTGCCCCCTGCAAATGGGAGCTCCTGGGTCCGCGAGACAGCTTGGACACCAGAAGGGCGGCAAAGGAGCAGCGAGGCCAGAGCCAGGAGCCAGTGCGTAAGGCAGAGTGATGGAATTCCCAGGCTACAGAGTCAGTAGAGCTGAGTGCTTCTGGCCAGAGGTGGGTTTGCAGAGAAGGGTCCCTCTGAGCTCCTAACTGGGGGAGATAGATGTTCTGACCCAGGGAACTACATGCCTTTTCATTGAGGCTTGCAGCAGAGTGGCCGGTCCTTAAGTTCATTGGCAGCACTAAAAAAAAAAGCCTTGTCACATTGCACGAGCAGTGCCCAGGCCAAGCGAGAGGCGGAGGGCCTGAGAGAAGTCTGCCTGGGCCAAGGCAGAGAAGAAATGGTCCCCAGTAAACAACTGTGCCCTGAGCAGGTCTCCCCTGAGTTGTAGCCTGTCAACTTCCCTAAGAAGCCCCACACTTGCACCCTCTGTGAATGCTGTGTGGCCACTGCCATGAGTTACTGAACCCCCAGCCTGAGAGAGAAAGAGAGAGAGAGAGAGAGAGAGAGAGAGAGAGAGAGAGAGAGAGAGAGAGAGAGAGAGAGACAGAGAGAGAGAGAGAGAGAGGAAGAAGAAGAAGAAAGAACAAACTGGGAGGGACAGTTGGTGTCAGAAGTGGTAAGGAAGCTTGGAGGACAAGGAGAGAGGTGGGGCGTGGGTCTAGGTTCTGCCTCGTGGCATCAGTCTTGGGAGCAGCAGGTGTTTAGCTGTAGCCCCCACGGTTTCTGCACTCCTTGCACGACACTGGCTAGAACGTTCAGAACAAGGTTAGACTGCCCAGCACAGGTTTTTGTCTAGTTTCTTACTTGAAGGTCAGTTCCTCCACTGTTTTCTCATTGGTATGAGATTTAACAATTGATTGGAAGAGGGTTGTTTGTAGATGATGAGAGTGCTCTTTTAATTCTTGTTTACTAAGGTATTTTTCCCCTAAGTGCCTAAATCATGAAAGAATGGGACCTTATATGCCTTTTCAAATTTTACATGTAGTTTTTCCTCTTTTAACCTTTCAGTGAATTGTATGAATCCCAAACCAACCTCACCGCCATCCTCCTGTCAATTCTGACTCACAGCGACTCTCCAGGACAGGGCAGAACTGCTCCTGTGAGTTTCTGAGACTGTAACTCTTTATGCGAGTAGAAAGCCTCATCTTTCTCCCAAGTAGAGGCTGGTGGCTTTGAATTCCCGACCTTGTTGTTAGCAGCCCAACACTTAACCCAGGGCTCCTTGAATTATATGAACAGATGTCCTAATATTGAACCTGAATCCGTTCCTTGAATTGAGACAATCCGATAAAGGGCTTGTCTGTAAAACACACCTTGGTTGTATCTACTCTACGCTTCTCTTCCTAGGTGTAGTTCCTGTGGGTTCCTTTGAGCACGCCCCGCCTCAGAGAAGCGTGGAGAGGAGCTAGGGCCACTGTGGCTGGGCCTTGAAATATGTGTGGGTTGATCCCATATCCAATGAAACTGGAGGCCTGACCCGGTAGACTGGGAGCGCCTACATTACTCACCCACTAGGGTTTCTTTCCAGCTCATTTAAGAGTGTGTGGTCGCAGTATTCGAACACCAGGTGCATCTTCCTTTTTCTCCGGAACACCTCAATGAGGTTCACCAGGTTCGGGTGCTTTAGCTGCTGCAAAGGGAAGGAGACACACGGCTTAGGGATCGGCTTGGAGGAGAGGCTTCTCCCAGGCACAAATGACGTCTGCTTACTGTGACCTGTGTCTCTCACGTGGAGCCTTTCATGCGCCACTGACAGGTCTCACTCAGTAGGAATCACAGAGACTACGAGTGGCAAGACATATAAGGATCCCCCGAGCCTACCCGTAATAGATGGAGACTAAATGGTTTGACTCTCAGGTGACAGCAAATGACGTTATGTGATTTCAGATACCAGCCTCAGAACAACCCCCCGCCCCCTCCGGTCACCCCAAAAAACCAACATTTTATGGAAGCGTCAAATAGCCAAGTCGTAAAATCTGAGTCAGTATTGAGAAGCCGCTGGAGCTCATCCATAGCCACTCGGCTTAGCTCGGGCCTCAGACCAGAGCAGACTTCAGCTGAGTGACACCCGCTGCTGGTCCTCGCTCCACGACGCTTCCAGCTTCACTGCCTGTCCCGGGAGCCTGCCCACTCCCAGTGAAGCCTGTGCTCTTAATTTATTACTTTTCAGCCCTGTCCTTTCATTTTCTTGTTCTCTCTCATACGGACAGGTTTTATGAGTTAAATTCTCTTCCCCAGTGAAAGCCTCGCATAGGGCAGCTTGTAGTGCACCCTTGTATACTGGAGGACAATTGCAATCAAGTAAAATCATCCCTCACTGACTGCTTAATTTGTCACCTAACTATACAATGGTGTAAGCCAGGGCAGTCCCGTACACAGTCTCGGTGGCTGAGGAGTCCATACGAAGTCCTGGGCAGAGCCGGGCACTTAGAAAGGGTCTTCTAACCACGTGGACAGGGCCGCAGCAGCCGTCAGCCAAGACGTGTGGTCACCCCACTTGGAACTAACCTTCCCCAGGATTTTCCAAAAAACCTCGTATAGGACGCCAACGAACTTTTCAGCCCCTGTGCTGTGGACCCAGAGAGACCTGTCACGTGTTTGCTGTATGGCAGATGCTCAGTAGATATTGGCGGCCGAGCAGAGCCGTATGTATTGGGGCTAAGTGTGGCTTGAGCCCCCGAAATCGGCCTGCGAACCACATGCCTGTGGCTCAACCGCTGGAAAACTCAAATGAAACTCACAGCCACCGAGGTGATCCTGACCCCTAGTGACCTAAGGGAAGCAGACCAGCTCCCTGGAGTATCCGGGTCTGTGTCTCGTTGCAGACGTAGACCGGAACGAGTGTGCAAGCCATCTTCACGCAGCGTGGCAGTGGGGTTCAACCTGCCCACCTCTCGGTTGGTAACCCAAAGCTTAACCCTCTGCAACCCTAGGGGCTCTTTAAAATGGACCCAAAGCACCAAGATGATTTGTTTTCAGTGGGCAACACCGCCCACCAGGGCACAGAGGCACGTGGTGGAGAAGAAGGCTGGCCCACAGTCAAGTCTGGTGACACAAAGTCGCGGTTAAGCCTGGTGGGAGGGGGGTTGGAGGGTTCCAAAACTACAGCTCCTTTACAGGCAAAGTTCACGTGGCCTCCCCCCAAAAATGGAGCCCTAGCCAGAGTGAAGTACAAGGCTCAGAGAGGAGTCAACGGAAAACAGAAAACAAACAAGCACAGTATGTGAGGCACGTCAGGCAGACTTATCACGGGAAGAAGATGTTCAAGGGCCTCATGGGTGCGGCATACCAAAAGCAAGAAAGAATTCAGAGACGTCAAATCCCAAGCAGACTCACTGCCATTTAGGGTCAATGTCGATTAGCCGTGACCCTGTAGGACAGGGTAGAACAGCCCACCAGGTTTTGGAGACTAACTTAAAAACAGTTTTTAAAATTAAAAGGTCATTTTATTGGGGGATCTTACAGCTCTTTTAACAAATCCATACTTCAATTGTATCAAGCATATTTGTACATATGTTGCCATCATTATTTTCCAAACATTTGAGCCCTTGATATCAGCTCCACTTTTTCCCCTTCCCTCCCGCCTCCCATCCTCATGATCTCTTGATAAATTATAAATTATTTTCATATCGTGTGCCCACCACTGTCTCCCTTACCCCACAGTTTCTGCTGTTCATCCCCCTGAGGGTGTGTGTATGTGTGTGTGGTTATGTGTCGATTGTTGCAATAGGTTCCCCCTTCCTCTCCTCAACTCCACACCTTCCCCCTACCCTCCTGGTATTGCTACTCCCATTCCTGTTCCTGGATTCCAGGAACAAGGATCAGAGACTAACTTTTTACAGGAGTAGAAAGCTGCCCTTTTCTCCCGAGGACTGCCTGGTGGTTTCAAACTGCTTACCTTGTGGTTAGCAGACCAATATGAAACCCACCACGTCAGAGAATTAGCTTAAGTGGAAATCTAGTTAATGATGATCCTAACGTTCACTGTTACATTGGGGAAGTTGTACACCAGGAGTGTTAATTTGGCTTGAAGTTTTGGGGAGGGGGTTGTAAAAAATACTACTTTATAAAGCAACTCAGTGTTTGGGTCCAGACATACCCTGCAGTTTAGCTCTGTGACTGCTACGAAGCTGCTGGCTAACTGGTGCCCTCTGCTGACGAAGAGAGAACAATGCCCCAAGCATGGATTCTTGAAAACAATCATCCAAAGCCCCAGACCAAACCCACTGCTGACTCACTCATAGCGGCCCTACCGGACGGAGCAGAACTGCCTCTGTCAGTTTCCGGGACAGTAATTCTTTGCAGTAGAAAGCTCCATCCATCTTCTGAGGAGCAGCTGGTGGTTTCAAACTGCTGACCTTGCAGTGAGCAGCCCAATGTGTAACCACTGTACCATCAGGGCTCCAGTATATATTATAACAATGGTGGGGGAAATGGGGAGCTAATAATGATAAGTACAAGAAAGAACAAATTATTCTGTCCTTGATTGTGGTTGATGGCTGCACAACTCTGTAATATGATTAAATAATTGGACCGTATGGCACGTGAACTACATGTCAATAAAACTGTTTTTAAAAACCACTTGACCTTAATGGCTACATTAATACTTTGAAAAGGACGAAGAGTGAATTTGTCAAATCCTATTAGAATAAAAATAACAAAAGCCTTTAGTTGAAAAAAATTTGTACTATGGGCTTTAAAAATCGAGTCCTAATAAAATGTTTTAAAAAATAAATAAATAAAATAAGAATTTTGCACAAAAAAAAAAGACTCAGGAAAGAGCAACTCTGATTGAAAAAAAATTAAAACATAATGGAATTTCCCTATAAGCTTTTTGAAGCTCCCTCACATGTAACTAAGGGTAATTATTCAGTAATGACAGGCAGGGATAAATCCATTTTGGTGCCTACTGGGCAGTTGGAGTTTTGGGCTGTGACCGGGCCAGGAGATATTTTCCAGTTGCTGGTTTGGAGGGTGGGGAATCCTGGATGAGGGGTCAGGGTTGGTGAAGTTATTTTGTTAAATTTAAATACATAGCTTTAAAAAAATCCATTTGGGGGGGAAGTACCCCTCATATCGTGTTAAATTCCTTTGGCATGTTCCCGTGTGTATTTTCCCTCATACCACAATTACACAGTCACGTAGAGCAGACCTACCTTTAACATTCGTATTTCTCTCAGTGCTATTTTCTTAACAATGGGATCATCTTCAGATTCCACAAACTTTTTAATAGCTACCACTTGACCAGAGGTTTTATTTCTGCATTTGAAAACAACCCCGTAAGATCCTTCTCCGATCTTTGCTAGTTTCTCATACTTCTCCATTATATTTGAAACAACTTCACTTTACGTGTTCTTTGGCCGGCGGTTTCGTAATGTTGCACCTGGAAAAGAAGATTGACTTGCCTTAATCACGTTACAAAGTGCAATGGTCTCACTACTTGCTTAGAACACGAAGTTCCCAAGAATGTCAGAGGTCTCGTTTCATTGGTTAAAGCATCTTTAAACAAATACTTGATGCTATTTGGTTAGCTTGGTCTTGTCTTAATGCAGTTCTCTGACCGATCACAAAAATATCGCATATAATTTTTTAGCCGAGGTTCTGTATTTGCCTAAGGAAATTAAAAGAATATGTAGAAAGGCACTCTATTCCACCTATTGTCATTGCCCACAAGGAAGTGATTAGAATGTGATGTTATCAAAGTCAGTAGAAGGAAATGTTCTTCCTTTTAAAGATGGCTTCGTTGCTTCCTTCTTGGCAGTGGTTCTCAACCTTCCTCACGCCGCGACCCTTTCATACAGTTACTCATGTGGTGGGGACCCCCCAATCATAACATGATTTTCGTTGCTACTTCATCACTGTAATTTTGCTACTGTTATGAATCAGGTGACCCCTGTGAAAGGGTCGTTCAACTCCCAAGCAGCTGAATCTGGCATGACTACAAGTGATGTGTAAGAAGTGATACACCATACTACACTTCCACCTGGTGGTCACAGAAGGGGAAAAATGTGTTGTTGAACAAACACTAACTAAATCTTCCAGATTCGATTCTGATCCATATTGTCCCTATAGGGCAAGGTAGAACCGCCCCCTTTGAAATTCTGGAAACTAAATCTTTATAGGAGCTGACAGCCTCATCTTTCTCTCTGGAGCAGTTGGTGGCTTCAAACTGCTGACTTTGTGGTTAGCGAGCAGCCAACACACAATGCAGTATTCCACCTTCCTTCTCACTGCCATCTAGTCAATGCTGAATCATAGCGACCCTCTGTGGGTCTCCAAGACTAACTTGACAGGAGTAGAAAGACCAGTCTTTCTCCCTTGGAGCTGCTGGTGGTTTTGAACTGCTGACCATGCGGATGGCAGCCCGACGTTTAACCACTACACCACCAGGGCTCCTAGTATGCTAGCAGGACTCCTTTGTTGAATAAAAAACCCAAAACTAAATTCATTGCCATCCCTTGATGCCAACTCACAGCGACTCTGTAACTCTTTTGCATGGAAGCAGAGGCCTCGGCGTTTTGTTGAAACAAGCAGCCATTAACAATAACAAGTTCCATTTAGAGCATCATCTGTTGCTCTTAGCTTTTATTTACTTATTTGTAGACTTTTATTGTGATTTGGGTCAAAGTTTACAGAGTAAAGTGGTTTTCATTCAACAATTTCACTTTTCTTTTTATGGTGGAATGCAACCTTAAATCTTAAATCCCCCCCAAAGAAAAGCAATTATATTTAATATAATATAATTTATATAAATTACTGTATCTAGTATATAAGCCAAGATTTTCAGCACATTTTTATGCAGTTTTTATGGTAAAATTAGGTGCCTCTGCTGATATTTGGGTCGGCTTATACTCGAGTATATATGGTACCTATAACCTATATAACTACTGGGTATAGTAGGTCCTATTTTTCCAATCATATACATAGGTGAAGCCAGTATGGAATCAGAAACCAGGAAGTCAGGAATTAAAGATCAGAATTTTCATCCCTACACTCCACTGCCTTTGGGGTCATTCAAAATCATATGAAATTCAAAGAACTGCTTTATCTGGGTTTGATAGTAATACAACGTTAGGTGATGAACTTTGACCACTTTAAACATCTGGTTTTTTAACCTTATTAATATTCCATCTTTTGCATTCATAGATGGTCTCAATGTAGAAAGAAATAGACTCTCATATGTCATCATAAAAATATATAGCTGAGAGAATTGCTGGGCAACTCGTTACTAATATGCTTCAATATATATCTATATATCTCTATCTCTATCTCTATCTCTATCTCTATCTCTATATCTATATCTATATCTACTCAAGTAATAACAGAGAAGAAGTAAAACTATGCCATTTTACAGATGACATGACTCTATGCAGAAAACTGCAAAGAATTCATAAGTTATTAGAACTAATAAATGAATTCAACAAATGGGCAGGATATAAGGTCAACATAAAAAGTAAATAAATTGGGTTTCTATACATCAGCACGGAGCAAGTGGGAATTGAAAGGAGGAAGCATGTCCACTGACAATAGCATCTCAGGAAACTATCTAGGCACACATTTAGCAAGCAAGGCGAAGGGCTGACCACAGAAGCAGCAGCGCATTACTGAAAGAAATCAGAGAACTCCCAAATAAGTGGAAGGGTAGACTGTGGTCCTGGACTAGAAGGTAAAATATAGTTCAGGTGGTAATACAACCCCCAAAGCGATCTATAAAATCAGTGTAATTTCCATCAAAATTTTAACAACCTCTGTAGAAATGGAAAAACAAAGTCCTCAAATTTGTGTGGAAGGGCACATACCATTACCACCCACTGCCAACAAGTCATAACAAGCCCGTATAGCAGCGGTTCTCAACCTGTGGGTCGCGACCCCCTTTGGGGTCGAATGACCCTTTCACAGGGGCTGCTAGCAAAATTACAATTATGAAGTGCAATGAAACTAATTTTATGGTTCCACCACAACAGGAGGACCTGTATTAAAGGGTCACGGCATTAGGAAGGTTGAGAACCACTGCTCTATATAGTGTTTCTGAGGTTGAGAATTTTTTTTAATTTTTGAGAATTTTTATGGAAGCAGATAGCCTCAACTTTCTTC
This sequence comes from Tenrec ecaudatus, assembly GCF_050624435.1. Lineage (NCBI taxonomy): Eukaryota > Metazoa > Chordata > Mammalia > Afrosoricida > Tenrecidae > Tenrec > Tenrec ecaudatus. The sequence continues at coordinate 30,904,735 of NC_134546.1, forward strand.
CTTGGAGCGGTAGATGTATTTGAACTGCTGATCATGTGATTAGCAGTCCAATGATTACCTGACATTGACACCAGGGCTCCTTTATGAGAAGACAAAAGATCCCTAAATCGCTAAAGTAAGTGACCTCCAAGTGGCTAAAGTAATCTTAAAGAAGAATGAAATAGAATTCATATTTCTTGATTTCACAAACACACTGTTTAGCCACAGTCATTAAATCAGCCTGGTACAAGTATAAGGGTAGGCCTAAAGATCATTGGAATAGAATTGAGAACTCAGAAATATGTTCATATATGCATTATCAACTGATTTTTTTGACAAGGGTGCTAAGTCCAATCAATATAGAAGACAGAATCTCATAAAAAATGGTGCTGGCTTAATCATAGCCCTAATCTAGGAACAATTAGTTTTTTTATTTTTAATTTTTAATTTAATTTAATTTAATTTAATTTTTTTTATTTTAACAATTTATTGGGGCTCATACAATTCTTTTCACAGTTCATACATATACATACATCAATTGTATAAAGCACATCTGTACAGTCCTTGCCCTAATCATTTTTTTCTCTTCTTTTACATTTAATTAGGGACTCAAACAACTCTTACCACAATCCATACATATACATACATCAATTGTATAAAGCACATCCATACATTCCCTGCCCCAATCATTCTCAAGGCATTTGCTCTCCACTTAAGCCCCTTGCATCAGGTCCTCTTTTTTTTTTCCCCCCTCCCTCCCCATTCCCCCCTCCCTCATATGCCCTTGGTAATTTATACATCGTTATTTTGTCATATCTTGCCGTATCCGGAGTCTCCCTTCCTCACTTCTCTGCTGTCCCTCTCCCAGGGAAGAGGTCACATGTGGATCCTTGTAATCAGTTCCCCCTTTCCAACCCACTCACCCTCCACTCTCCCAGCATCGTCCCTCACACCCTTGGTCCTGAAGGTATCATCCACCCTGGATTCCCTGTACCTCCAACCCTCATATGCACCCGTGTACAGCCTCTGTCCTATCCAGCCCTGCAAGGTAGAATTCGGATCATGGTAGTTGGGGGGAGGAAGCATCCAGGATCTGGGGGAAAGCTGTGTTCTTCATCGATACTACTCACACCCTAATTAACCCATCTCCTCTCCAAAACCCCTCTATGAGGGGATCTCCATTGGTCGACACTTGGGCCTTGGGTCTCCACTCTGCACTTCCCCCTTCATTTAATATGATATATATATATATACATATATACACATACATATATACATATACACATACATACACACACTTATATCTTTTTTTTTTTTCATGATGCCTTATACCTGGTCCCTTGGGCACCTCGTGATCCCACTGGCCGGTGTGCTTCTTCCATGTGGGCTTATTTGCTTCTGAGCTTGATGGCCGCTTGTTCACCTTCAAGCCTTTAAGACCCCAGACACTATCTCTTTTGATAGCCGGGCACCATCAGCTTTCTTCACCACATTTGCTTATGCACCCATTTGTCTTCAGCGATCCTATCATGGAGGTGTGCAGTCAATGATATGATTTTTTGTTCTTTGATGCCTGGTAACTGATCCCTTTGGGACCACTCGATCACACAGGCTGGTGTGTTCTTCCATGTGGACTTTGTTGCTTCTGAGCTAGATGGCCGCTTGTTTATCTTCAAGCCTTTAAGACCCCAGTCACTATCTCTTTTGATAGCCGGGCACCATCAGCTTTCTTCACCACATTTACTTGTTCACCCACTTTGGCTCCAGCCGTTGTGTCGGGAGAGTGAGCATCATAGAGTTCCAATTTAATAAAAGAAGGTATTCATGCATTGAGGGAGTGTTTGAGTAGAGGCCCAAGGTCCTTCCGCCACCTTAATACTTGACCTATAAATATAGACACATAGATCTATTTCCCCATCCTCCTATATATATTTGTATATACATGTCTTTGTCTAGGCCTCCATGAATGCCCTTTGACTCCTAGCTCTTTCCTCCATCTCCCTTGACTTTCCTCCTGCCCTACTACCATGCTTCATCGCCACCTGGGCTAGAGTATACGGAACAATTAGTTTTTATGACATGGCCCCCCTGCCCTTAAGAAGAGATCACTGAAGATATGGTTGCTACACCAAAGTGTTGTGAAGAAATCAGAAGGTGCCTAGCTATCAGCAATACCATAATAATGTCTGGGGTCTTAAATGCTTGTCTAAAACAAGGAGTCATGCAAGTGAATGATATGTCCCCTGAATCCACATGGAAGGAGCATACTAGCCTGTATGATCGAAGGGTTGTAAATAACAAAATCCAAGACTAGAGGAGAGAATTGTACTGGAGCTTAAATTCTGAGCACCCAGTTTGCAGAAGGCTATGGATGAGTGTAAAAGCCTCAAATACCTTTGTAGCGTCTCCACATGGAGACTCCAGTGAATTCCCGCTGACCACTGACCAACCATGTGAACAGCCTTGTTATCAGATGGAGTGCATAGGAAAGTGGATTAATGCAGATGTAGGTAGGTTAAAATGCCAATGCCTTATTTGTTCTCCCTTTTGACCTATTTTAAATTTCCTTAGAGAATTCTTTAAAAACTCTCACAAAACAAAACAAAAACAACTCACTGCCATGGACAGTGGTCTTAAAGGACTACACCCACTGCCCTTGTGTGTTTCTGACACTAACTCTTTACAGTCGAAAGTCCCATCTTTCCCCCTGAAGCACCTGGTGGTTTGGAACTGCTGGCCTCGCCATGAGCAGCCCACAATGTGACACACCTCATTTTTACTGCGCTGATTTATTTTCAATTGAGGTTGGTCTTTGTTTTGTTATTGGTTTTTCTTTGGTATGTTTATGAGGATAACCTAAAAAACGAGAGCCATTGGGAGGATTACATTAATTCTCTCCATCTGTCTGGCTGAGTGGGAAACTAGGGGAGGTCTAGAGGAGACCAGAGAAGGGTGGATCCAAGTCAAAACTGACAGCATTTTGATTGTATGCCCAAGTCCACACACTGATCTGCTGGCAGGGAGGGTAGAAGATTTCTGGACCAGAGGTGCGTAAACCCATGGTTGCTTAGTCCATTGCTGAATATAAGCTATGGAGATGCATGGTGGTAACCTCTAGAAAGTAGGCTAAAAATAAGAATAAAGCACTGAACAGACATTAGCAGCTACGTACCTGTGAGGAGGTGACTACTGGATACATGCAGTTGCAAAAAGAACCCATAAATAAGAACCTCAAGGGAGAACATCAGAATCCAGGTTTGCCACTATGTGTCTGGTTTTCAACAACAACAAAAGTATGAGGAAAAGCTAAGAAAAAGCAAAGTGTGACCCATACTTAGGAGGAAAAAGATGTCAACAGCAATGGACTCTAAGTCACTGCAGATTTTGGAGTTAGCTGACAAAAATGCAGATATTTTTAATATGTTTGAATAATTGCAGCAAGCCGTATTTTAAGAGTTAAGTGAAATGTGATGACTGGCTCAATAACAATTGAAATTATTAAAAAACAAAAAACAAAACCCAAATGGAAATTCTAGAGTCCAAAGATAGAGTAACTTAAATAGAAAAGTTCAATAGACTCAACAGCAAATTTGAGAAGGCAGATGAAAGAAACTGAGAAAAGATGATCTGAGCCTGAGAGCCCAGTGGGAGAAAATTAATAGACTAACATAGATGTGTTGGATTTCCAGGAAGAGTGAAGAGTGAGCGAGAGGGACAGAAAAAATATTTCCAGTAATAATGGTCAGAACTTTCCAAATTTTAGGATATCCTAGAGAAGGGGGTCTTCAAACTACAGCCGCAGGCCACAGGTGGGCCACATGCCCACCTAGGACATATATCCGGCCCTCCGGGTGTTTTTTGCCAACGCTGCCTGTCCTGCTTAGCTGACTCGTCCAGTGTGCACAGGAATTTGTTCAGAGTTTATTTTAAAACCATAGTCCGGCCCTCCAACAGTCTGAGGGACAGTGAACTGGCCCCTGTTTAAAAAGTTTGAGGATCCCTGACCTGGAGATTCAAGTAAGCCATGGAATTCTTAATCGTCTCATATGCATGTGAAAGTTGGATACCGAATACAAAAGACCAAATACAACTCAATGCATTTGAACTATGGTGTGTTCATGAAGAATACTGGAAGTACCATGACTTGGGAAAGAACAAACAGGCTCTGTCTTGGCAGAAGTACAGCCAGAATGTTTCTTAGTGGCAAGGATGGTGAGACTTGGTCTCACGTATTTTGCATATGCCATCAGGAGAAACCAGTCACTAGAACAGGGCATTATGCTCGGGAAAGTTGGAAGGCAAACCAGAAGAAGGGCCCTGACACAGACAGGTGGACACAGTGGCTGCAGGTATGGGCAGAAACATAGGAACAATCGTGACGATGGTGCAGGGCCAGGCGGTGTTTCATTCTGTTGTACACAGGGCTGCCATGAGGTGGAAGTGACCACAGCACCTAACAACAAAAACCTAGATCACAAAGAGATCCACATCTAGATAGTGCAGAAAATCAAAAGACAAGGTGAAAAACACGAAAGCTGGAGGAACAAAATGACGCACAGGGGATTACAAATAGTTTGATGACGAATGGGTTTCCCAGCAGAGAAACAGTAGGGAAAGAAATTAAACTCAAAATTCGTGCTTAAAAAACATTAACAAAATCGAGGAACCTTTATCTCGATGGACTAAGAAAAGACAAAAATTACCAAAATTAGGAACGAGGGATGGGGTCGTCTCTACTACTTAGCAGAAATTGGAAGGATTATGAGGGAATGTGATGAGCATTTATGCACCCAAATCCGATAACTTGACAAATGTCTAGAAAGACACAAAACACAAAAGTGACTCAAGGGAACAGAAAACATGATCACACCCAAATAAAGCAAGTGAGATAATAACTAAAAACGTATCCTCGTCACATCTCTGCTGGGTGGAGAGGAGCCACATGCAGTAGACACCTAATAAATACTGATTAGATGGGGGTTGGGGGTGGGAAGAATATTCAGGATCCAGTGGCTTCACTGGTCATTCTATTAAATATTTTAGGAATCGGAAAAAACCAATTCTACACAAGCTCAGAAAATAGAAAAGGAGAAGGCGACACTTCCCTGCTTATGTAATGAAGTCAATATATTATGGATGTACATATTGAATTATGGATAACTGCAAAAACCAGGAAATTCCAGGACACCACTATGTTCAGGGGGAATCTGTCCAAACTCCAGAAGGCAAATGTTGGAGCAGAATGAGGAGCTGCTTCTAGGCTTACAGTTGGGGACGGAGTGCATCAGGGAGTGCATCCTTTCTCCGCAAACGATCCGAGAAGGTGGACCATTGAAGAAGAATGTGGTGACAGGATTGGAGATGACTCATTAACAACCTGAGCTATGAAGATGACACAGTTTGCTCGCTGAAAGTAAAGAGGACTTGAAGCACTTAGTGATGACGATCAGAGACTAGAGCATTCCATACGGATTACAACTCCACATGGAAACCTCCTCCCCACCGGGCCACTGAGCAACACGATGAGATTCGGAGTCAAGCTTACAGTTGTCAGTCGTTTCATTTCACTTGGCTTCCATTCGGATCAATACCCACGGAAGCAGCAGGCGAGAAATAAATGGACTGAATTGGGCAGATCTGTTACAAAAGTTTAAAAAGTTAAAAAGCAAAATTGTCACCTGGAGAAGTAAAGTGCACCTAACTGAAGCCCAAGGTATTTTCAATCGCCTCATGTGTGTGTGTAAGATGGACACTCAATGAAGAAGAATGGCGAGTTCGCTTATTTGAAGTATGGGATTGGTAAAGAATATGGAATACCGCGGACTGCTAGAGGAATGAATAAATATATCTCAGAAGGAGCTCACGTTCATTCTTAATGCCGCCGAGTCGGTTCTGATTCATGTCAAGCCCATGTTCAGCAGAAAGAAACACTGCCCGACCATCCACCGTCCTCACAATGGCTGCTAGAGGCCACTGTTGCAGCTACGATGTCAATGCATCTCCTTCAGGGTCTCCCTCCTTTCCCCTGCCCCTCTACTTTACCAAGCACGACACCCGTTTCCAGGGACTGGTCTCTCCTCAATAACATGTCCGAAGTACATGAGATCAAGTTTCACCATCGCTTGCTTCTAAGGAGCATTCAGAGTGTACTTCTTTCAGACAGATTTAACTGCCCTCCTGGCAGTCCTTTCAATATTAGTCTGCATGCATTGGTTCTTTTGCAGTCTTCTTTACGGTCCAAGTTTCACATGCATAAGAGGTGGTTGAGAATACCATGGCCTGTGTCTAGGAACACTTAGTCCTTAAAGTGACATCCTTGCTCTTCAACACTTTAAAGAGGGTTGGCGCAGGGCTTGGCACCTCATCAGACTCGATTGGAAAACATTCATAAAAGTCAACAGTCTATTTATAGGCTTTTTTTTTCATCATGTCTATGTAAGATAGGCAGGATAAACATCCCGGGGGGGGGAAAACAATGGAACCAACGTTTCCTGGGGGACATTGGAGAGGGGGAGGTGGGAGAAAGGAAGGGGGAGCCAACAAACCTAGGGACAAGGGAACAATATGTGATCTAAAATAGGCGAGGAAGGCGCAGAACCCCTGCTGGGTTTTGATCAAATGCAATGTAGTCAAGAGGAATTACTGAGAACTGAATGAAGATCCAACATAGTGGGACAAGAGGAAACAAAAGGAAATAGGGAAGGACAAACTAGGAGGCCAAGGACATTTATAGAGGTATAAATACAGACATGTACATATGTCAGTATGTTTATATATAATGATAGGGACATAGATCTATGTACATATATTTATATGTTAAGTATTAAGGTAGCAGATGACATTGAGCCTCTACTCAAGTACTCCCTCAATGCAAGAACACTGTTCGAATGACTTGGCATTCTGTGATGCTCACCTTTCTGACACAATCATTGAAGACAAAATGGGTGCATAGCAAATGTGAAGAAAGCGGATGATGCCCGGCTATCAAAAGATATAGCATCTGGGGGTCTTAAAGGCTTGAAGATAAACACGCGGCCATCTGGTTGAGAAGCAACAAGGTCCACATGGAAGAAGCACACTAGCCTGTGTGATCATGAGGTGTCCATGGGATCAGGTATCAGGCATAAGACCCAGAACAAAAATCAAATCAATGTGAATGAGGGGGGTAACAGAGTGGAGACCCAAAGCCTACTGTAGACAATTGGACATCCTCTCACAGGTGGGTCACAAGGAAGGGATGAGCCTGTCAGGGTGCCGTATCACACTAATGAAACATACAATATTCCTCTAGTTCTTTAATGCTTCTTCCTCCCCCCTCCCCATTATCATGACCCCAGTTCTACCTAACAAATCTCGCTACACCAGAGCATGTACACTGGAACAGATAAGAGCTCTAGACACATAGAATCTAGGATGTATAACCACCCCAGGGGTTACAATAGGAGTAGCAATACCATGAGGGTAGGGGCAAGAAAAGGGGAATTGATTGCAATGATCGATGTATAACCCATCCCCCACCCCCTGGGTGATGAACAACAGAAACATGGGTGAAGGGAAACAGTGGATGGTGTAAGATATGAAAACAATAATTTATAATTTATCAAGGGTTTATGAGGGAATGAGGGTGGGGGAAAATGAGTTGATACCAAGGGCTCAAGTAGAAACAAAATGTTTTGAAAATGAAGGTAACATATGTACAACTGTGCTCGATACAATGGATGTATGGATTGTTAGAAGAGCTGTAAGAGCCCCCAATAAAATGATTAAACCCCAAACAGGACTGGCAGCAGATTTGCTTAATGCAACACATCATTTGATTTCTTAACTGCTGCCCCACAGCATTGATTGTGCGTCTAAAGAAGACTGAATCCTTGACCACTTCAGTCTTTTCCTCACTTACCATGCTGTTATTTTATTTTTTTTACATTTTATTTTATTTTTTTTTAAATTTTAACAATTTATTGGGGCTCATACAATTCTTATCACAGTTCATACATATACATACATCAATTGTATAAAGCACATCTGTACGGTCTTTGCCCTAATCATTTTTTTCTCCTCTTTTCTTCTTTTACATTTTATTAGGGACTCATACAACTCTTATCACCATCCATACATATACATACATCAATTGTATAGTGCACATCCATACATTCCCTGCCCCAATCATTCTCAAGGCATTTGCTCTCCACTTAAGCCCCTTGCATCAGGTTCACCATGCTGTTATTATCTATCGGTCCAGTTGTGAAGATTTTAGGTTCGATGTTTTTTTCACATTTATTTTCAATCCATACTTATCCACACTGCCATCTAGTCTGTTCTATTCCCAACAAGCCTATCTATACGTGGTTTCGGGGACTGTAAATCTTTACGGGACCATATGAGCTGATCTTTCTTCTGCAGAGTGACTAGTGGGTTTGGACGGCTGACCTGGTTAACAGGACTTAACTCACAGTTCTAGCAGGGTTCAGCATGATGGGTGGTCAGTGACTGCACCTGTGGACTCACCCTTAGCAACTAGGTGAGGATGGTGCAGGATTGGGTAGTGTCTGACTTTGATTCTGTTGAACACAGAATTCCTGAGTCGGAACCTATTTAATGGCACCTAACAATTACTTATCCTGATACCAAAATCAGGCAACTAAATCATGCGTACATTACAAATCATTGTCAACATTAGACACCAAAAAAACCCTTAATGAAATAACAAGTCAATCCAGAAACATATACTTATTTTTGCAAATAACACATGCCATCCATGTTTGTTTGCCAACTATTCCCTTACCCTCGGAGGTTTATTTGTAAATGTGCTATGCTCATTTTCTGGCTCTAAAATTTACAGCATAGTAGATTTACAAAAATGTCTCACAGGAGAAAAGAGTAGTTGGCAAACAAACATAGAAGGTGCATGTTTAGATTTTTTAAAAAAATACAGCAAAAAGCATTATACACCAAGAGCATTTACGATATTATCTCAGGAGTGCAAAGCTGTTTAAAGCTGTTTAATGATATAAAAGAAAAAGAATGTAATAGAAACAAAAGGTCAAAAGCATAATTATTTCACCTGATGCACAAAAAGCATTTGACAAAATCCAATACCCATTCATTAAAAAACAAACCAGTAAACATGGAACAGAAAGGATCTTTTTTGAAACCAATGAAGGATAACTATGAAAAGCCTGCCTCATGCTTGCCGGTCAAAGCCTGAAGGATTTCTCTCTCAGTTCATTTCCACGACTTAGTTAACATTGTTTTTGGAACCTCTTGCAAGTGCAATAAGGCAAGAAAAAGAACTTAAAGGTATATGGGTTAGAAATAAAAAATAAAATGTTTCGATCAAGGAAGACTGATGAAGGATTGATGCATTGGAACTACTGTGCTGGTGAAAAACATTGAAGGTACCATAAACTGCCAAAAGAATAAACACATTTCTTGGAAGAAGCGGCGCCAGAACGCTCCTTAGAAGCAAGGATGAGGAGGCTTTGTCCTTCGTCCTTTGGGCGTGTTACCGGGAAAGATTAGTCCCTGGAGAAAGACAGCCATGCTTGGTGAAGCAGAGGCGCAGTGAAAAAGAGGAAGACCCTCCACAAGACGGACTGACAGACACAGTGGCTGCAACAGTGGGCGCGGCCATAACTGTGGGATGGCGAAGGACAGGGCAGTGTTGTGTTGTGCACTGGGTCGGAACCAACTCCGCTCCCAACACCATCCCAAATCAGGGCCTGGGCTAAAGTCCGCCAGAGGAATGCAAGAAGTCAGACAACATTAAGCAAAGGAGAGGAGAGGAGAAATAGGGGGTGGGGAAACAAAACTCAAAACGATTAATAACCTGAAGGTTCCCAAGAAATTTGTATAAACAGTGGCTTTGGGAATTGGGGGTGAGGGTGGTAGTGAAGGCCAGACTGGGTAGGATTTTATAGGCTCTTTTACATAACATGCTTCGAATGATTAGTCAACGCGCATTTATATTGGAAGCATAGGAGCCCTGGGTGGGGCGTGATCGCCGGGCTGCTCTCGACGAGGTTGAGGTTCAAAGAGCAGCCACTGGGGTATCTAGACTTGACTAGGCTAGGGACATGGGCCACAAAGCCCTTCTCCGTTTGTCTTATAAGCACGTAACTCACTGTGTTTCAAAAGCCCGCACGCCTGTTTATAAATGTGTCTTGGTGATAATACAACCAGATTAGCTAAAAGCACCAACGGAGAACCAGAACCCATATAATTTACAACACCCAAAGAACTCTTTTTGTTTTCAAAGCACACATTGCACATTCACACACAACCGATCGGAAGGTCTGGCGCAAATCCCCCTGGCTTCCAGACCTCTAAACTGTGCCGATGGGGTCGGGGCGGGGGTGGGGGTGGGGCACCTGTTCAAGACAATCGTTAAGAAACTCTCTACCCTTTACTTAGCGAGCAGGGCCAGGTCCCCCAGCTGGGGCCCAGGTGCGCCTGCGCCGGTGGGTGCCCGCCGCCCTCCCACCCCCTCGCCGCCGTGCCCCTCTCCCCGCCAATTTCTACCCCTCCTGCCCCCGCCCGCAGGGCCCACCCTCCTGTCCTTTCAGTAGCCCCCACCCCAACCCCCAGGCGAGGTCAGCTCCCTCTTCCCAAGGGACTCTTGCCTTCCTGATTGGGGTGGGGGCGCATCCAGACCCCACTTCTCCCTCCCCGCCCCGCGGCCCAGGGACTCACGGTGTGTTGGGGGCGACAGCGGCAGCCTCGCGCAGCCCTAGCCCGGGCCGCAGCTCGCATGGGTCCCCAGCTGAGCCGTCGGCGTTTCCAGGCAACGGGGACGCTGTGCGGCACGGGCTTCGGGCGCGGCCCCTGGGGAGGGAGGGGGGAGGGGAACGGAGGGCCCGAGCCCAGCTGCGGGCGCACCGCGGTGGGCGTGACTGCAGCTCCTACTCCGAGAAGCCTTCCAGGAGCCGGAGCGAGGAGCCTAAATCCTGTTCCTTCGCCAAACCTCCCTGCCATACAAAAACCCCAAAACACCTTGAAAACGGATTGCGTGACCTGTGCCCTGCATGGGCCGAGGTCGTCGGTCGGAAAGACCTGTGATCAGGCATGATCCTTTGGACCTGCCTTCTTGTCTCCACAGCTTCTCAATAAAAGTGGGTTGGCTGCTCTGGGACAGCGGCTGGTCATTTAGCGACTATGCTAGGACTTCAGGCGGATTGCAGAAAAGACGGACAAGCCACCCAATGGGATAAGTCCCGAAAGCAAATCAGAATGTGATTGGTGGCTGCTATAGAAAGGGTCAAAGTATTTAACTTCACAAATGTAATTTTTGCTGAAGTTTACCCTTCTTGTTCCTAAGTCTCACTTAAAAATGCTTCTTCCAAGTACACGTTTAGGAACAATAAAAATTCCCCATAATGCTCAAATTGAGGATGTTTCTACTTGCCCTTTCTTCTTTTTTTAAATTTAATCTTTTTATTGGGGCTCATACATCTCTTATCACAATCCAGACATACATCAATTGAGCAAAGCACCCTTATACATTTGTTGCCCTCGTCATTCTCCAAATTTGCCTTCCAATTGGGTTCCTGGAATCAGCTCATTTTCCTTTTTTTCCCTCTCCCTCCCTCCCCGTTCCTCCCTTCCCCCTGAACCCTTAATAGTTTATAAATAATTATTTTACCTTATCTTACACTGCCGGGTGTCTCCCCTCACCCACCTTCCCATTGCCCATCTCCCAGAGAGGAGGTTACTCATAGATCCCCAAGATCGGTTCTCCCTTTCTACACCCCCTTCCCTCCCGGTGTCGCCACTCCCACCGCTGGTCCTGAGGGGTTCATCCATCCTAGATTCCGTGTAATTCCAGATCCCTACTGCACCGCTGTGCATCCTCTGGTCTAACCAGGTCTGCAAGGTAGAACTGGGATCATGATAATTGGGAGGGGAGGAAGCATTCAAGAACTAGAGGCAGGTTTTGAGTTTCGTTGTTGCTACACTGAACCATGAGTGACTCTTCTCCTCCCCACTACCCCTCTGCAAGGGATGTCCAGCTGTCTACAGATGGGCATTGGGTCCCCATCACGCACTCTCCCTCTTTCACGGTGATGTGATTTCCAACCCCCCCTCCCTGCCTTTGTTGTTTGAGACCTGGTCCCCTCTGCCCTTCACGATCACACATGTTGGTGGGCTGCTTCCGTGTGGCTTTGTTGCTTCTGGTCTAGATGGCCGCTTGTTTACTTTCAAGCCTTAAGTCCCCTGACGCTATATCTCTCAATAGCCGGGCACCATCAGCCTTCTTCACCACACTTGCTTATGCACACATTTGTCTTCAGCGTTTATGTAAGGAAGGTGATCACACAATGATGGTTTTTGTTTCTTGGTGTCTGCTACACGGTCCATTCAACACCTTGTATTCACTTAGGCTGTGTGCTTCTTCTCTGTGGGGTTTGTTGCTTCTGAGCTAGATGGCCACTTGTTTGCCTTCAGGCCTTTAAGACCCCAGATGCTATATCTTTTTGATAGCCGGGTACCATCAGCTTTCTTCACCATGTTTGCTTATACACACGTCTGTCTTCAGTGATCATGTCGGGAAGGTGGGTATCATGAAATGACCGTTAAGCTGGGCAAGGTGCTATTGTATTGCGGAAGTACGCGTGAGGCGGCTCAATGTCCACCTACTACCCTACTACTGAACCTATAAATATATGCACATAGGTCTATTTCCCCTGCTCTTTCTTCTTAAAGATGAATTTCCTCCCTGCTTCTTGCCTATTTTCAACCCTTGGTCTCCGAGCCCGTTTTGGCTCAGCAATACAAGGGGGTGCAAACGTTCCATGGACATTGTGAGACACCCTGGCCTGCTCAGACCTCCCATCTTCAGAGAACAAAATCAAAGAAGGAATCCCCTTTTCCTGTCCATCCTGTTAAGACCAAACATGTGTCCCTTAGCCTTACACCTGCATACACTGCAGTCCACGCATTCCCCTATAGTGTCCACTCACCAGCCTGTAGAGACAGTTGCTCGGGATTCTAGCGATCGCCTCCTGTGTCCACCCCTCTGGTCCTCGAGACCTCCAGGGTGCCCGATCCCTGCAGCTCGGGAACTGCTGCCTGCTGGCTACCTTGCTAACCCAAGTGCCTCATACTCGGGCCCATCCGTGCTCTTCTGCTGTGTGTCCTGACATTCTGCACCATGTACCCGAAGTTCTGTCACATGTAGCCCCACTATTTCTTAACAAGAGAGCCCCAGTTCCCAGTGAGTTGTAAGTCTTGGGCTGCTAACGACAGAGAAGCCTGTAGTTAGTTCTACCCCACCAGTTGCTACAGAGGAGAAAGGTGAGGCTGGCTGCTTCCACCAAGATTTACAATCTCAGACACTCCAAATAGTAGTTCTACTCAGTCCTATAGGGTTGCTATGAATCTGGATTGACTTGCTGGCAGGCGTGTGTATTTATATATTTAATATTTATATTTAATACAGATTTAATTCCTTGAACAAGGCCCTCAGGTTGGTGCCAACAGGTAAACGCTTAATACTAGCTGTAAGGCTGTCGTTTGAACCTACGGGAGGCTCTCAGGAAGGCAGGCACCGTGAAATCCCTGTGGTGCTGTTAGACTTGGCACGCGCCGTGCCGCCACGAGTCAGAGCGGCCTCCTGGGCAAGTAACAACAGAGTCCTTGCACACGTGGTATCTGTGCACGCGCCCCAGTCTAGGCTTCAGCTCCACGAAGACTCGTCGGTGCGCTGGTCATACTGTGGTGGCTGGTGAGCTGCTGGAAGCTCCACCACGGGCATTCCAGATACCAGTAGGGTCACCTGCGGCGAGCAACTTCCAGGGGACGTTCAGATTCAGAACAGACTGTGAAGAGGAACACGCAAACCTCACGAATGGCAGAATGCTGTCTGCATAGTACCTTAGGATGAGCCCTCACCAGCAAGACCTGGGCACGCCTCCTCTTAAGGAGAGTCCACCTTCATGGCGTAGAAAGAGCCGAGCTTTCAGGACCTTCATTGGCCGACGGGCATGAATGAAAACGAGGCGAAACCATGTTAAATATCCACTGATGATTGGAATGCGGAGTGCACGAAGTCTGAATCCAAAACGTTGAAAGCTGTCCAGTGGAGTGGAACACACAGCCAGCTGAGCGGGCAGGAGGTGGCACCGGAACGCATGGTGGCGCTGCCTTCGCAGCAGAGAGAAGACCCGCGTGGCTACTGCGCAGGGATGACACGCAAAGTCGGGAAGGGTTCCATATTTAAAAAACACCAACAAGCAACTGCTGGTGATGATGAACAGGCAACTCTTTGATTTAACTATGGAGAAGAAGATGTGAATTTTATATCAAATAAACCAGCTGTTCTCAACCTGTGGGTCACAACCCCTTTGAGGGGTCGAACAACCCTTTCACAGGCGTCGCCAAGACCATCTGCAAACACATGTCCGATGGTCTTAGGAACCGAGACACGGCTCCGCTATCCCTCTCCAGGTGGGTCTGCCCACATACAAGTACCTGGCATGAAGACTTACCCAGGCTATACCATGCTTCAAGACAAAGTTTCATTTACTTGTAATTAGAAATAAATGTCACAGTATAGAATTACGTAGTTTTTTTGTGATTCATCAGTATGCTTTAATTATGTTCAATTTGTAACAATGAAAACACATCCTCCATATCAGATATTTACATGATGATTCACAACAGTAGCAAAATTACAGTTATGAAGTAGCGATGAAAATAATTTGATGGTTTTGGGGGGGGGGCCCCCACATGAGGAACTGTACTGAAGGGCTGCAGCATTAGGAAGGTTGAGAACCACTGTACTAAACAAAACAAAACTTGCCCAATGTTACCATGGATGGAGGAGGAAGGGTTTTTGCTTAGGGGGTGCGGAGCGTATGTTCACGGTGGCAGGATACTGGGAAAAGATATCAATGGTTGTACAACCGTCTCATCAGTGGCCTTGAACACACGTAGAAGTTGTTGAACTAGAGACTTTTGAGGGGTAGATTTTTGCCACCATTAAAAAAAAATTGAATACAAGGAAGAAGAAAATGTGCTAAAATTGTGGTGATTGTTTAACTCTTCCTGATATGATTGAATTATTGAATTGTATATGTGGCTGAAGTGCTAATTGCTGAGTTGAAACAGACTGATATTGGCCCCTGTCTGCAGGGCAACTGTGGCTTACTGGGCTTGGAGTGCCAAGTCATCATCAAAAAGAACATTTTGAGATCTATGGTGGAGTTCAATGGTGTCAGTGATAGAATAATATCTGTAGTTAGGACAACTATTAATTATTCAACTTAGGCACCAACCAATAAAGCTGCTGCTGAAATAAATCAAAGAATCCTACCAACATCTTCAGTCTAAAAAATGACCTTGGTGATAAAAATGTATCTGGAGATTACATGATACAATTTTGATTTATTTCCAATGACGACTATGCTGCAAAAAACCCTTTGCAACGTCCTAAGTCATAAAAGTGGGCCTCACCAGATGGAAGACACAGGGATCGAAGTGATGACACCTGGGAGAAGAGACGATGGGGGAATCTCAATGGTATCAGCTAAAAGAGCCAAATCCATTGCTCATAAGCAAATGCAGGTTCAAGCTGAAAAATCAAACAAACCTATGTGAGCGAACATACATCTGAATTTACAGGCGATCTCAAGAACAGATATGCCCCAAACACTAAACATCATACCTGAAGAAAGCAAAAGATCATATTAAAAAAGGGGAGAAAAGGCCACCGTGGCTGTTGGTAGAGGCCCTGAAACAGGCCCCGGAATGCAAAGTAACTAAAGCAAGTTGAAGAAAGAAATGATGAAGTAAAAGAGCTAACTGAAAAAGCTAAAGGTTGGATGGAGAAGACAGAGAATCCTGTTGAAACCCTCTAAGCCTTACAAAGTCGAGGAGCCACCCACAGCTCTTTTCAAGATGAAAGAAGTGGGGGGAAAACCAACCTCCAGTTACATATTGACGGGTTCTCCTTGCAGGAAGTATTACAAAGATGTAATAACAGAGTCACACTGTACCCAAAGAACTGGTCAACATACAACCACTTCAAGAGGTAGCACACGACCAAGAATGAATGGTACTGAAGGAAGAAGTCTAAGTGGCACAGAAGGTATTCAAAGATATTTGCCAAAATGAGGCTGGAATTCCAGTGGAAATGTCCCTATGGTAGGACAGTCAGAACATACCACTCTGTCTTGGAAGACGTGCAGCCAGATGCTTTTTAGAATAGAGGATGGGGAGACTCTGTCTCACATACTTTGGACACGTTATCAAAAGAGACCAGTCCCGAGAGAAAGACATCAAGCTTAGTAAAGTGAAAAAGGAAGATAGACAAATCTGCATGATATAGTGTCTGGGGTCTTAAAAGGCTTGAAGAGAAACTCGTAGCCATCTAGCTGAGAAGTAACAAAATCCATGTGGAAGCACACCAGCCTTTGTGACTGCGGGATGTAGAAGGGGTCAGTCCCAGGTATCAAAGACCCAGAACAAAAAAATCCTATCAATGTGAGTGAGGGGGAGTGTGGAGTGGAGACAATTGGACATCTCCTTACAGAAGGGTCACAAATAAGAGATGAGCCAGTCAGGGTGCAGTGTAGCATCAATGAAACACAACTTTCCTCTAGTTCTTTAAATCTTCTACCTCCCCCACTATCATGATTCCAATTCTACCTTACAAATCGAGCTAGATCAGAGCATGTACACTGGTACAGATAAGAACTGGAAACACAGGGAATCTAGGACAGATAAACCCTTAGGACCAAAAATGAGCGTAGCCATACCAGGAGAAGTGGAAAGTGGGGGGGAAATAGAGGAACTGATCACAATGAATGATCTACATATAACCCCCTCCCGGGGGGCAGGGAGTACAGACAACAGGAAAGTGGGTGAAGGGAGACATCAGTCAGTGTAAGACATGAAAAAATAAGGGTTTGTGAGGGAGGGAGAGAGAAAAATGAAGAGCTGATACCAAGGGTTCAAGTAGAGAGAAAATGGTTTGGAAATGATGGCAACAAACGTACAAATGTGCTTGACACGTGGATGAGTGTATGTATTGTGAAAAGTGTATGTCTGAATCCCCAATACAATGATAAAAGAGAAAAATCAGCACATACAAATTGTGGCGGACTACAAGAATTAGAATGCTTTTTAAAGTAGAGGCTGGCAAGACTCCCTGACTTCCTTTAGGCATCTCAAGGAAGAATAGGGCACCGCATTTGGTAGAGGTTCAGAGAAAGGAAGAAAAACTCTCCGTGAGAGGACTGATGGGTCTAACACAAGAGACTCACGGCTCTACACGTGATGGACAATTCTTGCTCACCCTTGAATAGTGAGTAAATTTGCTCTCACTCGGAGCGCTGGTGTCACGGCAGGATGACCATTGGGCAGCAAAAGGAAACGTCAGAATTACAGGCTCATAAACCCTCTGCAGAATTGACTCGATGGCAGTAGGTTTGAAATGACAGCACCTACTTGTAAAAAATTTCATAATTCCCTTTGCTTGGAGCTTTTCCTTGTACTGAAAAACAAATTCACTGCCATGGAGTCAATTAAGACTCATAGTGATCCAATAGGATAGGGTAGAATGGCCCCGATAGGCTTTATAGGGGCCGAACGTCTCACCTCCCTCTAGAAGATCAGCTGGTATTCAATCTGTTGACTGTGGGGTTAGCAGCCCATTATATAACCACTATGTTACCAGGGCTCCTTTCTTAGACTGCAGGAAGGTTAAATAAGAACCTGTTCTGAGCTGCCTGTAAGTCAACCTAAAAACAATTAGGAAAGTATCTCACTCATAAACCCAGGGAAGACCTATCAACAATCACGAAAATAGTGCAGGACAGAGGCATTGTTTGATATGGAAGGAAGCGATTTAAATGTGGTCTATCTTTATTCATCAGAGTATGCCTGGGAGTTCTCTTTTCTCCGGTGACAATAATGCGCTCTATTGATGTGACATCTAATATGACTCCCCAAACCGTCACTGCCCACACAGCTAACACTAGCCCGACCTCTTATTGCCCTTCTTACAACCTCTGGCTTAGTAACAGTTCAACTCCATAACCCTTCCACTAAACGGATGAACTTCTAACACCTTAACCATGTATCATGTTAAATGTCACAAAAGCAAAAACAGAAAGCCTTTGTAATGAGTTTTGATTAGACTTGCGAAAGTCCTAATTGTAAAACTAATTTAACGGAGGTTCTTTTATCTTTATACAAAACGCTGAACAAAGAAAATGCTTTTGTACAGAAAAATTGAAGACAGGAAATTAACTTCTCTGGTTGCAAGAAGATAGTGAAATTCAGAATTTGGAATTTAACTTTCTTTCTGGGCCGGGTGGGGAACCCCTAATCGCTAAGTAAAATCACAAGTGTATTTTGGAGGGAAACTGTTCTGTTTAATGTTTAGTCCAGCCTAGTGGTTAAGAGGATACTTTTTTTTTTTTCACTAGAGAAAAGCTTGTAGTTAGTTCAGGGATCGTTTGCTGGCCCTTAGGAGCGTTTTCCAGTCCAGTCTGTTAGGGCACCATGCCCTGGCCCCAAAGTCCACTTTCAGCATTCCCTGGGGACCTTGCCACTCCATTCCCTTGCTGTTCCGCTGCACTCCCCCAGTGATTTGCCTCGGTGTGGTGGGATCAGGTCAGGTGCAATTCCCACACTGCGTCTCCGGTGCTGTCCCCTGTATCGCCCTTAGTCACTGAGGGGCATCATGTCTCATAGTAGGGCCAGCCATGTTGTTCTCTCTGTGGACTGGCTGCTCTACTCAGGAACATCATCATCACGGCCTGGTGGGCCAGGCTGTGCTCCACTCTCTCCTCCTGCCCCTTCATCTGCTCCCGTGTGCTCTGATCAGATATGTCCATCTCCCGGAGCTGCAGAGTCAATGTCGTCCTTTGGAACACATTCTTTTCGGGGAAGGGCAGGAATCCACTTAATTTATGGTGCTGGGGCCAGCCTCCCAGGCCTCTCCACTGGTTCCCTCCTCCACGCCGGGATATTGCATTCACACCTTGCGACACTGGGTTGAAGTCTGGTCCCACTTTCCCTCAGCGGACTCATGTTGTACTTGTCCTTTTGTGCCTGACTTACTTCGCTTAGCATGATTTCCTCCAGTTCTTCCCATGCCGCTATGTGCCTCATACGTTCACCACTGCTTTTTAGTGATGCGTAGTATTCCATTGTATGTATATACCACAGTTTTTTAATCCAATCGTCAGTTGATGGAAATTTGGGTTGCTTCCAACTCCTTGCAATTGTGAACTGTGCCGCAATGAACATTGGAGCACAGATGTCTGGTCTTGGTTTGTTTCTTGCCTCTTCTGGGTATATGCCCAGTAGGGGGATTGCTGGGTCATATGGTAACTCTATTTCCATCTGTTTTAGGTATCACCAGATTGATTTCCATAGTGGCTGTACGTACTTACAGTCCCACCAGCAGTGGATGAGAGTTCCTGTCTCCCCACAGCCCCTCCAACACTTGTTGCTTTCTGATTTTTTGAATTGGGCTACCTTTGAGGGTGTCAGGTGGTACCTCATTGTTGTTTTAATTTGCATTTCTCTTATGCTAAAGATTGGGAACATTTTCTCATTCGTTTGTTGGCCCTTCGGATTTCTGCCCCTGTGAAACTTCTGTTCAAGTCCTTTGCCCACCTTTCAAGTGGGCTATTGGTTTTTTTCTTTTTGGAAGCTAGCAGAGTACTGTAGATTTTAGTAATAAGGCCTTTGTCTGATGTGTCATTGCTAAAGATGTTTTCCCAGTCTGTGGACTCTTATTACTCTCTTGGTGAATTCTTTAGATGTACACAAGTGTTTTATCTTCAGTATATCCCATTTGTCGATTTGTGCCTCCTCTGTGTTTGTGTCCTTCCCTATTTCTGATAGCCTGTGTATTCCCTGCGCCAAAGTTCTCAAGTTGGTCCCAATTCCCTCATTGATGGCCCTAATAGTTTGGGGTTTAACTTCAAGGTCTGTGATCCACCTTGAGTTTATTCTTGTGCATGGAGTGAGATAAGGGTCTTCATTTTTCTGCATGTTGATATCCATTTTTTCCAGCACCACTTGTTAAAGAGGGCATCTGCTTCCCATTTGATATTTTTGGGGCCCTTGTCAAAGATCAGCTGTGTGTATGCTGATGCTTTTATTTCTGGGTTTTCAGTTCTTTTCCATTGGTCTGAGTATCTGTCATTGTACCAATACCATGCAGTTTTGAGAACTGTGGCTGTATAGTATGTGCCAAAGTCAGGTAAAGCAAGCCCTCCCACGGTGTCCTTCTTCTTGAGGAGTTCTCTGCTAATTCTGGGCTTTTTCCCTCTCCATATGAAGTTGGTAATCAGTTTTTCCATTTCTTTGAAGAAAGATGATGGTAATTGTATCGGGATAGCATTAAACTTATATAGTGCCTTTGGCAGAACTGACATCTTAACTATATTAAGTCTCCCAATCCAAGAGCATGGAATATTCTTCCATTTGTTGAGGTCGCTCTTGGTTTCTTGTAATAGTGTTCTATAGTTTTCCCTATATAGATCTTTTGTTTTTTCAGTCAAGTGTATCCCTAGATATTTCAGTTTGTGTTTGGCTATTGTGAAGGGTACCACCTTTTTGATCTCTTCTTCTGTGGTCTTATCTGATGTGTATAACAGTCCGATGGACTTCTGTTTGTTGGTCTTGTATCCTGCCACTCTGCCAAACTCCTCTATTGCTTCCAGTACTCCCCTTGTGGAACTTTTGGGATTTTCCATATATAAAATCATATCATCTGCAAATAACGATAGTTTCACCTCTTCCTTCCCTAGACGAATACCTTTGATGTCACTTCTTTGCCTTATGCCGTTAGCTAAAACCTCCAGCACGATATTAAATAGGAGTGGAGACAAGGGGCATCCTTGTCTGGTTCCCTTTTTCAGTGGGATTGTTAGTCTTTTCTCCATTGACTACGACTTTGGCTGTTGGTTTTTCATATGTAGCTTGTATTATCTTGAGGAACTTTCCTTCCATTCCTATTTTCGCTAGTGTCTTAAACAGGAATTGGTGTTGGATGAAGGATACATTTTTAACCAACTCCTTAGGTTCAAATCAAGTCTTGGCTCTACCACTTTTAGCCACAGTCCTGGCAAATTATTTAACCTTTCTGTGATTTCCTTCATTGATAAAAAAGTTAACAAGACCTACCTTATGGGGTTGCTTCAAGGATTAAGTGGAAGAATCTCTGTGTAGGATGTGCTATCCCTGGCACACAGACAGACACAAGGCTTGAGCACTTGCTGGTATTGCTTTATGCAAGGAATGCTGTTTACCTGTCATTTGAACGGCACCCCCTTCCCTCACTCTTCTAGTAACATCGACAACACTAATCCACCTATTTTCTGATTTCGACTGGAATCAGTGACACTCTTATAAACTCAATTGCCAGAACAATTGAACTCATTCGTCTCAACACCAGTGGCTAATTAGATAGCTTGAACTTCAGAGATGAAATAGATGGTTCCCAACATCTAAACAAGCACCTCTCCCCCTCCTGCGTGCATATTCCTAGCCCAGAGTTTGCCTTTCTGTCAGCATGGGTGATTCTTTCCAAAGCAAGTGGTCTTCAGACTACACTCAGAAATGCCGATTTAGGATCACTGTGCAGCAGGTGATCCTCATGGAGGGTCTACTTGCTGATCACTTGTCTCGTTTTGTAAAAATAGATTCCTAGGTGTCCAATCATTGGAGTGTGACTCCAGGAGTCGGGTGGGGTGTGTCTGCATTTTCAAAAAAGCAAGCTCTATACTTTTAATCAGTTGCATTTTATTTTCTGTGCCTATATGATGGTTAAAATTTTGAGAGAATAATATCTTTTATATAATGCACACAACACTTGAAAAACAGAAAACAAAACCCCAGTGGCCCCACTGCTAACAAAGGCTCACAGAAGCATCTTGGTTTCTTGAAAATCACTTCTACATGCCTCTGTCTCTCAGCAAATTGCTCGTGTTAGATTGGTAAAGGTGTTTTACAGGAGTTATTACCGAATAATGGGAAGATACTTGAATATGTTTGGGAAAAGTACCGTACATACTCGAGTATAAGCTGACCTGAATATCAGACAAGGTAGCTAATTGGACACAAAAACAACATAAAAATGTACTGAAAAACTCAGCTTGTATACGAGTATATACAGTAATAAAGGGATATCATCTCTATTTGTATGATTTTTAAAAATTCTGTTTTTGAAAAAGGAAAGTGGTCTAGAGTCAAGTAAATTATCCAGGGTGACAGTAAAAGGCATCGGCACAAACGATGCTAAAAATGGAGTCGCCTGGACCCCAACCCAACACTTCCCACTCTTTCTTCCTTACCTCCAGAATCACTCTTCTCCAATGCTTTCCTTTCCTTTCTCTAACCCAGAAGGCTGGCAAACTTTTCTGCAAAGGTCAGATAGTAAATAGTTTAGGTCTTCTGGAACCCAGGGTGTTGGGGTAACCACTTCTACCATGGTAGCACCCGACATAAGTGAATATTCGCGGCAGCATTCCAGTAACATGTTCTCTGTAACAGCAGGTGGGAGCTGCGGGGGGGGGGGGGGCTCGATTGTGCTGTGGAGAATTACCCACCCCTCTTCCAACCAAAAGACTGGAAGCTGAGGGCCCTCTAGACGCCCCTTTCCTCACGTGTGGCAATGTGCCTGCTTCATGAAATGGAGACCACAGATCGAATAACGTCACTTGAGGGGCCAGGATGGAGAATCTAAGCATCTACATGAGTAACAGTCAGATAATTTCCCCTGTAAGAAGCTTAGAATCCAGTCTTACTGTATCCAGATTGAGCCACAGGACAAGCTACTATACAACAGCATGTTAAAAAACATGTTTATTTTACAGTATGTACAATCAGGAATATATTTAAAAGCATTATCAATTAAAATACATGAAGACCATAAATCACAATTTAGTTCGTTCTTAGTGTATATACTCACATTAAAATATAAAGAACCTATGCCAAAAGAGAGTCCAGAGTGCGCATTTGCTCAACCTTGGTACATACATACTCCATTGGAAAACAGCAATCAAAACTGAGTCTCACCAGAACGAAGTTCGTGTGAGGGGTAGTAACCACTATCTTGTTTTGATGAGGTAGTAACTAAACTCTTTTGGCCATGTATTAATACTTTAAATCAATCACAAGAAATATGAAAATGATCACAAAAGAAGGCCAACAGAAGTAAAAATTCCACTAGAAATGTGAACAGCTTCACTTTAAGGAATGTCGCAGTTGTTCAACGTGATGATGCGCAGTGTTCCGTGGAGCGTCTTTAATTTGAGCAACGCTGACTGACTCTGCGTGGGCTGTAATTCAGTCAGTCACTGCCGTGTCACATCATGGCACCGCTACTCCGTGGCTCAAATTCGATGTCAAAGGCATTGTTTTCAAGCACAGACAAGCAACCTGACAGGGTTCTGCTTAAATATAAAAGGGCCAGTTACTACAACAGGTGGTTAATTGGTTTGTTTCACAAAGAAAACAAGCCAAATACATTTAAAAAAGATGTTATGGAGCCAAATGCGTATGGACAACGTCACAGTTTACTTTTGTGACTTACTGCATCACATCTCAATGCTCTGTGCAAATATAAACACCAGTGCACTAGCATTAAAATTAAAAACAAGATTATAAAAGGATTACAGCCTCTGTTACCATTTTAAAAGTTACAAGATTTATATCATATTACTAAATTACATAGAATAAAAATACAATAGTGTTTAATGTAGTTTTCATTGCCAGCACCCCATTTCTGTCATATAACCACACCCCAGAAGATACTAAAGAATTCTTAAAATATTAATCCCAATTGCATCTTTCATCCACATTTACATCTGTACAGATAAGACACGTACTTGTACATCTCATAAAAGTACATTATCTACATAAATTCTTGGTGTATGTCCTCAGCAAAATGAAGTTTCACAGAAAAATACTGCCTATATGTACAAAGATTACATAACAATGAGTTAAGCACTTGTGTGGTTCAAATATGCTAAATATATCCATACCACTTAAAACAAAAATCCCCCCTTTGTCTCATGCCACATAAACTACAGAATAACCGGAGCCAAGTGACTGCAGTCTGTGCGGCACGGCTCGCGTGGCCCTCTGTGCGGCGGCGCTGCTGCTGTCCCCAGTGACTGGCAGAGCACATTGCTCAGTAACTGTTTTCATGGCCCGCCAGGATGTAGAGATTGCTATTTGCGGTGGGGTTATCAGTTGGCCTACTTTCCAAAACCACGACCCTAAAAGTAAAACGAACAGAAACAGAGGACAGAGTTATTCTTGAAAATGACTAGCAGCATAAACCGCCCACTGCCCCCGCGGGCTGCTTCTAAGTGGGGCTTCTTTGATTTGTGGGTGAAGCCCATTTGCAGG
Source organism: Tenrec ecaudatus (assembly GCF_050624435.1). Taxonomy (NCBI): domain Eukaryota; kingdom Metazoa; phylum Chordata; class Mammalia; order Afrosoricida; family Tenrecidae; genus Tenrec; species Tenrec ecaudatus. Next base: position 30,929,092 of record NC_134546.1, read on the forward strand.
CCGTCTGGGGAGAGGGCCGGTTCCCACCGGAGAAGTAGTTTTACTGCCCACACCCGTCCTGCCCTAACCCCAGTTTCTTGTCAGCACACGACGGGAAACCCACGTTAGAGGCAATGTGGAGGATGAAGTCTTACAGAGTCTAACAACAATGAGTGGCTCAAGAATCAGAAGATAAACCACAGCAGAACTAAAACGCTATCTGGCACCGAAAACCTTTCTTTATTGGCCTGCGGTCTTGTCATGTGTGGTAGACCAGACTTCATGTAGTATTTTTAATGCAAAACCAGCCCCGACAGATAGGTACATTCTTTTTGTTTAGGAGATCAGGCACATCTGCAAGGGTCTTCTAACTTTCTCTTCTTCTTGTTTTTTTTTTTTTTTTTGGGGGGGGGGTTTCCAGAAAAAAACAAACAAACAGAAAACCTGCTAGACAAATTCTAAAAGAGCTGTAACACTTTGTCGAACATATTACTGAGAAATGTCAGTTCTCATGAAAAGACGCCAGTTACATGTGGGACTAAGAAACACACGTAGCTTTATATTTTAAATAGTTTCTCTTCATACCTGTCAGAGCCAAGGAGCCTGAAAATTCTTGTGCTGTCTGAAATTTCTTGTGTTACCTGTTCAAGTAAAAATGTAAATTTAATTTCTGAAATTAGAAAACAGAAAAGTAGATGGGCATTTTATAACTTTACAGAAAACAAACCTTTTCCTAAGATGGAAAAGATATTCCTGTATGCCTTAATAACACGGCGCACAGGGGCAGAGTTGTGTTAGTCTAGGAAACGCATGGCTGAATTTGAATAAATTTGAATAAAATATAGAAATAGGAAAGCCACTTATGTTACATTATACACTTGAAGGGACCTTTAAAAGCACAGTATTCTGGCTCACCTTCTTAAGAAGGCCACTGGCCGCCGTAACTCACGTAGACCTGGTGCTTTGATTGAAAATGGTGCAGTATGAAGTATTGAAACGACAGGCACAACTTAACTTCGAATCCTAATTCTCACACTTAAACCACTGGGCAGCATATGATCTCCTAAACATATTTTTGCCTTGTGCAAAATGGAATAAAAAATATCTACTTTGGAGTATTCTCATAAATATTAAGTGGATATAATGTCTAGCTGAGAATACTCCAAAGATGCTAATTCTTGGTTCTTTTTCTTGCCCACTGTCTCGAAATAATAAAAGATTTCATAGTCGTACACATCCTTCAGAAAGTCCTCAGAGGGACCAACTGCCAGTTGGGGAAGCAGGGGTAAGACTACAGGGAAAGAGAAACCCAGGACAGGTGGTAGCTCACTGACGGCAAAACATCCTAAATTACAGTGGCTCTACCTTCTTCCCTAAATTTGGTAGGCTGCAAAAAATTTTGAGTTTGAAACTAAACTTATTTCCTAATACTTTATCAACTAATTACTCCAGAAACATCAATTATTCCTACGTTCTGTAGCCCAGCTCACCTGAAGGATACAACGCACTCACATAAGTAACAAGGGTTCAAGGCTCAAGATTGTGATTTTTAGTAGATTCTGGGGTTTGCCTACTAGAGGGGTATAATCTTATTTTTGGAGAGGTGGCATTGAAGTAAGGGCAGTCTCGGGAGTTTAAAAAAGCCCTCTGGTGATATTCTGTAAATACCTTTTGAAAAACAAAACTAAACAATCAGTCCTGTAATACTTTGCTTTTTCTGCTCAGTGTTCACTAGTTGTTGACTGTTCTTAATCTCCCTGCCCAATTCCCTCAGGTGATTTAACACCATTCTGAAAAGTGAGATCTCATGGGCATTACTGCTAAAAACATGTTAGCAGAGACCTTTTGAACACTTCCTACAAGCCAGGCATGATGCCAAGCACACCACGTGGTTCATTTTATTAACCCTTTGAAGCACTATTTCATTTTCCCCAGTCCACAGAAATATGAGGGGTACCCCCCAAAACAGGGTATTGTTCAAAACTATATATTTAAAGTTTTTTACAAAACAACTTTATCACCTTCAAAGTACTCTCCATTACACTTAATGCATTTGTCAAATCTGCGATTCCATTCTTGGAAACATTTTTCAAACTCCTCGGCTGGGATGGCTGACAGCACCTCTCTCCGTATTTCCTTCACCGCTTCTACCTCATCAAATCGCTGTCCTTTCGTGTCCCTCGTCATTCACGCAGACAAAAATGAAGTTGCACGTGTGTGGGGCAAGAGAGGCAGGCTGTGTCTTGCCCCAAACTGGCGCACTGAGATGGCTCCATGAGCAGGTACATTGTCGTCATGGCAAAAATAGTCTCCCCTCTGACACCAATCAGGCCTTTTCTGCTGCACACAATTTACGCTCTTTTCAGAACCTCCAAATAGAAAGCTTTATTAACAGTCTGATCTGCTGGAATGAACTCTCTACTACGAATCGTCATTTTTGTCTGTTTGGGAAGTTGATGGACGTCCAGAATGAGATTTGTCATCAGTCGACATTTCACCTTTTTTTGAAAGGAGAAAACCACTCGTACACTTGAGTTTTTCCACAGCGCTGTCCTTACAAGCTGTGTCCAACATCACAACAGTTTCTGCAGCATTCCCAGCCCCCTCTCAACCCCACGCCCAGGAAAAAGAATTTCACAGCCGCACGCTGTTCACTTAAATTGACCATCACAAAAGAGGAGGTTTGAGTGAAACTGCTTGTACAAAACATTCCCTGTGACCAGAGAGAATCTTCCTAGGCGATGCCACTGGCTCCACTAACCCAGAGTTGCTTGATGCTTGCCCAGCGCAATTTGTGTGTGTGTGCACGCGTGCTTGAGAAAGTTAGTGATATTCCAAGCTCACACCGCTGATAAGAGTTGCGACTTGAACTAGGGGGTCCTGCCCACACTGATTGCTTGGTAGAAGAACTGTACTGAGTTTCATGAACCTTAGTTCAGGGCACAATGTGCTACTGTCTTGCCTTTGGCATGAAAAGGTGCTTCTCCCACAGTGATCAAGTGAAGGTGACGCTTTACAGACTGGCAGAGGGCATTCACTTGAGGGCACTGGAAGAATTTTTGATGATTTTATTTACTATGACACTGAGGGGGAGGAGTGGAGAGGAAAAAAAGCAAATTTTGTTGATGTTTATAACCCTAGCACTTTCTGACAGAAATGATACATTGAATAGAATACATCACGCTGCTTGGGGTTAAATTCTTTCTGAAAGTGTGGTAGGAAGAACTCGAAAGATACAGACACAGGTGAAGGGAAGGGAAGAAAAGATGTGGAAAGAATCTGGCAGTGCAGAGGCAACTGAAGGAAGGGGCAGAGTGGCCTCACAGGACATGCAGGGTCCTGTCCTTCTAGCCGGCCGTCTGAACTGCCAGGCAGAGAAGGCGTGTCAGTCAGGGCTCTTGGTCCAGGTGTGGGGTCTGGGAATGTCAAGCAGAAACCATGGTGGTTAGCTTTAAGCAGTTGGGGAAAGTCTTGTTTTGAAAAGGCGGGTGTTGTCTGGAAGAACATAAAATATGCACTGAAGTTATCTGAGTACTGGAGAGAAAGCGTTGGCTATGAAACAAAGGTTACTTTAAATCACTAGTCTGAATAGAGACTATGATGGTTCCCAAGTCAAGCATTCCTGGTAAAAATTAGCAAAACCCAAATCAAAAGATTTGTCTGAAGTACAATTTGACAACACCTTGTGACTATTTAATAAGAAAAATTTTTTTTTAAAGGATTACTTACTTCATTTGATCTGAAACTTCTACCTTGCATTCCGTGTTTCCAGAAAGCTAGCACGCTGTCCTGTAGGCAAACTAGCAGGCAAGAACAGCTCAGTTACTGCTATTGTACAAAAGTTCAACTGCTAAGCATCATTTAATCCCTCTTTCTATCTTCAATGGCAACATTTCAACTGGTCACTAGCGTTAAAAAAAAAAAAATCACTGCCAAAGACTTAACTGATAAGAGTAGAAGCTGCAGATCTTTACATGAGCAGAAAACCTCCTTGTTCTCAGAGTGCTGGTGGATTCGAGTCACTGACCTTGTGCTTAGCAGCCCAAAGCACAACCCACTATGCTACCATGGGTCATTTCAAATATACACGCTCACCTACTGCCACGGAGTCCACTCTGACTCACAGTGACCCTACGGGACAGAGCAGAACTGCCCCTGCGGGTTTCCAGGACGGTTACTCTAGATGGGAGTCAAACGCCTTATCGTTCTCCTGGGGAGTGGCTGGTGGTTTTGAACTGCTGACCTTGAGGTTAACAGCCCGGTGCATAACCGCCACGCAACCAGCGCACACCACACAGTACTTAATATAAAATACTTAAAACACACACACGTACCACCACTCAACTATGAAATCCTAATATTTGCCAATAGGTTTAGAGAAAATTAGACCTGGCATCTTACATACCCCATGCTTTCCATGGTTCATACATTTGGTATGATGAAAATTCAAGGTATTTCTAGATTTTTTGTTATTGCAAACAATGATGTAATAAGCATTCCATTATCTTTTAACTCCATTTTGGACAAAATTTTATAGACCCCTCGTAACCAATCCAGGTTTTGTGTGTATAATGAATGAGGAAGAAATGTAACTTTGCTTCCCATATATGACCAATTTTTTCAGCATCATTTGTTGAATAGTCCCATCATTTCCCAGGATCTTTTCACGGTTTTCTGTTTGATCCTCATATTTCCTGTTTCGTGTCTAATAAAACAATGTTGCGGTATGGTGACAGCAAGCATCCTCACTGTTTTATATTTTAATGGCAATTATTTGGACCATTAAACATGATGTTTACAATAGGGTAAGGTCATTTCCTTCCTATCCTAATTTACGAAGCAGTTTTTTTGTTTAAAACATGAACAGAGTTTATTGAATTTTTTGGCAAAATAAAAAGTTATATGACTTTAAAAATTTTTGGTTACATACTGCATAAATCTCCCAAGTTTTTCTGAGATAAAGTATCTTACTCGTTAGTGTGGAATTTTATTTGTTAATCTTATTTTAATAGTGATGTTCATAAGTCACATTAGATTATCATTTTTTATTTTATGTTCCAATCTTATACAGTTTTAGTATCCTTATTTAGTTGGGTCTCATACTTTAATTCCCTCATGATTCCTTGTCTACAATCTCCAGATCTGTATGGGACTGGGTGTTTGGTCCTTGTTCCGGACATGAAAAGCTGTAAAGCCATGCAGCCCTACGTCCTCTGTAGGGAGAAGCTTCTGATTATCAGGCCCCTCCAGCAACAAGGTCTCAGACTTGGACACTGTTCTGAGTTTCTGTCCTTTGTTTACTTTGTATTTTCATCCCGTGCTGTTCTAGTGGCGGCTTCTATTTCACTGTCTTGGGCAGTTGTCCCCCCCAAATGACTTAGCTTTTTTTAAAAAGTGGAGGACATGCATTCAGGATTGAGAACTCAAAACAGCACAAACGAACTATCTGCCCTTGATCTGAACTCTCTGCAACATCTAGTATCTTTACTGAAGGACATTTAAAAAAATCATGGTTAAATATCATTTATACTTAAAAATACGACTTTAAATATTGTCCTTCATTTTTCCTGGCACAATCTCATCTATAATAATCTTTACCTTACTTTTCCTGGGTATAATTATTTTAGAATACTGATACCATCAGAAATACTTTTCTAGAAAAAGCTCTTGCCGAGTAAAATGTGGAAATATATTTATAAAGAAATGATACAGGAATCTGGAAGAAACAGAAAAATCATAACTATGTTGTAAGAAATGATACTATTTTTTTGAAATGTCAGATCTATAACAATTGTTTTCAATATTGTTATTAAACTAATTTAGAATATATGTATAACTTCAGGCTAATATTGACTTCCTACTCATTATATCCTATATTTGAAAAAAGATGAGTCCTTAGCAATGTACCGTATACACACAAGTATAAGCCAACCTAAACATCAGCCGAGACACTAATTTTACTACAAAAACTACATAAATAATGTGCTGGAAAACTCGGCTTATACACGAGTATATAAGGTATTTTTGTAACTTCAGGTAATTACCAGATCAATTATTTTCATCAGTTTAATCAGCCAAGATATTACTTACCTATTGATTCAATCTGGAAATCAAAGGTGAGTTCTGATGATAATTTTCTGCTGGATTTTAATCTTCCTTGGAGATTTACTATTTTTATACAACCTAGAGGGAAAAAAAATCACTGAGAAACGAAGATAAAGTAATCTTATTCCTTGAGGGCTATGTAACCACACCGAGCAACTCATGAACGGAGAGATGCACAGGGCCAGCCCCAGAGTCCACCTGACCCCCACTCCATCCCCTAGAAGTGTGCACTGCAGAGGACAATACCAACCCTACAGGCCTGGGAGGGACTAGACCCCGTATAGGGACAGAGAGGACTGTAGGCTCACAACAGCTCGAGACATGGCTGGAGCACACCACAACAGGGCAGTACTGGGACACATGGCGCCGAGTGAGTGAGCGGTGTACCCACTCTTACAGTGGGGTGAAGCAAGAAGGGAACATGAAAGATCAGCAGTGGGAGCAAAGCAAAGCTATAAACCCCCGAGGAGCCCCAGCAATACACTTCAGGCTAGGAGGGGCAGTTCCCAGGGCCAGTGGGAGGTGGGTCAGGGACAGACCTGGAAATGATGTCTGCTTTGTTCTGTGTGTGTTTTTTTTTTTGGCTAGGCATTTTCTTTGTTTTTTCTCTTTTTATTCAATCCTTTGTCTCTGTTGTTGTTTTGCCTTGCTATCTAAGACAGGAACTCATGGTTCTGGAGAGACTTGGGGGAGGAAGTGGCAGGGGAAAGGAGTGGTGAGCAAACAATGCCATAGACAGGGGAACAACTAGGGAATGAAAATCAACAAGGAGGATGTGTTGGAGCAATGGCAATCTAGCTGAGAGGAATTACTAAGAGGTGGGAGATGGGTGAATGCGGTCGTGGGGCAGGAGGAAGGTAAAAGGAAACAGCAAAGATTTAGGAAACAAAGCTATGGATAGAGGTATAAACATAGGTGTGCATTGATGTACTATATTAATTCATAAAAATATAGGTATTGGTCTATGTATATATATCTATATGGAAATACATTGAGGAAGTAGATGGACTTTGGGCTTCTGCTGAAGCCTCCCTCAATGCAAGAACACTTTGTTCTAACAACCTGGCATTCTGTGATGCTCACCTTCCTGGCACTATCACTAAAGACAAAATGTGTGCATAAGCAAATGTGGTGAAGAGAGCTGATGGTGCCTGGCTATCCAAAGACATAGTGTCTGGGGTCTTAAAGGCTTGAAGGCAAACAAGTGGCCATCTAGCCCAGAAGCAACAAGTGCACATGGAGGAAGCACATCAGCCTATGCGATCATGAGATCTTGACAGAATCAGGTAACAGACAACAGAAGACCCAAAACAAAACAAAAAACCATATTGTTGAGAACAGGAGGGGGTCAGAGCAGAGACACCCCCAAACCTGTTGGTAGACATTAGAACATCCCCTCAACAGAAGGGTCGCAAGGAAGGGATGAGTCAACCAGGGTGCAGTATAGCACTGATAAAACACACAATATTCCTCTGGTTCTTTGAGGCTTCCTCACCCCCCGCTATCATGACCCCAGTCCTGCCTTTCAGGTCTGGCTAGACCAGAGCAGGTGCACAGGTACAGATAAGAGCTCACGACACATGGAATCCAGGTCAGATAAACCCTTCTGGAACAGAAATGGGAGTAGTGATACCAGGAGGGTAGGGGGAGGAGGAAAGGGGGACCGAATGAAATGATCATCGCATATGTACAAATATGGACTGTCCTAAGAGCCCCCAATAAAATGTAAGAAAGTAAAAATAATAAGTTCATAAATAAAACTTACAGTCCATGCATACGAGAATGGTATCTCTCTCCAGTTGAGTTACATGAGTAACACTTGTCTGTGGGCTATCTACAACACAAAAAGCATTGAATAAAGTTATAGAAAAAGTAGTAATAAAAGCAAAGAGACATCAAAGAGAGTTCGGAGATCACTGCACTCGAAACGCAGTCATAAAATCACGGTAGTGGAGGATTCGAACTAGAGTCAGGCAGCTTGGGTGCCAACATTGAAGCAAGCGCTAAACGGTGTAAGTGTTCACCGCGGCCAGTGATGTTAGCCATTGCTTTCACTCTTTTACGTTAGTTATGACGGATTTCTGATTTTACGCTTAGAAGGCCTGGAACTGCCCTTTGTAAGTTTAAGTGACGTGATTTTCCCACCAACCCGAAGCCCACTTCTGCGTGCTCTAGACCCAGTAAGGTCTCAGTCTGTACCTACATGGTCTGTTAGTTAAACAAATCAGCTACTTTAAAACGAGCCATTTTCTTCAGTTCTAAAGAGATGTTTAAGACTGGACTTTCACAGTTTCTCCTTAAAGACAGATTCTGTCAACCTGTTGCTTATAAAACTGGTATGCACGTGAAGGGGCTTCACAGAGTCCGTGGAAAGGGGAATTAGGAGATGCCCCCACAAACTTTTGGAATCCTCTTTGAATAATGGTCTTAATAATTCAGCAAAACACAAACCTGACTCTGTAAACCACGAAGAGGTAGAATTCGGGTTGACGGTCTCAAACCGCACCACCTGGTTGAAGTCTCGCCCTCTGCTGACAGCCACACATACTAAGGGGTACTCCTGCTCTGGGACGACCAGCATCTCAAACATCCTGAGTGGACACGGGATAGGGAAATCGATGTGCTGAGGAGAGAAACAAAGACGTGCCGTCACACCCAGGAGAGTAAAATGCCAAAAACATAGTTTTATCAATCTTCAGTTCTGCTAAAACATACAAAACAATCAAGTTACTTCTTAGATAAAAACTCAAGGTATACAGAAAAATCAAATTTATTAAGTATTTTTATAAATACTTTACCATTATTTTAGGCAATTAGGGTTAGAAAATGGATCCCTGGTGGCGCAAATAGTTAAGCACTCAGCTTCTAACCCAGAGGTCAGTGGTTCGAACCCATGCCAAAACTCCTCGGGGTGGGAGACTTGGCGATCCACTCCCATAAACCTCATGTCTAGGAACCCCATGGGCAATCCTACTGTCACCCTGGTTAGCTTTGGGCCAGCATCAACTCCACGGCACCAAACAACAACAGGGCTGGATGGGAACACCCTCATCAAGTGTCTAACCCTTCTTTCTCAGAGTTGGAAACTGAGGCCCGGGAGTTTGGTGACTGTGTCAGGGTCCCCTAGCCCTTTCTGGTACAGGCTCCAAAATGGATTGTCTCCAGTTATATTTAATTCTGTATCCTTATTCAACTGAACAAAAGTGGATAAAAGAACTGAATTAGCCAGTGAGAATCATGCGAAATTTATCATCCAATCTCAAGCGATTTCATTCAATAAGGTAACATACAAGTAAAAGAAAACCAACTTTATTATTTTATCTTATTGTAAAGAGATGAATGAATTAAAAGTGTGGATAAACGTCATTAGCCATTAGGAAGTAAACTCACAATGAGGCACTCCCGATAGTGAAACGAGAGAGAGTCACAGCAATAGCCCTGGGAAGGAGCACACGAATGCTCACCCCACTGGGATGGGAAAACAGATGCCATCACACGCTCACTGCAGTATCTCCTAATGCAGACGTATGCACTCCCTGTGAGCTGCTAAAGCATCGCTGGTGTGCACGCCCTCAAGAATACGTGCCCACCTGGAGACACAAGAGTGTTCACAGCAGCACAGCTCATGAAAACTGTCCACTGGAATAACCCACATGCCTATCAGCATCAGAACGAACAACTGACATGGAGCCACAGCCAGAACCAAACTCACTGCCATTCTGACTCATAGCCACCCTAGGGGGCAGGGTAGAACTGCCCCTGTGGGATTCTAAGGTTGCAACTCCTTTTTCTCCCTTGGAGCTGCTAGTGGTTTTGAACTGCCAACCTTGGGTTAGCAGCCCAACTCGTAACTCACTGCATCACCAGGGCAATCAAACAGAACAATTTATAGCTGCACCCAATAGCTTCACAAATAAGCTTCACGAATAAAATGTTGCAACCCCCCCAGATAGCAATGAGCATATACAATTGATTCAATTCATGTCCAAGTTAAGAAATGGGGTAAAATGAATATGAATGGTTAGAGATGCAGGCTTCCACAGTAGCGCAGAAAGAAAAGGGCGTTCTTCAGCTGTGAAAGTCAGGTCTCCTTTGGTGGAAAGAGGTGTGGTGACTGGAAGTGGAGGGGGGGGGGGTACGGGTGATGGAGAATTCTGAAGTGCCAGAGGTTCTTAACAAAAAAAGTTCTTTTAATGTTTATTTTTAATACAGGAGTGGGCTGCTAACCCCAGGGTCAGCTGTTCAAAGCCACCAGCCGCTCCTTGGGAGACAGGCGAGGCTTTCTTCTCCGGTAAAGAATTAGTCTTGGAAACTCATGGGGGCAAGTCTCTCCTGTCCTGCAGGGTCCCCATAAGTTGAAATGCACTAGATGGCAGTGGGTGTGATTTTAAATATGCAAATATATCGGTGTCACTAAATCTCTCCAGCAGGGAATATTAACCATTAAAAACAAATGATTGCTTTAATAGTTAAGCTTGGTTGTTTTTAAAGTTTTTGATAACCACGTTGCTTTGCATAAAAGCTGCCCTTTGCCCTTTAGAAGTGTTTCTTAATACAACTCCCATGGTAAGCCAATTTTATTCCAAAACGAAGTTAGCATTTCTTTTATTCGTCAAATCTTGTTAAAGTAAACCAGAGCAACACTGAGAATTTCCCCCACTGTCCCTTTTTTCTCAATACTTTTTAAATGATCTTTTCACTCTTTTGAGAGAAAGCTCCTGGTGAGATCTTAACTTCCAGTCGTCGTATACAGAACTGTGCACTAGGGAAATCTGACATGTAAGCAGAAGCCACGACTTCACATTTTCTCAAGTCTTCTTTCATAGTTTTAGAGTAAGTTTCTTTAAGAAGCATGGCTCTGACCGTCATAACATGGTATGCTTTTGTATATTCTCTAAAAGGCGATTGCTAGCAGCCACAGAGCTACTTTCAATCTGGCAGCCTGCTGGAACTATTTAAACAACTGCTCCTTTCATATTTTCGGTGTTTTCAAATATATGCCATATAAAACCATTAAAAAGACAAATCTGCTGACTCAGAGACCTTATAAGATAAGAGGCGGCCTGCCCACAGGCTTCCAAGGCGGAGATCTTATACGGAAGCGGCCTGCTGCAGCTTCCTCTGCGGGACGGAAACATGGGCTCCAGACCCTGCAGCGCCAGGCTCCGCCTGCTCTCTACATAATTCTACACCTTCTCCCAGCCTCTCCGTGCTTTCCTGTTTGCCTCCATAATATCCCAAACGCTGCTATCAAACGGCGGCCGGAGTGCCGTCTCTGTATTTATGGAGACCACACTGAGGCTCTGGGGGTAGCGAGGTCGCCTTTGCTGAGTCCTTCTTGGGACACACCTCCCTGCTGGGCTGAGGAACCTGATTTGCCACGGGTGGAAGTTGCCGGGACCCCACTCACTTGCATAAAACCCTTAATTTTGGTACATTAAACACCGGCACCCTGAAGTCAAAGAATATGTTGCATGTCAAATTCAGGTTTTCAATCAATAATTTCCAGCTTACATAGCTCTCTGGCTTCCAGGCACTGTGCCTGGGAGAAGAGGCTGGAGGACCACTGAAGTGGAACCGCCAAGCCCCTCTGACCACGGCGCCACATGCCCTGAGCAGCAGGCACCGAGACACTGTTCGTGGTCCTGGTTTGCTTCAAACTTCACTCCAAAGACATCCGTTTTGAGGGCACGTGAAACTCAGTGTGCATCTGTGTTGTGCCAGGTTGATTACAAATTCACCGTGTCCTTATTTATTGTGATTACATGCTTTGTGACAGACTGGTAAATCAGTGACTGAAACGAAGTGAACTGTGCTGTGTAGGGAGATCTTAGTTTCGGTTTCATGATGTGATTCTCCTATAATAAGATCCCTATTTGTTTGACTTCAATCTATGGTTTGCTTTTGGAAAAAACCCGATTCATATTATCCTCCACCTACCAAGAATGTCGTTCTTTGTTATTTCCATTGTGTGTATGGACAAGATTTCTCAGCTTCAACCTTCATTGCTAACCTTCTGTATTGCATGTTCTTTATGTGGGGAGTGGGTGGAGGGATGATCTGACTTTACCCACTTCTTGCCAGAAGCACCACTTCTGTCTCCAACTGTGGCAGTCAGAAAAGGCTCGGGCATTGCCAGTTCTCCCGAGGGCAAAACACCCCAATGAGAACCACTGACATACAAAAGATGGTCAGACTGGTATACTACATACTACAGAGAGCTTCTTCATTACTAATAACTTACTGCTAAGACACCACAAATACACATACATAACGAATGCAACTAGAAATAAGCTATTTTACCTTAGGACAACAAAAGGCGGCGTGAGCTCCCAGGAGAAGACACAGTGTGGTCTCGTGGGAGATGTGAAGCTCAGTGAGGTACACGGCCCCACTTCCCTGACTCCCCTCAAGGCTGCTGGGGTGTCTCCATCCCATGCTGATACGTTTTTCATCCACCATCTACATCTTTACAAACCTCGTTTCTAGGAGCTTCCCCATTGCCTGGAGGAGATGCTTGAATAAGATCTGTCTTTTTTATTTTTTTGGAAGGCCAATCTGTCATATTTTTAATTAGGGAAAAAAACCAAACCAAAACAAAAAACCCAATTCTCTTTGAAATGTGATGAGAACGGTAAAGCAGAGAGAATACACTGCTTCTGTTTCTTTCCTATATTTTTTTCAACAAATCAGAAAATTTAACGCTTTTGGTTGTTTTTATGTCTGCTTATATGTGTGTGTGCATATCTATTTACACACACACACACACACACACACACACACACACACTCTCTCTCTCTCTCTCTCTGTAGGAGAAAAGAAAGCAGCCCCTCAACTGGGCCCTGTTCAGTAGCAGTTTCTTATTCCACAGGGTTCAGGTCCAGGAAGGTGCAGGGGCTGTCGCTCTGTGCCTTCTGATGGGTAGAAGGCCTCGCACACCCTCTGTCCTCAGGCTGCTTGGGAACCAGAGGCAGAAAAAATGTGACACGATCTAGATTACTCCCGCTTGGGACCCACACTCAGTCTGAAAAGGGGACTTCAAAATCCAGCATCTGACCACTACCAATTTGTTTCCAGGGAGTCCTAGTGGTGCAGTAAGTTAAGCATTACCTGCTGCCACCAACTGGGCAAGCAGTTCAAGCCCCTCAGCTGCTCCTCAGGTGAAAGCAAGCCTGTCTGCTGCTTTGTGGAACCACAGTATCCGTAACCCCAAGGGCCCACCCTCCTCTGTCCTGAGTAGGAATTGACTTCATTTAGTTCCAAGAATAATATGAAGTACCCACCGAGAGAGGGAAATTCCCTTCTCATATTTGTAAATCCGATAGCTCTCAGTAAGCATCATCCTCGAAGTGCAGAAGGGTTAGGGAAGGAAACGAGAAACCACAAGGAGAGAGTGGGCTACGAGGCGATCCATGAGATGAAACAAAACGCTTACGTACCATCACCTGGAAAACCGACCTGCTTCGTACAGCTCCACCCAATTCACAACAAAACCCAGATTACTTACCATGTCTATTAAAAAAAAGACCTATGTCTTAGGCTTACCTTAATTAACATGAATTTCTGCATTGGCTCAACCCATTCTAATAGCACAATGCTGGTGTGCAGTGCCCCACATAGGTATTTATGGCCCGTGTAAGGATTTCTCACTGTGGAGGCAAAAAGGAAATGTGTATGAGGTTTCTTATCATGTGCAGTGCGTACGAGAATGACAGGCTCACGAGCAAAACAAATGTAAATCTTCCTGCTAGTTAACTTTCTTCATTAGATCATATTATGAAAATAAAACCAAAAAACCCCAAACAACAAAACTATTTCAAGTGATAGCAGGAGACTCCCTTGTTGTAGATTTTGTCTGTTCCCTCCCAGATAAAACTGGCGGCGCTGATGGGCTGGGAGATGCACTTTATTTGTAGTAAAGTTCTGCTACCTGAGAGGTCTACAGTTCCGACCCCTCGGGAGCTCTCTGGGAGAGAAGACCTGCCTATCCGTTCTCATAAAGATTAGGAGATTCCATGGGGCAGCGGTACTCTGTCACACAGGACCAAGCTGGACCCCCACTCGCTGGTACACAACCACACGGCGGCATGGAGCTGAGCAGAGGCAGCACAAGCCTGGAGAAAGGGTGAAGGAGTGAGTGGAGAGTGCAGTGGGGAGGTCGGGCAGCAGACACATGGACAGGCGGCTCAGGGTGCTTTCAGAAGTAATGATGCTTTAAAATGAAAACCCTTGTACACCTCTCCATTTTCTATCAAACTCCTGCAGCCACCAGAACACACCGAAAGGATGAATCATGTCTCAAGAGATCACTTTAGAAAAAAAACAAACAAACCACCACCAAATTGCCTGGTATTTTGAGTTTTCCTGCTTTGTCCTCGGTTAAGGTTTGAAATAAGAAATACATTTGAAATACAGATTCAACATTGTAAAACATGTAAAGAGGATAATGGGAGCAAAAACCCTAACAGCATAGTTGAAATATTAACACAGATAACACAAGGTGAGCAGGCAAATCACCCAGCTCAAGGCGATAGAAGAGCCTGTCCTGGAAAGGCCAGTCAGAAGGGAACATGTGGCCCTTCCATGTTAGTCAAAATCAATGTGCTGGCTGTTCTGAGGGTGACTCAAATAGCATGCTCATCCCCCACTCTCCTCTGCCCCAAACGGCTGCTCCTCTTGCTTCCTGGTAACTGCGGTGCCAGCTTGCGTCCGCTGGGCTCACTTGCCCTGAGTGCATCGTAGCCCAATCACAGCGCCTCTACAGCACAGGGCAGAACTGGCCCTGTGGGTTCCGGAGACCGTGGCTCTTCATAGTGTAGAGTCTCCTCTTTCATTTGCACAGTGACCGGTGGTTTGAACTGCTTTATTGGTAAATAAACTGCTTTAAAACTTTAAACGGGGGGGCCAGTTCACTGTCCCTCAGACCCGTTGGAGGGCCAGACTATAGTTTTTTAGAAAACTATGAACAAATTCCTATGCATACTGCACGTATCTTATTTTGAAGTTAAAAAACAAATGGAGCAAAAACACCCGGCAGGCCGGATAAATGTCCGTGGCGGGCCCAGAGGCTGTAGTTTGAAGACACCTGGCTCATGGTCCTGCGACTGTCTCTCTCAAACCTCTCACGACCTCTCTCCGAGTGAGCTGTCCATATACATTCTCTGCCCTGGGCCCCAGCTAAATGGACCAGGCGGCATTTATTAGGTAACTGTTCTTTTTTGCACCGTGATTGCCAAATCATTTCCTTGGTTCTCAAGTGGCCTCTTCTATTAAAATCTGTCTTCTTTCGAGGTCAAGTCCAAGTGAAGACCTTCTTTTAGGCTCCTTTCCTCACGCCACTTCAAATGCTTCCCGCCTTCTCCCCTGTGGTGACACAGCCACTTAAGGGGAGGGAGCCTGTTTTGCTCTTGCTGATTGCAAACACACCTGCCAGTTGGTAAGGGAGTTCAGTGGTGGTTTAGTGAGAGTTTTCTCCTTTTGTGAGCTGGGTTTGACTTCCAACCAATGCACCTCCCCCAGTGGACACTCCCAGGTTTCAGTCAGACTTCCAGACTAGCAAAGACCAAGCAGAAAGGCCTGGTGATCTCTTCCTGAAAAGCAGCCTGGGAAAGCCCTATGGATCACAATGGCTCGCTCCCAGTGCAGGAGTCGGATGCTGACTCCACCGCAGCTAACCACCCACCAGAGACGTTGCTGTGGGGATGGAGGAGGAATGGCATGTGAGTGGGAGACAGCAGAGTAAATGTAGCCTACAAACTGTTACTAAGCAGAGTGGTGAATGATGAGTAAAAGGACCATTAGAGATCGGTGCTATAAAAGTCTCCAAAACAAAACCAAAAAAGTCTTCATTTATTTCATCAGCAGGTTATTTACCAAAACAACTGCGGTGTGTAAGATGCTACATTAGGAGCTAAGGCAGTGGTTTTCCACCTTCCTAATGCCCCGACCCTTTCAGACAGTTCATGTTGTGGGGACCCCCCAACCATCAAATTATTTTCATTGCTACTTCATCACTGTGATTTTGCTACTGTTATGAAAGGGTTGTTCGACTCCCCAAGGGGTCGAGATCCACTGAGCTGGAGTGACCAAGGGGGTGAACAAAGTCTTACCGACAGTGTCCCCTGGGGGCACTTTTACACCAGCTTAAACAAGTCACAAAACAAAATCAAGAGTAAAATTTTCAGCACAGGAAGTCTCTAGGTTATTGGACAAAGTACTTACCAACACAACACTTCTGACACCACTTGGTTTCGGGAATTTTGGCTGATACAGCAAATTTCCTAAAATACAAATGAAAAATCAACTCATGAAGCAAACTCAGTCTAGTGCCTTCGGTAGTCACTGAAGGTGGGTTTCCAAACCGGGGCTGGGTCACGTAGTATCTGTTCACAGTAAGAGTAAGCTGTAGCTCTAATTCCTCCTCCTCCTCCAATCAATTCCAAATGGACTATTGTTTCACATATAAAAAGCAAAACTATACAATATCTAGACAACCGAATATGATCTTGTGATTCCTTAAAGTAGAAATGATGGAAAGAGGCAATCATACAGAAAAAGATTAAATTGACTTTTTTTCTTCCTCACTCATGTATCCCTAATACCTCAAACTATGCCTGGCATGTTGGGGGTCTCACGTGGTCAAAGGAAATTGGCTACCACTGAGAAAAAGAAAAGCTGTTAGATACTTTCAGTCCATGTAATCATCTTAAGCTACCCAAACACTTGTCTTACCACTGAACCAATGCTAAGCATTAAAAAAATTAGATCCCTTTTAATAAAGAAAAGCAGGATATTGATTCTGGGCAAATGCTACAGTTCTGCAAACATCTGATTAAAACTGAACATTTCATATTCATCTAAATTACTTTTTAAAATGACAGCTAATAGAGGCCAACGGCTTTTATGAAGAAGCTGATGGCAATGGAGACGGCTCATACACTGAGGGTGGCGCAAACCTTAAATTTCCTCTTCATCCTGGACACAGATCTTGGGCATCTTTTGATGTTGGAAAGCATCAAAGGTTAGATGCCACTGCTCTGCAGGGGTCTGTCTTTGGGAACATGCAATCGTGTAGCATGCACGTGATGCTTCCTGTCAAATCCTAAGCAAGCGCATAAGCATCTCCTCCATCCGTGTCTGGTCACTGTCCACCTGACAGCTGAGTAATGACTGAGCACGTGAGACCATGTTATTGTAGCTTTAGCTATTAGGAAATCTAGCACACTGATTTTTATGTAGGTAAATACCTATACGAACCATAGTTAGCATCTTTTGAATCCTCACTATATCTTGGGCATTTACATGTTCCGCGTCCTTTAATCTCCCCAGTAATATAAGTAGGCCACAGGGGATGATGAAGCTTAGATTTCGTGTTAACACCTTAGGAAGAAGGACCTCTATCCAGTGTGGCAGTCTCTTGACCTCGCTGGTCAGAATGAAGTGTGCTCTGAGCTGGGAAGGACACAGATCCTGAACTTGAAATCACTTCTCAATGACTTGCACCATGGAACACGGGCCTCTCAAGCCCCCTCTCAGCTTCTGAAGGATTGTTCTGACCAAGCGCCTGCTTTGATAACCGCTCCCCGCCTCCCCGCTCGTTCTGAGAGCCAACTGTATGCACTGAGACTTTCTGCAGGTTTCGTGTAGTCAACAACAACCTTAACTAAGAACTGCCCGCTGAAAACAAGCACCCGGACAAGGTCTCTATTCTGACAAAAAAGAGATGGAACAAAGCGCATGCAGTAGAGTTCATGTGCTTTATCCACTCCCGGGTAGCTCCCAACTTGATCTTACGGTCACTTGGAAAGTCATGTTTTAGGGTTACAGGACTTTGGAAAGACCAAGTCACAAGGTGGGTACAGGGGTATCCCAAGCAAGCAGGCACAAAGCGGCATCTCGCAGAAAACTGTATGGGGACAGAGAGTCTCCGGCACCCAGTTCTGGGTGAGTTTATGGGCAACACTCCCAATTCCAAATACAGTTACTATGGTACAGTCAAACTACTCAGGTTCACAATCCCAATTCTGAGTTAATAAGAAAAGAATCAAATTAAATTTAATACTCTATTTCTCAAATACCAAGCCTGGCATTTTATTTCTTAAATGGTAAGTTTTCTAAAATACAATCTGTTCTAGACGCAGATGACCTTCTCGTCAGCAAATAAGGTTTTTAGCAATAATGGGGGAGTAAGAGTGATTGTAATGACAAGTTCCTGAATGTATCGAAGCATTACCCTTTAATTCCAAAGTCATCAATCCCTAATGTAAAAGGTTTTTTTTAAATTTCTAATTTTATGAACTTTGAGAAATAGTCATTTTACACAAGCTAACACAAATATGCCACGAAAGAAAACCACTATGTGTAATGTAAACATTCTAGTAGGTTCTAAAAAAATATTTCAGTTTTAACCTTGCAGAAAAAAACACCAAAAACTCAGTCTATCTGAGGTAACTGGCAAGTGTAAAATTTAGAAAAAAAGTGACAATTCTTTTATTTTTCCCCCATGACAATGATTTCTACTAACACGAACAGAGTATGCTTTCTGTCGCGGAAATACTTGTTCAAATGAATAAGCACAGTGTCAGTGAAGGTTGAAAGTGGGGCGCCCTGTCCTGTTTACCTGGGCAGGATTCTGTCAGGGAGCTTGTGTGCTGGGATGGCAACAGGTAACTTTTGCATTTGTCGTGCGTAATCAAACAGGCCCGGTAAGTTGTGGGAATAGAGCTGCGATGCTTTCCCTGCAGAGAAAAGTACATATGTGGCATGAAAGCGAACCAAGTCAACAGCGCCAGTATAAAGCACTGAAAACCCAAAACACTTACCAGATATCGATAGCAAGCAATTGTTCATCACATATAACCAGGTGCACCTGCGAGGGAATAGCTGGGGTGGGGGGAAGAGGGGAGAACAAAGGTTAAAGGGTAATCAATACACAGCAGCAATGTAAGCACCAGAGACAGGCTGGTGCTTCAAAAAGAAATGCCTTTTATTTCGTAGAAATTCATTCTCTATAGCACTTAAAGACACCATGCTATGCCAACATCAGTATCTACTTGGGAGGAAAGAACCTAGCCACGTGCTCGCACGCACCACGTCTAAGCAGGTGATCAGCCCAGGTGTCCCTTACGAGCACATGTCACCTTAAGACGCCTGGCTGACAGAGTCCACGCCTTTGCTTTAGTTCTTAAGCTGAAAAATCACAGCCAGACTAAACTTGAAGACTCTTATGTGTACTAAGAAATGTGTTATTTAGGTATCTGGACATGCATGGCTCCGAAAGTCGAGGAGATTAAAAAGAAAAGAAAAAAGGCTCATACACAGTAGACAATAGGATGTGAAAACATCGTATATGGGAGAATGGGTAAGAGAGAGTCCAGAGGAAAGTTTTAAACCATAAAGCAGACATTATATATATATATATATATATATAATGTGTTACTGAAATCTATCTAAACCAGGGATCCTCAAACTTTTTAAATGGGCCGAGTTCACTATAGTTTAAAAAAAAACTATGAACAAATTCCTATGCACACTGCACATATCTTATTTTGAAGTAAAAAAACAAATGGGGCAAAAACACCCGGTGGGCCGAATAAATGTCCTCGGCGGGCCGTAGTTTGAGGACGCCTGATCTAAACCATAAAAACCTCCAAACGCACTGCCATTGACAACTGGGAGTCATGGTGACCCTTTAAGGCAGGGAAGAACTGCCCGTGTGGGTTTCCAAGACTGCAAACCGTTATGGGAGTAGAAAGCCTCATCTTTGCCCTCGGGAACGACAGCTGGTTTTGAACTGCTGACCTGTAGGTTATCAGTCCAACATGTAATCACTATGCCAGCAGGGCTCTTTATCACTGTGAAAAGTGCTGGATAAAATGGGAGGGCAATGTGGCTTTATAAAGAAGACCAGGCTGACTAGTCTGCTAAGAGACTGGCGGACCCTCAGAGCCTGTGGCCTTCTGTCAGTCTTCAAGCTTGGCTCCAGGAGTCCGCACACCCTGAGAGGTCTGCGCAGGGAGGGACGAGCGCCACAGAGCAATGAGTCACCCAAGACCCAACGGGAGTATTCAGGGAGAAATAGGAAAGGACAAAAAAAGAATGTATCTGAAGAACGTTGTTACACCGTGGGGACCACAGTCAACATTATGAAATAATGCCTGTGGATTGTCACTGGAAAACCTATTCGCACAGTAAACGTTCACCTAAATCACAATGAAAAAATAAACAAAAGCAAAACAGAACAAACAATGGACAGGCTTTTTGGGAAACTTACAAGTGAAGAGAGGGTTCACACAACACTCCCCACCCACACACGTGCAGGGATAACCAGCTACTCTCATTAAGACATCGGCACCTCATGACTATCCGGACCGATGGTTCGGCACTATCAGGACCGCCTGGGTACTTGGGAGGAATGAAAACGCTACTCAGGCTCCCATTCCAGACCAATGGCAGCTCTGTCCCAGAAACTCTACATGTGAAACAAGTGGTCTTTGGGGATTCTGCTGCATGACCATGTTTGAGAAACATCAATGCGTCTATAGCTAAGCATCTGAATGAACAAGCTTCGTTGCTGGGCTTTGCTCTGGTATTTCCTACTGGGCCACTCCAAAGCAGACTGGGATGAGTTGTAGAAAACGAAGAGACCAAACAGAAAAGTGGGTGAAGGGAGACACTGGACAGTGTAAGATATGACAAAAATAATTTATAAATTAGCAAGGGTTCATGAGGGAGTGGGGCGGGAGGGGAAAAATGAGGAGCTGATACCAAGAGCTCAAGTAGAAAGCAAATGTTTTGAAAATGATGAGGGAAACAAATGTACAAATGTGCTTGACACAATGGATGTATGTATGGATTGTGATAAGAGTTGTATGAGCCACCAATTATATATATATATAAAAGAGAGACAAATATGCAACTTATCAAGGTCTCTGAGGACATTACTTTAGTAAGGCTCAATGATGGACCTGATTACTTGTAAAAGGTAAACTCAGTTCTGCTATTAAGTGAAAAAAAAAAAGTAATAAAATTTGAAGAAGCAATTTAAGCAAAATCTGATGGTTTCATTTATTTGGGAAATGGTTTCATAGGAAACACGTTGTTTCTCTGAACAAGATAAACGAGGCATCGTTTTTCATTTGGAAAACGAGCCCATAGCAGTGTCTGAGATTGAAAAGACAACATAGCAGCCTACTGTCACTGACTGGATTGAGAACATGATGCAGCGAAAGTGGTCCGGCTGCCTAACAGCACAGCACACAGGAGCAGTGGTGAATCGGCTTTATTTTTATATAAATACTTACAAAGTATTTCTCTAATATTACATCTATGGATTACTGTGCGATCCTATAGTGGAAAATCTTAGTGTGTTTGCTTATTTAATATAAATTCCTTTCCTATGTATTATCCTGTCACCATGGGGACAACGGACAGCTGTTCCTGTAAAGGTTTTGAAGTACTGGATTTAGTTTCTGATTTTCATTTTTAACCTCATCTATTTAAACTCTAAAGCTTTTCTGAATTTCTAACGTCTACTCCTCTCCCAAGATAAGCCTACAGGCAAAATAATCAGTTTCATGAAGAGTACATGTACCAGCTCAGTAGAACCTGCAATTAATTGGATGCCTAGATTCAGCTATCTGCTCTTCCCGCTAACTTGACCTCAGGTAATTAATCTGTCTCAGTGTTCTTATCTAGAAATGGCAAACCTCTGCCTCACAGAGCGGTTGTGAAGAGTAAAAGAGATGCGCCTTCTAAAGGGGCACTCGATGGCTGTTCGCCATAATTAATGAACGCCGATTCAGGTTTCCGATCGGACCCCTGCTCCGCGCCGTCCCCTCGCTCGTCTGCACAGTCTATCTAGCGAATCGTGCCTCTCCGTTTGCCAACTTAACGATCAGCTTCACGGTGTGATTTAAAAATTCAGGAGTTCGCACACACACCTTTTCTTGCAAGATAGAGACGCGCTTAATTTCCCCAAGCACTCGCTGTTCAGAGAGTAACTCTGACAGTAACAGTGCAGTTCCAAAGGTCAAGGCCCCCACTGTGAGGAGCTACTGCAGACTGGGGCTGCTGGGGGGCTTTGGGAAAGAGTCTCTTCAATTAGGCTGATGTTTACTTTACTTACGCATGGCAATTAACACTGTTACAAAGAATACAATTTGGGGGCATCTCATTATAGTCGAGAAAAATATTACCACCTTTGCATAATTAATACAAGTTATTTTTTCAGCACACAGCTCTAAGTATTGCTTAGGTCTTATTAGAAAATAGGATAAAAATAAGCTGTGACGTGACGAGGAAGGGTGGAAATGCTTGGCTATAACAAAAGCATCCTTACTGGAAGCATTTTCTCTCCAACGCCCATTGACAATGAAGAATTCATTTCACATTGCAAAGGTGCTCAAGTCAGTGCGCCCACATGGAAGACACCATCACTCCCTCCGTACTGGCTGCTCCTTCACTGTCACCTTCTGGTCTCCCTACAAGAGGCACCTCGTGGCTACTGACGCTCTGTCTGATACCTTGTACTTCCTTGTACTTCTTCCTAGTGTGAGATCCAGCCTGAGTGGTGTAGTGGGTTTCTATCTGCTTTCCCTGCTAGATCGGAGCTTTAGTGGGGGCAGGACTAGTCCTGGGTAGCAGCCGTCTGTCTGCACTATTTGGTATATAATGTATGCTTCATGAAGGGTTTATTAATGAGCAAATCCTATCATTAAAACTTACTTTTAACCTACTGTCTACTTAAAAGAACTTAAACAGTACAAAATACCTGCTCCATTGATGTTTCATGAAGTTCATTAAGATTCAAGGTATAAATCCCTTCTTCGGCACCAAATATCAAGTATTGATCTGAAATAACAACAACAAAGAAAAATCCTCTAACTGGTTTGCATAAATAAAATACCTTTATAATCTGAAATTCAGTGATGAGTGCATTAGCATGTAAGAATCACTGGGATTGATAAGCAATGAATACTTATTTTTTATTTGAATGCAAGGGGGTTAGACGCTGCATGATATGCGAACATTAGCTGGAAGCGGTGAGGGTGAGGAAGACGGTTACGTGAGGGGGTTTTGTGCAGCGGCACGCCGGCCTCCTCCCTCGTCCAAGGGCACTCAGGGCGGGGGGAGGGCCTGCACCTTTTCAGAAAACCCTCCTCAATAAAAGATTAAGTGAAACTGACCCGCCAAAGTCAATCACGAACTGCTCATCTAGACTCAACAAACTGCTGACAGGTGGGCACTTATTATATGCACCTCATTAGGGTTACTAAAAGCTGAGTACCTGCGAGGGTGCTGAGCATCTTCTAACAGACAGAGAAGCCGACCCACAGTTGTTTTACAGAAAACATAAAACAACAGGTCCAAGAGCATTTCCAAATGAAACAGACGTGTGTTGGGAACAACCTGGCATGCCAAGAAGGGCCCTAGATTGTACTGTACTTAGGATGACGACCGCCAGGCCAACAGCATAAGCTTTGTGGTCAGATTAAACTAGGTTCAAACCGCAGCACTTCCAGCCGGTGGTCGTGAAACTGCAAACCTGAGCGTCAGCTTCCCTACCTGTGAAATAAAAGCACTTACCTAATTGGATTTTTTGAAATAAGAATATACACATGTATGTGCATTTAGATACATGCACATCCATAACAATATCTATGTAAGACAGATACACCAGCGTACACACATATGCATCTGTCTGTCTCCATACATCAGCTAGCTATTAAGATAATACAGTTATTTACTACGTGCATATGTATACATGCATACGCATCTAAGGGTATGCCAAAGAGTGGTGCTCTAGGACTGTAGTTCACACACAGGCTTATTCTACCAGAAAGAGGAAAAGGAGGGTCCAGCCATGGCTCTATGATTGGTGGATGGTGGCGGACAAGTTCTTTCACTTGTCTTTAGTCTCGTTAGAGAGCCGTCTACAGGAAGGGCCAATGAGAGTGGTGGCTGCTGAGGCCTTGTGCCGGGCCAGTTCCGTTCCAGGTAGGAAATCTGGAAGCGCAGCGTGATTGTGTGCTTGGATCCCAAAGGCATCATCTCTGGACAGTTTTTCTTGAAGGACAGGGGACAACCTTATGAAGAAGTCTTAAGACAATGGAAAGCTGCGCTGGTGAGGAGAAGGCAAGGAAAGTTGAGCCCAGGAAATTTATTTCCATTATGCTCACTCTTCGAAGGCAGCAAGAGAGAATTTGCGGGGACTTTGTTGGGAGACTTTCTCCATCCACCCTCCAACCTTGATCTTGCCCTTTCGGCTTTCCCGTGGTGCCCAATTCAAGGAACATTGTAAAGGAAGGAACACAACCGGGCCCGCCCCCAGAGGGTGCCAAGACAGTCGCCCATGTTAGCATTGCGTGAATCACCAAGAGCAGAATTCTCTGGGGGAAGGTAGGAGATGGAAACACAGCCTTCAGGAGTATATAGACCTAGCCGGAGAATCCGCCAAGAAACAAGCGCTTCCCACTGGGAGGTTTTAAATAAAAGTTACGATTTTGTAGCAATGCTTTTTGACTTATCCTCACAGATTTATCCCGACACACCGAAACACACACACGAGACGGCTTCAAAATATTCATAGAAAATAGAATGAAAACATGAAGGGATTGTCCCCTCGTGCATCTGCCTTTGCCTTACACAGATGTTGAGCTATAAGCAGCGAGACGGGGCACAGACAGGCTGTAGAGCCTCCTGACCATTATTCTCAAGATGAGCTCTTCTCTGAGGACAGCGATCCTCCAGAGTGATCACTGCTTCCCAAGGGGGCGGTGCCAACCCCTGGGATCGCTGGCCAGATCTCGGGAGGTTGCGAAAGGGCAGACCTAAAGCTGACCCTGGGATCGCTGGCTACAGTTGAACAGTTATAGGTTTTTTTTTTTTCCTGAAAAGCAGGTAGAGGGCTAAATAAGGATCTTCGACAGCTAAACGCCTCATCAACAGCTATTCCTCAAAGGCAAAGCTCTCTCACTAGTCAGGAGCAGCAGAGGAGGGGCTTCAGGAGAAAGTTAGGGTCACATGTGGTCACATGATGACTGTACCATGGAACTTTGTGGCTAAGTATCAGCCCACACAGCGACAGTAAACAGAAACAACACTGACAATCACATAAAAACACAGGCACCAAAAAACATGTTTCTTTGTTTTACCCAAACACATTTTTGAAAAAAAAAAAAAAATCTATCTGGGCCCCAAGTTAAAGAAGAAGACAAAGCGAGACACAGGGCTGAAAGCCATGAACCACTACCTCGGGTGTCCGGGTTTATCCATGAGGTCGCACAGTGGATCTTCAAGGGACAGCCATTAAAAACCTTTGAGAAACACGCACCCATCTGGAAAACAGAAGACCCACATGAAACAGAGACAAACACCAGGCTTTGGCACCATGTAACTCCTTTCCAGCCTTGTGTGGGAAACTGTAGGTGGCAAATTAAACGTGGGAATCCTCAAACGGACAGCAAGGTCTATCAAACAGTGGTCACTACAGAGGTTCAGGGAACAAGAATGGTTGTCAGCGAGGAAAAGATTTTACTTTTATCATTCCAACTAAACAAAGCAATAGTAGCAACCAAGAGCCAGGGGGGGAAATTGCTTTTAGGAGTATTAATACCACGCTTTATGTCAAACCGAAACCCCACTGCCACTGAGTTGACTCAAACTCATAGCAGCCCGACAGGGCGAGTAGAAGCAGACAGCCTCCCTTTCGCCGGGGCCGTGGTTGGTGGGTTCTAGTCATTGACCTTCGGTTAGCAGCCCAATGCTTAATCCACTGTGCTACCTGAGTGCCTTCCTTATCAGAAGGACATTATTTCCCTGGTAAAAAAGAGATAATACCTATTAAAAGTCGAAATGCTCCTTGTTTTGTTTCACGATTCTAAAAATGGTATCACCAAAAGTTGTCTTTCAATTCCATTTTCCATGAATTTTCTGAAGGCCCTTTGTAATATACCTTATACTGTACTCTCAAAACATATAGACCTATTTTAAAAAATTTATCAGTCTGATTAGTTTTATAGAAGGACTTAAAAATGATTTCAGTTTGTAATGCTAATATGTACAGGAAACTTTACGAATCTTTCAAAAATACTTTATAATGAGAACAGAACATCATTCATCTGAGCCTTTAATATGTCTTCAAATCACAAACTTACTTTTGAAATCATTGTTCTTGTTAGAATAAATACTCAAGTTACAAAAGTTCATTAATTTAACCACTTTTACCACAAACAACTTGGGGGAAAACATTTAAAATGTATTTGGTCAGAGGAAATTTCTATATTTGCCTTATTGTATTCAACTGAAAGAACAGCATTGTCGATCATTTTATAGGGGAAATGTTTTCTTCACAAACACTGGTAACACGCTGAGGTAACACCCTGAGAGCAAACTTGACAATAGCGAACTTAAAATATTAACATAAACAATCCAAACAATGAACCTTAGTATTTCCTTTTAATTCATACGAATCCACCAACCTGTATTTCAAAGGTTTAGTACCCAAAACAAAAACAAGCAAATGGTCTGGTAATATCATTAGGTCATAGGAGACCAAGGGGGAAAAAAAAAGTGTTTTCTGGTATCGAGCAGAAAGGGTATATATAACTAATTCCAATAACTGCCTTTTAAAAAAAATTAACCAAAGTCCCTATGCTATGGTGCCATAAATCCTTCAAAATCCTAAATGACAAAATGAGCTTCAAAACAATCAAGCTTTATAACCTTCAGCTAATTTAAATAGTAGCATCTTGCCTGGTCTGATAGTATTCCATAATGATCAGTTTTCCCTGGTCAAGCTGCATCCCTGAGGTGAGGTTTTATTTTGCAGCACGATAAGCAGTTAGGTACATTCCTGCAACGCAGTCAATTACTTGATCGGCTTTGCCCTCTGGTCTGTGTAACTCCCACCAAAGACTTCCTGATGGGCTTGGGTCAGAGAAGGTGAGGGAGAGTCTGATGGGACTGTAGCACGCACTGTTAACAGGGTAAGTACCATTGTCCCATGATGGGTTTGCCTGCTGCGATCGTGCTGAACCAAAGCGGGCCTTCACAGACCAAGAAGAAAGGCTAGGGATGGATTTCTGAAAAATTAGCCAATGCAAACTGTATGGGCCTTACTGGACTACTGTCCAAACAGTGGTGGACGTTGAGCCTCCTAGGCTGGAAGGCAGTGCGTGTGAAGCGGCCACCATCGGCTGAGGTCCATCGAAGATCTCAAACATGGCGTAGGACCCAGCAACATTTTTCATGGGACTGCCAAGAGACACGGCCACTGATTCCAAGGCACCCACAGAATTCAAGTGGTCGGTCTAGCTGGAGATCTAGGTGATTGAGATCTGTGGGTCGGTTTTTCTCAGGGGAAAAGGTTTGGACAAGATGCTTCATCGGGATTTCTTTGACTTTATAAAATTCTGTTCACTATTTAAAAAGACATTAGAATAGACATGTCATCTTTCTATCTTATGGGCACCAAGAACTTGAGGTCTAAGGTGCGCTTGGCTCAATCTTTTCACCTGTATGCAAAAGCTCGACCGCGACCTCGGAAGACCTCAGAACTGATGCCTCTGGATTATGGCGTTGGAGACGAGCATTGAACTATGCCAGGGACTGACAGACACGAACCACCTATTCTAGAAGGTACAGTCAGAATAGTTCTTAGAAGCTAGGATTGTGAGCCTCAGCTTTGCACATGAAATGAGGAAGGACCAGTCATGGCGGGCAAAGTGTCAGGCTTGGTAGAAGGTCATGGAAGAAGAGGCAGACCCTCGACTAGATGGCCGGACACGGTGGCTCTAACACGGGGCTCACACACTGCAACCACTGTCGGGACGGCCCAGGGCTGCTGAGTTGGAACCAATTCATTTAACATATTTTATGCTTCCTCTTATGCTTGGGTGCCCTTTACACAATTCTTACAGAACAGCCGCAAGTAAGACAGTAACGCATTTTGAACAATATGTTTTACATGTATGGTTTGTCATAATTTATTTTGAAAACCTACATTTCAGATGAAATCTGGTAAGATTAAACGAGCAGCTGTAAACATGTTTTCAATAAGGGAACTTCTTTGTAGCAGACAAAGACTCCTACCCAAGAGAATACCGTCAAGTCCTTACTTCCCATTATAGTTAGTTTGGAAACATACCTACTTGGCATTGAGTACTTACATGAACTTTGGGAGTTGGGGGAAGACCATTACTAACTGGCTTCTAGAAAAAGAACACACACGGTTACACTGCTGATCTTGCTGTGTTGTCTAACAACCCCGTTTCAAATACATTTATCCGAATTAAAAAAGCCTCCCGTAAAATAGGCCCTATAACCACTCCACCGTCTACATTTCTAGGACCAGCCCCCCAAAAAGCAGGTTTGTGAGTATCCATTCACACCTTTGGATCTGTAGCTGATGAACACGGCCCTCTCGACCCCAGTCTCTTATGTGATAAATTTTAAATCTGGATCTCGCTCATGTGCCTGGAGCTAGAGCTGCACGTCGGAAGGCACTGCAAAGTAACAGGATGAGCCCAAACCCTGACCTCAGCAGAGGATGGGATTCAGGCGAAAGCCTTGGTTTAGGGGTTTTCTTGGGGAGTTACGTACTTTTAATGGATGCAAGGAATGATATGCTGTAACGGACAGAAGAAAAGCTGCTTCTAATGCCCCTGGAAATACCTGCCGGAGGACCGAGGTCTTATTTGCATAAAGAAGACACAGGGGTGTCATTAAAAAGGTGAGCGGTCATATATTAATTTGATTACATTATGGACACTCACTGTAATTCCCACCAAATGATCTTTTCCTGCACGGGTCTAAAAGGGTGGGGAAAATACTGATAGGAGTAGCCTGTGAATAACTGGACTGGATTCTCTGCCATGCCATCCTGCTGCATATAAAAGGAGCTCTCTGAGCAGCAGTGGGTAGAATATCACTACCAGGGGTGGAGCGTGCCCTCTGGACCCAGCATCGGGCTTACCCCTACCTGACTTTTGGATTCTGGACTGAATAGCACCTCAACAGAGACATTCCTTCACCCGTTCCTGATTCACAGAGCCCAGAAAAGTGAGGGAATATATGCAAAGGGAGGAGGGGGGATAGAGGGGTTGGGAAATGGAGCTGCAAAGTATCATGGGAGAGTTGTACATTTGGGGCACATCGATCCCCAACTCCTTGGGACAAGTCTGATATTAATTCTTCTAAACGAAGATTGGTGAAATGTTTCTTATTAATTTGCATGCGTCTGATTGCTAGGAGAGTTGAGCATCTTTTTAAAAAGACCAAGTGTTGATTGGCCACCCATATTTCCTCTTCCAGAAATAGTTGGTCTTTTTAAAATAGGAGTCATGTTTTTCTTATCTATCTACAAATGTTTTCTCCTACTCCTATGAAAATGCTAAAACCCACAGGTGTCGCTATGAGACGGTGCAGACTGGATGGCAGTGAATTTTGTTTCTGCTTTACAGACAATCTTACTCTGTTTTACAATGAGTTTTGTTTAAAACTTTGGAATTTTGATTAATTAGAATACTTTAATCATAGGTTGCAGTAAATAAGCAATATAAAGAGAACAAAAGAAGCATACGTCCTCATTCTCTATGGTCTCCAAAAATGCCAGACACTGGCTCACCACGCTACCTTTCCTGGGGTAAGTTTTGGGCCCCGGAAAGAGAATCTCTTTGGGAAAGTTTGTAATTTAGAGATATATATTTTTAAAAGATAGTCTAAATCTCTTTCAAGATTAATCTTTTTAATTTTAAAATTATTTTATTTAAAATTTAAAGAATAGGATTATCTATTTCCCAAGCCCTTTCAACTTGATATAAATTATAAATATTGAAAAGATGAAATAAGTTGAAACCAAGTAGCTATTGCTAATTGAGTTCACCTATATGGTACAAGTAAAATATTCGATGTAATATTAGTAATTGTTGACGTGTCTGAAATTGAGACTAATTTTAACATGGAGGTATATTTTTGAGAATGTATAATATTACCATCGATTATTGGTGCAAACTTCTGATGACTTTATTCTACTTAACAAAGATTTTATGTACTTAGTATGTTTGTATATTGATACCATAAAATTAAGTCCGTTTTAATTAGGGAGCTCTGAATGTTCTAACTCTCAGACTTAACTTAGGCATGAACAGAATTAGCTGTAAATCATGTCAAGAAGCTGTACAATCTGTACCCAGGTTTCAATATAGCATCGAAATAATTTATCTGACAAAATACCAGGGGCATGGGCATATTGTGTCAGAATTATTGAAAGTGTTATTGTGACTAACTAGTTCTTGGTCCTAATTAAAAATGTATACATAAAAAGGAATATTTCTCAAAGGTTATACTGTTTTGCAGAGACATGAAGTTGCATTTTTGATTAGCAGAGCTGCTAAAATTTAAGCTAATGAAATACTACATCATAGTGAAACTTTCAAAAATTTAAATATATATATACTACAAAAGCCTCAAGCAATGTATTTACTACACAGGTCATTGCTATATGCACAGAACACATTAAATATGCAGACATTTCTATAAAAATGAACAAAGATTGTTACATACACCTGAAAACAAAGCTCAGCGCATGATCTAGCATCTGTCAAAATATCCAAGTCTAAAAATAATTTTTGTTGTTTTAAATACTTTACCTTGTTTTAGTTCTGCCCCCTCCCTGCCCCACCCTTGTTAGTTATTTTGAGTAAGTAAGAGCAGCTCTATCACTAACTGGGAGATGTACAGTGTGCAGTATGTCTTGGGAGGATGCTAGAGCTGTCCGTATCTGGAGGCCTTCTCTCCCTCACTTCTAGAGACTCTCAGGACAAGTTCTAAGAGTCACTTCACGTCAATGACAGTAAGTTATTTTATGATTAATCACAAAAATAAGGTTTAACTGTATTTTGAAAGTTACTATACAGCCAATGAGTCTAAAGATTGAACCACAAAATCCATCATTCACATTTACCCTAGCAAAGTCATATTTCCCTGAGGAGTGAAAAATCTCTCCCTCATTACAATTGGGACACTACAGTATCCATAAACTATTATAAAATATCCCACCAACTTTAAAACTAATTCAGTAGTGAAAACAGGAGGACTTTGCAATATAAATACCTACTGGTACATCTTTCTTTTCTTTCCGGGAAAGATTTGTGCCTCTCTGCTCATTTTGTTGCTGATGTAAGGAGCCGTCTCGGTCGCCATTTAACTGGAAGGAGCTCACTCCATTTCCTTCAAGTAAGATATGTTTAAAGATATGTTTTAAAAGGATGACTTTTCCATAAAAATTGTTTAGAAAGCTATCAAGTAAGGAAAGAAAATATTAGACAACCGACATTTCCCACCTTCCTGTGGGACCACTCAGGTTCACAACGGCAGGAACCCACCCGACTGTATACGCTCCTCTCCTTTCAGCTACTTTGGGGTATACAGACAAACCTACATGCACACTACCTTTAAGTAAATGTTTGAATCGAAACAAAATTACTTGACCCAAACACTGAGTTTACAACTATTTTCAGAAGAGGAGGAATTTCGATCATGCGACCCAAGAAACGTTATTGAACTTTCATAATATTAAAGTAGCAGTATCTAGTACTAAATAGGAGATAAAAACCTAAAATACAACAATACGCATTATTTTGAAGACAAAAACATGATTAAATGAAGTAAAAGGGTTAAACACATGATCATCTTTTCTAAAACAAAAAAACCAGACACAGAACCTACTCTTCTTGTTTGTGCATGTGACCCGACAGTCTTCCATGAGGAAAGCTGGACATAAAGGGGGCAAAATTCCCCAGATGGGGGTCAGAGGTCACCTTACTATAAAAACCCCTTCTCATTGTGAGGGAGCACGCAGGAAAAAAATCTCTACAGCTATCGACTTTTCTCCTTTCCCACCAGAGTTTTAAATAATCTGCTAAAACAAGCCTTTGCTCCATCATACTTCACCCCCCCCCCCCCCAAATTACCTAAGACGACAGCCTTTTGTGAGGACAATCTAGGAGGGGGCGGTCTAGGGGGAACGTGGGATGGTTTTGCTGGGCTCTCTGATGTGGGGCACCTCTTGATTGTTCCTGGATTAGCATCCTCAGTGGAATGACTTTCCTGTGGGATAAAGATGGACTTCGGCTGAAAACAAAACAAAACAAAACAGACGGGTGACCAAAGGCGAAATCGCTTTCTGACGTTAACACTAGCATGAGAGTGAGCAAAACCCGCGTTGCTGCAAACTCACAGCAACCATTAGCAAACACAATCATCAGGCGGTTTCTCGACGTGTCCTCCAGCGAGGGTTTTACACTTCTGAGGACCGCTCCATCCCTCTTACCATCCCCTGAAATTCTGGGCTCTTGGATTCACTAGTATTGTTTGGCATTCTGCAGGGACTCAAATCCTGTTCCTTTTCCAATGTTTGAGTGTGGGGAACAAAAACAAGCACATCGAGGGCAAGCTAAGGGCTGCAGTGATGGGGCCAGGTCCCCCCCGCCCCCCCCACCCCCCATTCTTACAGGATAGAGAGCCCTCGCTTCCCTTGAAGGATGAGCAGGTATGTGGAGGGGGGATAGTAAAACAAACACCAAAAACATCTTCAGCATAACTTTCCTGGCCTTTGTCAACTGTCTTAACATTTCTTCCTCAGCCCTGTGATCATCCTATCCTGTATCCCTCGAGAAAACTCGATCAAAATTACCCCCTGGGGTCCTCCAATATAGTCACCAAGTTGACCCCTTCCCCTTGAATTAACTGGCTCAGCAGATCCCTTGGAAGTCATTGGTCCTCCCCTGTCACCCTGTTCTTTTGAAGACACCCCTAATGAGACAAAGACAATGTCTTCCTGAAAGCACATGCCTGCAGCCAGCCACCGAGCAGACGGCATGTTGAAACCCGCGTGTGTGGAATAAACCAGGCAGGTGCCAAATAATGAACCTGGCTAGCAAACATGTTTTACTTACCCTGGGGATAGCAAAAGCTTTGGCTTTCAAACTGTCTTCATCAGACAAGGCTATGCGAACATCTCATTCAGATTTATCTTAATGTATCCATTATTGAGAATTTACCCTAAAAATGTACCATCAAATGACGTGCTTCTCAGGTTTTGCTTTGTGCTGTCTCTTCCCCTACCTCCACCCTTACCACTTCTCAAAAAGGCCTCTATGTCTTTCTGTTCATTTTTACAACACTTTCCACTTGGATTTAGCAAGAAAAGAAATCCTGGCCTTCTGATCTCCAGCTTAAATGGAGTTTTTATTGTAAACATTGAGGCGACACAAAGTTCAAACCCTTATTAGGGCAAAACGGTCTCTGAGATTAGTCAATATCTTTTATGCTGATGCTTAATCTTTCAGATTGGGACGAGTACCACATAACATCGTGTCTTACTGGAGAACACCGACACAGCAATGTACGGCCCCCCTAGTGGCTTCCCGTGCACATGAGTGCAATCTCCAGCCAGCTGAAAGCCTGCACAACTTATACATTCTCATAAACATGAATCCTTATTAGGAAGCTTGCCTCTGACACCAGATCCCTACCTTTCTGCTACACCTATATAAAGAAGCATAGTATTATTCACCGGTGTGAATCCAGAACTTCCAATAGTATAAAATGAAATGGCATATAGAAAAACTACAGATACTAAGTCTGGTAAGAGTCTAACTTTCATTTATAACCCGACTTCAAACCTTAAAACAGCATCCCTATTCACCTTTAAAATAAATTCCTTTAAAAAAATCATTTTATTGGGGGTTCGTACAACTCCTGTCACAATCCATACATGCATCCATTGTGTCAAGCACTTTTGCACATTTGTTTTCTTGCTCATTTTCAAACCATTTGCTTTCTACTTGAGCCCTTGGTATCAGCTCCTCATTCCCCCCCCCCCATGAACCCTTGATAATTTATAAATTATTAGTTTATAAAATAAATTTCTTATACAATAAATTCATACCACCATTTTTCCTTCACAACAAACCTATTGGTGGGAATTAACTTTATAAAATGACTTGACTGCTTTATGAGATATATGATATTTTACTGTTTCTAGAAATGACCAAGCATTCTCATATTTTGTATTTTCACTTTAGAAGTATCATCTGAAAATTAAACTTCTGTGATGATAAATTCACTTGAGGGAATTAGCTATGAATGAGCAGATTTCAG
This sequence comes from Tenrec ecaudatus, assembly GCF_050624435.1. Lineage (NCBI taxonomy): Eukaryota > Metazoa > Chordata > Mammalia > Afrosoricida > Tenrecidae > Tenrec > Tenrec ecaudatus. The sequence continues at coordinate 30,963,340 of NC_134546.1, forward strand.
GGGTAAAAAAGAATCTTAAAAAAAACGTAGCTTTTCCCTCTCCTCCCTCTCTCCGTTTCTCTGCCACCCCGAGTGTGGTGGTGCTTCGACTTCACCATGTCGTCTCATAAGACTTTCAGGATCAAGAGATTCCTGGCCAAGAAACAGAAGCAGAATCGGCCCATTCCCCAGTGGATTGGAATGAAAACCGGTAATAAAATCAGGTACAACTCCAAGAGAAGACATTGGAGAAGAACCAAGCTGGGGCTGTAAGGAGCCCCCTGAAGGGTGGCACGCACGACCGCATTTTCCCAGGCTCAAATTTGTCCCCATCTGATGACTTGAACTTCTATTGGCAAATAATCTGGTTTATTCCTTGGTTTTTTGCTTCCTAATCAAGTTTAACAATAACTGATGTAAGGCTGTTGGTGCGGAAAAAAAAAGGTACCTTTTCTCATTTGAATAAATGAATATTAATAAAATATAATAATTTTCATTGTACAAAGCTATAGAACATTTTAGAATAAAACAGTAAGTGAAAAATTAATTAAAGCAAAAGTAACTACAATCTTCTATCTGTGGTTAATAACGTCATGACCTCCTCTTTCTGGATCCCAAATGAAAACCAGTTAGGATGTTACTATCAACGTAGAACTAAAATAAAAGAGCATGACCTACCACACACTTGCCCACCCAAAATTTAAACTGAAAAATAAGTGTGCTTACCTTTGGTGGCAAAGGAGGTGGAATTTTGGCTTTCATAGTTGAACTGAAAACACAAAAGCTTAGAATCAGAACTATATTAAAAAGAATACTAAAATACAACTATTTCAGAGATAATGTTACAACACTTGTATCTGTGAGTACTTTTATTCTTCAGACTGAAGTTTTCAGTATCTTTCCAGTGAGAGGTACTATTGTGAAGTGTGTTGGGTGAATATACTTTCTTGGTTTCATGTACTTCACTGAAATTAAACTCGACACTGTCATGACACACTTTCAGTTTATAACAACCGAAAGGTAACTACAGTGATGTAAGGACTGACTGACTTGCTTATGACAAAGTTGACAAAATGACAGCATAAAATAGTATAAAATATGTAAGATTCATTTTCAGTATTAATATATCTTTGAGGAGGCCCATCGAGGCTATCAAATTATATGTAACATTTGTTAGGCTAGAGCTAAGACTCAATATAAATTAAATCAGAGTTAAAAAAAATTAGATCATTTTATTGGGGCTCATACAACTCTTATCACAACCGATAGCTACATCAATTGCGTAAAGCACACTTATACATTCGTTGCCCTCATCATTCTGAAAATTTGCCTTCCGCTTGGGTTCCTGGAATCAGCTCATTTTCCTTTTTTCCCTCCCCCTCCCTCCCCGTTCCCCCTTCCTTCATGAACCCTTAATAATTTATAAATTATTATTTTATTTTATCTTACACTGCTCAGCATCTCCCTTCACCCACTTTCCTGTTGCCCATCCCCCAGAGAGGAGGTTAGATGTAGATCCCGGAGATTGGTTTCCCCTTTCTACTCCCACTTCCCTCCCTGCATCGCCACTCTCACTGTTGGTCCTGAGGGGTTCATCTGTCTAGATTCCCTGTGTTTCCAGATCCAATCTGTACCGCTGTGCATCCTCTGCTCTAACCAGGTTTGCAAGGTAGAATTGGGATCATGATAGTTGGGGGGGTGGGGAGAGTGTTTAAGAACTAGAGGAAAGTTGTGAGTTTCATTATTGCTACACTGAACCCTGAGTGACTCATCTCCTCCCCACTAACTCTCTGCAAGGGATGTCCAGTTGCCTACAGATGGGCACTGGGTTCCCATCATGCGCTCCCCTCATTCATGATATTTTTTTTCTCCCCTGCCTTTGGTGCCTGAAACCTGGTCCCCTCGGCCCTTCATGGTCACCCATGTTAGTGTGCTGCTTTTGTGTGGGTTTTGTTGCTTCTGGGCTAGATGGCCGCTTGTTTACTTTCAAGCCTGTAAGTCCCCAGATGCTATATCCTCTCGATAGCCAGGCACCATCAGCCTTCTTCACTACACTTACTTATGCACACATTCGTCTTCAGTGTTTATGTGAGGAAGGTAATCACACATGATGGCTTTTGTTCCTTAGTGTCTGCTACCTGATCCCTTCAACACCTCGTGTTCACTTAGACTTGTGTGCTTCTTCTCTGTGGGCTTTGTTGCTAGTGAACTAGATGGCCGCTTGATTGTCTTCAAGCCTTTAAGACCCCAGACGCTATATCTTTTGATAGCCGGGCACCATCAGCTTTCTTCACCACGTTTGCTTATGCACACATCTGTCTTCAGTGATGATGTCAGGAAGGTGGGTATCATGAAATGACCGTTTAGCTGAGCAAGGTGCTCTTGTATTGAGGGAATGTGTGCGAGGAGGCCCAATGTCCACTTGCTATCCTACTACTAAACCAATAAATAAATACACATAGGTCTATTTCCCCCACAATCATAAATATATTTACGTATGTCCATGTCTGTATTTAGGCTTCTCTGTATGCCCTTTGCTTTCTACGCCTTTCCTCTATTTCCTTTCGCTTTCCTCCTGTCCTACTACCATGTGCAGCCTTCATTCTGGTTTCAGTAATTCCTCTCAGTTACCTTGCCCTTGGTCATTCCCTACCAGTCCTCCCATGCCCTCCCTCAACTAAATTAAGAGTTTTAAGAATGAAAAGAAAGTATGTAAAGATTAAGCACCAGGGTCCCAGATGAGAAAACCACAGCCCTCGGAGGTGAGGTGAGCAGACCCGAGGCCCCAGACCAGGGAGGCGGGGAGACAAACCCGTGTCCCTGACCCCTAGCCAGGTTCCTTGGCACTCTACCAGGAAGTCACGGCTTTCTTTTAAGAAAAAAACAAACTATGGGGGTCTTTTAAAAAAATTATTTTTTGTGGGGAGTCCCTTTTTAAACACAAACTTTTATATCCCACTGTGTGCATCTGACACACATCAGATGAAACGGAATCAATCATATAATAAGCCTCTTTGTGGCCACACGGTGGTAATTTCAGCAGCTCCCAATCACTAACTTACAGCATTAAAATAGCAGGGAAATGTGCCGCCTTTGCTAACGCCGATTCTAGTAGTTTAGAACTGGGCCTGCTTCCCAAAGTGCTTTCTCATCAACCAGAATAGAGAAAAGAAAAAGGTGGTGGTACAACCCTCAATACTGTATCACCTGTACAAAAATCACCCTTAATAGCAGCTCTCAGACAGATACAATCACGTAAAATAACGCTTTTTCCTTTACCAGAACCAGAAACAAAATCAACCTCCAGAACTTACTGTTTGGAGTCATCATCGTCCCCTTCATCATCTTCTAAATGCGCCACGTGTCCTCTGAAAACAGGGGGGAGTGGGGAAAGATTCCATGACTAAATGGGCTTGACCAAAACCACTTACATTTTAAAAATAAAATGCAGAAATGGTTACTGCAAGACATAACCTTTCTCCATCTTTCTAGATTAGTTTCAGAATTCCCAAAACTCAAGAAAACACTGTAAGCTCCATGACAGATGGGGCATGTTGACTTTATTGCTCCGATATGACACATAAAGCAATGCAAGTGTAATTTAATATTAATTTACCTCTGATGTAGCTCCTCCTCAACAGACTTCAGGAGACTCCTTTAGAGCAAACACACAAAGAGAAAGACATGTAAAACACACAAGGAAAGGAATAGGAAGGATCTATTTTCATCCCTTCAACTTAGTTCATAACATTTTTTAAGCATTATTTTACGAACTACTGAAAATTTGCTGCAAAGATCTCTGAACCTTAAAACACCACGTATGAGGAGATATCTGCATTTTCTACAGCTACTATGTATTTAAAATGCAGAATATAAATCCTAACGCTCACTTGAAACGACTGATACAGACAGAAGACAACCCCCCACGAAATGTCACAAGAAGACTGAGCAAACAAGAATTGCCGGGTCACCGTCTAGGTCTTTCAGGAGCCAAATCTCACCTGGAACATTGTACCTGACACCTGAAATGATTATTTTCTTTTTCATAAAATGAGGAAGGTGACAGACCCTTAAAAAAACAAAAGAAAACAAAAAAACCCCATGCTCTCAGGCAATCCTACACAATGACGCTCAACACGTTGGCGCTCTCTGCAAAAGCACGCATGCGTGTGATGGGGACACGGGAATGCGGTAGCACTGGGTTTCCACGGAAGACGCGCACTCACCTCGGCCACTGGTACTCCAGGGGTGCACTGGCAAACACATTTACACTTTTGGGAGACTAAGCCTGTATCAGACCAGGTGTGAGCATTTTACTATAACAACACTGTAAAAAACTGTTTTTGTTTTTTTTTCCAGGAATATGAGAGACAACGCCGGGCACTTCTAAATTCCCTTATTTTCCCTGCACCCTCCGGCAGGAACCCCGGGTCCTGGGTCCAGTTATATACTCTTCACGCACAGAAATTCAAACCGCCTTCTGACCACCAATGAGAGAGAAATCAACTTACAAGTAATGCGGAGAAAGTGACCCAGCAAAAAGCTGATTCTCCCCCAAAGTTTTAAGGCAGTGCCTTTCAAAGCAACTTTCCTAATATCTCTTTTGGAAAAACGACCCACAGGATTACGTGACGCATAATATACCAAGCTTCCAAGAAATGCTGTAAGAAACTACCATAAAAGAGGTGTCATTTGAAATTGTCCATCCAGAAAAGAATACGCTATCGATGGTAATATGTAATAGGTACGCGATTGTTATTTTAAAAAATAAACTAATAAGAGAGAGCGGTTTTTCCCTTAAGCACCTGAGGATATTTTTTGAGCCATATCTTTCTCCAGCGAAGAATGTCAGGATTTGAAAATAGGGAGGAAATTTTCAATTTACTTTCAATTTCTATATTTAATTATATTCCTAAGACTTTTTAAAAAAAGGAATCTGTCTGAAAATACTGGGTTCTCTAAGAATATAAGAAAAAGGGTGGAAAAGCACTAGCTTACAGTCTACAGACTCATACATCTATTTTATTCTTGAGGCTCTCCTATGTTTATGAAGATACAGAATATCTTACGTATCTTAACAAAGTTGTTAACACAGTTGCAGATATATGTGGCTTGCTCTTTAGATGTTATGGATATATAATAGAATGGTTACATTCCTAAAACATGTTTGTTGTAAATATTAATGAGAGTACTGGAGAAAAAAGTAATATTGATTTGTTCACCAAGAATGTGTCCTACACAATAAATGATGTCACTATTCACTAGGCTACTTGGGATTTTTCTTTATGGAATTTTTAAGAAAAAGTAAATCAAAGTAAAAATGATGCCTTCAACTTTTGAATTTGTAAACCAATCTGAAGGATCAGCAAATGTTGGTGAAATGACTGAAGATGGAAGCATGTAAAGACACAGGTCTACGTAACTGATGGACGGACTAAAGAAACCTGTACGGAAGAAAGTCTTAAGACTGCACCCTAAGCACCTGTCCCTATTCAGATTACTGAAGGGCTTCATACTGCAGGTTCCTAAAAACCTTCTAAAATTCTTTAATTGCTCAAGAAATTTCCTAAGTGCTACCCTGAAATACATTTAAACCCCAACCTTGAGCATAGTTACTCATTCATGCTCTTTGCTCACATAGGAGAATACGTCAGGGTTGCTACAAAACCAGTATCTCAACACATCCTACTAGGTCTATATACTGTAACTCTTCCCCAGAGTCCCGCCCTCCTTGTTACCCCGGACACCACATCAAGTACTCCAGCATGCGCAAGGGACTCAGATTGTGTTCCCTTTCAGTGCTCTGAGTTTGGGAAACAAAAAGCCCAAGGGGGCGAGAGCAGGGCTGTGGGGTGAACAGGGTGAAGCTTCCCAGCGAACACTTTCATAACACACCCCTGTGAGCATCCTGTATCTTTAAGAAAAGTTAGCAGGACGACTCCTTTGGAATTTCAAACTCCAGCCATCATCGCGTTTTGCGCTGACTGCTCGGCCTTGAACTCGTCTCTGAGGTCTTCTCGGACATCCCTGACATGCGTCACCCGCCTAAAACATGGTTGTTCGGGGGTCCTTTAAGCTTGTTGCAGCTCTTCAATCACTAGGGTAGGTGGTCACTTGAATTTTGTTAAAAATTTGGGATTAGCCCAGACTTTAAAAACAGTTCTTTCCAATGGCGGGCACGCACACACGTTTTTGGAGACACGTACGCGACACCAAGACAAGCTGGTTACTGAGATGTGCGCAGTTCGGCACCGAGCAGAGGCATGTTTGAACACGTTCTGTTTGGAATAAACCTACGTGGTTCTGAACAGGTGCCCTCCAGCAATGCTTTTTGACTTCCTCTCGTAGGACTAACCCATCAGCCGCCCTTATTCAATGGACGCCCCATATGGGCTCCAAGTGACACGATACGGAAAAGAACAACACGCTGCCGGCACCTGCGTCATCCCCACAATCACCGCTGCGTGCAAGGCCACGGGGCAGCGCTAAGTCTTAAGCGGACAAGAAGCTTTACAAGCAACTATTACATGTCACACTTAGAACACAACGTAGGCACCAAGAAAGTCCCATTTTACATGAGGAAATTAAGGGAGCTTCTCAGTTGCGACGCTTACAGGAAGAGCCAGTTCTGACTCTCAACCTGGCATTCACTACTGCTACTTTCTATGTTTGCACCAGACAGACGTGTAGCTAAACGTACTCTCCTCACTGTAATTAAGTCACTAGAGAAATACAGGAACTAATTTAGGGTTTTCTCTTAAAAAATATTTTGTTAGGTTTTACATATTGGCCAGAAAAGATGATCCGTTTTCAAACTGATCCCCGTGTCAGAATTCAAAAGAAGGTAACCCAGTATGCCTTCCATTGTAAGTAAGAAAACCTTATATCCTAGATTGCAATTCTAATGAGACAGTCTGGTCGGGTCTGCAATAGGTAGAAACCCACAAATGAAAATCTGTCTGCCTGATCACCTGTGGAGAAAGCAGGAAATCCTATGATTTGTATAAAAACACTGCCTAGTCACGAAAATAAAGCAGACATATCAATACAGTAAGAGAAGTGCTACATCCATGCTCATGTCACATGTATGTATATACCTGCACACGAAACACAGCCAAATGTCACACTCTGGCCAACCTACCTTGCCAGTGATTCGTTATACAGAATACAGTTCCTTAAGCAGGGATCCGATTCATCAAAAAATGAAGGTTGGCAAATTGTTAACATTTTACCTAGCCAACGTGAATATAAAAACTGAAAATATCTAACAGACAAAGTCCAGCAATGGGGACTAAAGAATCTGGAAAAATGTTTAGTGATCTGCACTGCATCTTCCTGGGCTCCTTTGAAAGTATATAATTTCTAAAAATTTGTTTAAAATAAACCAAGAAAGTAAATGAACTAGCTCTACCAGAGGACCCAGACTCTTAAAGAACACCCAAATTCGCTTTAATGGCCTCAAAACTAGTGGGCTCCTAGTTGGTAAAGTAACTTGAGAGAAGTCTCAGAGTGATTTTACTTGACAACCTATCAAGAGACATATTTTCTTGACTATTGTCAAAGTAGAGCAAGCGATAAACTGCAGATTATTTAGATAAAATTTCATAATCTGATGAATTTGATTGTATACTTATTTTGTTTTAGAAATTATAATTAATTTTAATAAAGCAATTAATAGTATTTAAACAAAGTCAGCTTAAATGCAAATGAATATTTTTCTCTAGGTTTTCATTCAAAGCCTTTACTCTGTATTGGAAATAATACACTAGTTAAATAAAAACCAAGCATTTATTTTACAAAATACACACAACTCTAATGCAAGGGAAATTTTATGTTGTCCTAATAGTTAAAATAATTTCTACATTTCTAGGAGGTATAGTCAATTTAAATATATTTATTAATAAACTAGTGTTTATAGCCAATGACCGTTAACCCATGATTCATGAATTTCATGAATTGAGTGAGAGCATACTGGGAGGACTAGTGGAGTCCCACGCCTCTCACTTCTAGTCCAACTTAAATTGTTAGAGCTTGGAATATATCTATATATCTATATATATATATATATATCTCACTGAGGCCCTACCCTCTAGATTGCATCTGGTGCAGAGCTGGCACTGAATAAGTGCCAATTTTATTTTTTCATGAAATGGTAACTTTTAAGACACTCGGCGCAAATTTTAACTATTGCCTACTTTTTCAAAGAGTCTAGCAGCTAAAAGGTTAATCTTAAAATTTCTAAATAACATGACTCCTTCCTTTCTAGCTGTTTTCACTGGCCGGGATATGCAAGAAAATGTCCCAAAGTAAGCTTCGTGAGGAATCAGCAGGCCAACTTTGCAAACAAAATCAACGAAGTGCTATAATATGTTTATCTTCAAATAGAATTTACTTGACTTTCTCTAACATGCTAGATTTGGATAGTAGCAGAAAATAAATATTCAAGTTGATCTCCCCATTATGACAAGTAACTAAATGATTAACAATGCAACAGTGAAAAAAGCTAAAAGCATATTATAAAATACGCCCGCCAGTCCAATACAACTTACCAGCTTAAATGACAAGATATAACAGTAAAGCAATTATTTTCCACTTAAAGTTCATTGTGAGAGAACTTTACTTACTTGTTTGCACCTAAAAAGTAACTACTCTGTTGTCCTTGCCCACACTCCAGCTGCAGATCCTAGTAGAACAAAACAAAGTAAGTAAAACGGTAGTTTGTAGCATTATTATTTTAAAAGGACAAGTCAGACTTCAAATAAATCTGAAATAAATCTGTATTGCTATAAGTTCATAAAATAAGAAGGCATGAAAGGACTTAGTCATTGTTTTTTTAAGAAGTATATAGTCCTGATTTACCTCAGATTTCAGTACTTTTCTTTAAATTTGTTTGTATAATACATTCAGGTTTCATGGCTGGCTGCTATTGTGATAAACTTTTTTTAAAAAAGAAAAACTCAAATAAAATACATATTCCAAAGTTAAAATGAAGCAAAATGATTAGAGAATAACAAAATCTTGGTTTGAGCTGGAACTGGATCTGAAGTAATTATGTACATATATACATTGTTTTGTATCTCCTGTTTGCTCATGAATGTATTTTTAGAAAACTTCTTATTGTGAATTAGGTGGGGTTTAATAGGTAACCATTTTAAAAGATGTGAAATAAACTATTTTAAGTAAATGATGCATGTGAACACGTACCAGATTCTGGGTTATACTGAAGAACTTTTAAGACATTTTTATTAAAAAAGTGCCTAGTTAGCAAAACATCAAATGAACATTTTTATTAGGGCAACTGCTCAACTATTTAATCAATTCCACTGAAAGCTGCAAGAGTTTTAAGAATCAAAGCTTAAGGAGATGAATAATGTGTCATATTTAAACAGCTTCTCTAGAAATCTAGGTGCTTCCCAACAATCGCGTACAATGTCCATGTACAACAAAGTGGTCTTTTTTCTTTTTAAAGTCATTTCGTTTCAAACCCCGTTTTAACCATACAGGAATCCAGGAGAATAACTGAAATTAATTTGTTTTCATTAAAACACACTATTCTTAAAACGCTTTGATTTTTTTTATAAGAGATTGTCAGATGCATGCTCAGGAAGGACATCGTGCACTTGAACTTGTGGAAATCTCCTGAGACTGCTCCAGGCAGACAGACAGCGCCTGCCATGCTCCACAGCAGTGAGGACACAGTTCTCTTCCAGAACCACTGTGCACTTTCACGACGAGACTCAGGAGTCAATAAAAATAGTAGACAGGACATTGGTGGCAGGATGGATAAATAGACGTTAGTACAAACACACAATGGAAAATTACACGTTAGAGAATGTTGAAACCCCTTAATGACAGGGATAGATGCGGAGGAACTTAGGCTGAGGGAAGTGAGCCCATCACAAAGGGGCAAAAATATTGTATGAGACCACTGCAATTAAAACATAAATCAAGAAAAGTTTTTCACACCCAAAGAAACATCCTTTGGTGGTTCGCACAGGTGGGAGGGAAGGAGAAGCAATAGGCTAGAGGTGGACAGGCATTACACTGGTGAAGGAGAAGATCTTAAAACAGGGAAAAGGGCACAAAAGAGAAACGAAAGAGGAGGAGTGTGACGGAGCAAAGGATTGAGGGGTCTGAATGGTGCAGAAGTAGTTGAAGACAAAAATGATGACCTAATATGTAAACTCCCACCAGTTCACAATAGAAAGTTAAAAAAACAGTAATAAAGTAGGAGGCGGGATTGTACTCGGCAGGTTTTAAGCTCCTTAAAGACAGAAATCATCAAATCCACCTGACATTCCCAGGCCTGAGGGATCACACAATACCATGCACACCTTAACCAGCCTCGGAATGCCTGTTGAATCCCATGTTTTCCTATTAACAGGCAATTAACACTATAGCCTTGTTAAAATTCAAAATATGATTCTAGGTCACAAAATTATCATGGCCAGGAGTATGAAAGTTCTAAACAATACCTAACATTGTGGTGAAAGACGCTTTAAAATTTAAGTACTCTAAGATCAATCAATCAATACAAATTCTGGTTTAGACAAGGCCCTAAATTTGACTTCTTCAGTATTTGCGTTCTGCTATACATAATGGTAAATGTTTCCTACCCACAGCAGAAATGATTGTAATAAACAAACAAAAATTAGTTGACTCACATTGGCCTCAATGTAATTTTAACAAACGAACACCTGTTCTTTAATTGATAATGGCATTTTTTTTTTTGGTTGGTGGTGGTGGTGGTGGTGGGCTAATGGCATATTTTTAATGGGATAAAATCACTGTTTCATTGGGGTTTTGTATTTTATCAGGACTGTCACACAAAGCATAGCCTGAGCAACTGAAGCGCCATAGCTTGAGATAAAAATCCATTACCATCAAGTAGGTTCCAATTCACAGTAACTCTTTAGGACACAGTAGAACTGTCCCACAGGTTTCCAAGGCTGTCATTGTTTTGGAGAGAAGTCCTGCAGGCACAGGGGTTAACTGCTTGGCTGCCGACCCAAAGGTTGGTGGTTCAAACCCCATGGGGGCAAGCGATGGCAGCTCGCCATTGTAAAGATCTACAGCCTGGGAAACCCGAGGTAGCGGGTTCTGCGCTGTCCTACGGGTCCCTATGAGTCTGAACCAACTCAACGGCACTAGGTGCTTTGCTTGATTTTAATCTTAGGGAGAAAGACTGCCGCATCTCTCTCCCGGGAGTGGTGGCTGCAGTTTCTAACCACTTGGCCTTCTGTTAGCAGCCAAGTACTTGGCCATTACATCACCATGCTGCCTTGACTCGATATCAAAACCAACCTCGCTGCACTGGGTCAATACTGACTCATCGTGATCCCCGGTGGGTTTCCCAGACTGTTTCCGAGAGTAGAAAGGCAGTCTTACTCCCTCGGAACTGCTGCTGGTTTTGGACGGCAGACTGTACAGATCGCAGCCCGACTCGTCACCTCTACATCACCAGGCTGCCCGGACTTGATAGAAGAACCTTGCAATGCTGACACTTAGAAAAGAGAAGTAGGGCTACGTCTCTAAATCCAACTTGGTTTTTCAGCCATAGGTAACTGGGATTTCTAGCAGGTTAGCGATTTCTCTAGTCAATCTAATCTTACCCCCTAAATCAAAGGACAGCTTCCAAGAGCATTGTGCAGAGCGGCCCTGCTCCTGTTACACCTATAAACATAGGGTGTCACCTTAACAACTACTCTGGAATCACCTGCCAATTAACTGCCTGGTAACTTAATGATAAAAAACACTGAGATCAGTAATGTACTTAGAACTGTCTAAACGAAATGAAATAATATTTTAATAAAAATTTGAGCCTATGTTTATATACAGAATAATAACTGAGGCAGGGGAGAAGTTATAAATAACTTCAAACCTGATGATTAAACACTCCCTGACTTACATGGAAAATTAAAATGGAACGGACCACATTCCTCATCAACAACGCCCTGCCACTGTATCATACACGGAACAAAACCAAAAGCAGTGCGCTAGACACACGTTTACGAATTATACTTAAAGACCAACATCTCTTAAAAGGTGTCAAACCTTATTTAACTAAATAATTTCTCTCCCCTTTCCAATCACCTATTCTATGGCTGGAATTCAGGCAGTCAATCAGATAAAGAAAGTGTGACGAATAAATATAGAAAGAAAGCAACACGAACCCAGTACAATGTTAGTAGCTATTGACGTAGCTTTGAGGCAATCCAAGAAAGCGTGATCTAAAAGGCTCTTCAAAAGCAACGTGGAAAACATTCAGAATTAAAAGCAAACAAACATTAGATAGCTAGCAATATGGACAGTCTTTACAAACTAAGAATACATTTAAGCAAGCAAGGATAGGAAAAAATTAATCGCATTAACATACATCAACTTATTAATGAACAACTCCACAGTAAAATCAAATAAGTAAGAACACGTATTAAGAACATGCAATGGGTCGGTGTAAATTCAATCTGAAAATGGAAACAAAACTTGAAGTTGGTTATCCCAGCCCAAATAAAGTTTGGGGACAGAGTGTCTCAAATTCGGCGACTCATTTTCATGGCGGGGAGATTTCTAAAATGTAGAATGGAAACCTTGAAGAAAGCATGGTGTGAGAAAGAGCTGAAAACAAACAAAACAGGTGCAGTGGGACACAGAAAAAGGAAAATTTATAGTCAAGAAAAATCCCGTGGCAGCTCTAACTCTCGCCACACGATTATAAAATCTGTGGCTTCGAGGAAAACAGCTAGACCAACAGTTAGACCTGAAACAGTTGCTAAAACAATGCTTAAAAATGCTTTACGATATATCTAAATTGGGGGAAAAGATTAGCTGAAAGCATTTTTTTTCCTCATAAAAGAGCAGTTTATGGCATGACTAGAGTTGCTAGCAAGGTGAAATCTTCCAGGTAAGAGCCCTTTGAATGTGGTGAATGATCGACAGAAGAAACAGGGGGTGAAGCCAGGAAAATCAGAGATTTCACATCTCTCAAAAGTCTGAGCAGCAAGTAGAGGGGAGCATTAAATGACTCAACAGGATTGTGCCTAACAAAAGCAGAAGATGAAGGAGCCCACAACGGAACAACATGACACCTGGGCGACACAGCTGGAAACAGACTAGGAGATTTCTATCACCGTGAGATTCTGAAGCGGGATTTCCCTTGAAATTCTTTTTCCACAATTAAGTAAAGTGGCCACGACACATAGATTTTAGAGCACTCCTAAATAAACAAAGTTGACATCCATTGTTTCTTTTCTGGAATAAGTTTGTGACATTATTCAATTCTGACCCAATTCACAGGAACTTTAAAATACTCTCCAGTATCTACTGATATTAATCATATATCATTTGTGATATGCATTACTGTTTTAACTATAACTTAAATATTTTATCCATAGTTTGCCAGGGGTTTGAGAAGCTTCTTTAGAGCAATGCTTGTTTTACTACTCCTTTGTATTCCTTCATAGTAGTTAATAGTGTCTTACATGTAATTCTCTCAAAGTATCTTTTACTGCTGGATGGCCCAAAATTCTTGGGCAAATGAAAAAGAGAAAAAACAGCACCAACTCAGACACATTTATAACACCCATAACCTTCTAATCTAAAGGCAGAAGAAATCTATCTTTGAGAAGAAATCGATTTTAAGGTTACAAGAGGAATGGGTACATTTTAATGATGTCAATTTGGTTGGGTTTTCAACTCTGCAGATGTCCTTTTTCAAAATTAAGGTCTTTCTTAATGGCTTCCAATCCTCCAAAGCAAGCTGTTGGTCTGGCGTCCTATATTATGACCTCACCTTTAGCGATTAAAAAAAAATTATTGGAGTAACAAAAATAGAAGCCTGAGTCTACATGAATTTTTTATTATAAAATGCATACATGTGTGATCCCCTAATAAAACGATTAAAAAAATCCCAAAACCAAAAACAACAACAAAAAAAACGCATACATGTAACACTTAAAACAATGACATGTAAGTGGCAGAATCCTTTAAAGGAGTCAACAGTTGCTCCGGTTCTCAAAGGCTTTTGGGATCTCAGCTTAGTGTCACTGGACTAAAGGACAGAGCGAGACACGTTGTCGGGAGAAAGACGGGGCCTTTCTAGCCCCAGTCCCAGTCTCGGAAACCCAAGGGAGAGTCAATATGAGTCAGCATTGATTCAGTGGCCGTGAAAATAATGGTAAATGAGTTAACACATGTAAAGGGGTTAAAGAATGTCTCCCACATAAAGAGCTATTGCTATCATCAGGAATAGGAATTTTAAGGTTGAGTTTATGCTAATCTGACAAAGACCTTACTCCCCCTCCTTCTACCAGAAATAGCCCCATCTTTTCTTTGTTGCCCACTGGCCACGGCTCTCCTCAAAGCCTTCCTCTCTCACAGACCAGCATCTGATCCTATTGGGACCCCTTCTCGTGTTCCCTTCGGCAGCACATATACCGAAATTGGAACGATACAGAGAAGATTAGCATGGCCCCCGCGCAAGGATGACAGGCAAATTCGTGAAGCGTTCCATATGAAAAAGAAACCCTTCTCCCTGTGGGCGCGGGGACAGGCGGTGGCCCAAAAAAGGTGTACTTCAAGGGGAAAAGGCCACCAGAGTTCACTCAAATGTCCAGGCTGGTTCCACACAAAGGTCCTGGAAGGAATACTTCTAATTCTAAGACATTATATTTCTGTATTATTTTGCTCTTTCTTGCCTGTACAATATTAATGAAAAAAAATAACTAACTTCAATCTTCTTTTGTGGTCTATTTCAGTACCAGATTTCACTGTCATCCCAGACTATTGTCCTGTGCCATCAAATTGGTCTGGATCATAGCAACCTGGGACAAGAGCAGAACTGCCGCGTGGGCCTAGGTGGTGATCCTCATAGCAACTGATGGTTTTTTCCCCAGGGAGCTCCTGGCTTTGTTCTGGCCGACAGAGAGCTTAGCCATCTCTCTTTCCCGAGATGTAGTCCATTTGATTCCTACGCATGCTATACACCGAGCAAGCAAAAGGGCATTGAAACTACACTAACGAAAGAACGGACTAAAATGGTTGTCAGAAGAGACTCTGAGACTTGCTCTCGGATGAAGAGCAGCTCACGTGAATGGAAGAATGATGAAATAAGACTTGAACAGAAGATGTGAAAAAGACAGAGTTTTACAAGAATGACGAAGTAGCAAGGACATGGAGCTAGAACACCAAAACGGAACGCACTAGGTATTTCTCAGACTGAAGAAAAGTCAAGTCTTGACTTGTAAAACTGAGTGATGCGGGAGCATCAAAAGATAAGGAAAGAATACAGAGTCGCGGTCAAGCATTTCAGGAAGCAGTATGAGATCAAGAACCAATGGTATTGAAGGAAACGACCAAGGTACAATGAGGCATCGGGGAAAATAAGGTTCAAGGTTCAAGGAAAACCAGTTAAGGTGTTTCAACAAATAGATGTGACCATGGAAACCATCTATAGTCACTCATTGATGCCAAGAAATTTGGAAGACTGCTACCTCGTCAACTAACTCAGAGACCCCTTTTTGTTCATTACAAAGAGAGGTGACCCAACAGAGATGGAAATTATTGAACAATATCAGTATCGCAGGCAAGTAAAATTACTGAAGACAATTCAAACACAGCTGTAGCAACATACGGGCAGGAACGTGAAGGTGAATTCAGAAGGCGGCCTATCCCAAGGGGTACATTTTTACTGATGTCTGATGGTCCTTGGTAAAAGGAGAGAGTACCAGAAAGATGCTTCCTTGTGTTTTGATTAACAAAGGCATCTGACTGTGTGGATCACAACAAACTAAGGATTACAACTCAAAGTAAAGAAACCAAAATCTTCACAAGCGGACCAATAGGTGACATCACGATATAGGAAGAAAAGTCTGTTTCGCTCCATAACCAGTAGTCATGGAAGTGGCAGCCAGGAGTTCCAATGATGCATTGCCCGGGGTCAACCTGAGATTGGGCTACATCCTTCCAACCCCTGAAGCGCTTGCTGGTGAACATCAGGCCCTCACTATGGATTATACACAACTCAATGTAAAGGAAACCCGAATCTTCCCAACCGGACCTACTGGTCACATAATGATGAAGAAAAGACTGAAGTGGACGAGGAGCTTATCTTGCTTGGACCCATAATCAATATTCACTGAAGCAGCAGCACTCTTAGGAGTGTTTGAAGAGCAAGGATGTTTCTGTGGGGTCTAAGGTTTACCTGACCCAGGCCATGGTATTTTCAATTGTCTCCACTAAAACAGGAAGACTGAAGAAGAACTGATGCCCTTGAATTACGGTATTGATGAAGAATACTCAAAGTACCATGGACTACCCAAAGAACAAATATATCTGTTTTGGAAGAAGGATGACCAGAATGCTCCTCAGAAGCTAGTAAGACTTCCTCTCACGTACTTTGGGTGTATGAATGGGAGAGACCAGTCCGTGGAGACGCACATCATTGTTGGTAAAGTCGAGGAGCAGTGAAAAAGAGGACTGCCTCCCACGAGATGGACCGACCATACAGTGGTGCAACCATGGGCTTGAACCTCAGATCAGCTGTGAGGATGGAGAGGGACCAGGCAGTGCTTCCTTCCTTCGTACACAGGGTTACTATGAGTCAGAATGACTTGACGGGACCTACAAAAGTTATTCACACAGGTGCATATGTGTGGGGAAAAAACAGTACCGATGAAGATCAGAGACTACATCCTTTAAAGTTTTAAGAAGCAATGACATCACCAAGAGAACTAAAGTGTGCCTGACCCAATCCCAGGTCCTTCAATCACCTCATATACACGTGGAAGCTGGACAGTGAATAAGGAAGAGTGGAGAAGAATTGAAGCCTTTGAATGACGGTGTTGGTGAAAAACATTGACTTTCCCACGAGCGTCAGAAGAACAAGTCGATGGGTCTTGAGAGAAGCCTGGCCCTAAGGTCCCTTCCACGTGAGGATGCAAACCTTGGAGGGCTCAGTCGTAAGAGGAGGAGGTGATGGTAAAATAAGCGCATCCGTGCGAAAGTGGAAGACCCTCGATGAGATGGATGGCCACAGTGACAGCATAGTTGGAGCATGCCAACAAATGTGAGACTGTTCTGGTACTGGTTACACGTAAGGTTGCTATGAGTCAGAAATGGCCTCCCGGCATCTCGCAGCAATGATGATCCTGTTAGGAGCACACCCCCCTGAGGAGCCCTGGCGGGTTGGAATTTCGGACATTTGTGTTAGCAGAGGAATGCTTAAAAGCACTGTCATCTAATTCTAACGTTTTAAAAACTCCCAAACCACCATTTTCTTAAAACATTCCCTCTCACTTGCCACGTACAGCTAATTCTCACTCGTTTTCTGGCCTCTCTGGGCCACTGGGCACATGTCACTTTCTTTTGTGACAGTCAGCCTACTGGACTCTCCCTTCTAGCATTTCAACTGCCTCTCGCCTCCAGTCGGGGTCAGGCTCTGGTCACTGAACACAAGCATCTCCCAATATATATGGCTGCTAATCTCTTTTCTGCCTTTCTTTCTTGAGCACAAGCAATGGCCGTTATCGGCCCCTTTCTCAATCCACTTCTCTTGCGCTAACCCCACACTCCAGGCTCATGATGGCTTTCATACTGCAGCGCCTATCTGACATCTCTCCAAAGTGGTATGCCAAGGCCTGCCCGGGACTTTCTGCAGAACTTCAGAGGCATTTCTCAGTCTCCTCTGGAAGATTAGATAGTGGTCCCTGGGCAGGAGTAACATTGGTCTTAGCCCCTCCCAGAACGTGTGCACGGCACATTATTCCAAAAGCTCGTCTCCTGCTCCGACCTTCTGTACCCAGTACATGAAGCCCCTCCCACAGGAAATCCAGGATATATTTCAGTCCATGTGTAAGTGTTGACATGTCTAGGTATTTTTACCCAGCAAGACCGCATCTTCCCTAAACAAATCACGTCTTAAATCTTTTATTTTCTTCAAATTTAACAGGGTATAGAATTGAAAGAGATGTTATAAAGGCAGAGAAGAAAGAAGTATAAGAAAATTCCTTTGTAAAAGGCATAAACATGGAATCTAGGAGGAAATATGTAGCAGTAAGAGGATCTGACTGCTATAAAAGTAGAACACACTTTTTAGTTAATATTTGAGTTTGCTTTTCATATTTAAGATAATCTTAATATTTTTTTAATTCAGGGATGGTTTATAATCCAAATTCTGGACTGAGAAAAAAAGGAATATGATACAATGTTATAACATTCAAATCTCATTTGAGATGAATTTTATTTGTTAGAGGGTAAACTTAAAAAAAATTATTTGTGTTGCCTAGTTTGTTAAAACAAACCACATTAAAATGGTATATTCTTCTTAAAAAGAAATATAATATAAAAACACTCCCGTTTGAGTGAGAAAATGAATCAGTAATGTTTGTCAAAAATAATTTTCTGCAGCACTATCACATGAGTAGTTTATAACTTGCTATAAAAAACGCTACCATACTTAACATATGGAACCTCGAAAAATGGCAGCAACTTAGAAAAGCAGACTTAAAATAGTTCATTAAAACTGGACATGATCTTAAAATTACAAAACAAGATTAAAACAATGATGACAAAGAAAATCAGAAGATGAGAAATACCAGATTAGATCTTGCAGTGTAGTATATTTCTTCTGAACTGTCCAAAAAACCATCAGTGTTGGGCTGTTTAGCAGACAGAGACCAAGAAACCCACGTTATTTACACTTAGACTAAAAGCCACATTCACAAAGGGAAACTTTCACAAGTGGTGTAAGACCTGCTAACAATTTTATAAAGCAAATATAAAGTCAAATCACATTAAATGATTTCTTACAAAGCAACACTGCAACACCAAGGTTCTGTACGAGGGTTACTAAATTAGTATCAAATTTAAACACATGCAACGATATCTTAAAAAGAGAAATAAAATATATGCAAACTGCCTTGAAAAATCTAATCACCATTTATCAACCTCATGCCTACCCTTTCTCCTCAACTTTTCCCACCTCGCTACACAAATGTCAAGTTTAAGTATTCTAGTATGATCATTTTAGGAATTATTTTTTTAGCCTTCAATCCCCTCAGACTGGTAAACTGAATTGAAATAAATCTATAAAACAGAAGCTACAGAGTTCCTTTGTATATCTTTCTTATAACCAGTCAAATGGGTTGAAACAAACATTACAGGTAAGAAAAAGTTCCTACTTAAATCCTTAGTATTTATCAATTATTAATACACATAATTTGGAGCTCTGGCACAGAAATTTCGTTTTGTCTGTCTTTTTATAGTCTCATTTACAAATTCTTCCAAGGAATATGAACATTTCAAATATTGGAAACGCATTTTGCTTCTAAGACTGTATCTGACATAATCTCATATATCTGGAGAAGAGTATATGAAGCAATTACAAGAGAAATATGATAATAATGTTCATCCAGTAAGCAAGCCTGAAAGGGATGAGAAACTTGAATGCCTCGTCTCTCCTGAATTTTAACTCTCCAGGCAGATTTTATTCTATTCTGAGGTTTAGAAAACTAGCTTGCATTTGGAAAAGACTGCCTATCAATTTACTAAGAGGTACTTTTACTACCATATCATTCTAGCCTAAAACCCTAGCTTTTACCCTGGTAAATATATACACAGCCCCATGAAACTGGGGTGGGGGGGGGAGGGGAAGAAAATGGATGGTCAGTATTAAAAAAAAATCTAACCAGAAAGTGGGAAAACGATTTTCATTTGAAATCATTTTTAAAATATTGTATTTCAGCAACACAGATTTATTTATTCTCAATTTTATAATTACTTACCTTTTTGCTTCTACCATATACTTTACCATATAATATTAACTAGGATTTTTAGTCAAGACCAGTAGGTCACAAAGACAAATGAAATTTTTATTTTCCATGTCAGCTTTCTAAGCCTAATGTACTTACAAGTTCATGATGTGGCTCGGTCTCTTTCCTTAAGGGCGCATCAAATTTTACTTGACCAACTATTAAAAAAAAAAGAAAATCAAGACCTGCTTTTATGATATAACATTTAAAGAAGTTAACTCATGGCAAACTACATTTAATCTTAGCATCTCGCATACACCTGAAGATGAGTTTCCTGTTCCTGGAAAGAATTAGTCTTGGAAATGCAGAGGAACCCTTCCTCCCTGTCCGATAGGGTCACATCGACTCAGAATCATGGCAGGAAGCCACCATACACGTGATCACAATAGATGATTTAAAGTAAAATTCTGTCAGGAAAAGCCTAAGAAAATTTAGTCGGGTAAACAATCAGTTAAGCCTTGATCTTTTCCATAGTTAAAAAAAAAGGAATGTATTATATATACTCGCGTATAAGTTGACCCAAGTATCAGCTGAGGCACCTAATTTTACCATGAAAACGCATAAAAAATGTACTGAAAAATTTGGCTTATACTTGAAGTATATATGGTCATTAGCTATCACCAGGATCTAATGTGCTACTTCACCATGTCGCAGCATAAAATCAGGAACACCTTAACTTGGGAACAGCTGGGCAGCCAGCAGTGGATGAGGAGAACTCTGGAAGGCAGCCTATAGCAGAGTCCTCAGTAACTCCTCCCTCCCGGAGTCACAGCCTGTGCAGGTCCGTCCCACATCACACCAGTGCTGGACTGTGTGAGCAAAAGACCAGATCGCGACCCCTTTGGGGGGTGAACGCTCCCTTTCACAGGGTCGCCCAATTCATCACAGCAGCAAAATGACAGCGATGAAGTAGCATCAAAAATAGTTTTAGGGTTGGGGGGTCACCAGCACATGAGGAATTGTATTCAGAGGTGACGGCATGAGGAAGGTTGAGAACCACTGGCTTAGAAGCAAATTCTCTGGTCTAGACAAGTCTTCAGGTGACCACCGCCCCAGCTGACATCTTGCCTGTAACCTTGAGTGACCCTGAGCAAAAGCCACCGAGCTCAGAACTTATGTGAGACAATAACTTCTGGGGTAATGTGCTGCACTACCATTAATAGACAAAGCAGCACCTAGAACCTGGGACTCCGGAATTACCTGAGGTGCGACTTAAAAGCAGCTTCCCTGGTCTACTCAAGACCTGGTGAAAGGAGATCTGAGGAGAAGTGGGGCCCGAGAAGCCCATTTTTAAAAAGTGCAGTTTCTGAGAAGACGGGCCATTTATAGACCCACCTCTCTTGGCTACTCAAAATGTGGCCCTCGGGCCACCAGCAGTCACAAAACCTGGAAGTTGGTTAGAGTAAACAACCACGCACCCCCCCACCCCCCGCAGACCGACTGATGCAGAAGGTGTGCTGGCGCAACCTCACAGCGCATGACAGGCCAGGAAGCCCCAGTCTGTGTCACTTGCAGGCTGCCTCTGCTGGGGACCTGTTCCCCCTCCCCAACGTGAACCACACAAAGCACCCCTGCCAACGGCAACATGCCCATGAGGAAGAAATAAAATCTGTACCGCCTTAAAGTTTACTCTTACAAGTGTCTACTAAGAAAAAGTATTTGGAAGAAAATAAAACAACAGCAATTAAAACGAAATAACGACTCGAATTCTTACGTCCCGTGGTTACATGATAAACCACGTGCAGTCTGCACTTACAGTTGATCTCGGAGCGCGTTTTTTCTTCTCTCACGTTGCGACTGGTCGAGGGAATTCTGTGCGGGACGGCAACCAGCGGCTAGGGAAACAACAGAGCAACCGGAGACTTACATGCATCGAAAAGATGCACTTCGTTTTAAAAGGAAAATAAAACAACAGAAGTTTTAGGGGTAAGAAAAAGGAGTTTTAAAGCCATCGTAGTTCACACAGTGAGGGCAAAATGATAACCATCTTTGTTTTCTAAAGAGGCCATTTACACTAGAGAGAGCACTTAACATGACTACATTAAACATGCATGAAAATAAATACAATATTTGTATGGGCTACATTAGTGTCTCACCCATTTTACCAGGGAGAACTGTACTCAATATGGGGCCCCTCTGGTAGGAAGACACGCTAGCCCAGCGGGTCTCAACCTGCCTCTCCTGCCGCGACCCTTTACTTCAGTTCCTCAGGTGGTGGGGACCCCCAACCATAACACTATTTTTGTTGCTACTTCATCACTGTCATTTTACTACTGTGATGAATCGGGCAACCCCTGGGAAAGGGTTGTTCGGCCCCCAAAGGGGTCAGACCCCCAGGCTGCGAACCGCTGCTCTAGAGGAAGAGAAAAACTAGCTGTGCAAAGAGTCTATTTATCACAGTGAAGACTCTTAAGGTTCATTCTTCAACTTAGATGTGCAGTTAGATAAATCACACTCCCCAGACGCATACTTCTGATCGGCGTCTGTGACAACAGGGAAACGCTCACAGAGACTAAGTGCCCGAGAGCCACAACAATGAGCGAGAACGCCCAAGATCAGGAGACGGTGCGGGACCAGGGCATCTTCCCTTCTGTGATCCACAGGCAACAGCCGTCGAGTGACAGACAGGGAATCAAATGCACGCTGCCCCAGGTGAATCTGCTGTGGACCCTGTGTGGAAGTGTCCAAAAGCAAAGGTGTAACTCTGAGACCAAGGTGTGCCTGACACAAGCCGTGGCCTTTTCAACTCCCTCCCAGGCATATAAAGCTGGACAATGAATACCGAAGAGTGAAGACAAATTGACATCTATGAATTAAAAACATTGGTTAAAAATACTGAATATAGGAGGCCTCAACAAGTGTGTGGGAAAAAATGAAATTAAGAGATGATGAAATTTACGCCTCCTTCTACTGCGAGAGAGTAAAAGGCCACTAAGAGTGGACAAGCCTGTCTTGGACAAGTTGTCAGAATGGTCCCTAGACAGGAGAAGGGCAAGGCTTTGCCTCCTGTCCTTTGGGCACGTTATGAGGAAGGACCCGTCCCCCGAGGAAGACATCGGGTAGCGAGAAAGAGGAAGGGTCTCGCTGAGGGACTGACAGCAGTAGCTTAACAATGGTTCAAACGGCCAGCTGGGCAGTGTTTTGTTTTGCATCAAACGCTCGCTGCGTGCAGGGACCAGCTGGACGTCTCTAACACCACACCGTGTTTAAACCTCTCCAGGAGCACCACCACGCCCAGAGAGAGGCATTTTGAGGGTGGGTCAATGCAGGATGGTCCCTTCAATGTGCTAGTTCATGGACATTCCGACTGACTCTCCTAGGAGTGAAGGGGTCTACTTTTGGCAACACTGCAGCAGCTCTCTCCTGAGCACACCACCTTGAGGCCTCCCCTAACACGTGATACCAGCATCCAGTGAGTGGTTATTGCAACACAAAACTCTGTGTGTGTGTGTGTAATCGCTACCTTTGAAGTAAGTTATACTCTTAGAAATAAATGTCTCTAGCAAATGAAATTTATAGTTTGAGGTTTTAAATTTAATGAGGCCGATCAAGGATATAACCCAAGTTAATTATTCCATTTAGGCACTTGTCAAGAAATAAAGGTAACATAATCTACAAGACCTGAAGCAAATTCAAACACTGGGTATGTAAACTTTTTGTGTGTAGTGCTCATAAGTTTACAAAGAATTTCCACAGACGTAAGCTCATTTTATCCCCCAAATCAGCTTCTGCCATAGGCCTTGTTAGACTGACAGCTACGAACGTTGCGGCACTCAATGAAGAGGCAGGGCATTTGGCTACGAGGCTACAGAGCTGAGAAAACGCCTGAGTATCTATGATGACATATGGGAGCACAACAAACCAGCGCTCACATCAGGCTTAGCACACAAGCTATGGGTAACTGAGCATGGCTGAAGCCCAGTGATCTGTGAGAACGATGTACTTTCTCAGGTGACTTTCACGTTGCTAGATCTGGTGATGCTGTACGCACAGGGGAAGAATGTTACACCAAGAACAACAACTCCCTGACTCCAGCGTGTAGTGTCAAGCAGAAACGATACAGAAGTTCAACGTTAAAGTTGAACATCTTCTGTCCATTCTTGAACCTGTAATTAATTTGAAAAACTACAGTAGATTTCCACCGAATGGATGAGTAGCAGTGAGTGTTGAAATGCCAGTTAGATACATTTCTATTTTGACAACATGGTCCTTAGGTATTATAATTAAAAACCATTTACAAATAAAAAGATGGTCATTTTCTCTGGGGAAGATATTATTTTAAGCCAGGATGAGAAGAAAAGTCCTCCCTTATCCTACACCAAATAATTAGATTCCTTTGTAACTTTGAATTTATTTACCAGAGAGGTTTAAAACAATTTACAGTCCTAAAACCACCAAGATATTCTTGAAAAGAAAGACTGATTTCTTTGCCTGCTGTATGTGAAAGCTTCAGAAGAATCTTTATTCCTTAGACCGCTTCTGAAGTTAAGTCTCTTTGAACACAAAATAACTTTATAATACATAATACACCAACCAAATCGAATGAGGTAATAAGCAATAATGCAGTATTTAGTGTATAGGCAGTCGTCACTTTGCAGTTTTGATATGCATAATTCTCAATTAAAAAAACAGCAGGAAACTTATGCCATCGAGTTGACTGCAACTTTTAACAACTTTTCCACAGGGCAGAAATGCCCCTGTGGGTTTCCAAGAATGTACCTCTGGATAGGCGTAGAAAGCCTCATTCTTTCTCTAGCACAGCGGCTGGTGGTTTTGAACTGCTGACCTTGTGGTTAGCAGTCCAACACTTAACTGCCCCTACCGGTATAGTTCAGTGTCCAAACACATGACTTCTTTCAAGCTCTAGGAGTGCTGACCCCTGCACATCTGTTCCTCGGGTCATGCTCAGAAAGCAAAGTGTATTGTACATTGCCTTATCCCTGAATGACTAAAAAATCCAAATGGTATTTCATGCCCAAGACTTTACCTTGAGAAAGAAGTTTTATCAGAGGTTTTAAGGAAATGCGTTGGGAAAAGCGGACGAGGTTCTGGAAAGTTGCCATTTAAGCAAAGGCATGTCCTTCTGAAGCCAGGGAAGGTTTCTGATTGGCCACACGTCTTTTCCTTCATTAGTATTAGCTGCGAGGGCTCTCGAGACTCCCCTAGGACGGCAGTTCATGAGAAGGTGGGTTTGGAGATGGAGTTAAGTAAGCGGTGTAGGCGTAGGTGCTTGTGCTGATCTAAACTGGTTACGCTGTTGATGTGCCACGGCCACGGCACAGGACGGATAATTGTTCAGGATTAGGAAGTGATATGATAAGATGGCAAGAGTTGTGCACTTTATTCTTGACGAGTGGGTGTTGGTTTGTTTGTGTAAATATAGAAACGAAACAGGTCAACTACTTAGAAGCCAATGCACCAGATGGATATTAATGTTATCATTTCCCTATACATTTCTAAGGAGCCCTGGGGCGTGCCGGGTTGTACATTGAACACAAGTTACGCGATGCGGCAGTTTAGTTGAGACTGTCTGCTTCCATGGAGATTTAAAGTCGCAGTAACCCAAAGGGAGTGTTCCGTGCTGGCCACTCCTCGGTGGCGGGCTTTGTACATTTACAGCCGGCAGTGGAAATGTTTAAGGCCTTGATAACAAGTGTTAAAGACCATAGAACATCCTAATTTTTCTCATCGATGACTTTACAAGGTCTCAGAGTACAGCCTATGTACCATACCACCTGCTAAAGTGAGGGTTATCTATACACTGAATTATACTAAAAGAGTTTACAACGCATTCATTATTAAAAATAAAATAAAACCAAAAAACTAATGTTCTTAAGTCAAAAATACTTTACATGTCTTAAGTTCCTTACGTTTCCAAATTCCTTTCCAGGCCTTGAACACAGGGGCAGATAGACTGTTTCTCGCAGCTGTACAATGACAGCAGGAGGGAAAAATGGTGAGGAGGGAGGTTTCCTCTGGCCGTCTTCCAGACTACTGAAAGCTATCATTCCCCAGTGTCAGTCACCGTGTGCGTCGCTGAAGTCCCCTGCATCCTCACACGGACTTGGGATGAGTCCACGGCCATCCCTGGGTCACAGGCCTCAGGGAGAATGCTGTGGTGTCGCATAGGCTGAGGCTATCTTAGGTGCTACAAGTACTGGCTGTGCTAAACCAAAAAGAACCATCAAACCCACTGACATTCATCTGATCCCAACTTATAGGACGCTTCCCAAGGGTTCTTGAGCCTTTACAGCTCGTTGCCGGCCTCTCACTTGCAGTGGCCGCTGGGCTCCAGCTGTGGACCTCTCGGCTAGCAGCCCCATATCCAGTCTGTGGCCCCACCAGGCTCCATCCTAACAAGGTGTCCTTCCCATTGGGGTTATTTTACCCTCTGCCAACTATCGGCTAACCTTAAAACCCAGGGGACCATTTTAATCAACAGCAAAATCTCTAATAAACTTTCTGTTCACACCTAATAATGCACGAAGTGTGATCAGAGGATTCTTTTTGGATCAGAAACCAGAAAAGAAACTCAGAGCCTGTTCTCATATCCTGTTTTGGGGCTTCTGATTTACTTTCTCTTTTCCAATGAATTCATTTGCCCATTTCATCTAAAATAATTGCTTTGAAGTAACTACAGTGGCTTTGAAAAGTGGAGAAGGTGGTTCTGCCTTGTCATTCTCAGACCACAGTCACCTGAAAGCCAATTGGAAATGCCCAGCATGTGGCTCCCTGGGAAATGAAGACAAATTCGAAGAGTTACGTGCTTGCTCTTCAAGAGTTTCCAAGTTAGACCAGTTTGATTTAAACTGGACCCAGCAATTCAGAAAACTAATCTGAAGATATACACAGACAGACATACGTACGTATGAACACACAAAAAGATGTGGTGAAACAATTCCTACCTCAGGGTCGTCATCATCAAAATAATGGTAGGTGGAGTGATCTGGGTTGTTCACTTTGTCCAATAGCTCAATCGCCAAAGAGCGGGTCAACGGTTGTGTGACAAAGGGGTGCTATAAAATTAAGGAATATCGGACAGACCTTTAGTAGAAATCGGACACATGACGATTTGAAATCAATAAATATGTACACACACATTTTAAATCATACCTGCAATAATTTTTCAGCCGTGGGTCTTTTCTTTGGGTTTTTGGTAAGTGCCATTTTCACAAAATGATGGAAACTATTTGACCTACGACATTAAAAAAGATTAAAAACCTCCATTTCAATTCTCTTTTGTTCCTTTTAACATGACATCAAGTAACTCAAAACTACTCACCACTTCATTTTGTCCTTCAGTTTCGGAGGCTGAAAATTGCTTTTTGTCATGAGAAATAATGCTCTGGAAGAAGAAAGGTCAACCAATAACTATACAGTGTATCTTCATAGTTCACATTTTAAAGTTAGGCCAGTTATATTACTGTGTATTCTGAAAGAAAAGAATATAGTCTGCATCTCATAATAAGGGGCCCTAGGAGGGAGGAGGGAGGAGGAAGGAGGGAGGAGCAAGCTTGGACTGAAGCGAGGCTCGTCAATGACTACAGTCACGGCACACTGACCTCATTGGGTGTAAGTCAAACATGGGGGGCTGAAGCTCGGCCAGTTCGATGGCGGTGATGCCCACTGCCCACACATCACAGAGCTGGTTGTACCCTCCTTTCCGCTCGACAGCAGCGACCTCCGGAGCCATCCTGAAGGAAACCGTCCGGAAAAACAAAACCAAACCTATGACACCTGGTAGGAGTATTCCCAACCGAGGGGCATGGAACCAGCACTATCTCAGCTGAGGCTTCATTTTTGAAAATAAGTATGTAGGATTTAAAAAGTCCAATTGTTTGAGCTCCCATTTAGTGGTAGACCTAATCAATCTTTGTCCTCATGATGAGATTACCGAGGATAGGGATTACTATGGCAAAATATGGTGAAGAAATCAGATGGTATCTGGCTGACAGAAAGCGGTATCTGAGGTTTAAAGGCTTGTCTTAAAACAAGCAACCATCTATGTGAGGTGTCATCTAAGTCTGCATGGGAGAACCACACCAGCCTGTGTGATCCAAGGATTGTAAAGAATAAAACCCAACACTGGAGAAAGGAACAGCTTAAATTCTGAGCACCTCGTTTATAGAAGGTGGCAGGTCTGGTGGGAAATGATCAAGGGTAAGTTTGCTTAGAGAAGAGGTATACTCTAGCCCAGGTGGCGACGAAGCATGGTAGTAGGGCAGGAGGAAAGTCAAGGGAGATGGAGGAAAGAGCTAGGAGTCAAAGGGCATTTATGGAGGTCTAGACAAAGACATGTACATGCAAATATATATAGGAGGATGGGGAAATAGATCTATGTGTCTATATTTATAGGTTAAGTATTAAGGTGGCGGAAGGACCTTGGGCCTCTTTCAAACACTCCCTCAATGCATGAATACTTTCTTTTATTAAATTGGCACTCTATGATGCTCAATCTTCCGACACAACGGCTGGAGCCAAAGTGGGTGAACAAGTAAATGTGGTGAAGAAAGCTGATGGTGCCCGGCTATCAAAAGAGATAGTGTCTGGGGTCTTAAAGGCTTGAAGATAAACAAGCGGCCATCTAGCTCAGAAGCAACAAAGTCCACATGGAAGAACACACCAGCCTGTGTGATCGAGTGGTCCCGAAGGGATCAGTTACTAGGCATCAAAGAACAAAAAAATCATATCATTGACTGCACACCTCCATGATAGGATCACTGAAGACAAATGGGTGCATAAGCAAATGTGGTGAAGAAAGCTGATGGTGCCCGGCTATCAAAAGAGATAGTGTCTGGGGTCTTAAAGGCTTGAAGGTGAACAAGCGGCCATCTAGCTCAGAAGCAAAAAAGCCCACATGTAAGAAGCACACCGGCCAGTGCGATCACGAGGTGCCAAAGGGACCAGGTATAAAGGCATCATGAAAAAAAAAAGATATATGTGTGTATACATATATATATGTGTGTCTATATATGTATATGTTTATACACACACACACACACACACACCATATTGAATGAAGGGGGAAGTGCAGAGTGGAGACCCAAGGCCCAAGTGTCCGCCAATGGAGATCCCCTCAGAGGGGTTCAGGAGAGGAGATGGGTCAATGAGGGTGCGAGGTAGTACCGATGAAGAACACAGCTTTCCCCCGGGTCCTGGATGCTTCCTCCCCCCAACTACCATGATCCGAATTCTACCTTGCAGGACTGGATAGGGCAGAGGTTGTACACTGGTACATATGGGGGCTGGAGGCACAGGGAATCCAGGGTGGATGATACCTTCAGGACCAGGGGTGAGAGGGGCGATGCTGGGAGAGTGGAGGGCGAGTGGGTTGGAAAGGGGGAACTGATTACAGGGGTCCACGTGTGACCTCCTCACTGGGAGAGGGACGGCAGAGAAGGGGGGGGAGGGAGACTCCAGATAGGGCAAGATATGACAAAATAACGATGTATAAATTACCAAGGGCATATTGGGAGGGGGGAGCAGGGAGGGAATGGGAAAAAAAAAAGAGGACCTGATGCAAAGAGCTTAAGTGGAGAGCGAATGCTTTGAGAATGATTGGGGCGGGGAATGTATGGATGTGCTTTATACAATTGATGTATGTATATGTATGGATTGTGATAAGAATTGTATGAGCCCCTAATAAAATGTTTAAAACAAAAAAGAAGGTAATGCATTGGGAGGGTCCCACCTGGATTGAGACTGGGGAATTCCCTTCGACCACTGACCGGGCCATGTGAACAGCGGTCATCAGAGGAGCGCCCTGGGAAGTGGGTCCGTGCAGCTGTAGCTAGGTGACAATTGGCATCTTTTCATGCCTTTTCCCTGCTGACCCATTTATAAATTTGTTATAGTTTTCATTATTTTCTGCTTCTGTTTTATTTTGTCGTAGCTGTGGTTGTTATTTGGGGGTATGTTTTTCTTTATACGAAGCAGTAACTAGATCAATAGTTTCTTAGGGCATGGCAATGGGTAGCGAACAAAAATGAACACAAGACTGAAGGAAATGTTCCAAAATTGATTACACTGGGCGATATATGAATTATATGTCAAGACAACTGCTTTAAGAAGTATATCTTTTCCAAAGGCCTCTAGCCCTTAGTATCTCATAAACACCTCCATGCTCCTAAGCCCATCCCAATGATTACTGCATTGCTTTGTGATACTATTTACTATACTAAAAAACAAAAACAACAACTCACTGTCACCAAGTCAGCCCCTTTAACTAATGTTCAAAACATGTGGTCTTAAAATCCTTTTATGTTAAAAAGAAGTTTCATGGAAACTCATAACAAAAGTGAAAGATGAATGGTGTCATGCTATTGATGACTGGTTTCTACCTGGTGGACAGGCCTTACTGACACGTGGCTTGCTCTTCTGTGGCCTCCATTTCAGTAGCTCTCATCACGTTAACGGAGATCTTAAATACAGAAACCCAGAGATGGTTCCAGCTGCTGTCGGCTCCCTGCCAATTCACGGCATTCTGTTCTTGCCAGTGATGTGCCTGCCACCATCAAATGGGTTTACCTTGGTTTATTCCAAATATATTTGCTATTCTAAATATGTAATTTAATGGAAAGCTAACTACTGATCTCCTCAGAGGCCTTGATCTTGTCAAAAGATTGGTGAACAGAAGACTTAAACTGAAATAAAATGTCTAAGGTATATATGATATGTTAATTTTGAGACTGGCCACTTTAACAAACTTTTTTTGTGCGAATTAACTATGAATCTTAATCATGTTGAATTAGAGGGATTCTATTCTATTTTAAATCCCTGGAAGGTAGACAGGAAAAACCAAGGGCTGAAAAGTGGGGTGAAAGTGTTCTAAAAATTCATCATTTCACAGGTTCCCTGGCCATTCCCACATTACTATAAAAGATATGGCATACATTTGTACTCTCTGAAGTTGGACTTGCAGGTCGGTTCCATCAGACACTTAGTATGTGTACAGAACCAAGCTAGATTCTGGAGATTCAATAAGAACAGTCCTCCAGATGTTTACAGTAAAATTTCAGAGATAGAACACTTAAAAATAATAACATGGGGGAGAGGGGATCAAGCGGAGCTGATCCCAAGGGTTCAATAGAAAGTAAAGTAAATGTCTAGAAAAGAACGATGGCAATATATAAACAAATGTCTGACACAATCGATGGACTGTAAAGAGTGGTAAGAGCCCCCAATAAAATGACCTTAAAATAAGTAAATAATAGGTTTTTAAGCCCTTATTCCTCTTAGAAGCCACTCCAGGACAAGAAAAACCACAGAGAGAAATACAAATACACATCCATTTTTGAAAAAATCCAGGAGACGTATTTTCCCTACAGCACATAAAGACGGAACAGAGGTAGAGGAACAGGAAGTGGCGGAGCAAAATCTACCCAAGTGCACGCAGAGAAAAAGACCTACACAAGCCAGCTAACTAGCCTCCAACAAGCCCCACCAAGGCTGAGGAATTAGACACCGAATTCTAAATAACAAAGGGGAAGTTGAGGCTGGAGTCCCAAACAGAAGTGGTGTGCCACTTCTACAAAAGGGGCCAACAGAGCCCCAGATTTCTCCTCTCTTCCCCTAAGGTCTAGCAGTTCTGTCTGCCGCACTCCCATTGGTCAAGGACATCCGCCTGAGAGATGTGAAGAACAAACGGAGTAGAGGAGGATGAGATTAAGGAAAAAGTGTGTGAACACAAAGAGTGAGTGTCCACATTTCTTCACTCGCTCAGTTTTAGATCACTAGCAACCAGGCTTTCACTCCACTTCCCAGGCAGAAGACAGCTACTCATGCTTCATCATAAACAAAAAAGACTCAAGTGTTATCTAAGGGAAGCCCCTGTCCCAACAGTGCACCCCGATAGTGAGCTCCCAGGAGAAGCTTCTCTGGCCCGCAGGAGGAAGAGGAGGAGGAGGAGGAGGAGGAGGAGGAGGAGGAGGAGGAGGAGGAGGAGGAGGAAGAGGAGGAGGAGGAGGAGGAGGAGGAGGCAGGAAACAACCAAAGCAGTCCATGCCCATGAAACAGAACATGATGCATTCTAAAAGAAACATTCAGAGAACAAGAAAAAACTGGACAATGTTGCAGCTGAAACAAAGGTTTCAGACAACGGATTAGAAAAGAAAGCCAGAGGCTGGTAAAGACAGTAGAAACAAAAAGCAAAACAAAAATAAATACACTGAGGTGTATCACCCAGTGGGGAAGCGCAATGGCTTAGTTAGTATAGCTCTTCCATCCCAGCCATTGAAACGCCCATCAAACGACTGGGTGGGGCCATGCAAACATGGCAGTGTGCGAAGAACTAGCAGTTCTGGCATTCTTCCAGCGTATGAGAGAGCCATCTCAGGAGCAGGGAGGAAGAACCCGAGTCCATCACAGGACCCCACTTCTACTCCACAGCAACAGAGAAGACGAGGCGGAGGAGAGCAGCTTGCTGGGACGATGAGGCAGCCTGGAGGAGCAGTCTGGGGACCCTGAAGTGGAGCAACAGCCTTCCCAGCCGGGAGGCCAAGGGACCACACGGCTGAGAGGCTGAGGACCAGAGAGGTGGCTGGCTGAGGAAAGGTACTGCGGTGGGACCAAGTCTGTCTCCTTGATGGTTTTGACTCCGACCTGCGCTAGCCTGTTAACTTCCCTCATACACCTCCATGTCACGAACACTGCCTGTGAGTTCTTTGTAGCCATTGCAAGGGACTGCTGAACCGAGCGGAAGAATAGCGTGCTGTGAGAGGGACTGACGGTGTTCAAAAGGACCAAGGCCACTGGACAGTGGAGGCCAGTCTGGCCTCTGTCTTGTGGCAGACAGCCGTGGCTGGTGTGGAGGTGGATCTTTGTACGAAGTGAGGATGTGAGGGAAGTCTTAATCAAGGATTTAAGACAGAAAGAAAATGCCAGGATAAAGAGAACAAACGGGCTAGATTTGAATGAAAGGAAAGTGTGCTCTAGGAAGGATTATGCCAAGAAATTTAAGGAAAGAGAAAATGAAAAAAGTATCAAATTTAAAGATGTTGAACTATTATAGCAAATTTAATAATTAATGAATTATGAAATTTCACATCAGCAAATACAATAGGCACACTGGGTGGACAGGAATACTGGATGAATTGAAGAATGAAAATCTTCAGAAAGCTGATGGTGCCCGGCTATCAAAAGATATATAGCATCTGGGGTCTTAAAGGCTTGCAGATAAACAAGCGGCCATCTAGCTCAGAAGCAACAAAGCCCACCAGCCTGTGTGATCATGAGGTGTCAATGGGATCAGGCATCTAAGACCCAGAACAAAACCATACCCAAGTGAACAGGGGGTGGGGGGAGACATGTAGTGGAGACCCAATGCCTACCTGTAGACAAGTAGACATCCTCTTAGAGGGACCACAGGGAAGAGACGAGCCAGTCAGGGTGCAGTACAGCACTGATGAAACACACAACTTTCCTCTAGTTCTTTGGTGCTTCCTTCACCCCACGATCATGACCTCAATTCTACCTTACAAATTGGATTAGACCAGAGCATGCACACTGCTACAGACAAGAGTCTGCAACCCAGGGAATCCAGGATAGATAACCCCACCAAAGCCAACAAGAGTAGAGATACCAGATTAGGGGACGATTGGGGGAGAAAGGGGGAATTGATCTAGAACCCCCTCCCAGGGGGATGAATAACAGAAAAGTGGGTGAGGGGTGACAGAGGACGATGTAAGATATGAAAATAACAATCTATTACTTATCAAAAGTTCGTGAGGAACGGCGGGTGGGGAAGGGAGGGGAAGAAATGGGGAGCTGATATTAGGGGCTCAAGTGGGAAGAGAATGCTTTGAAAATGATGATTGCGGCACATGTGCAAATGTGCTTGAAACCCTGGATGAATGTTTGGATTGTGATAAGCGATGTAAGAGCCCCCAATAAAGTATTAAAAACAAACAAACCCAAACAAGTCTACAAATCCTGGGTAATTCTAGAAATGGAAGAATTTTTGTTACAGCACTTTGGACACGATTTTAAATATACACATTCATTAAATAGACAAATCAACATGCTATGTATCATATCCCAATATCAAATAAATGTCACAGGTTCAGACAATACATGGTTGAGAGGTCAGTCCACCTAGGAGGGCATGGGGGGGTGGTAGCGCAGAGTGGGGCCATGGCAGGACTTGCAGTGTGCTGTGACTTCACACACGCTCTAGACCTACCCACCAACAGGTTTCCGGTGCTCAGCGTCTAACACACAGTGACTGCTCACAAGCGCTTATTGCGGGACCAAATAAGTAAAAGGACGGTCACGGAATACCCAGCGACATATAAGAGCTGGCAGAAAGGATCTGGGGTGGGGGCAGTAGGGGTCACACTTGATGAGGGAGATCTGCACTTGATCTGGTCCTGTGCAATGGAGGGCTGTGAGTGACTACTGAAAGATTAATTATAACCCTACTAACTGGAAGCGAGGCAATGAAAGGCAAAAAATTAAAAAAAAAATCTGTGAAAATGCAAGCGAAATGTATAGGTGCAAAAGTCAACATCAGGTTCCTAACCTTTAGGGCAGTGGTTCTCACCTTCCTGATGCCACGACCCTTTCATACAGTTCCCCATGTGGTGGTGACCCCCCAACCATAACATTATTTCCATTGCTACTTCATCACTGTTATTTTGCGATGCTATGAATTGTAATGTAAATATTTGACATGCAGGATTACCTTCATTGTCACAAATTGAACACAACTAAAGCGTAGTGATTAATCACAAGACAATATGTAATTCTATATTGTGAAATATTTATTTCTAATGACAAATCAATGAAATTTTGTCTTGAAGCATGGTGTAGAATGTGTAACAGTCTTCACGCTGGGTACTTGTATGTGGGCGTATCTGCATGTGGGTGGACCTGCTTGGAGACGGAAAGAGGAGCAGTGTCTTGGTTCCTAAGACCATTGGAAATACGTGTTTTCTAATGGTCTTAGGTGACCTCTGTGAAAGGGTCATTTGACCCCAAAGGGGTCTTGACCCACAAGTTGAGAACTGCTGTTTCAGAGCCTTTTCTGTAGACTGAAAATTGTTATGGTGGAATATACTTTGGCTGCATAAACCACACATGTGGAAATATCTACCTTACTTATTAATTCATTGAAGACCCCTTGACCTGCTTCAATTTCAAACTTTGTGAACGTTTAGTCAAAACACTTTTAACGATAGAACACACAATTAAAGTACAATTACCAATATGGTGTGCCAATGAAAGACTTCCGTTTGGCAATCGTAGCTGTTATCTGTGCAGACACTCCAAAATCAGCTACGAAAAAGGGAGAAAGATTAAGAAAAGAAAATTAAGAGAGAGTGAAATAGTTTAAAAGACTTTTCTAGTCATTGTTTCACTACGTGATTTATTTCACAGAAACCTGAGGTATCCTCTGATACAAAAATGAAATCGTTTCTTCTTTAATGGACTCACATGAGAATAACACAAACATGGCTGGTGTATGTCACAGCCAAATAGATTCCCCCGTATCCGCACATGAACCAAGTAACAACAAAGTGCATTCAAGACCAACGATCCTGATGAGAAAGAGAGAGCTGAGAGAAGCTGGCCCGCCCCACTTTGTGGTTTCATGAATGTTAACACCCAGGGCCTAGAATCCAGGGACTCTCCCTGGAGGGTCGCTCACATTTCTCGCCCACTCCCTGTCACACGCAAGAGGCCCGGTGACTGACGCCAACTCCACCGACACCTATGGGTTACTCCATGTAACAGGCAAAGACCTTCAAACAGAGTATTTCTAAACATTTACCTTAGCGACTCATTCTTACACCAGTCAGAAGCTTTACTCTGTGGGTAGGATTGTGGTTGTTCCCTAAGGTCAGAAGATCGGGTTCTACGGGAGGGTGGAGGGAAGGTGAGGTAGAAAGGGGGAACTGATTATAAGGATCTACATATAACCTCCTCCCTGGGGGATGGACTGCGGAGAAGTCGGTGAAGGGAGACGTCGGACGGTGTAAGATATGACAAAATAATAATAATTTGTAAATTATCAAGGGTTCATGAGGGAGGGGGGAGGAAGGAAACTGAGCTGATACCAAGGGCTCAAGTAGAAAGCAAATGTTTTGAGAATGATAATGGCGACAAATGTACACATGTGCTTGTCACAATGGATGGATGGATTGTTATAAGAGCTGTAAGTGCCCCCAGTAAAATCATTTAATACAATTAAAATAAAAAAGAATTACAGCCTCAGACACCCAGGAGGCAGGTCTACACTGGCCTATGGGCTGCTAGACATTGGCATGGACCCAGTGACAGAGAGCTTTCGGCAACTGGTGAAGTTCAGGAGTCTCAAACTCAAAGCCCTGGTGCTGGCGCTGGTCATGCATGGGACTACTTCCCAAGGTCAAACCCACCAGTCACCCGGTGGGAGAAAGGAGAGGCTTCGCCTCCAGACGATTTACCGTCCTGGAAACTAAACGCGGCAGTTCTGCTCGGCCCTGCAGCGTCAGTGTGGGAACGAATTTGATGCTAGCTGGTTTTTGGTTTTGTCTCCCAACTCCTGGCTACTCTGAGTTACTGAGTCACTTAAAAAAGTGAAAACAGTTCTTTTAATGGAGAGCAGATGGGAACATTATGTGTGAGGTGGAGCAGCTTCTGCAATGAGCCTGCGTCAAGGTTTGTTTTGATGGTTTTTAAAATACTTCATATGTCACCTCCAGTATCTGCCTTTTCTCTCCAATTATTTACAATGCACAATGCCACAACTGATCTTCTTGTAATGTAATTAAAATATGCAAATATGCCATGAAAATGCTGTTGAATGCCATGGGACAGATAAACTAGAAACAATACATTCCATTATTAATAAACATAATTCTATCAAAGTTTTTTAAAAGTTTCAAATCATGATATTATACAGGCTATGAACTCTAATCCTAACTTGAAAGTTATGATATCAAATGTAAGTTGTGATTTAAAATAAAGCAACACTCAGCATGTAAACTGTATTCCAATACAATGTTTCTCTACTTCATTAAAAATATATAATATAAAATACAATATTTCTTAACTCCACTTGATATAGAAACAATGCAGCATTTGGGAGATTTTGTACCTATTTTGGTTTTGGTTTGCTTGCTCTGTTTTTGGCCATGTTTGTACTGATTTCTTACTAGCAGTCACATTGCCAGTTAGAGATTTAAAAATTTCCCAAAGGTATGATTTAGTCAATCCCATTGTTCATCTGTTCAATATTTGCAAACATATCTACTCAATACGTTTATTTGTAGCCAAATATGTTCATGACCCAATAGATGAAACAAGATGCTTCTACACAGAAACGCACACAGGACAAGGGCATGTTCTCACTGAAGTGCCTGGCTGGCACGTCTGGTTGCTAACGGAAAGGCTGGATGGTGGAGTTCGCCCAAGGACCTTCACATGGCCATCTACTCTGACAAAGGACCGGGGACACCCTATGGGGTGCTGGTTTACTCTTGCACACCGGGGCCACCAGGACTCGGACTTGGTGAGATGCCGGCAGGCGTGTACTACTGGGGGGCACAATGATGTGACTTCATGAGAGGCTCGAGATTTACCCTAAGAACGCTGGTTCATGCTCACTAACTCACGGTCAGGGCAATGTTCAGATATCACAGCTACCGCAAAGATGCCAACTGGGTGCATCTCTCAAACACGGAGGGCTGACTCCGGCCTCACTGGGGGATGAGGACACAAAAGTGAGACGTGTTTCCTAATTAGACCTGCGCTCAAAGTGCACAGCAGGTGTGCTACGGACAGGCACCTGGTATACAGAGGAGAAGATAAACGTATCCTTCAGAACAGATCTGCAAACGACAAATTCAGTTACTTACCTAACTTCACATGACCATTATCCGTTAGCAGAATGTTAGCGCCCTTCAAAGTGAGAAGATTTCAGTTAGAGTGGGAAGAGACACTCCATCAGGACAGCTACAGGGTAAATACACATGCTTACAATCCCAGGGGCAGCCCCAAGCACACAAGCACTTCACATTTAAAGTACGCCTAATATTAAATCGTTATGTCATAGGAAGATTCACCATTCTCTTTTGTGTGCATCTGACAATCCTTATAAAATGGCCCTGCCTTTTCAATAGTGCGAAAATTGCTATTTAAGATGAATATTAACATGAAAGTGGTAGATTAGTTTTTATCTAGATGTTACTTTTCGGTTGACAGCACTGTCACTAATATTTTACCTAATAATGGGATTTTCTATGGGTTTTATTACACTTTAATCTGTTGCTGTGTGAAATGTATTTTTACTAATTGACGGCCCTTTCCTGATGGCTGGGGAGGGTCCCCTCTTTCTAGGAACTCATCATCAGGGGAACAGTGCTGGCATCTGACGCTGGACCTCGGTGTCGGTACATGAGGATCTCTACTAGAACATGCCTCGTTAGGCCACGCGGCACACAGAAAACCGCCATCCGTCAACAGGATGAAAATGCTACTTGTCCGCCTGCCCTTGTCACTTTTAGCTACTTTAAGCTTCTTGATCTAATTCCAGAGATGATGATAATGACTACTTCCTCTTTTAATTGCTCAATGCTGTGGAAAGAGGTAGAAATATCGATGCATGGTTTCCTCAAGGCACTTCAAAAGGTTTTTAAAATTTTTTTGAGGTTAGATTGAACTTTTTGTCACTTTCAAAAGAAAAAGTAAGTGGACACTTCAGTGCAAAATGCCCTCAGGCACAGAAGTGTGTGCCTCGGGGTCCATGTGGGGGGCACCCCCAGCCTCACAGAAGCAAAGCATGTTCAAAATTGGAGGGGGAAAAAGACAAGGACAAGGAGGCTTCCGAGATTTCAACCGTCACTAATGAAGCTGAATTATACCCACGGATGTTACCGTGGCTTATGGAGTACGCGGACAGAGAAGGAGAGACGAGAATCGAGGGAAGGTTTTATCTGATCGAGACCCGAGCTACCCAAACTGTCGTCAGCGTCTTGAATGGGTCTCTACTCAATTCTAGATTTATTTTCTTAAATGGCAATTTATATCACATCATCTGCACATTATGGCCTTTGATGTATCCACCCAACTATCTGTCAGTCTGCCTGTCCATCCATGCATCCATCCATCAATCCCATCCATCCATTTATCCACCTACCCATTCATTCATTCATCCCTGAAAGGCTCAAACACAAACCGAACTCCCTGCCATTGAGTCTGCTCTGACTGATGGCAACCCTATAGGGCAGGCCAACCCCTGTGGGTTGGGTTTCCGAGACTGCAACTCTGTGAGAGGCGGCTGATGGCTTTGAACTAAGGCCGTCAGCCCAACTCGAAACCCACTATGCCCCCTGGGCTCCTTTTCCTAAGGCTACCAAATAGTAAGTAAGTTCCAGCTCTCGTAGTTTTACATTCAGAGAAAATAGTTTCTAAAAGTGAATCCGTACAGGAATGCATAAAGTAACAAAGGATTTAAAGTCAAGACGGAGAAATGTATTCTGAAGACAGTAGGATGCAGAAGGCCTCTTACAGGCAGTGGTGTTTGAGCAGAGAGTTCGATGCCGTGAAGACGGCCAGCCCCACCAATTCTAGAACGTTCTGAGCAAAAGAATCAAGTACCAAGTCCTTGGACAGGATACGCTTGGCATAGTTCAAGTCCAGACTGTGGCTGGAACTGTGTGAGTAAAATGAAGAGAGGGGGATCAGGGAGCCCAGGGCCTTGATCAAAGAGTTTGGACTTGGTACTGAGTTTGATGGGAACCAACCGTGGTTGACAGGCAGGAGAGTGGCATGCTCTGATTTAAACGATCACTGTGGTTGCAGGTAGACAGCTGACTGGAGAACCACAAGAACAGAAGCAGGGAGACTCAGTTAAGATGATACTGGTGACGCAGACTAAGGCAGAAATCGGGCAATGGTACAAATCTACCCAATTAGGCCACACGCTGAAGTATGGCACCCAAGTCCTTGCATGACAGAGCACCAAACCAAGTGGCCAACTCTACCTCCTGCTATCCTCAGACATCCGCTTCACTTCAGCAATAGGGTCCAGGCTTTAGGGGCGCTAAACCGACTTCCTGCCTTCTGACCCAGTGGTCTTTGCTCACCTGGTTTCCTCGGACGGGAATGCGCTCCATGCTCCGTCTCCCACACACCTATCAATGTCCTTCCAGATTCCCTAAGCGTTCCAAGCTACAGAACCCCTCGTGACTTCATTTTCCTATGATCCCTTCTATGATCCTATGATCCTATGATCTATGATCCTATGATCCTATGACTTCATTTTCCTATGACCCCTTCTCTCGCTGAACTTGGAAGCTCTTTGTTCATGCCTCTGATGCGGCTTGGAGAAAATACCTAACGCCTGGGATCTCAGCAGAAAAGCCGTGCGTTCCTGAACGTTTATGCAAAACTGGAGAACATGTGCAGAAGGGCATTGTTTTTCCTGATGACAGAGTCCACGGCTTTCATCAGAGACTCAAATGCTTAAAACCCTTTAAACTTCAGAAGATCTCATACAACAAAGAGGAGAGACAAAGAAGGGAGACTGGTAGAAAAGGAAATTAAGTGAAAAGGGCAAATAGGTAAGCTGAGGGGATGGCAGGTTCTTTCGCTGTAACCTCAGGAGTCGCCCCGCAGCACCTGGTTGGCCACTAACCCCCAGTTCATGAAAGAGCGCCAGAGAATGACAGGGCGCATCGCACCCCGGGCCTTGCATTAGTAATGCGAGGTCCTTGCTGTAATATTTAAAGCACAAAACTTCGAAAATGCTGTACACCTGACAGATGCCATGCGTCTAATCGGCATTTCACAAATAAATAAGTACCAAGTAAAATGGGTTATTAAAAATTAAGCTCCCTTGATAGCCTAGCTTGTGAATGCGGGGCTTTTTTTTTTTTTAAAGGGAAAACAGTTTTCCTTTGATTGTCATTTCCCCCTAATGATTTTAAAGGCCCCAAACCCTCAGAGCAGACGAGCAGCAGGGCTCCAAGGTTCATCCCAATCGTGACAGCACTCCCTCCTGTACCTTCTACGTGAGTACTTCACTCTGCCACGCACAACCCCAGCCACCCCATCTGGCGCTCCTGGCGCTGGGCAGCACATGCCAGCCCGGGTGCTCAGGGCCTCCTGGCTCCAGGCAGCAGTAGCCACCTGCACACCTGGTGCTCATGGCCACCTCTCTGTATGACTCCCCATCCCCACCGCCCTTCCAGCAAGGCTACCCTCCTATGTGCAATGGATACAACTCTTGGGCTTTGTTCAGTGGGCTGCGTAAGGTTTTAATGTAATAGACATTAAAAGACTTTTACTATGGATTAACTGGGAACTGTTTGTATATATGTTTGCAAATCCAAATTGTACATTGTGCCTTTTCACTGATCACATAGTGGCCATTAAGTGACATATACCTGTACTTTCTAAAGAGGGTTATTCAATAGTATGTGAATGGTATCGCAAAGTTGGTGTCACTTTTCATCCAGCTTTGGAAGTATCTATATGATTATAGTTATACATATTTCGTCAACAATTTCAACATGTAGAATAGTTCAAAAGATTTACTTCAAAGTGACCACTAGGTTAAAACCATATGCATACCTTTATATCTCTGTGCATTTTTCCTCTACTGTGAAGATAGTATAATCCCTGGAGTTATAAAAAACAAAACAGAAAAATAAATATGATTTTAACAGAGCATACAAGTGATGAATTAAGTTATACTCTCCAATTTCGCTCCTCCCTCCCCGACCCTTATTCATGACAGAGGTGTAAGAATCATTATAACTTATGTTATTCCAATAGATGATGCAAATAAGTCAGCTCAATGAGACCAACTAACTTTCCTAAGACAAATAATTTGCAGGAAGCTCTGAAAATAGTTTGAGGTAACTTTTAAAAAGGTATCTTATCCAATAGTATCAGATTCAATGTCCACACTAACAGTTATTTCTCAAGCCTTTTTTTGCCATTAAAAAGTAAAGGTGAACATTAACATGTCCTTAGTGTTTAACAATTTTAGGTTATATTATCAAATTTCTACTTGCAAGTGTAATTCTCTTGTACATATACTTTAAAAAAATCATCTGCCACTGAGTTAATTCTGACTCATCGTGACTCGATAGGACAGCAGAATTGCTCCTTAGGATTTCTGGGACCATAAATCTCCACAGGAACAGAGAGCCTCATCCTTCTCCTGCTGAACAGCTGGTGAGTTTGAACTGTCAACCTTGTGATAGCAGCCCAAACTTAACCAGCACAGCAACCAGGCTTAGTTAGCGCTTTATTACACAAACAATTAGAATGTTTATTAAAAGCTCTTCAAAAGAGTTTAACAAACAATATTTAGCACTGATTTTACACAACAGGCAATGCACAATATCATCGTGTTTAAGTTAATACTAAAGGTTACTTTTTGATTCACATTTGATTTACCTGTAGTGTTTCTCTGCTAACATACGCAATTTGCAGTTCTGACAGAGGTCCAGTTACTATAGGAGAAGAAAGGTAAATTTAATAAAATTAGCCGATGCATATTTTTCAGGAAGTGACATGGGTTTATAAGTTCGGTGTTATAACAGATTTCATCTATGGAAACAATTCTACTAGAACATGAGTTTCAACCGGAGAGCTTTGGTCTAATTGCGCTCATTGCCTGCCTCGTGCCCAGGGTTCACCACAGTGCCTGGTACAGAATAGCTACTAACTACCGATGAGCGACCGAAAGAAGTCACTGAACTGGATATTTTCAATTTT